>NC_042626.1:15797172-16508172 GCF_901001135.1 Rhinatrema bivittatum | reverse complement strand
AGTAATTGAGCAAACTAGATTGCTCCTTATCTGCTATTAAGTTATAGGTTTCTGCTGTTTTGTAAAGATGAAGAGTGGTAATAAAAGCTGCATGTGTGTAAACCCCATCAGTGAAGATCAGAGCTGGATTTAAGGTGAATGACACCGTGGGTGAAAAGCAAGCCCTCTCAACTGATGGCATCCCCCTCCCCCTTCAGCTGTGGTGGGATGGGATCTGCCACAGCTATGTGATTTCAGTCTTCGGTCACGGCCAGGTTGGGCCTGTCTTCAGCCACGGCAGAGTGGAATACACCACTGCCAGGCTGGATGTGTCTTCGGCCACAGCGGGATGGGATCCATCATGACCACGCAATTCCTCTCTTTGACTGTGGTGGGATGGGATCCACTGTGACCCTGCTGGGCCTCTCCTCCTCTGTCCCTATGGTGCTCAGGGCACCCCTTAGCCGACGGGACCCTGGGCAACTGCCTGGCTCACCCACCCCAAAAACCAGCCCTAATGAAGATATTAAAAAGAGCATCTCCAAATGTTTGGAAATTTGATGGTTAAAAGTTGGCACCCCTATGCAAGCCTGACCCGAGCCACGCTGCCTTCCACATGCTTCCAGGGATCTTCCTCTTCCAGCAAGGCTTGTGGAGCAAATAATTATTGCTGTGATCCTACCTGCAATAACACTCAGAGTGGCAGTGTGGCCTGGATTCTGCAAGGTGAAGGAGGAAATCTGCACATTCTGCATTCCGCAGTAGTGCAGAATTCCCCCAGGACTAGCCTAATGGAATAATCTGGATGCTTTGCGATGAGGATGGTGAGAAAGCCTGTGAGGGGGTCAGTTGGACCATTAGATAATTGAGAGGCAAAAGGAGCACTAGTGAAGGACAAGGTCATAGTGGAAAAACTAAATGAATTCTTTGCTTTGGTCTTTATTGAGGAAGATGGAAGGGAAATATCCTTGCTAAAAATTATACTTAAAGCTGATGAGTCAGGGGAACAAACAAAGATCAATGAACCTGGAAGATGCAATAGGATAAATTGACAAAACTAAAGAGTAGCAAATCACCTGGACCAGATGGCAAACATCCCATAATACTGAAAGAAATGAAAAATGAAATTGCAGACCTATTAGTAATTTTTTAACTATCATTACAATCAGTTATAGTACTTGAAGTTGAGGGTGGCCAGCAGGAGTGAGCCAAGAAACTACAAACCAGTTAGCCTGAAGTCACTGCTGGGCAAAATTGTAGAAACTATTATAGAGGACAAACTTATTGAACATATAGATAATCATAATTTAATGTGACAAAGCCAACATGAATTTAGCCAAGGGAGGGCTTGCATCACCAATCTGCTCCATTATTTTGAATGTGTGATTAAACACGGGGGTAAAGGTGAGCCCGTTGATAGAGTGGATCTGGCTTTTCAGAAAGTGTCTGAGAAAGTACCTCATGAGAGAGAGACTCTTCAGGAAATTTAAAAGTCATGGGATAGGAGGCAAGCTCCTGTTGTAGATTGGGAATTGTGTATGTAAAAAAGGGATAGGAGTAATTTTGCAAAAGGCATTCTGGGGGTGCATTTGCGGGGGTCAGGGAAATAATTTGTCAGCCATACTTTTGATTTTCAAAACCACGCCAGCAATTCTATTCGTGCACCTTTCCACCTACTGATGAGCCGTGCAGAAACCCACTGATTTTTCAAATAGCCTTGTACAGGTAAGTTTAACTTTGAAAATTCGGCCTAAGGGCTGCGGGTACTTTGCACACACAAGTTTTGGCCCTGTGCGTGTTGCTGAAAGCGATTCTCTTAACGATGCAGAGCTGACAGGCCGCCACTCGCTCTGAGCAGCACATGCGAGACACTGCTTGTCAGGATGGAGGAGGTTCTCTTTCACCACAGGGAATATTCAGAGAAAGTCACCCAACCCTCCCACTTCCCCATCCCTGCCGCTACCCCGCCTCCTCACTCATGTTCTTAAGAGCACTTAAGAGGTAAATCTGGCCCTGCACACATACGAAGATCTTAGGTCTGCATGCATCACCCACATACACATGCGCAAGACATCTCACGTGTACACAACGATAAGAATCGCGCACCCTCGCCCTCTCCTGGCAGGGACTGCTTCTCCTCCCCCACTGAAGAGTCGCAGAGAAAGTTCTGTTTCATGGAACACAGGGATAGAACAGAAATCATTTTCAATCATCCCCCCCCCCCTGCTAGGATGGGAAGTTGTACCTGAGGAAAACCTCTGCAGCTGTACAAACCCATCAGGTTTATTCTTTCTGGCATGACAGTGTGTACAAGAAAACAAATATAGTAAAACAAGATCCCAAAATACTGAAAGGACAACTGCATGATTCTAGCAACGGTCAGGTTACATTTTGGCCTGGTGGCAGGAAACAACATATTTTGCCTCCCAATGCCCTCAGGATTATGCAGTTTTTCCATCTCATTCTTTTCTGGGTTTTCCAGTCGGCCTGATGTAATATGCAGTACTGCCTTTTCATTGTTAAGGTTGTTGCTGTTCTGAATCCTGGGAGTTGGTGCTGGTTTGGTACGGCAGGTTTGTGTTACTTGGGTGTTCCTGGTAGCGGATTGGCTTTGCCTGGCTGTAACGAAGGTGACACCAGCATCTGAATATGCTTTTTCCATAGGGTGAGCAGAAAGGGGAACTATCATCCTAGTTCTGCTCTGCAACCCTTATTGAGGGAGTTTCTGTTTTGTCTCCTTCCTAAGTCTTCCTGGCTTCTGGCGCCCCCCCCCCATCTACTCTCTCCCTATTCTGTCTCTCCTGAGTCTACCCTGGGGAGACAGACAGAGAGGAAGGGCAAGGGAGGTGACAGACAAAGAGACAGGGAAGAAAAGGGTGGGAAGGAGAGTCCCTCTCTCACTTTTCCCAGCCTCTCTGTCTGTCTCTCCTCCTTCTCTATTTTCTGCCCCTCTCTGTCACCGTCTGCATCTGCCCTCTCACAGGCAGCTAAAGAGTGGATCTCCATCAGGATCCCATGTAGGCGCTCGCAGCAATGCATGGAGAGGGCCTGGATCAGATGCTCAGTGGCAGCGTGTGGCATTCCTGGCTGGAGGAAGTGCAATAGATTCGTGGCACAGGGTGGCTGGAGCAGCATTCGCCGGCCTGGGGGTAGCAGAAGCGGAGGCCCAGTCATTATGCATCTGTACCACCCAGGCACTGGTACTAACCTGTGGAATTTCACACAAGCAGATGAGCTCCACGGCAAACTTTCCCCAAGAAACTTTGCTCCTGGGCCTGGCAGAAAAGAATAACTATCCCTTAAGAAGGTGCAATTTTATTTTGTGTGAAAACTGGCATGCAAAGACAACACACTGGTTTTTGCTTGATTCGGAATTCATGAGTTGCTTTTTCATCATATTGCCATTGCAGCAGCAGATGATGTGCAAAAGGGAATGATCTATGAAAGCAGAAATTTGCAAATGTGGCCTACACATGAAAAAAACCAAAGACAGAAACGGGAAAGGATGTCACGGGTGGATGGGGGTGGGGAGCATCCCCACAGCAGAAGCAGTGCAGGACTCAGAAGGGTCCTTCTGCCTGAACTACCACCTCCCCCCCCCCCTGCGGTTGGGCCCACAGGTTCTGGGGGCCAGAAGGACTTCTGACGGGTGCATAGCAGGCCACGGTCAGGGCAGGCAGTGTACAAGCCAAGTCGGAGCCCAGGAAGAGGTCAGGGCAGGTGGAGAACAGCAAAGCAAGGGCAGAAGTCAGTCCAAGGGAGACGGACTGGGAGGCGAGGCAAAGCAGGACAGGGCAGCGCAGGAGCAGGGAGAGACAAGACAGGAACAGGGTAAAACAGGCAGGCAGGGCCACCGGGAGACCCAACCGGAGTAAGGGCAAGGTTGGACAACAAGGGTCAGAAGGCTCAGTCCCCCCCTAGATCCTGTAGCAAAAATGTAAAAGGTTTTTGAAGCACCCTGGCAAACATTTCCATCTTTTATATTACATTATGAAACTAAAGTAGTTTTACACTATATTAGTATAATTTAAATTATTTTTATTGAAAAGCAGCAAATCTTCAGTTAGCCTGCTGCTCCAGGCACAGGCCTAATGTGCCTTCTGACAAATCCAGGCCCAGGCCACCAAAAGACTTACAGCCATAGGGCCACGGACAAACAAACAGGCAAGGAACAGAGGAATAAATAGAACAAGACAAGAAGGGCCTAAACAAGCCACACTGGGAACACAGACAAGGCAAGGCAAGAAGGTCTCCAACAGGCCACACAGGAAAACAAGAACAAGCGCAGGATATACGCAGACACAGGCAAACAGGAACCAATGGCAGGATAAGGTAAACTACTCGCAAGAGGACCAAAGCAAAGAGCCAAGGTGACTCGATGATGAGGCCCCGAGCTGCAACCGAGCCAGGCTTAAATAGGTCTGGCTTTGCTGCATCTTGCAGCCTTCAGGGGCAGAGGCCAGCCCAGCGGGGGCTCCTGCTGGCAGGGGGGAGGCTGCCTAAATCATGACAAGGGAAAGGGGAGGAAAGAGACTCAACAGATGAACATAAAGGAAGGAAAGGATCCTGAAAAAGTGAGATGTGGAAGAAACGAGGGGCACTGCTGGGGGAAGAGGAGACATGCTGGTGTTTTGCACATTTTTTTTTTGTGCATAGGCCCCATTTGCAAATGCCTCTGTTTTGCACTTCGGTGGCAGGATTTGAGGCCCGTGACTGTAGGGCTCTCTGTATGTCTGTACGCATGTCTGTGGCAGGGGAAGCATGAATACTGCATAGAGCCCACGCAGGGAAGAGTTTCCAAAACAGCAAGGTATTTATAAAAAAATATTCCTATAAATAAAAACACAGAAGAACAACGCTGGATTGAGGCCACAAGGTCAAGAAAAGCAGCTGCAAAGAGCTCCAGCCTTGGAACCTGCATGTACGACCACAGCCATCGGGTGAGAAGACGTTACTCATCTACTGAAGCATGTTCCTGGGTGCCATCCACTTCCTAATGCGTAGATAAATCACCCCACTATGTTCTCACATCAATCCAAGGCAAACAGGCTTCTATTAAATTTTCTTTAATACCTGGATCTATAACATCGGGGTTTAGACAGGGATGGTGCTTGCTAGTACCTTGTGGTGTGGCACAGTTACACAGTAATGATGGCAGGAAAGGACCAAATGGTCCATCCATTCTGCCCAGCAAGCTTCTCATGGTAGTAACTGCCGCACTGTGCTGTCACCCCCATGTTTCTCTTAAGGATAGCAACTTCCGCTCCATGCAGTTATGTCCAAGCCTTATGATAACTCATAAAAAAAATGCACTGTTAGCAACATTTTTACTGGGTGCGAAGCCTTCTTGAAAATTCAGGCAATGCTGCTTGACGTGCTTTGCTTATGGACTTGGCCTTAGAAGCCGTCCTGTGCTTTTTCCCTTATGTCTCCTTATCAATGCCCCAGACTGTAAAAGTCAGGGACAGTGTTGTCGTCTGAATCCCATTCCTCTTCCCCTGCCTCTCCCAGTTCACTCGAGGTGGAGGAGGAAAAGTGGCAGCAGCCAGGCAGAATCCATCTTGCACTTAAGATATCTTATTCTGAACCCTTTGGTCAGCAATATAAACCCGAGTATTTTAATCTGCCCAAGTAAACTCTTGAGATGTCAGAACGGATAAGGTCAACTCTTCTGTGGTTGTCAGAAGACGGGCATCCGAAAATCTACACCTGCCTGAAACCTGCACTCAGCCAGTGGACAAAGAAGAGCTTCACCCAGCCGTGGAGATGGTGGCAATGCTACAGCTTCAGAATTTGACTGAATCTTTCAGGATCTATTAAAATAATGTAGGTGGAAAAGAAACTGGCATCCACATGGTAGAGAAAGAACTTCCATGTCCTGAAGGTGCTTGCATCGCTATGTAAGTTTTTCCCTGGCCGCGAGGGTCGAGTCCCACTTCTGTATACCGGGTGGGAACCATCTCGTGCTCAGCGAATACCATCACCAACTACTTTTAGAACGACACACAGTTCTGAAACTACCTCTCGCATACTTTCCATAGCTCAAAGACCACTGCGATCCAAGGATTTCTAGTTGTATCTGAACGTCTTCTGCTAAGGCCCACTGTACAGTGACCACTCTGTCTCAATGGTGTTCCCTTTTCAGCCTGGTTCTACAGATTAAGCTTTGTTCACTGCATGGTCTTATAGCATGTATGCTATGAGACAGAGGTAATGTTGTAGATGCATTGAATGCCTCTGTTATATAGCTGCCAGGAAAGAGCAGGGTCTGTGTAGAAGGGCTGAGTGTTTCTACTGTGAGATGACAAGGAACATGCAGAAGAAATTAACGTACTTTTTGTAATGTATCCGTGTTCTGTGAAATGCGTAAACAGCATAGTTGTTATGATTGTTTTGTATTTGACTGATATGATAAATCTGATTATGCATGTTCATTACTATATATCACTTTGGTGACCCTATTTTGAGTCAGGAAAGCGTTTAATATGAAATCTTAAATAACTGTGTTAAAAAGGGCACAGTTACTCCTGCACTGCATGGCTTTCAGGCACTGGCTTACTTCTTGGATTCTGTTCAGTTTTTGACAAAGAAACTTTAGATTTTGGTTTTTTTTTACGAATGGAAAATATATTTACATGTTAAAGCCCAGAGGAATCCTACACATTGCGGTTTTCTTTCCTTTCCTGGAAGCGGTCCTGATATTGCAGGAGAATCTTCAAGGATGAGCCAGCCACTGATAAAAAAAAAAAAAAAGAGCTTTTGCAGGGCAGGCTGCATGCACCCTCTCAGGGTAACCGCTGCCTGCCAGGACAGGTCTGAACCACAGCAGCAGCCATTCACTTTGCAAAGCCAGTGAAATCCGGGTCCCAGGAATGCCTGACTGCGATGATGGTCCTGGGGTGGAGGCCATGCATCTGGGCTCCTTCTGGAACCCTGAAATCATGGGTCCTGCATCCAGCCACTGAGTGTCCTTTTAAAAGTGAGCACGACTCCCTCCTCCCCCCCCCCCTCCTCCTCCTGAGGGTGTGAACACTGCCTCTGCAGCATCACCAACCAACCCGGAGAGCAGAAGACCCATCTTATCATCATCATCTGGACATTTAGCATTTTTTCCACATAATCCTGACAAGCACTTAGGAACGTCCCCTGGATATCTTTAATGCTTTTTATGTAGATACCACTTACTGTTGCTTCATCCACTACTTGGCTATTTTGGGATGTTTTTTCTGCCTGAGACTTTAAGGACCAGCAATGCATTTTTATCTTAGGATTGCCAGCTGGCTCTGGGGTTTTTTTTAAATTTATTAATTTTTTTAAAGGCAGGGGAAAAAAATGGAGCCAGCTGGAGCCAGGAAGCCAACCTAATGAATGAAGGGGGAAGGGGCCATGAAAAGATCTGAAAGAGATAATGAAATGTGTATCTTCTGTAAAGAAGAAATAGTGGGAGGCTGATGAAGATCAGGTTAGATGAAAGAGGCTATTTTAGCCCAAAAATCTTCCTTCAAATATTTGAAGAAGGCTCCATCTGTAGGAAAAAGCCTAAACATTGGCAAGTTAAGTGTAAAACACTGATAAGACAGGCTGAGAGAGAATTTGAAAAGAAGTTGGCCATAGAGGCAAAAACTCATAAAAACTTTTAAAAAGATATCTGAAGCCTGCAAGGGAGTCAGTTGGACCGTTAAATGATCAAGGGGCTCTTAGGGAAGATAAGGCCATCTTTGTTGTTTACTGAGGAGAATGTTGGGGAGACAGCAGTTCTGTAAACTGTTTTCAGGGAGTGACGATTCAGACAAACTGACCAAAATCACTATGGTCCTGGAAGATGAGGTAGGCCGGATTGACAAACTGAAGCATAGCAAAGCACCTGGACCAGACGATATACATCCAAGGGTTCTGAAAGGTATGAAATTTCATTTTTGAGTTATTACAAGCTATTTGTAACCTATCATTAAAATCATCCATTGTACCTGAAGACCGGAAAGTGGCCAATGTAACCTTGATATGTAAAAAAGGGCTCCAGAGATGGTCTGGGAAACTATAGGCCAGTGAGCTCGATATCAGTGCAGAAGAAAAATTGTGGAAACTATTCTAAAGAATAAAATCACAAAACATATAAACAGACATAATGTAATGGGACAATGGGAAGTCTTGCCTCACAAATCTGCTACATTTTTATGAAGGGGTTAATAAGCATGTGGATAAAGGTGAATCAGTAGATGTGGTGTATTTGGATTTTCAGAAGGCGTTTGACAAAGTCCCTCATGAGAAGCTTCTAAGAAAACTAAAATGTCATGGGATAGGAGGCGATGTCCTTTTGTGGATTGCAAACTGGTTAAAAAGACAGGAAACAGGTAAGATTAAATGGTCTGTTTTCACAATGGAAAAAGGTAAATAGTAGAGTTCCTTAGAGATCTGTTCTTGGTCCAGTGCTTTTTAATATATTTATAAATGATCTAGAACGAGGATGACAAGTGAGGTGATCAAATTTTCAGATGATACAAATTATTCAGAGTAGTTAAATCACAAGCAGATTGTGATAAATTGCAGGAGGACCTTGTGAGACTGGAAGATTGGACGTCCATATGGCAGATGAAATATAATGTGGATAAATGCAAGGTGATGCATATAGGAAAAAATAATCCATGCTGTAGTTACACAATGTTAGGTTCCATATTAGGAGTCACCATCCAGGAAAAAGATCTGGGCATCATAGTTAATATTACATTGAAATTGTCTGCTCAGTGTGCTGATGATGATCAAAAAAGCAAACAATGTAGGAATTATTAGGAAGGGAATGGCAAATAAAATGGAGGATGTCATAATGCCTCTATAATCGCTCGATGGTCAGACTGCACCTTGAATACTATGTGCAGTTCTGGTTGCTGCATATCAAGAAAGATATAGTTGCACTGGAGAAAGCACAGAGAAAGGCGACAAATGATAAAGGGCATGGAACGGCTCAAGATGTTAGGGCTGTTCAGCTTGGAGAAGAGACAGCTGAAGGGGGATAGTATAGAGTTCTACAAAATCATGAAAAGACTTGAACGGATAAATGTGAAATGGTTATTTATTTTTTTGGATAAACAAGTACTAGGGGGCATTCCATGAAGTTAGCAAGTAGCACATTTAAAACTAATCGGAGAAAATTATTTTTCGCACAATTAAGCTCCTGAATTCGTTTCCAGAGGATGTGGTTAAGGCTGTTAGTGTAGCTGGGTTTAAAAAAGGTTTGGATAAGCTCCTGGAGAAGTCTATAAACTGCTATTAATCAATGGGCTATAGTCACTGCTTGTCGCCAGCATTAGTAGCATGGGATCCATTTAAAGTTTGTGTACTTGCCAGGTTCTTGTAGTCTGGATTGGCCACTGTTGGAGAAAGGATACTGGGCTTGATGGTCCCTTGATCGGACCCAGTATGGCATACCTTATGTTCTTATGCTTTTATGTTATTAAGTGGCCAAGACAGAGAATGTGGAAATAAAAAAGCAAAACCAATGCACTTTTAAAGGAGATTTGTGTTCAAAATCAAAAAAATATAACACTAGGAGTGGGATAAGATGCACCCAAGGTGCAACATAAATCTTTTGTTATAGGGACCCTTCATCTGTCAAAGGAAAGGAAACCTCCATTTTGCTTTTATTTTTGTAGAGTTTCAACTGGTGGAACACTTGGGCTGAGGGCAAAGGAACTCCCAGGATGCAATGGGACCAGCAGCCCCATATAGAGCTCCCACTAGCAGGAGTTAGCCATGGCATGGGCTATATTTACGATATAATCCAGTTTCCAGATCCCCCTTTCCCCTATGAAGACAGACAAAGAAAGAAATACTTTAGCAGGTGAGAAGAATGTCTGTAAAGAGAGACATTTTTCTTAGATAAAAAGATAGGGAGGGGGTGCTATCCCTGTATCAGAGGTTCTTAACCAGTCTTAGGAGGAGCTTGATAAAAATGTAAATACTGAAATCTCCAAAGGAAAGAAGAAATATAAATATGGAAAGCAAGAGAGGAATGGTAATTATTTAACTACAAAATTACCTACTAACAAATGCCTA
This sequence comes from Rhinatrema bivittatum, assembly GCF_901001135.1. NCBI lineage: Eukaryota > Metazoa > Chordata > Amphibia > Gymnophiona > Rhinatrematidae > Rhinatrema > Rhinatrema bivittatum. Next base: position 16,498,143 of record NC_042626.1, on the reverse strand, counting down.
CTGCTGCTTCTTTTTTGGTATATAATTTTCTGTTAAATTTTGCCACAAATCCAAAATGCAAGATTTCAAAACATTATCTCATCACAGCATGTGAATAAACAACCCAATGTGCACGACTCTTGTTTTCCACCCCCGTATACATAAATGTGCATAACAAAAGCATTGTACCCCTTTTCATCAGAAATCCTGTAACAAATTTAGGAAATAAACTAATCTAAATGTGGCAAACCAGTTTTATGTTTCTACATTTGGCAATTTAAATCAGTTCTATGTAAATCACTACAGCAGCTGTGAAAAATGACAAATTTATAATCCTACATCATCTCAATGTATTAAAGTTAACATTTTTTTTTCAAAATAATTTTTATTGGGATAGAACATGAACAGGTAACAAGTCCCACACAAATAGGTACAACCAACTACAAAGCAACTGATACAGTGCAAATTGTCTAATGCAAACTGACAACAGTAAAACCTTCATTATGTCATTATCCCATCTTTACCCTACACCCAACCCACCATACTTCCAACCCATACAACGTACACACCCTCACACATACCACACTTCATTCACCCTACTACACTCTTCCCCTTGTCGCCTCTGCCCCCCCCCCCCCAACTGAGACCCGGGATTACACCATTCAGGCTCATAGCCCCTGGCCCGCAGCCCTTCCTGGACAGCTGCCGGTAACAGGGGAACGCAAACCTGCCAGCAGGCCCTGGACAATTTGTCAGGTTTCCATTTACCCAGGATGAAGTCCATGCGTTCCATCTGAAGGAACAAGGCCATTCTCCGAGACCAGGCCAGCACAGACGGGGTCGCATCCGGGGCCACCCAGGCGGAAAGTATCATGCGGCATGCCAGGAGGACGGCCACTCTGCTAAATTTATCTTTGGAATGACATAGTACAGGCCTGGGGGCTAGATAAGAGAAATTGGCCAGAGGTAGGTAGCTGGGCTGGGGTAGAGTGCAAAATGACATCCGCCATCGAACCCCAAAAGCTTAACATTTTGTTTGGCAAAGTGTGAATACATTTTTGCCGTTTATCTCTGAATTTGACCACATTTTTTTAAATTTAGTTGTGAAATGACTTCCAACAATTTAGAAAATTACAAATCCAACGATCCCATTTGTAGCAGAGTAAAAAAAATATTTCTCCATTTTATTTAATTTACTAGTGGGTAGAACAGTCCTTAAAAGTATAAGCTTGCACGACCTATGTTACATTTAATACGTGTAATCAATATTGATTATCTTGGGACATGCCATAAAACGTAGAAATGTGCCGCTTTGATTGGTTTTCACGTATCTTAGCCTGTACTCTTTGGTCTGCAATATAACCCTGAGTATTTTAACCTGGGTGTAATGTATACAAACTCTGTATATATAGCCATCCAAAGATAGTTGTATATCTGTTGGTATAATTTTTTTTCCCAAAAGAAATTGACCAAACTTCTCCTAGTCTCAAGTGTATCTCCTTATTCTCCAACAAAAATATACCATTATTCGAGAAGATATCTCCTGAACTGTTTTAAATTATAAATATGAAACCACCATGGATGAAGCCACAGGTCATAGTGTCATGAGTAGTTTTTCAAGTTTGTTGAGACTAATTGCTAAGTATTGACTCAGGGATTTATTATACTTGCTGTTTTGGATCTAGAAAAAATATGTTATACCTTAGGAACAGAACAGGCTGAAGTTATGCGTTCCCTCCTTCCTTCCTTCCTTAGATCCCTCATAAATAATTGGCAAATGGGGGCCCAGTTGAAAGTAAGCTCGGCTCTGCGTCCTGGTATTTCATTCGAAGATTAAGCACCAGGGGGAACTCGTTTGATTGGCTGGCATACATTGGCACATTAATCTCTTCTCCACGGCATTTTAGAAGATACAAAATAATAATTAGGAAGCACCTACAAAAGTACACGTCACAGGTACTAATATTGATGCTATTAATAGCGTTTCCTATTGCATGAGGCTATCAAAGCTAGGATGGAATTCAAATATTTAAAGGCCAGCTCTCGACCTGGAAGCTTGCGTTTGCCGGAAGACCCTCCTTCTCGCGCGTGACCGTGAGCTGCCTCTTCCCGGCGCGCGCTTGCAGTGTGCGCACGTGCGCTACGTGCAGCTCCGCGGCGTCTTGCTGGGTTGTCCGTTGGGTAGGGGAGGAGGGGCTGGGTTCGGAGTCCCGGCTCCGCCCCTTCTGCAGCTGCCGCGCGAGGCCTGACGGAAGGACGCACCTGGCGGCTCGTTCTTTTATGATTGTTTTGTTTTGTCTGCGGCACGGGAAGCCTCTTTACGGGTGGGGAGAGGTTGCTTGAATGTATCAGTTTTGCCGGGGAGTTTATGCACAAACATTAACTTTTTATTTCCCTTCTGAATCTTGTTACCTTGTTAGTGAATGGTTAAGACAAAGAGACATGACCTTTCTCCCCCTTCACTCTTTAGCCCCGCCTCTTCTCTCCTTGCTGACATCTTTATGTCCCAGGTCCTAGAACTGCCATCATCGCGTAGCACCATAGCATTTAGATATAGTCCAACCTTTACTATAGCCACGCCTGAGGAAGTATCTTAGCTATGCTTTTACTGGCAACTCCCCCCAATCAAAACCTCAGCCAGATTTAGCTGAAAGTTAGGATAAAGGTTTATGCAGTACCGGAAGAGACTTTAGAGGGTAAAATCAAATTCAGTCATCTTGTTCCTTTTCCTCTCTTCTCTGGAAACGATCGGATGAACGCAGAACCAGAAAGGGTTCTCCTTTCTGTCCTCTTCATCTTTTGCCTATGACATCAGAACCCACCGCGTTGGAAATTGTTACAACTTGCAGTCCCTCTAAGTAAAGAACGAAAGCATGCAATGTTTGGAAAAATATATATATAACTAGTACTAGAAAAGGGTAAACATTGCGGGTTGTTTTTCTTGCCAAAGTCATCCTTCCGAACAATAAAGAGGTTAAACCCACATCTTTACACGGTGATGCGCCACCAGTTTCGTATCCAGGGCCAATTTCCACTACCATTGTATTATCAAAGGCCTCTCGCCGGTTTTGTTCTGCTGTGTGCGCTATTCTTTGTTATTAGAAAGGCACCCTCCAGCAGCACATCACTGTATTTACGTAGATTTTTAATCGGCCCGCATCGAGCATGGCGTTTTGAGATTGTGATTGGGGTGGGGGTGGGGGCCCGTCTTAAAAAGCCGATCTTGTCTAGAAAATTGCAAGTCCCGAAACCTGCACTGATCTGTCATCCACCCATTGGCTCCATCCGCGCAGATCTCCTTCATTTCTGCAGGAAGGTGTCAAATTTCAGGTTAAAGGGACCTAAGCAAAAATGATGCAAAGAAAGAAAGGCAAAACGAGAGCAGTGATTACATTACCCAAATGCTGCTGCAGGATTTGTTTGGGGGGCAGAGTGTGAGTGTGTGTGTGAGTGTTGGGGGGGGGGGGGTCTTACTTTCCATTTTTGTTCAATAAGTGTCGAATTTGGGGAACAAAGTCCTGGGAAGATTGAACCGATGCACAAGGATCTTGTACGCCGGCTGCTGTGAACCTTTGTGCAAAATCAAATTTGTCTATTAAAATTCGGTCTCTGCATAATTTCAATCTCTTTATTATGAGTCTCGGTTAGGAGAGAAATTATTTTGTACAGTTAATTATGATAATCACTGTTTAAAATATCTATCTATACTGACTCGGCTATATTATTTTGTCGTACGTAGTATTTTAGCCGAAGCGATCGGCTTTTATCATCCCACATGCTAATTATTTAATCCCTCTGCACAGACACAGGCTATATGTATTTTGCTGTCCCCAAAACCCATTTTTTGGGTAACTTTGCCATCAGTTTCCCTTCTTTTCCAACAGGGAGCTTAGAACGATTGTTGATGTGTTAATTTCTTTGAAGTTGCAAGGAATGGCAGAAGTTTCCAATAATATTTGGAAGGCACGGATGTGGGTATATTTATTGTTTCGCCGCTGTTAGGGCGTCCCACGTGCAGAAGCATCTTTCAAAGCCCTGGCGAGGGGCTGGCTATTTATTTTAAATCGACAAACCCCTCCATTGTAGCTTTGAAAGGCAGAGACAATGAAACCCAGCCAAAGCTTCACCCCTCCTCATGACGCAACGCAGGTCCACAGCCTATCCTGGAGAACAGCGAGTCTCTTTAAAAAAACGAGTCCCGAGCCTGGTGTGGCAGTCAGCTGGGGGATATTCCTCCGCGCATGTAAACAGAGCCCATAAACCGAGAAAGTGGGTCTGTTTCTTTTTAAGCCATCCCTGCCGGGGAGGGTGGAAAAATGGCGTTTCTCGCTTCCGCAGAAAGCCCCTTGCAGGGAAAGCCGCTGCGATTTCACTTTAAGATAGACACCCACCCTCCATGCAGTCTAGGCATGGAGGGTGGGGGGCATATGTCAGAGAAGATCACTGACAAGGAGCTTTAGGCATGATGGGTGCAGAGTACACGGACAAAGCAGCATAGGGGCCCTCGTGGCTGAGAGAGCTAGCGAGTCATGGAATAGAAAGGCGGTTCAAGAGAGAAAATATGTTGAAATGCACTTCCACATCTTTGGGCAAACGACTCTTTGTCTAGAGTTGTAGACTGAAATTATAATGATCATGAACTGAGCGCGGTAGAAAACGAAAATATAAATTAATGTATTGGCCACCTGGATCGCAGAGACACTGAGAGAGAAAGTGTCATGGAGAAAGTAGGTGCAAACTGAATCATAGTCTTGTGCTCTCTAATCACTAGCAGGTTTACTGTTACCGATTCTGGTTTGAAGCCGGATCGGTTGTCATTGACTGACTCAGGCCCAAATCGCCTCCCAGCCATCTTTGTCTGTTTTATATCTTACTACGCACAGAAAAGAAATAATAAGAGCCTCTTTCTACTGTTATGCAGCCTGGCTTCTCCTCTCCCCTCTGTGAGACCAATTTTACTTTGCACCATATGTGAGGCATAAGGGTAGGGGCGAGTATTTAAACTTTAACAACATCAAAGGAAGCAATACCCAGGAGAAACCAAAAATATACATTAGGCTGTTAAAACATATATCAACTGTACAAAACCACACCACTGTCAGAGGTTCTTCTTTATGTAGCCTCCTCCCAAGAAAAATGCTTTGGGATATATATATATATATATTTATTTAAGAATTTTTTTATACCGAAATTAGTCGAAACGTCATATCGGTTTACAGTGGAACAAAAGAATGGAACGTACATTGAACAGGGAGGGGGAAGGGGGTACATAGAACCGATAGAAAGCATGGAAGGAGCAAAACGGGCACAAAAGGCAACATGGAAACAAATATATATATATATTTAATTAAATATTACCCCACACGATTACCATTAATGATTCTCTGTCCTAGATGTCTCCTACCTTATAGTAATAGATTTGAAAGCATCAGGCTACTACTTAGAATTTCATAAAGAAGCTAGTCTCACGTTTTCCATATTTTTATTCAACAGGTATGAATATTTTCTCCCTGCACACTGAACCGTGAGTGCACAGACCCAATTATTTTCCAGGTGAACTTTTTTTGTACCAAATAATCCCAATACATGTGGATTGTAAAAGCAACGATATCCAGTCGGATGCCTTCATTCATTATCTGCACAGCTAAGTTTCTGATGGCCCAGATAAAAGTGATGGGTGAAAAGAGAGGTGGAGGTAGTGGGACGATGTTATTTATTATCTGCTTTCAGATTCGAACACACCTTATCATTGGAGAACTCAAATACTCATGAATAATAGGTAGATAACTAAAAGCAAACGGCTAGGACAGGGCAAACACCCTTGGACATGAGAGACACTCGTTAATAATTTGCTCTTTTGTTGTGGTACCTTTTATTAGGCTGTGGTATGAACTGCATGGTAAACATGAGCCATAGAGACCATGTGCCCCTTCTTCAGATAGGATTATCCCTGCTTGAACAAAGAATATAGCCAACAGTCTGCATCAGAGTGCAACAACAGATAAACATCTTTTGTTAAATTGCCTAATCTCCGCATTTAGATTCTTTCCCATAAACTTTCCGCATGGCCATTCCCTCCCCCCCCCCCCCCCGGTTCCTCCTTTTACAGTCAGGGCCCGGGCCCCTGAGCACGGACTATTTGCGCCGGCGGAAGCGCACGACCGCCGCGTGGCGCTGGGAGGTGTGCGCAGCTGCTGCTGCCGCGGCCGGAGAGAGCGTTGAGGAGAGCGGAGCGCGGCGGCCGTTACACCCCCCACCCCCGCCCGTCCGGTGCCCGACAGAGAGAGAGAGAGCGAGTCGAGCTGCGCGCGTCCCCGCGTCCAGCCATGGCCGGCGAGTTCATCCCGCCGCCCGAGTGCCCGGTCTTCGAGCCTAGCCGGGAGGAGTTCGCCGATCCCTTCGCCTTCATCAACAAGATCCGACCCATCGCCGAGAAGACGGGCATCTGTAAGGTGCGCCCGCCGCCGGTGAGTGGCGGGGCCGGGGGCTTCTCCCGGCAAAGTTGCGAGTTGCTGAGGGAGCAGGAAAGTTTCCAATATGGCGGCAAGCGGAGGTGGGGGGCGCCCCCTCCTCCCTCCCTCCCAGTCTCTTCTTTCTTTGTGTGCAACCGGAGAGGCCCCCCACCATCACCCCAATGGCGGGGGGACCCTTCCTCTCCCCCATCGGCTGTCAGAGGCCGCCCCGGGATCGGAATGGAAACAAAGCGAGAAACGGCGCAGTGGAGGGTTGGGGCAGGAGCCCGGTGGAGTGGGCGGTAGACCACTTCTCTCCCCCCCCCCCCCCCCCCGGCCGTTAAAGCTCCCGATCCTGTTGCCGCCGCCTCTGCCCCGGGTCGGCTCGTTGCCTCGGGAAGGCCGGAGGAAGAGAGCGATGAGGGGCGGATCGGGCTTGGTGGAGGACGAGGAGCAGGGCGGACCGGACCGGAACCCTCTGCAGCCCGGGAGGACTCTGCCGCTGCCCTCGGCCCCTTCTCCTGCATTCATTTCTTTCTAATGACGTCTGGCCCCCCTCAAGCTAAAGACGTCTTTAGGCTTTATTTTTAATCGCATTTTATTTTTACATCATCTTCTGTTTACAGACACGAAAAAGTTCATCCACCATATTTGAGACCTACCAAGAATAAATTGGAGTGGAGTCGGGATTTTTGTTTTTGTTATTTTAAATAAAAATTAGTATTGATACAACAAGGACTGCTGAGAGGGTTTGGGGGCCATAGACGTTTTACTATGGAAGTTTTTTTTATTTCTTACAATTATAAATGTTTTAAAACATCGGTTATTTACTTTCTACAAACCCCTCCCCCCCAACAAGTTAATGTCCCTAATTCACTAGGGTTTATTTCTTCTGATTACTAGATTTTGAAAAGTAGACGTTTATTTGCTGGTAATTTTTAATTGTTTTTCGCTAGCAGGACTTTTAAGTTTGCCCAGCTCTTGTTGGTTGAGATGTAATTTGGAAATGGAGGAGTTGCTATGTAAAGAGATTGAGGCTGGCTCTTGGGTGTTGTCCTCCATGTTGGCATTGTGGTGTGCTAAGGGCTTAAGATTCTTCAATTTTTGCTTTTTGCTTGTGTCCTGATTGGCAAACCTTTAGCAAAATTCCTGGTGTCTTTTGGTTTTGACTAGCTGCTGCTTTTCAGAACTCAAGATTTTTGAATGTTCTGGGTTTAAGAGTTCGTAGTGATGTTTCTCTTGCAATATTAGGCAGAGATGGCCACCATTTTATAGAAAGAGTAAGAGCAAAAACGTACTGGATAGGAGATCTCATTCCTGTTTTACAGGTATCTTTGGCTACAGCATACTTAAGTTTGTGTATTGCATATGGCAAAAAAAAAAAACATTCTTATGCTTTTAATTTCTATATCTTAATGTTTACTTAAAAAGTTATGGGAGATGAAATTAAGTTTGTTTTGATCTTAAATTTGACACCCTTTTCTTGACGTAAATACTACAAAAAATCACTATATATAGACATATTGTTCTGTGTGGGTCTTTGCTGACACACAATCTGTTTTATTCAGTGGATGACCAAAGACTATTTTGGTGAGTTGGGTCCTGTTAGAACAAAGAGATTTACTTTAAAGATGAGAAGCTGAGAGTTCAGGATTCTGTGTAAATCATAAATTGTACTTACATTGAAAACCTATAAAAAAAAACAAACTGTTAGCATGGTGTAAATGGTTTGGATACAGTTGATATGAAAACCTTGAGTCTTAAGTTACCTTGCTTGTAATGGAAGTGGGAGTGATTAACATATCTTTGAACGGTTCCAGTTTCAGGAAAGAGAGAACCTGAACTCCATTGCAAAATGTGAAATGTCATCTCCTGTTGGAATAACCTCTGGTATTTCTATTCTTATGGCATTTTTGCTTTTTTCATAGATATTGTGTCCCAAATTGAATGAATTATGTCTATGCCGCTGTAGTTGATTTATATAATTCAGTGACTCTGAGGGTGGGGTAGTTTGTAAATTCTTCATCCTAGGACAGGGTCCTCTTAGTTCCTGAGTGGATTTTTATGTGCAGTATATGTGAAGTAGGCTAGTTTGGTGTCATTCAAAGATAAAACCCCATAACTCTTTCATTTTCTTGTAATTTCTCACCTATTATATCATTGCTGATCTGTAGGGTTTTAGTTTTACAGATGTATCGGATAGAAAGAAATTGTTGATTTTCTTAGGTCAAATCCTAGATTGTTTAAATACTTTGGCAGCAGTGATTATTTTGTATAGTTAGCTGAGGAGAGACGCAAAGTTCATGTGCATCTCAGCATAGGTAAGAAACTGGTTATTGCATAGGAAGAGCCTTCTGTTTGTAGAAATAGCTGCACTAAGCAGTTCAATGGTTCTTCTCTTGGTCTTTACATGCTGAATGTTTTCCTCTTCTGTGATGAGTATTTAGTTTAATGGTAAGCTGGCAGTGTTCTAGGTGCTCTCTAGTGGCATGTTTTTAATCCCTCTAAATTGGGGGTGGTTGGATATGTCTCTTTCCCCCCCCCCCCGACTGTTGAATTGATTTATTACATTTAAATGATAGTTCGGTTTATGTATCTCCGTTAAAGAGGTTTTTTGGCCTGGGAACATTGCAGAACTATCTGAGCCTTCTTGGTGTTGTGAGTTTAATTAGCTGTATTAGTGTGTTTCGAAGGTCCTTGGTTTTAAGAAACCCAGGTGTACCCTTATTAAGCTGGCAATAAAAGCCAGAATGGCTCATACTGCCATGCAGTGGGAGGCCTTCAAAATTGCACTGCAGAGGGCAATTGATACTTTGTGGTACTTCAAAACTAATTCAGGTTTTTGTGATCATTCCTTGGCTATTTCAAATCTTGTCACTTAATGTCTGTGCATGTAAAATCATTATGGCACTGGGGAAAACTGAAGAATTTACTGAATTTCTTTTTTGAAGGTATTACAGGTGGTTAGAAGTAAGCCAGTTAGTATAGTGTATCTGGATTTTCAAGTCATTTGACAAAGTTCCACAAGAGACTACTCAGGAAGTTTAAAAAAAAAAAAAAAAGTCTTTGGATAGGCGGTACAAAATGTAAATAGTGGTGTGCCCCAAGGCTCCATACTGGGATTAGTGAAGTTTTTCCTGTTCATAAATGGTCTGGAAAAGAAAGCAGCAACTTAGTGATTAAACTTACAGATACAAAAGTATTCAATGATATTAAAACACAAGCGGACAGGGAAACCGGGCATTTAAATGGCAGATGAAATTTAACGTGGACGAAGGCAAAGTGAAATGCATAGGGAAAAATAATCCCAACTATAAGTACACAATGCTAACTTCCTTACTAGGAGTCAGCACCCAGGAAAAGGATCTTGGATTGGAGTCTTTGTGGACAATACATTGCAATCCTTAGCTCCAGCTCAGAAAAGTAAATAGGAGTGATTCAGAAAGGAGTGGAGAATATTATATTGCCCCAAATCAATCCATAGTGTGATCCTACCTTAGGTTTTGTGTGCAGTTCTAGTTGCCCCATCTAGAAAAGGTACAGAGAAGGGCAACAACAATGATAAAAGGGATGGAATGAACTCCCATACGGCTGCTCAGTTTGGAGAAGAAACTGAGGGGATATAATCAAGGTTTATTTGCTACCCCCTCTAGCCCTGAAGGACCAACATACAAAATACACTGCTTTATAAATACAGGCATTATAAAGCATTCATAAATAAACATAGAATTCACATTCATTTCAAACAATATAATGAATAAAATAAAAAACCCCTCAAACCTAATTTGCATCCTACTCTCACTGGAGGAATGGGGGGATTCAGGAGAAAAAATTACCTCAATATAACAGGATCCTAAAATTTCACCACCCCAAATATCCAACTTAACCCCTTCCCCCATTATAAGTAGTCTTACCAAAGAAAAAGCCCCCATACTTTCCTTAGAGCCACATTGAAAGTACAAAATGCTTCCCAAGGGGTGACCCTATGTCTGTAGGGGTAGCCTGGACTGGATACTTACTGCTGTGGTGGACAGCTCAGTTGCTTTGTTGTGTCCAGGGATTGGGGGTGCAGAATGGGCAGCTTGGTGCCCCTGTGTCTGTAGAGTAGGCCGCATTGCTGCTGCTCTAATAATTGTTTGACTATGGCTGAGTCTTTTGTGTTTGTATAAGTTGACACAATGCTTTTTGTCTGCCTGTCCTTGCCCAGAAATGGATCAGTGCTCGATTGTATTAGGTGTTCACTTTTAAACACTTCTTTATAAATTTTGTAAACCGGGTTGATGTGATTTATAAGATTTATAAACTTTGTAAAGATTTATAAACTTTGTAAACCGGGTTGATGTGATTCATATCATGAAACTCGGTATAATAAATAAATAAATAATAAATAAATTAATAGTTGACATTAGCTCTTGAAATGAAGGTAGACTGCCTGTTTTTCTGTTCATTTGATCAAAGATTTTGGAAATAAATACAGTGAACCTCTTCCAGTGAGGTGTCTGCCTTTTGTCACTGAGAGATTTCATATCCTCCTCTGAGTATGAGGACCCTGTGCTAGGTACTACCCTTATTTGTGTGTAGTATATTTAAAATAATAGATTATGTTTTGCCATGAAAGACATCTTTGGGGAAATTATGAAGGAATCTAGATATAGTACTTAAAATAGTTAACTTAACGGAACTGAGAATGGTAGTTTACAGCTAAGACTCGATTATCATAGTTACCAATCAGCTTTTTAAGCAGTGCTTTTTCCACAGGTCTGTTTTGTTAGTCACTTAAAGTGCTGACTTCAGATTATCTATAAGAAAGAAATGTATTTAATTTCCTACATTATATGCCTTGTCCTTAGAAATTACAAATGATTTTTGGTGGTTTGCTTAAAGGTTATTTAAAGTGATGGAAATTCTGCAATAAGGTTCATCCCTACCAGGTGCCCTAGAGCAGGGGTGGCCAACTCCAGTCCTCAAGAGCCACAAACAGTCCTGGCTTTCAGAATATTCACAATCACTGTGCACGAGAGATGTTTGCATGCCCTGCATCCTTTGTCTATATAGATATCTCCTGCATATTTATTGTGGTTGTCCTGAAAACCAGGCTCTTGAGGAGCGGAGCTGGCCACCCCTACCCTATAGGTAGGAAAACATCATTGCTCCTCTTCCAGCTCCATAACTAGTTAACTACTTCCTGTGCTTTCCTCCCACAGTGATGTTTCCCTGGTGTGTGTGACTAGATTATTTCATCTCACAGGAGCACCCATCAGGCTGGTCTTGATGGGTACTTGAAAAGTTGAAAGTTGGAAATACAGTAGGCTTTGAGAGCAGCAAGGGGGTAGCTTGTATTGGAGTTGATGGACAAATGGATTCTTTAGGACTCTGGATGTAATGGAGAGAGAACTATTTGCATCATGCATATGGCAGAGTCAAATGTAGAGTAGAAAGGATAACTATTGCTTTATGGACATGAAACTATGCTTACGTGCCCACATACCATGTGTTCTTTAGAGGAAGTTCTGGAGAATGCTTTGTGTCAGTCTAGTTCCATCCTGATCTTTTTTTTTTTTTTAAACATTTGTGCGTAACTTATTTTTTTCCATTGCCAGGAAGAGTACATCTGTAATGATCCTTCCATTGGAAAACTGAATGTCATCAGAGGGCCCTCCCCCCCAAGACCATCTAGGGTGCCATTTAGCCTGATGCTGGTCCTGGCTGACTTATTGCCCAGGCCTGCTGTATCAGCATTCTGTCCATTGGTGGGGTTTTCTAAATCCACACCAATGGTTAGAGCAGTAGCACTAGGATCGGGGAAGCCAGGGTTCAGATCCTGCTGCCACTCCTCCTGACCGTGGGCAAGTCACTTCATCCTCCATTGCAAACTTAGGTTGTAAGCCCTCTGGTACCTCATCTTGAGCTACCAATGAAAAGGCATGAGTTAAAAAGAAATCAATAAATAAAGCAGAAGTTTCCCAACTACCAGGCCTATACAGTACAGTGCGCTCCGATGGAGCGCACTATTAGCCTGCTATTGGACGCCTGCATTCAGTAAGGGGAGGAAAACGTGCGTCCAACCCGCGGCACCTAATAGCGCCGTCAACATGTTGATGGCCCTATTAGGTATGCGCGCGGGATTCAGAAAGTAAAATGTGCAGCCAAGCCGCACATTTTACTTTCAGAAATTAGCCCGAAGTCCAGATAGGCCATGTCTACGTCACCTCCCTCCCCCACCACTTGGCTGCTAGGATCTTTCTTCCCTTTGTGTAGAGGTCAGCCTATGCATCTCTGGTTTCTTCCTCCAATGGGTGACCCATTTGTTCCGTATTGTTTTTATAGACACTTTTTTTTTTTTAATGGTTATAGTTTCTTACAAGATGTCCCCTGAAGCAGATGTTTTGCTGAAATATGTCCATGTTGGGATTTTTTTCAGTTAATATAGATTTTTCATTTTATTTACACTATTGTTGCTACTTTATTTGATCAATTTTTTGTATTAAAGGTTACTCATTGTTTTTATTGCTTTGCTTCTGTATTTATTTTCCCTTTGTGAAATCTCAGCTTGCTTCAAGGTGCTGCACGACTGATATTAGACTGGCTCTGTAGTTGCTGCCTTGTTTCCAGTTGTGTAGTGGCGCCATCTCTGCTCTCTTGCAGTGCCTTGGAGCTGCCCCCTTCAAGTTGACCAGAGTTGTGAGGGGCGCAGTGGGCACGAGCTCTTTTTAGTATCCTGGGCTGCCATGGCTTTATCTACTTTCACTTATCAAGTACTTTTTAAATAAGGATGTAAAATATCAAACAGTCAGACAGTCTTACCCTTCAGTCCTTTTAACCGCTTAATATTTGTCAGAACTGCCATGGGAGCTGGAGGCAGGTCATCTTGACCTGCAGCTCACTTCTGGGTTTCTCTTTTCCACTGGCCAGCCTGCAGAGTGTGCAGACTTGCTATGGGGGCGGCTCTGGGTATCATTTAAACCATCAACTGTTGACATTTGCAATTTAAAGGGTTAAATATTCTAATAATATTTTACGTCTGTACCTTCAGGTGCCACCTTTGCAAATGGGTTTGTAGTCATGTCACATTTATTAATGCTGTTTTCTGCCTTAGGTACCTCACTTTCCATTTGAGACTATGGAGTAAAAGAATTTATTTAAAATTTCTGCCTCTTTGTCAGCCTCCAATTTTGCAAATCCCGTTTCCTTCCTTTCTCTTACCTACTCCCCATCTTGTTTTCACCTCTCCCTGTATTTCTAAAGAAAGTTTTATCTCCTTGTTTATTGTGTAATTTTCTTCTCTGTTTGAGCCTTTGCTCTTCTAACTGTGTTACAGTGAAGACATCAAGTCTTGTTTTCCAAATACCTTTAAAGAGAGAGAACTTGTGAATGTAGACTTTTTTCCCTCTGGTTTTTGTGTTGTTTTTTTCCACAGAAACAAAAAAATACACCCACTCTTTCAGAAACCTAGTAATTTTAGATGTGTATACAGGGCCCAAATGTGCTTCCTTTTGCAGTGCTACTAGGTTGATTGAGCTGGGTAATCTTTGGCTAAAACTGGACTCCTGTCTGCTGCCTCTGTAGTAAACTTGGTGTCCCTTCAGTGATGACAATCATGTTGAGGTTGCATCCTCTCTATCTAAGGAGGCACTTGACAAGTAAGCGAGGCCAGAAGCTGTTGGGAGTGGACAGTGAGAACACACCACAAGACACAAACATGAAACTCTACAATCAACCTTCCCCGAAAAGATGAGCAATTCACCTGATCCGAGTGACCATCACCATGACATTTAAGCACTCGGCGCTCTGCACTCCTCAACAGGGTTTTCAGAAGTGCATTAAGCTGACAAAAATAAAACCTCCTCATTTCTTTAGCCTTCTTTCAAAATTAGTTTGGGATGTCTTGCTACTATATGGTTATACTGTCTAGTAAGCCTAGTTGTAAAGAGAAAAATACATGTCTAATCATGATTCCTGCTGTCGAAAGTTGCACTGACTTTTGCACTTCCGTAAAGCTCCTAGACAAAAAATAATTTCTTGAGCCAATGTTCAAGATAGTGGACATAGGTCACTTGCTGAGAACATGTTTGTTACATTGTTTGTATTAATTGTGCTTTCTTCTTGGGAATGTTATGTTGTGAGCCACTGAGTTTTTACAGCTAGTGGGAATGTTTTTAAATAAAATAAATCTCTTGGCCCTGCTTTTACTGTCGCTCAAGAAACATGACTTTTGAAAGAAAAAGCAGAAGATAGTGGGGCAGGATGGATAGGAAGTGACTAGGCCGATTATTTAAATAATTCTTTTGTTTTAATTGTTTGCATAATTTTGGTCACCGAGAGGCATCCTCCTGCCCTGCTGAAATCGGTGACAGTCTCGTGAACTATGGTTTGAGTTGTAGTTGCAGCTGCCTTTCTGTGTGTTCTTTCAAAGGAAAATGGAATTGCATTTCATGAGAGAGGTTCTCTAAATCCAAGTGACTTATTGTCCTTCAGCTAAGTAAAAGGATATTGGATGACAATTTTCTATAAACAGAATAAGGACAAAAGGGTTTGGTTAGAGACAAAAGTTTAGACCTCAACAGGTTAGGAAGGAGCTTCCCTGAGATGAGGGTGATCCCAGGCCCTTGGGGAAGAAGTTGCCAGATTGAGTGTTTGTGTGCTGGATGCCAGCGGGAACTTAGGGCGACTTCCCACTGAGAGAGGCTTGTGGCACTATAACCCCAGTAGAGGCTGGAACCGGAGGGAGTCATCCAGCTTTTTTGCAGCAAGAGCAGTCGGTGGTGCCAGCTTTAATCTTATGTAACTAAAAGTGAGGATGAACTGCAGTAGCTACTGCTAATGCAAAATGGTTGGACTTGCTGCTTATTTTATAAGCTACTTTTATTTCTCGTTATAAACCACTTTTTCCAAATTCTATACCCAGAGGTTTATTGTCTACCCCTATCCAGGTAGGGGAGTGAGAGTACAGCCATTTTGATGTTTAATTGTGTGTGTTTGAGAGGCACTGCTAGTTAATGTCGTCCGTCCTTGTGGACTGTGCAGCCAGGCCTAGAAACCCGAGCAGGTTGGAAGTGCCTGCATCCAGTTTGTGCTCTGTTTGTTTTGTCTTGAGCGCTGATGCTTTCCATTGACTTCACTGTAGACCTGACCCTTCTTAGAGGGATGCACTGCTTCAGTCTATCACAGACCTGCTCCTTGTCCCTTCCTTGGCTTGGCAGCCCACCTTTTGCAGAAGGTCATGTTTCAGGCTTGGCTTTTTTACTGCTGGGTTCGTTCTTTTTATAATTTCAGAAAAGTGGCTTCTTGCCACAGACCCCAAATAACAAAACTCAGATTTGAAAGCTTATACAATTACTTGTTTTACAGTATTTATAACCACTCTCCCCCCATATTCCTGCCAAAAACCTGTGTAATTCACTCGATGGTCAAGGAAGTAGGTATCGTGCTCCATTTATTTCCTTCCCAAGGTGGGAACACAGCATTTTTAAAAGCTCTTCCTAATCAGCCATTAGGCTGAACTATACTGAGGGCTTTCTGTGTTGGTGGCTGGAAACTGGAGCTCCATGCTTTTTGGGTAGGATTACAGCTGATGGGGGACCTTGGGCAGGGTGCTGGAAATCCTTCTGACGGGCCTGTTATCGCATCAGTTGGTGGCAAGATCCGTTCTGGAGAGCAGGCAGAAATATGCAGGACTTTAATCATGCTAAACCTCTTGACATTGGGATTATTGCATCACTTGAGTTATGACCTCACCTAGCATATCGCATGATGTAATTGTAGATCATCACTTTCAAGGCATCTTTATTGCAGACAGTGAGACTAGTAATGGACCCGCATAAGAGTTATCCAAAGATGGTTGTGCGTAAGTTTTTGAGAGCACATGGATCCCTTCTTCAGATGCGACCAATGGAACTGCCTTTTATATGTATATATTACATTTATTATAGGCACAATTATAGTATTTAACATTTTTGCCAATTATACTGAATTGTCTTGGTAATATGGTTGTAGAACTTAGCCCATTTTTATAAATCTTCTACATTTTAAAATTAATAGCATGTATTCTATGGTTTGGAGTAGGGCAACCTGTAGTAATGTGCATCAGTGCATTAGATCATTTGACTTGGAGAGGGGGCAGAAGGGGTAAATGGGAACGTTGATGCACTTGAGCACTGGAAGGAATTGGAGAAAAAGCAAAAGAGAAATCAAACATGAGTGCATTTTAACCTGTGTTTTGAATACTGAGTGGGAAAGGGTTCAAGGCCTCTTAGGGTTATGCATTTAATCAGGATGTTAATCGAAACGCAATACAATATCTGAAGAGGGCCTTCTTTTTCAGGGTTGGTTTCTCTTGTAAGTGTTTGATGGTATCTTAAACATAAGAATGTTCTAGCTGCTGCCAGTCTGAATTTTTAGACAGAATGGAAGAATACCTCAAACCTTGGGAAGGAAAGAAATGGAGCACGATACCAACCTCTGTGCCAGAGCTCCACGGGTGCTTTCATTTATCTTTCACTGTGGGTATTAGCATCACCCCTAAGGTTGGCTTGTGCGAGTACGATGATTCCCACACCCGTTTGTACCTTATATTGTTCTTGGAGGATTGCCACTGGAGCCGAGGTGCGAGGGCAGGAGGGACTCCTTCCATGGCAGCGGGCAGGAAATTCACCAGCTCTCAAATTTTGCCATCCTAGGCGCACAGGCCTGTGCGTAAAAGCTGGGGCCAAAAAAAGCAGCTGCTGCTGGGGCAAAGAAGGAATATTAGAGGACCCAGGCCAGAAGGACCAGTGGCAGCCCTCAGAAAGAGTAGCAACTGATGGGATGGGGAGGAGCACTGGAGACTCCAGTCCAGGCCTGAAAGGAGGAGCTGCACAGGTCAGATTCCTCCCCCCCCCCCCCCCCACCCTACCCAAAAAAAAAAAATCCCAAAACAAAAAATTCTGCATCCCGCTCCACTCTCACCTGGCTCCTAAGAATTTTGATGGCACCTATGTTTTCTAAAAGACTTTCATTCTCTGAAAACAATGATTTCTAAAACAATTTGTTCAAATAAATGCTTCACAATTTAAAAGCTGGAAGGTAACTTTTCAGGGACCTATCTGGTTTGGGTAAATAACTAACTGCAGAAATATTACTGACACAAGCTTGCACCCTGGCTGGCCCAAGTGTGGGTTGTACGGGAGACCTGAGTTCAAAGCCCCGGGCTCATCACTGCTGGGGCCAAGGTCCGGGGACACCCTGTATATCTGGGAGATTTGTTGGGGGAGGCGGCGTGGCACTGCCACTGAATTGATGTCTAAGGGGCAGTGGCTGGTTAAATCTGTCCCCAGCTGCCACTGCTTCTCCAGGAGCAAATGCCAAATTTTAGTCTTCTGGGTGACCTGACGCCTCAGATCTTTTTGCCATCCTGGCTGTTCCAAACATGATTAGGTTGTTCTACTCCAAAAACTGCAGAGTTAGAGGCAAAGGCCTTGCTTAATCAGGCAGTAACTAAACTGTGATGCTTGGTCATATCCCCCTCATCACCTGGGAGTGCCAGCCTTGAATCCCAGAAGCTGCTTGTGCGGAAGGGCTTCCCACACAATATGTCCTAGTGTTTGCTCTTAAAGGGGGGGAAAGTTATCTTTTTTTTTTTTTTTTCCTTTTTGTTGTAGTGCACATGGGGAAGTTTTTTTTTTTACTTGGCTCATTAGCCCCTGCTGAGTATAATTTTTCTCTGGGTGATTTCAGAGCCCCTGAAAATACACAGACCAGTCCCTGCCTGAGGGTCTCTGCAACCTTGTCATCGTGGGCCTTAAATCCAGCCCCTAGGTATTACCATTGTGCAGTGACTGACTCCCTCCATCCTGTCCATTACTGGGTTTGTTTTGTACATTTTTGCAACAAGGAAAGGAACAATAAAACAGAGAATTGGGGGTAATTGCTATTCTCATTGGTCTCTTATTTAATGAGATTTTTCTTGCTGCTTTGTATTTCTCCGTAGTTTAAAAATATTGGAGCTGGTCTGTTTTGTCTTGCAGTTATTCTCCCTGTTTTTACTTTTGTAGGCACTCGGTCGGTCCCAGTCCCTGTTGCTAGGTGTGTCAGGTGTGGGGCCCAAGGGAAATATTTACCTGCTGGGTTTGTCTCTCCTGACTAGTCCCAGTCTGATTCCCTCCCACAGGCCATGGTAAGGGGGTGGCCCAGGCAGATAACAGACTAATCACATGTTTACAAATACATTTGCGATTTGTGTGTGTTCTTCCTGGTTGCAGGTTGGGGAAATATTGAACTGTAGTTGTGCCTATTTGCATGTAAAACATAGAAACCACTTTTGTTTTACACAAACAGATCTTAAATGGTTGGCTTTAAATTTTGGTTAAACTATTGATGCGCATTTCACAAATCTGTGTATAGAAACCCAGATGTCTGATTTGCAGTCTTTTCATATGTGAATGTGATGATGGCTCCAGGGCTGAGGCAGATGCAGATCCTCTTTTGTGTATTAAGACCCTGCCTGTCTAGATCACCTGTTCAACGTCTGTGTGTCCGCATGCCCTGCACTTGATCCTGTGCAGTAGTAGTAAAGGTCAGCAAAGGTTGCAGATGACAGCAATCTTTGCTGACCTTTTTTTTTTTTTTTTTTGACACTATAGTTTTTCTGCTCTTTTTGGGCTTTCAGTTCAGTTGGACCAGGGAGTGGGATCTGGCACCAGAGCTTTATTTGTAACTCTCCAGGGATTATTTCCCTCCGGATTTTATATTCTCCTACCTACCTCCCACCAGTGACAGTGGGAGCCATACATCAGAGCTTCTTCCAGAACTGTGCGGTTGTGGTCTCTGAATCCAGCCCCCAGGTGTCATCCTTGATTGACTCTCCTGCCTACCTCCCCCCCCGACTGGAGCATGTGAACGGTGCTTCTATAGCATCCTTAGCTGACCTGGGGAGTGACCCAGGGATCTTCCTCAGGGCAGAGTTTAGCACTGGGGTCATCTGTGCTCTATCTCTCCCTCCACTATAGCTCCTTGATAGGACAATACTTTCGTACAGGAAAATTTTCAATGGTTTTACCTGCATAACTGAGCTGTTGGTTGTAATTAGCTCTTCTTATCTCTGCAGATTATTCAGTTTGCCCATAAGGAAGGGCATTGTTGGCAAGCAACAAGTGGGGATTTTATTTTGAAATCCTCATGCATGATAGCCAATGCTGGCTTTGCATCTGCTGCAAAGCAAGTGCCACATCCCCAAGTAGAGAAATGCTGGCCTGAAATGTTAAGAGATCTGTGCAGGAAGCTTCCCTCTGAAAATTCAGTCCTGCGGGCAAAGCATGATGATACCAGTCTCATAAGTACACATTCCCTGTACGCACCCAGATCAGGCCAGACTCCTGGCTTTTCCCTCCCTTCCAGCAGATGGAGACAGAGAGAGTTTTACAGACAGTACCACATAACCTGGTGTGCCACCTGCAGTCCCTCAGTAGTTCTTTGTTTCCAGCAGAAGGTAGAGGTGTAAAACCTGTGCTCTGAGCCTAGTTGTTTAAAAAAAAAAAAGTTGGAGATTTCCTCCCAGGAGGTTGTCCTGGTGGGGCCATCCTTCCTGGTTTTGAAGTGGACAAGCAAGGGGGTTGGGGCCCCTTGGTGTGCTTGGTCCTTTGTCGCTGGAAGCAGAAAGCTGATAGAGCTAGTTCCCTCTTCTCCAGAAGGGATAGCAGAGCCTACTGCCACTCTTCAGAGAAGTGAAGTGATTTTTTTTTTTTGTTTGTTTTGCTAAAGTTTAAAAAAAAAATACATATTTTTTTTTTTTATTCCCTGCAGTTTGGGGCTCAGCTCCGCAGGCTCTCGCAGTTTCGTTCCCTTAGGCACTGGCTGGCTCTCGTGGTCTCGGGTTGAAGCATGCCATGCGGGAACAAATGTGGTGAGTCGTGCATGCGACTCTCACCGACCGGCCTATTTTTCCGCTGCGCCTCTGGGGGAGAGGGCAATTCAGGATCCATCGTGGTGGCTTCAGAGCGGCAGCACGGGAAGCAGCGGATCTGTTCCCGATTAGTATGGAAATGGTGGCCATCTTGGCTAATTTCGCGGCTGCTACTGAGGCTATGGGCGGGAGGGGCATCTCCCTCCACCATTGTCCCCAGCCATTCTGAGCCCCGTAGAGGTCCGGGGGAGGAAGACCACCTGGGAGAGGCTTCGGATGATTCTTCCACCTTCTCAGCTGATTTTGTTTTGTTGTTGCATAAGGCTTACTTGGCATGGAAATCCGCGGGGCGGCATGGGTCCAAGCAGGAGGCATCGGTGGGTGCGCACCCTAGGAAGTAGTCCAGGTTTTCAGAGGCTTTTGGTTCTTTTGGGATACTCTTGCAGGCACCGCCGTGGATGACGGAGTTCCATCTGGAGCGGGTCCTCCTGATGCGGATCCTTCCCTGGAGAGGCAGAATGAGGGGGAGGGGGATGATACGAAGGTGCTTCATCTGTTCCACAGCGAAGTTAGGTCCCCTGATCCCCGATGTCCTTGCGGAGTTAGGGAAAAAGGTTCCGCAGGAGGAGTCTGATAAGGAGGGCATGGATCCGGTCATGGATGGCTTATGGGGTCCAGCAAAGGTTTTTTTCTTACTGTAAGTCTGTAAAAAGTTGGTGGTCAGGGAATGGGATACTCCGGAGACTGGCTTGAAGGTTGATAGAGCGATGGATAAGTTATATTTGCCCAAGGACACGCTGGAATTCTTTCGAGTCCCGAAGGTGGTTGCTTTAGTGTCAGCTGTTACCAAGAAGACGACTATTCCAGTGGTTGGTGCTGCAGCTTGAGGTCTGTCTGAAAAAGATTTTTGAGATGTCTGCTCTCGGCGTATGTGCTGCAGTGTACAGCAGTTTTTATATGCTTCGGGCAGGGCTGCGATGGGTGCAGCAGTTGCAGGCTGATAAGTCCATGTCTTTCCCCAGAGGCAGAGACCGGCTGGAAGCTGTGATCGCCTATGGAGCTGATGGCGCTGTATGACCTCATTAGGACGTCCTCTCGAATGATTATGTTGGTGATCTCGGCCAGGAGGCTTCTTTGGTTGAGAATCTTGTCGGTAGATATTTTGTCCAAGTCTCAGTTAAGAGCATTGGCTTTCAAGGGAAAGCTGCTTTTTGGAGAGGACTTGGAGGAGTTGATAAAGCATCTGGGAGAGAAAGTGCACAGGTTACCTGAAGAAAAGCCTAAAGGGGCAAAAGGTTCCTTTCCTTTGCTTTCTCAGTTTTGAGAGAATAGGCAGTTTCGGCAAGGGAGAGCTTCAGGGGGTGCCCAGAGGCAGCCCTCAGGGAGGCAGCAGTCCTGGAACCAGTCCTTTTGAGGCCAAAAGCTGAACAGGGATGGCTCTAACCTGGGTGGTATTGGAGCCAGATCCGCACAGTGAAGCAAGGCTGGCCTACTCCTCCAGTCATAGGGGGTTGGTTGTCTCTTTACAAGGAGTGGGCAAAGAGCATGTCGGACCAGTGGGTTACACTTGGGAATTTGCTCGTCCTCTAAAAGACCTGTTCATGGTCTCCCCTTGCTCCTCTGTAGAAAAGAGGCAGGTGGTACAGCAAACCATCAGCTGCCTACAGATGCTGGGAGCCATTGTTCCCATCCCCCTAGAGGAACAAGGGACGGGACACTATTCCATTTATTTTGTGTTTCCGAAGAAGGAAGGGATTTTTCACCCAATTTTGGATTTAAAGAAAGTAAACATGGCTCTCAAAGTTCCTCGTTTTTGAATGGAGACTCTGCACTCTGTCATTGCAGCGGTGCGCAAGGGAGAGTTCTTGGCGTCCCTGCATTTGACCGAGGCGTACTTTCACATAGGGATCCAGCCGGACCATCTGAGGTTTCTCCGGCTCATGATCCTCTGGATGCATTTTCAGTTTTGTGCCCTTCCATTCGGTCTGGCAGTGGCTCATAGGACTTTCACCAAGTTGATGGTGGTGGTTGCGGAAGCTCTCAGGAAGGGAGGGCATGTTGGTTCACCCATATCTGGATGACTGGCTCATTCAAGTGAAGTCAGAAGTCCTGTGCAGACAGGCAGTGGATTTGGTGCTGCAGCACTTGAGATCCCTGGGATGGATAGTGAATTTGTCCAAGGGTCATCTCTCCCTTTCTCAGGTGTTGGAATTTCTGGGGGCACATTTCGATACCAGGGTGGGGAAAGTTTTTCTCACCAAAGAGAGCATTGGCAAATTGCAGTTGCAAGTTCACAGGTTGTTTTGAGAACCAGGTGCCCAGGGTCTGGGATTACTTGCAGGTTCTCTGTTCCATGGAGCTCCTTTGCTCTCATGAGGTCTCTGCAGGTGGCATTGCTTTCCTGCTGGGATCCATTGTCAGAGCAATTTCATCTTCTACTACCTCTTATGGAGCTAGCCAGGTCCAGTCTCTTGTGGTGGTTTGGTTGGAACCAGTTGTGTCATGGGATGGACTTGGAGGTTCCGGAGTGGATGGTGGGTACCACCAATGCCAGTCTCTCCAGTTGGGAAGCTGTCTGCCAAGTTCAGTCTGTGCAGGGCCAGTGGTTGGCGGAGGAAGCGTCATACTCTTATCAATTGCTTAGAGATAAGAGCGGTGCAGTTGGCACTGTGTGTGTTTCTTCCTCTCTTGCGCGGCCGTCCAGTCAGGATCTTGTCAGACAATGCGATGACAGTGGTTTATATCAACCAGCAGGATGGTACCAAGAGTTGAGCGGTGGCTCAGGAAGCTTGGGAGCTGATCTGCTGTTGATAGCAGCTTCTTACATAGCCGGGACCGACACTGTGCAAGCGGATTTTCTCAGCCATCAACAGCTAGATCTCTGAGAGTGGAAGTTGTTGGAGGAAGCAGTGAGCCTCATCCGTGGGGTAGACCCCGTGTGGATTTAATGGCAACTCGGTGAAATGCCAAGGTGCCTTGCTTCTTGAGTCACAGAGAGCACGGGGCAGTGGGGGTCGATGCCTTGTTCTTTCTTGGCCGCAGGACATTCTGCTGTTTGTCTTTCCGCTGTGGGCAAGATTTTGCGGCGTGTGGAGGTTCATCCAGGTCATGTAATTCTGGTGGCTCTGGAGTGGCCTCGGAGGCCTTGGTTTGCGGATTTGATCAATCTAGCGATGGACAGCCCATTGAGGCTCACTTGTCTGCCAAAGCTTCTGCATTAAGGTCCCACATTTTCAGATCAGGCGGGTCACTTGGCTTTTGATAAATGCTTAAAGGAGAAAGGGTACCCTGCGGATGTCATTTCTACTCTATTGCAGGCTAGAAAGTCTTCCACCTCCCTGGCATACGTGAGGCACTGGAGAGTTTTAAAGGATTGGTGTGCAGAGCAGGGGTTTGACTCTGTGAGCTTCAGTAGCTTGCTTATTTATTTATTTAAAAGTATTTATTTCCCACACCCTCTAAAGAGGGTTGGTGAAGGGTTTGTTCTTTAACTCCCTCAGAGTTCAGGTGGCAGCTTTGGGTTGTCTTCGAGGCAAGGTGCACGGAGCGTCTGGCTGCACATCAGATGTGGTGCGTTTTCTCCTAGGGGGTGAAGCATTTGCAGCCTCCGATTTGGAAGTTGTGTCCTTCTTGGAGTCTTAACTTAGTCCTTAAGAGCATGTGTGCAGCCCTGTTCAAGCCTCTTAGAAGGGCTGCTATGAAAGATCTCATTTTAAAGGTGGTTTTCTTGGTGGTAATTTGTTCCATCAGACGGATCTTGGAACTTCAAGCCTTATCATGTAGGAGTCCTTTTTTTAAGGATTACAGATTCTGGGGTGTCCTTGAGGGTTGTTCCTTCTTTTCTGCCGAAGGTGGTATTGTCGTTCCACTTGTCAGTCTGTAGAGCTCCCGGCTTTTCCAAACTTGGATGCTTTGGTGCCTCATATGAGAGAGTTGCGACTCTTGTATGTCAAGCAGACATTGCTGCGATATCTTAAGGTCACTAATAGCTTCTGGTTGTCGGATCATCTTTTTATGCTATGGAGTGCTGCAAAAACGGCTCATAAGACATCAAAATTCGCGATTGCGTGGTGGTTGAAGGAGGCTATAGGCCCAGCATACATCTGTCAGGGTCGTCCTATCCCTGAGGGGTTAAGGGCTCATTCTACCCTTTCCCAGGTGGCTTTCTGGGCCGAATGTAGTCTCCCTGCAAGAAATTTGTAGGGTGGCTATTTGGAAGTCATTGCACACTTTCGCCAGACATTATCGTTTGATGTCCAGGCCCTAGAGGCCATAGGCTTTGGTGAAAGTGTACTTTGAGCAGTACTCTCGCAGTCCTTCCTTGTTTAGGGAAGCTTTTGTATATCCCAGGAGCCTGGACTGATCCGGGTATGTACAGGAAAAGGAAAATTTGGTTCTTACCTGCTAATTTTCGTTCCTGTAGTACCACCAATCAGTCCAGAGTCCTGCCCAGTTGAGATGGGGAGAATTGGAGAATCCGCTCGATCTATTATTGTAATTAATCACAAGTTTTGTTAGTTCGCATTTTTGATGTGGGCAAGTTTCTTTTCTAAGTTTCCATTTCCCACTGCTCGTTCAGTATTGGTATTGTTGCTATCTTGGCTTGGATACTTTTTCAGTACTGAGGGACTGCATGTGGTACACTAGGTTATATAGCAGTGTCAGCAAAACTTTGTCTCCATCTGCTGGAAGGGAGGCAAAACCCAGGAGTCTGGACTGATCTGTGGTACTGCAGGTAAGAACCAATTTTCCTTTAACTATCTTATATTGTAGCACTGCTCTGTAGGTAGCAAAGCTAGTCACCTGCACCCTGACCAAACCAGCTGAAAAGGTGTAAGAACAAAGGAAGTGGTGCAGATGCTAGTGACGTCCCGTGCATTCTGCTCTGGCTGTAAAGTGTCTGATCATTTTGGTAATGTGTTACTGGGCTACGGACATCAGATATGCCATTCTTAGGTATGGGTGCAGTTCTGTCATAAGAGGCAGTCTGTATTTCTTGCACAGATTTTGCTTGGGTAACTTATGGTAAGAGTTCCTTTTGGTGTTGTAATAAATGAGGGAGGCAATTTGTGTGCCTTCCCCTCAGGAGGTTCTGCAGGCCTCATCATACTGCAGCACAACCCTGTGGAACAGCACTGCCGAGGGCATGTAAACAGCAGCCTCCAGATGGGAAGGAAACCATAATTGTGAAATTGGGCTTTCTGGGAGAGAGCTACCCATAAAGGTGGCCATGTGACGGTCTCGTATATAAATAGCTCTTCAGAAAACTGTCCGTGGAGAAAACTCTAGTTGCTGTTTCTTTCTTCTCTTTTGACTTCAGCCTGCAATTGGAGCCCCTTCGTGGTAGAACAACCCCTCCTATGCACTTTTTTTACACAGTTGTGTATTCATTAATGGCAGAATACAGGTTTTTTTAAACCAAGGCTCTTCTTGCCCAAACTGTTACTTTTGACATCTTTTAGCCTAGAAACTTCCTAACCACTTTTTTCCCATCTTTTCCCAGGATTGGCAGCCACCGTTTGCATGTGATGTCGATAAACTTCACTTCACCCCTCGGATTCAGAGGCTGAATGAATTGGAGGTAATTCAGGAAATATTTGTGGGCTTCACTGAAATATTATGGAAAATCTGACTAAAAGAATTTCCTTCCCATCTCCACACCCCAACCCAAAGTCTGGGATAAGGTGTGCTCTGGGATTTTCTTTGTCATTAGAACAAAGAACCATATTACGGTGGTCATTAAACAGTAAAATCTTGAGACAATTTTTAGGAAGCCTGGGTGGGGTGGTCTGAGATGTCTCTTGGGCTGCAAGGTGCCCCAAAGGAGAACTTGGTTGCATTTCAGCAGGGCCTTGGATGTGTTACAGGAGAAAAGCTTGGGGTTCCTTCCCAAAGTGTGAAAGAAGTACCACCCCATCCTTAATATCTAGGGCTATGTAACATCACCACACAAAAGTAACTGGCAATAGAGAAAAGCTTGCCTCACGAATTGAGCACATCTCTTTACTTGACATGTTTACAACTTCCTGCATTGTTTTTTCTCAGAGGATAAGAATGAAGCAATGACACACGTGACTGATGTCCAATGGCGCCAATATAGGTAGCATTCCTGGAAGGTGGTAGAAATCTTTTGGGGACATAGCAGGAAACTTTCTTGTTCAGCTGACATTGTGTGGTTGTCTTCTGTCCTCTTTTTGTCTGTTTGTGTCAATTCACATGGTCTCTTCTCCTTTTTGAGGAAAAAGTTACTTTTACTGTGATTGGGCTTCTTCAGTCTTTTAAAAATGTATTTATTTTCCACTTTTCAGCCCTTCAAAGTGGATTACATTCAGGTACTGTAGGTATTTCTCTATCCCCAGGAGGGTTACAGTTTAAGGGCCTCTTTCATCAAGACCTTTTCCTGTAGACACCGCATGGGAGAAAAGCCATAGTGAATCAGGCTGTAAGTTTCTTCCTGAGGCAACGGTCACAAAGAGCGGCAGTGGGATCTGAACCCTGGTTTTCCACTTCCCTGGTGCATCTTAATTAGTCCTTTTCAGCATTTTGTACATTTTTATTTCTTTTATGTAATTTACTTGGCTTGAGTTTTTCTTCATTTCTGCCTCTAGAGTGGCCTTGATTTGCCTCCATTTTTTCAATAGAATTTCAGGTTTTAATTTCACAGCATCTATTTTTTTTTTTTCTCCATGGTCATGAAGAAAGCTAATGACTTCAAGAGATGCCTGTGCTGTAATTGCAACATGTCCATCTCTGATCATTGCAGCAATTTTATATGTGTGGTGGCACATGCTCAACAACATGACCTATGACCATTGTACTCCTAAGATTACACTTATTGGCCATCTTTGTAAAGTCATCAGCGATCCTTAGACATTCAGGGGATGAAAGTCTTTTTTTGGAGTTGGGATTCAAGAAGAGACTCCGAAGCAGGGAACCTTCTTGTTTTTCTCACTAAATTCAGTTAGAAGGGTTTCTCTGGGTTAGGTTCATATTCAAGAAGAGCACTGTATAAAACCATCTTGGAAGCCATCCCCTTTGATCCCAGGATCCAAGAGTGGGGAGATCGTAACTGCTGTTTTAGGAGGGGAGCCTAGTCTCCCATGCTGAGACTTGGCCACAAAAGTCTCTAGGAGTCCACATTATAGCCAGGGATTACGTAGCAATGGCAGTCTAGGGAGGCGTCTTATTGAGCTTCCTTGTGTTTTGGCTTCAGTAAGTTTTGAGGAAGCATTGGGTACTTGCCAGGTTCTTATGGCCTGGATTGGCCACTGTTGGAAACAGGATGCTGGGCTTGCTGGACCCTTGGTCTGACCCAGCATGGCAAGTTCTTATAGAAGGCACTCTTGATGCCTCAAGTGGATAGAAGTACGGGTACTAAGCACCTTAATTACATTGGCAGGGCTGATGGAACCAGTTGGCAAGACCTTTGCTTGAGCACAGAATGCCATGACTCCAAAGTTGATGACTATGCATCAAGACCTTTTGCATGGAGAGGGAAGCCTTTTCTCCTGTACAGCAGTGGTAGGCTCCTGGCCCCAGGGACCCATTTTGTATATCTAGTGAGACTATTGTTCAGGACAGTGTTTCCCAACCCTCTCCTGAAGACACACCTAACTGATCTGATTTTCAGGATTGCCACAATGAATATGCATGAGAAATTTGCATTCCCTCTTCAGTGTATGTAAATCTGTCTCATGCATATTCATGAGGTATCCTGAAAAGCAGATTGGTTAGGTGAGTCTCTTAGGAGAGTGTTGGGGAACACTGGTTCAGGAGTCAGTGCAATGCCAGGTTTCCGCTCCAGTTTCTTGGAAACCTTTCTTTCACAGGCGAGGAATAGGCTGCCTCCTGAGGGATCTCTTTCCATGTTTTTGTGCAAAAGATTGGGATAGAAGGCAAATCCCAAGGCACCTTGCTGGTGGCAGTGCCTATGCATCAGTTCCTGGAGGATGGGAAGCCCCACTTAATGTAAGAAGGCATAAGCCAAATAGTGTTCAGTCATCTCCAGGATTTAGCAAGGTCCAATTCACAAAACTCCAGAAGAAAGTTCTGAGCTTTCATGAGAGGACCAGAGAGCATTGATGGGGGAAGTCTTCTGCATAAGCTTTCCAGGACAGATGCATCTGACAAAGTGGACTATCCTGAAAAGCTCATGCTTCTATAAATTGGTTCGTCTATAAGGTACCATCTGACTCCTGTCATTTTTGTTACAGGTAAGCAACTCTGCTATATATTTTACTTTCCTTTATATTAAAAGTGAAACATCTGGTCTTGCTGCTGTCCTTAGTACACAGTTTTCAGCTGGTCAGCACTGACCAGTACTTTAATATACTGACATGGGTAACCATGTAAGTGGGAGAAAAAAGAACTTATGGATTATGAATGTAATGAGTATGTTGCAAGGGTGCCTAATGGCTGTCTTTATGACCAGTTGTTAACTAGCTTAAAAGGCAAAATTTGAAATGCTGTTTAACTGGAAAATGAGTGATTTGATATGCAGGATGAACTTGCTAATTAATGCAAATGTTTTTTGTGTCAGGCTCAGACCAGGGTGAAACTTAACTTCCTGGACCAAATTGCAAAGTTTTGGGAGCTCCAAGGATGCACCCTGAAGATTCCTCATGTTGAGAGGAAGATTTTGGATTTGTTTCAACTCAACAGGGTATGGGTCCAGTCCTTTATTTTGGTGGGGGTGGGGGAGTGCAGCAAGGATGAGAGGAAGAAAATGTTTTTGTATTTAGAATATTTTCAATTAATTTATTTAAAAAATTTATATATCACCTATCTATGTGGTTTACAATAAAATAATCATAATGAGACATCGGTGACCAGCTAAAACACATTAAAATATACATCAATTTAGTTACCATTTCACTGTTGTATTCCTGTGTATGGATTAATCTATCTCCATAATCGCCGCCTCCTTGACTATAATTTTGCTGCAAAAATAGACAATGCGTAGGGATAGATCACTCTGAAAACATCATATGCTAGAGTATGCCAAAAGCCTGCCAGATGGTCCTCAGTACACTGTTATGTGCCTAATTAAAGTTTTAACCATCTTCCTAAACTTTAGTAGGGAGGTCTCCTCCTTAATCTCAATAGGCAGGATGTTCCATAACAGAGGACCTTGAACAGTAAATAACTGACGCGATTCATCAAGTCTTATGAGTCTTAAAGAGGGAACATCTAATAATAGACACGCAGATTGTAGTGTCCGTGTTGGTTGGTGAAGTTTCAGTGCAGAGTTAAAGGATGAAGACACTAGACCATTAAGTCCTTTAAAGACCAAGAACAAAACTCTGAACTCTATTTGCTAGTTTCCTGGCGTGTAGCCAGATGGACTCAGGACCAATGGGTGTTGTGCTCTCCTGATAGTAGATGGGAGACGGGGTCAGATTTCAAAGCTGACAGCCTACATATTCCCGTGCAGCATGCTTAGCTCTTCAGTATTTCTCCGTCTCCCATAGCAGATGCGGACACTATCCAAAAGAATATTGTAACATTTATAAAAAAGAAGAAAATTTACCTTTAAGAAGAGAGTCCCGCTTCTCCTGCAGTGAAACCTAACGGTCCCTCCCCCAGTCGAGACTTTCCTGAGGTCGATTCGATATCCCTCAGAGGTGAGCCTTAGTCCGCCGGCTGATTCCCGACATGGATGTTGTCCTCAGGGTGGCTGAAAGGCAGCGGGTGCAGATTCAAGCGTGGCAGTGAAGGTATTTCCCTCTCCCCCCACAGCTGGAGACTGCTCGGCATACGCCCGGTAAGCGCCGAGACCAGGTAAGGTATAAACATTTTCTCTAAGTCTCCGGTCTCCAAGGCTCAAACAGCCATACTGACTTTCCTCCAAGGTTTAAATCGGGTTGAGCAGCCTTCCTCTGGCTAGGCCCCGATCTGGTCGAGGGGTCCACACATGTGGAGATCCTCCGAGGAGGGGGGAGGTGCCATCTTGTTGCCGGGGTTGTCGGCGCCATCTTCTCCCCTCGCCGTCGGTACACGCGGTGCAGGCCAGTAGCCCAAGGCACCTAACTTGAGCGTGTCCGTAGGGATACATGCTTAACTGCGCGCACATCTGGGTTGTGCGCACAGCGGCACGCACAACTGTGCGCATAACTGTGCCACGCACACACAATCTGCTGCCTGCATGCATAACTTGTGCGTACGTTCTGCACATAACTTCTGTGCTCCCGACGCGCACAACTAAGAGCATCCGCACGCATAACTCTCGCACGGATGGGTTTTCAAGCTCTACACATGCACAAACAATGGCACCACCATCCAAGAAGGCCAAGGGACCCTTCCTTTGCCCAGCCTGCCACTTGAGAACTGTGCAGCCTGATTTAGAATCCCTTCTGTGCCAGCAGTGCGAACAGAACCAGGGAGAGCCCAATCAAGACCTCCCACAGCCAGGAGTGGGATCCGGAACCACTGATGATGGCACCCCAGACCTAACTATGTCCAACTCGGTGCCCCCACAGGAAAGTTCCTCCAGGGCTACCACTATAGTCCCTCCTGGCATCAACATGGACCCAGGAACCTTCTCCTGGGTGGAATTTTTCAAAGGGCTGCTAACCTTTGTCCAGGCGCAACCAGCCCCGGCTGTCCACTTGCCTCAAACTCTGCCAGAAGCACAAGCCCTTCCCAGTACCTCCCGAGGCTCTCAAGACATGCCTCTCCTATCCAAGATCATCCCGGATGGGGATCCAGACACCTCAGAGGAGGAAACAGACTCCCTGGAAGAAGGGGAAATCCCCCCAGGGATGGAGCCATACCGGACCATGCTCCGATTCTTCCACAAAGATGAATTACCAGCCGTAGTGTCCCAAACTATGAAGGCACTGGGTCTCCCAGGCACGGACCCTACATTGGAACCTAAAAAGAATCCCATGTTGGTGTACCTCCGTAAAGCCTCATGCTATTTTCCTATGTTGGAGCCCATCAAGGAACTGATTGACCTGGAATGGAATGCTCCAGAGGCCAGTTTTAAAGGGGGATGGGCACGAGAAGCCTTATACCCGCTGGAACCCACGGTCAAGGAACTTCCACACTTCCCTAAAGTGGACGCTATGTTCTGTGGTGTCTCAAAATGCACCACAATCCCTGTGGAGGGAGGAGCGGCACTGAAGGATGCCCAAGACAAGGCTGGAAGCCATCCTTAAGCAGTCCTTTGATGTCTCAGCAATGACACTACAAATTGCCGCCTGCTGCACCTTGGTGGCATGTTCCTGTTTGATCCTCTCCAGAGACGCTACCACGCCCGGAGAAGCGATGGAACCTGTGGTCTCCTTCCTCACCGATGCTACTGGTGACCTCGTGCGCACATCGTCCAGGGGTGTTGCCGCCGCAGTGGCGGCCAGAAGACAATTATGGCTCTGAAACTGGTCGGCTGACGCGACTTCCAAGGCAAATCTCACAAAAATGCCTTTTAAAGGATCTCTCCTATTTTGGAAGTGAACTGGAGAAGTTAGCCAACAAATGAGGCGAATCTCCAGTACCCCGTTTACCTGAAGACAGGAACAAAAGAACATATCGGTGCTCCTCCTCCCGAAGAACCAAGGGTAGAGGATTGCAGCATTTTAAAACTTACAGGAACACACAGTCCCAAGCACCTCGTACTTCAGGAAGGTTTCAGTCCTTTCAGAACAAGCACATTAAGAGAGGAGCAAGCTCAGGGGCAGGCTCCGGCCGTGCCCCACAATGAGAAGATGCAGACCTATCCACAGGAAGAAGACATAGGGGGCAGACTTACATCGACCCATCTTTGGTAGAAGAGGGTAACATCGGACAAGTGGGTCCTAACGATCATTCCAAAGCATCCCCCCAGACAAATTTATGAGATCACCGTTCCACTCCCACTCCAAGAGACTGGCAGTGGAAACCACGCCAGCAAGACTACTCAGCCTGAAGGCAATAACTCCGAGGCCTACATCTCAACAAAATACTGGTCACTATTCCATCTATTTTATCGTTCCCAAGAAAGAAGGAACATTCCGACCCATCCTGGACCTCAAGGCCATCAACCGCTATCTGAAGGTACCACACTTCCATATGGAAACCCTATGCTCAGTCATGATAGCAGTGCAACCGGGAGAATTCTTAACCTCCCTGGACCTAGCCGAAGCCTACCTTCACATCCCGGTCCATCAGGACCACCAGCGCTTCCTGCGCTTCGGATTAATTACTGGGCAATCATTACCAATTTCGAGTGCTACCCTTCGGACCAGCCACTGCTCCCAGAACCTTCACCAAAATTATGGTGGTAGTAGCAGCTGCACTGAAGAAAGGAGTTCTGGTACATCCTTACTTGGGCGATTGGCTGATCAGAGCAAAATCTCCGGAGGAGAGTCGCCATGCGACCACTGGAGTCAAGAACTTACTACAAGAGCTCGGGTGGGTAGTGAACACAGCCAAGAGCTGCCTACAGCCTTCCCTGTCACTAGAATACCTGGGAGTCTGGTTCGATACCAAGCTGGACAAGGTCTACCTTCCCTCCTCCAAGGAGAAGGAAACTGATGTTGAACTCGGTTCGCCCCAAGGTATGGGACTACCTTCAAGTCCTTGGCCTCATGATCTCAGCTCTGGAAGTTGTTCCGTGGGCAAGGGCACATATGCGACAACTACAATGCTTCCTATTGTCTTGGTGGAATCCAGTGTCCCAGAACTACTCAATTCGCCTCCAGCTACTGACAGAGGTTCAGCATCAGCTTCAATGGTGACTACAAGAAGAACACCTAAGCGGAGGCGTAAACCTCTAGATAAACAAGATAAACAATAGTTTGCTTCTATCTTGCTTTATTATTATTATATATATATATATATGTAACAAAATCGTACCTCACTGTAATTACTCTGTAAAATAGTGTGACCTATAAGCACACTAAATGTATATTTATATGTATGTATAGGTAACAAAACCTCACCTCAATGGAATTACTCTGTTTTGTAATATAAAATAATGTGGCCTATAATCACACTATCTCACATACATCATGTAAACCGATGTGATACCCTGGGTGAATGTCGGTATATAAAAACAAAAAAATAAATAACTAACCTATCCGCACCGAAGTGGATCTTGCTCACCACGGGCGCGAGGGTGGGGAGCCCACTATCAGGAACTAACAGCCCAGGGACAATGGAACAAAGAAGAGGCGGAATGGAACATAAACCGCCTGGGAGCCCGAGCAGTCAGACTAGCCTGCCTGCGATTCAGCCACAGACTCCGGGGCGAGTCTGTCAGTCATGTTGGACAACGCCACAACCGTGGCCTACATCAACTGCCAGGGATAAACCAGGAGTCAGCAGGTGTCTCTGGAAATAGACCCTCTCATGGAGTGGGCAGAAACAAATCTGCAAGGGATCTCGGTCTCCCACATCGTGGGAAAAGACAACATCTCAGTGGATTACCTCAGCAGAGAGAGCCTAGACCTGGGGGAATGGTCCCTGGCGCACACAGTCTTCCAGATGATAGTGAATCGATGGGGTTCCCCAGCCATGGACCACCTAGCACCTTGTCACAATGCCTAGGTCCCCAAATTCTTCAGCTGCAGACGAGAACCACAGTCTCAAGGAATCAACGCTCTCGTCCAGAGCTGGCCAGAGGAAGACCACCTGTATGCCTTCCCATCCTGGCCGCTACTGGGCAGGGTCATTCACAAGATAGAGCACCACAGGGGACTAGTCCTACTAGTCGCTCTGGATTGGCCAAGAAAGACCATGGTATGCGGGCATGCGAAGACTATTGGGGAATCCTCTGCGTCTGCCGCCATACAGGGACCTTCTTCAGCAGGGACCAATCTCCCACAAAGACCCGGCTCGATTCTTTCTTACGGTATGGCCCTTGAGAGGACTAACCTAAAGAAGCGCAGCTACTCAAAAGTCGTGATGAACACCCTGCTCCGAGCACGCAAGTTCTCCACATCTCTGTCTTACATACGGATCTGGAGAGTATTTGAAGCCTAGTGTGAAGACCGCGCCCTCCTTCCGAGGACAGCCAAGATTCCCACGATCCTAGAATTCCTACAAGACGGCATGCAGAAGGGGTTGTCTCTCAACTCCCTCAAGGTTCAAGTTGCTGCACTGGCCTGTTTCAGGTCCAAAGCGGACGGCATCAGACTATCAACTCATCCTGATGTGTCTCGCTTCCTGAAAGGAGTTAAACAACTCCGACCACCTCTAAAGTGGCCGGTGCCTCTATGGAACCTCAACTTAGTACTAGGCTTCCTAGCAGGGGAGTCCTTCAGACCAACAAGCGGCCTGTCCCTACGCCTCTTTACCTTAAAGACTGCATTCTTGATCGCAATATGCTCAGCTCGGCGCATCTCCGAACTTCAAGCTTTATCCTGTTGAAAACCGTTGCTCAGGTTCACCCCAGGCACCATATAGCTGCATATGGTATCATCCTTCCTTCCGAAAGAGGTTTCCCAGTTCTATATGAGCTAGACTATATCCTTACCATCACCAGATGAATACAGAGATTTGGAAGACTCGCGCCTCCTTTGGCACCTGAATGTCGGCAGAATCCTAGTCCGATACCTGAAGAGATCGGAATCCTAGTGCAAAACTGATCACCTGCTCATTCTTCACAGCGGGAAGAAACGAGGGCAAGCGGCATCGCGGGCGACCATAGCCCGCTGGATCAAAGAAGTACCTCTACAGGTCAAGGCGCATTCTACACTGGCCCAGGCAGGCTCCTGGGCTGAAACCAGACTGCTTTCGCCAGCCGAGATCTGTCGGGCAGTGACATGGTCCTCCCTACACACCTTCTCCAAGTTCTGCCTGGATGTCCAGGCCAGGGAGGATACAGCTTTCACAAGGGCAGCACTAAGTGGGCCACGGGCAGCCTCCCACCCGGTAGGGGAGTAGTTTTGTACATCCCATTGGTCCTGAGCCCATCTGGCTACATGCTAGGAAATGGAGAAATTACTTACTTGATAATTTCGCTTTCCTTAGTGTAGACAGATGGACTCAGCATCCTGCCACGGCTGCACCAGAAATAGAGAACCTCTGATATCAATCTCCAGACTGTACGGTTAAGCCTCTGCCTACCTCTGTTAAGACACCTGCAGTTACCTAGGTGTCGGTGTTTAGTGTTTCAGCGCACTGGCAGTCTCCAGTGCCAAAAAGTTTATATATATATATATATATATATATATATCTATTATATATAAAAACTAGTATATATATAAAAAAAACTTTTTGGCACTGGAGACCGCCAGTGCGCTGAAACACTAAACACCGACACCTAGGTAACTGCAGGTGTCTTAACAGAGGTAGGCCGAGGCTTACCCGTTGAACCTGTTCAAAGTTAATCAAGTATACTCAAGTGTAATCAAGCAACATATATCCACACTGGCTTTTCAAGGAGAATACTGAAGAGCTAAGCATGCTGCACGGGAATATGTAGGCTGACGTCAGATTGAAATCTGACTCCGTCTCCCATCTGCTATCAGGAGAGCACAATACCCATTGGTCCTGAGTCCATCTGTCTACACTAAGGAAAACAAAATTATCAGGTAAGTAATTTCTCCAATTATTGGTAACCAATGATAACGAATCAATATAGGTGAGATGTGTTGCCTTAAAGGTGGTCCCAGATGTTATTGTTGCTGCAGAATTTTGAAAGTATTGGAGGGTGTGTAGGCAGTAAGGCAAGAAATAGAGCATTCCCTGAATCTACCCAGATCAGGCCAGACTCCCGAGTTTTGCCTCCTTTCCAGCAGATGGAAACAGTTTCACTGACACTGTACATAACCCAGTGTGCCACCTGCAGTCCCTCAGTATTTGTCTCCAGCAGATGGTGGATGCTTTGAGGTGGATGAGCCAGGGGGTTGGTGACCCTTCTGATAGCTCGGTCTGGAAATCTGTGGGGTGGACATCTGGTGGTCCAGATCCCTCATCCCCCACGAGACAGTGGTGGAATCTGCTAGCAGTTCTGCACTGCAAACCCAATGGACCAGGAAAGTATCCCTTTTATATGGTTTGTCTTGGGCTGGGTTGCTAAAGTTTGGCGGAAGGAGAATGGCTCTTTTCTGATCTGCCATGCGGCCTGCACTTCTGGAGCTGGAACCTCTGCACCAAAGAAAAATATTGATTAGAGGTTGCCTAGAGCAGACGTTCAGGAGAGCTAGGTGCCTTGCCATCTGTGAGGCTTGCTGTCTGATAGCAGTTCAGTCCTCGCTCTCTCCCTGTTTGTGCCAGTGCTATTTATATGCTCAGAGGGATTTGACTACTACAGTTTTTGCCCATTTGGGACATCCCCTTGGCCTATGGTGTTTCTGGAGGGGAATGGAGAGGGAGGTGTGAGGCAAGGCAACGGTCAGGTCTCCTCCCTTGTTCCTGAGGGCAGAAGCTTCCCCAAGAGAGAGAAGTTGGAGAGAGCAAGGTTGGGCCTGTGGGCTCTGGTATAGATCCATCCATTTCCTGGGTGGAATGTTTCCAGGGTCCAGTGTCTGTTAGAGCCCCTGTGTGTGTGTGTGGGTGAGAAGGGGGTCTGTGTGTGTCTTTTGGGGGGAGCCTGTGGGCTGTGCCTGTGTGTGAGAGGGCTTCACAGACAGAGCATATTAGCATCTATCACCCAGCACTGTTCGGCTTGTCTGGTCAATAACCTCCTCTGTGTGTGTGTTTGTGAAAGTGCTTTGCAGACAGAACATACTGTCTTTGCACATTGCACCAGCATTTTGTTTTTGGGGCCAGAAAGTGACACGACAGAGTGATACAAGTGTTTTATATACACTTATGTAAATCGGTCAATTTGAGTATACCATGGTGATTGTTTCTTGTAAGAAGTTTGTAATGCAAATACAATTTGAAACTTATCTGGCAAAACAGCACTTCTTTGACCAATGATTATACAGAAGGCAAAAATGGCAAGCTCTGTAGCCGTTGATGCTTAGATGTGACAGTCACCATTGAGTAATATCAGTAAGCAATACATGCAAAAGTCAAGAGAATTTATTTAATGGAGAGATTTGTTCTTATGGCTTTTTTACCTCCTCTGCTGGTAGGCTATCTATATATTAAGAGGACTACTCAGAAAAGCAGCTTTTTTGAAGAGAAGTTTTTCCCAGACTGGATTCAAGCCATACTCTTATGACCAGCCACTAGTATACAGTATTTTAACCAGTCAACTTTCAAATCTCATGCATTCTGGGATTCGTTTTGAGTTTAAAAACTATAAGGAATTTTGCTGCATGTTTTTGAAAATAATAAATTGCAGCTCATTTGTTGCCACTTTGTAAAAGCTAAGGCAAAACATACTAACTTAATTTAGAGTTAAGTTAGTATGCAGTAAGAGTGGTTCCTGAGATCTCTCATCTTCTAACCCTTGCACCCGAAAGCTTACAAAATAGGGATGGATAATGGAGTCCTGCTGAAAACCTTGCATGAACTGCTGCTTCTGAGTGATTAAGCATCAGCTGTAGTTCTGTCCACATAACTGTCTCCCAGTCATGACTGCACCACGCTGTTGTGCAGATTTAGTCACCCTTGTACAATTACAACTTATTTCTGTAGTGCTACACACACATACATAAGAGACAGTCCCTGATGGGTAGAGCTTACAATTTATTCAGGACAGGCAGACAAACAGGAGATATTAGCATTGTACATATATGCTGGGTCAAAGGAAAACCTTAGATCTGTGTAAGTATCTTAATTTCAGATATTAAACTGATTTTTCCCTTTGGGACACTTCATAAGTGCTTAGTTAATTTTCCATTTCAAGCACTTAAGCTACAGTGTTCTTTGATTTTCCTTAAACTGGCTGGACAGTATCCCTTATGCATACTTGAATACCTTGTTTACACACAAGTGCTGTTCTCACCTCTCTTTCCCAGATGTCTGAATCCTGACACCTGGCTGTAATTATACTGGAAAGCACTTAATTCAGCCCCTGAAATAACTCCTTTCTCTCAAATTCAGTGTGCGTCCAAATGGCAATTGTACCAAGGTTCGAGGTGCTACCCATGCTGTTTTAATGATGAAACTCTTTGCTTTATTAGCTGGTTGCAGAAGAAGGTGGATTTGATGCTGTCTGCAGGGAGAGAAGATGGACCAAAATAGCCACAAAGATGGGTTTTGCCCCTGGCAAGGCGGTGGGATCCCATGTCCGGGCACACTATGAGCGCATTCTGTACCCCTATAACTTGTTCCAGGCTGGGGCAAGTCTGCTGGTGAGTATCTCTGCACTAGAAACCTCTCCTTGTCTTACACACTGAGACCCAAGTCAGAACCTGCTCTTGCAACTCTCTTCCCAAGTGTAAATTGAATTGAGAAGAGAGAGGGTAGATTTACTAAGCCTTTTTGATTTATGCGCACACAGTGGGCTAAGTTCCTCAACACAAGTGTAAAATTGGTGACTTGCAAAAAGTCCTTGCTCCTCTCAGCTCTTTCAGTCACTGGTCTGGCTCCAAGCTACCACATGGGATGTTGGTGCCTGACCGTGACAGAGGAGTGAGGCTGCAGCCTGGTGTGTTTTTACTGTCTCATGCCACAGAATGACGAAGGCCTTGTGATAGAACCAGGGTAAGGCAGCAGAGAGCTGTATACTGAATCAGACATGCAGCCAATAAAATGCAAATTCAAATGTTGTAATTTTAGAAGGAACAGACCTGTGACCTCTGCTCTAGAGGTCACACTAGTTTTGTTAAGTAACTTTCCAAGCTCTCTTTCAAATTAGGCACCTGACACTTGTCCCAAACTGATGTGTTTAATGGATCATGCAGCCCTGGAAAAGGTAGGTCTCCTTCATGGTTTCTTTGGACCCCTATTCAGACTGTTCCTGTTGTTGTGGTCCCAGGTTTCTCTTCTGTTTTGTTTTCTTGGAACCACTTTGTATTAACCCCTTTTTTCTGCAGCTGTTTGATGTGATTCTGGGGCTTAGTATATTGTACCCAGACTTGATCTTCTCCATAACGATAGTTTCCCCAGATGCTTCCGGTGCTTTGTTGAAAATTGAGGTGATGTGGCTTCCTGTGCAGGCTGGAGCAGAGGCTGCCCAAAGGGGAAGCTGCCATTCTTAGCATGTCCTCTGGCCTTCCTCATCTTCTTCTTAATACTAGTCTTTGAAGAAAGCGTGCCTTTGCAGTGAGGGCTCTGCTGCAAAATAAATCTGGATCATGCCTTTTAGTTAATATGGAGTAGTTCCTTTCTGCAAAGATAAGTATTTTTTATTGACTCGCATTCATGGTCATATGCCCAATACAAAGAGAAGCCCAAGCAATGTTCCAAAAAACCAAAAAGAAACCGCTTCAAAACAGGTGGATGATCCAAATTATAATATCTATATAACTATTTTCTTAAGAGCTGGTATCATATACTTATTTAGTGGGTGCTGTTTGAATCTGTTTGCCGCTGTATTGTCGTCATATAGACAAGTTCATCTACCAGCCCATCCACTACCCATCAATCCAGAAAGGTAGTGTAACTCCCATCACTGCAACTTTTTATATATTTCTCTTTTTGGTACCCCAGGACTCTTCCCAAGCCTGCAGTTGTAGAATGTAGACATTTTGCTGGGCTTGAGAGACAGAATGATTTGTTAGATCTCACAAATGACTAAGATTACAATTTCTAACTAAGCAGCAATACCTGAGACAATATTCAGAAGCATTTAGCTGAATGCCGACTGTTGAATGTTTTGGACGCTTATCTGACTAAATTATAGATGGCTAACTCGTTATCCATCTAAAATGTAACCAGAAAATGGTGCATTCTGGGGCAGAGTTAGCCAAATAACTATCTGGCTATCTTTAAGACAGCCAGCTCTATTCACTTGTGTGGCTGCACTACTGAATATCCCTCCAAAGTTAGTTGGCTACATTTATCTGGATAACTTTGCAATTCAGCAAGTAACTGAATATTACCCCTTTAGTATAAGGCCAAAACCTGGCTTCCCCAGCTATGAAATTCTCCAGGCGTTTTGTTTTTTTGTACCCTGGATAGATTTCGGGTTTCATGAAAGGCCCTCTGCATTACCTCAGGTTTCTATGTACTTAAACAGAAACAGAAACCTGGACTATACTGGAACTGCTTTGACATTTTACAGGCAGGCCCTTGAAATGTATTGGCATTTTTCTCTCATTGCTACCTGCATTTCTTTGAAATCACCTTGGGTTCGCATAATTTGTCAGTTTTCAGTTGAGTAGCTCTTTGGATTTCCAGCCCTTAGGTCTGTGAGCATTTTCTGGCAACAGGCTGGTTTTAGGGGTCGCGTGGGTCGCGTGGCCAAGTGTATCAACTTTCCTAGAGCTTGCTGTGCATGTGTAGGACTTACCTGTGTTGTGACCATGTAGCCCGGCTGAATATATTTCCATTGGGCTCTGTAGCTTATTTAACATTTGCTTTTGCTTTCTGGCTGCAGCCAAAAAATATATATTTCTTCTTAGTTTCCTAGTCAGATTTTGACTCTTCAATAAGTTTTTAATTTTCAGCGGTCTGCTGAATTGATCACCTCCACCCCTAATTCACTTTCAGTATGAAATGGATATCGGGCTTGCTTTGGTTGTGGGATTTTTTTTTTTCTTTGGAGAGAGCTTTTCCTCTCTTCTTAACTTTGTGGTCTTTTTGAAAAGAAGAAAGAGAGCTTATAAGATCGCTGTGCCTGCATGCATTTCCCCTGCTTTCCTGTCCTTGCTCAGTTAACGCCACATCATGAGGACTCTGAAGGAGATTGGGGGTGTGGTTTTGTTTGTTTTTTTTGGATTCACACTCTGGCGTAGATGTGTGTGCCCTGGAATGCAGGCTCTTAGTTCTGGATGGAACCTTTTCTGACTGAGAAGCAGGCCAGCAGCTTCAAATTGTGTCCCAGCTGTGTGTGAAATTGTCCCATCACCAACCATCAAAAGGTGTGCTACATCTCCTTTGGGAAGGAGCATGACGTTGATGGGTGTGAAATCTGCTTCAGGGTGCTACTATCCTGGAGTGTTGGTGTTTAATATCTATTGATCCCCAAAGGCTATGGTGAGCAAGCTGCCAGTAGATGTCTTGGTTCCCTGAGCCATTACTAAAGCAAGCTGCATGAAGATTTAAAAGTAGTGAGACAGCCCTAGAAAGCTGAGCTCGTTTCTCCCCCAGCCTCTGTTCTAGGAGGATCTGACCCAAGGTTGGGCCCATCAGTGTCACCTGCTTCGGAGTTGGTACAGATTGGAAGCTCTATAGTCAGCTGCTCACTATTTAGAAGCATTGGAGTCTGAGGATTCCTGGAACTCCAAACAGTGCTCTGTAGGTGATTAGTATTGAAGGAACTTGCTGCCTGGATAATTTTCCTTCTGAGCCCCCTCTGCATCAAAAGGAAGTATGTTCTCCACTTCAGGACATTTTCCTTTGCAGGTTTTGTTCAGAGGCCTTCTTTTTTGATAGGTTGAAAGAGAGCAGTGCATCTTTTCTTGATCTCCCGAAATATCTTGATGGTTGAAAGGTTGGTGGCAGAGCCCTGTCTACCCTCTCTAGGATGTGGGAAACGCCACACAATGTAGTCCAGGTGGAAAAGAGAGAGAAAATATTGCATCTAGGCAGCTACGAGAATAGACAATCCCAAACTAAAGGGCTAAGAGCCATGACTTGGTACAGCTGGGTGCTAAGCCTAAGACCCTGGACCTTGTCGAGAGGCACAGTTATCAGAATGCTATGCTGCAATCCTACATAAGTTTTTATCAATGCTGCATGGTGATTTTTTGAAAGACGCTGCAAAGTTTGTCGTCTTCAAAAGAGACAAAGCAAATTTCCCGCCCTGTTGGATAAGTCTGGAAAAAAATGCCTTTGTCAGTATTGGAGCCAATAAGATCCTCAAACAGGGGTGGGCAATCAGGCAATAAAATGTAAGCCCTTGTATATTAGAAACTTCAAATTTAGAAATGACCATCATATAATATTGTACACGTCCAGCTGTTTGCAGCCAGTGACTTGGACGTGTACCACATCATGTGATGGTCGTTTGTTGATTTGAAGTATATTGTGTCTTCGGCTTCTAATATGCAAGGGCTTAACTTTTATAGAAAAATTCCTTTGTGCCGGGTCACATAGACGACAAATTTGTGGCATCGTGCCTGATGGGAGCAGATTGCTGGAACTCAGGGCAGGGAAGGGGCCTTGCCAAGGCTGCTGCTGCCACCAGTAGGGCCCCTGCTGATCAGTAGGGGGGGGGGGAGCATGGAATTTGTTTTTCTTCTGATTTTACAGACCTTGAACAAATGAAGAGAATTCAGCAGAAAGTTGAGAGTAAAGACTCCCCTGCATTGTTCATGACTCATTTGTCATCCACCACCTCCCTTTTCTCTTTAGGGACCAGGCTAACCAGTTCCTTGTCCTAAGCTGCTTTTCAGTCTTTCATTTTATTAAGCTGGTGTTAAAATCCAAAGGGTTAGTTCTGTCCTAGCCCTTCCCCTGTGATTCGAATTGGGAAGAAGCATAGCTGTTACTGAAAATGAGACCAGATGTAGTGATGGTGGTCTTTCCCCATTGGTAACTGTGCAAGGGCCATTACTCTGTTGTATAAGAGATCTCTAATTGATGAGTTGGTGGCTAAATGTGGAAAACTATTTTCCATACTTTGTTTTGCATATTGGGTGAGATGCAGAACTTCTTTATGGCATGCATTTTTTGTCTCGTTCTTGGTTATGTTGGCATGAACATTAACAGCTACTGGAAATTGTCGACTCTGGTGACCGCTCCAGTGCTCCTTACTGTCATGGTGGAACCCACTGTCCCAGGACTACTCAATTTGCCTCCAACTACCTGCAGAGGTACGTTCTCAGCTCCAGTGGTGGCTACAGGAAGACCACCTAAGCAGAGGAGTAAGCCTATCCCCACTGAGCTGGATCTTGCTCACCACGGATGCGAACCTGTTAGGGTGGGGAGCCCACTGTCAGGAACTGACGGCCCAGGGACAATGGAACAAAGAAGAGGCGGAATGGAACATAAACTGCCTGGAAGCTCGAGCAGTCAGACTAGCGTGCCTGCAATTCAGCCAGACTCAGAGGCAAAGCAATTCGAGTAATGTCTGACAACGCGACAATGGTTGCTTACATCAACCGCCA
Source organism: Rhinatrema bivittatum (assembly GCF_901001135.1). Taxonomy (NCBI): domain Eukaryota; kingdom Metazoa; phylum Chordata; class Amphibia; order Gymnophiona; family Rhinatrematidae; genus Rhinatrema; species Rhinatrema bivittatum. Next base: position 16,454,800 of record NC_042626.1, on the reverse strand, counting down.
GGGAGGAACAAAGAGCCAGCAGGTGACTCTGGAGATAGACCCTCTCATGGCATGGGCGGAGATAAACCTTCAAGGGATCTCTGCCTCTCACATCGCAGGAAAAGACAACGTTTCAGCAGACTTCCTCAGCAGAGAGAGCCTGGACTGGGGGGAATGGATGCTGTTGACCACAGCATTCCAACTGATAGTAAATTGCTGGGGCCTCCCAGCCATGGACCTACTGGCCACCCTTCTCATTGCCCAAGTCCCCAGGTTCTTCAGCCGCAGACGAGAGCCACAATTCCAAGAAATCGCTCTCATCCAGACTTGACCAGAGGAAGACTTACTGTACGCCTTTCCCCCATGGCCACTACTGGGCAGGGTCATCTGCAAGATAGAACATCACAGGGGACTAGTTCTACTAGTGGCTCCGGATTGACCAAGACTATCATGGTATACAGACATGCAAAGACTCCTTGCGGGGAACCCTCTGTGCCTACCTCCACACAGGGGACCACATCTGGCAGGGCCCGATTCTCCACGAAGATCCATCTAGATTCTCTTACGGTCTGGCCCTTGAGAGAACTCGCCTGAAGAAGCGCAGTTACTCAAAGGTCGTGATTGACACCCTGCTCCAAGCGCGCAAGTTCTCCACATCCCTGTCATACATACAGATCTGGAGAGTTTTCAAAGCCTGGTGTGAGGACCACGGGATTCTCCCGCGGACAGCCAATATTCTCATGATTCTGGAGTTCCTACAGGACGGTATGAAGAAGGGGTTGTCACACAACTCCCTCAAGGTCCAAGTAGCCACACTGACCTGCTTCAGAGCAGAAGTGGACGGTATCAGACTGCAACCTATCCGGACATGTCCTGCTTCCTGAAAGGGGTTAAACAACTCCGACCACCCCTAAAGTGGCCGGTGTCTCTATGGAATCTCAATCTAGTATTAGACTTCCTAGCTGGGGCTTCCTTCAGACCAACACGTGGTCTGTCACTACGCCTCTTAACATTGAAGACTGCATTCCTGGTGGCAATATGTTCAGCTCGTCGCATCTCCGAACTACAGGCTCTATCCTGGCGGGAACCGTTCCTTAGGTTCACACCTGGAACCATATAACTGCGCACTGTCCCTTCCTTCCTTCTGAAAGTGGTATCAGAGTTTCACTTGGACCAAACCATCTCTACCAGCTCCGGATGAACATAAGGACTCGAAGACTCGCGCCTTCTTCGCCACCTGAATGTCGGCAGACTCCTGGTGCGATACCTGGAAAGATCGGAACCGGTGCGCAAAACGGATCACTTGTTCGTTCTTCACAGCGGGAAGAAACAAGAAGAAGCGGCCTCATGGGCGACCATAGCCCGCTAAATCAAAGAAGTAATCAAGACAGCCTACATAGAGGCAGGAAAGCCCTTACCCTCTACAGGATAAGGCTCATTCTACAAGGGCTCAGGCAGTCTCTTGGGCAGAAACCAAGCTGCTGGCTCCCGGCGAGATCTGTCGGGTGGCGACATGGTCCTCCATCACACCTTCTCCAGGTTCTACCGCCTGGATGTTCAGGCCTGGGAAGACGCAGCCTTCACAAGGGCAGTATTAAGTGGGCCACGGGCAGCCTCCCGCCCTGTCCGGGAGTAGCTTTTGTACATCCCATTAGTCTTGAGTCCATCTGGCTACATGCTAGGAAATGGAGAAATTACTTACCTGATAATTTCATTTTCCTTAATGTAGACAGATGAACTCAGCATCCCGCCCACGGCTGCCCTGGAAAAGGAAAACCTCCGATGACAAACCTCGAAACTAAGCAAATACGGGTAAGCTGCGGCCTACCCCTAGTTCGATGCCCACAGTTTGTCCGGTGTCTGCGTTAATTGGTTGAGTGCACTGGCAGTCTCCAGTTTGGAAATTAGTTGAACCAGTTCAAGTTTTACTCAAGTTTAATAAAGTTATTTAAGCAAAGATATATCCTCAATGGCTTTTCGAAGAACATACTGAAGAGCTGAGGTTACTGCAGGGGTATATCTAGAGTGACATCAGTTTTGAAATCTGACTCCATGTCCCATCTGCTAGCAGAAGAGCACAATACCCTTTGGTCCTGAGTCCATCTGTCTACACTAAGGAAAACTAAATTATCAGGTAAGTAACTTCTCCATTGCTCCTGAATCATTTTATGAACCATTGTTCTACAATAGGTGTTGGGGAAAGTGCTGAAAAGGCGATGTTGATTTGCCTGATCTCTGCTTCTAAGTTTGGTGAGGGGAAATGGGGACAAGACCATGCATGTGGAGGGGCATGATTTGAATTGAGCCACTTCAGATCCACTTGCAGGGCTCCACCCCTTTTCCTTCTCTATACCTCATGGCAGTGGCAATCTCAGAACCAGGAAGTGACCCCCTCCTGTATCTCCCCCGCTCCCAGGCCCACTGGAGCTGAGAGAGTGCACTCATCTTAGGTGAGGTGAGTGCGCTTTCAAAATCCTATTTTTAGATGCTTATACATGAATGCTGCTTACTAAGACTGCATTTACTTGAGTAAAATTGTTTGCCCAAGTGCTGCTGATACCAGTTTCCTATCCAGGGACTCTTCAGCTCTGTTCCATTTGGTGATAGATTATTTTATGAATATAATGAGGAGCCATTGCTGATCAAAAGAGCTAAAATAAACCATGTGGTATTGTGGATTTTGTCTTGTAGTGTCTGCAGAAGCCTAATCTCACAAATGACTTGAAGGATAAAGAGTATAAGCCTCATGATATTCCTCAGCGGCAGTCTGTTCAGCTCTCTGAAACCTGCACTCCTGCGAGGCGAGCCAAACGCATGAGAGCTGAGGTAGGTCCCAAACCTGGTGCAAGAATAGAGAAGCAGGTCTGGGGCTGCCTGCCTGTCTGAGATGGGTTGGGGATACATATGTATCTTTTTCTTCTTCTGCACAGAATGCAAAGGTTGCAGGAGAGGGGTAATAAAGCCCACAGAGGTAGGATCATATACCAACTGGATGATCTCTTTAGGCTCATTTATCTCCCACACCTATACCTGCATCATTAGAGAAATTAAACTCAACTTTCTAGTGGTGCAAGTTATTTTTGTTAGACTTGAATCCTGAAATATCATGACTTTGCTTGGTGCAATCCAAAAATCCCCCCATAATTGCAGTTTAAATTGGAGAGCCAGAGGTTCTCAGCAGCCCCTTGGATGCCTGAAAGCTGCCAAAGAAACCAATGAATGTCCTAAAGGGAGAAGATTGCTAGTGAAACGTCAGAAATGTTTTATGGATACTTTGACCACTAGTGCAAACAATGCTTGACATTGAACCACGTGGTTTAGCCCTTCCTGTCAGGGCTCTGATGCTGAAGTGGAAGAAGGAGCTTTCTGGTACCATCTGAAGAAAGCAAGTACACCATGGGATTTTAAATTCTCATGAACTACTTCAAAAAGATTTCACTGTATGTACCCAGATCAGTCCAGACTCCTGGGTTTATGGCCACAGAGAAAGTTTAGTGAAACTCCTGTAGTCCCTTTAGTATTTCTCTTCTCCGGCATATGGTAGGTATGCATACCTGCGGTCTCGACTTAATTAAAAAAACCCCTAAAAGGATACATTCAGTGATTACTGCCAGGAGGTTGGCAGCTCCTGATGGGGCTATCCCTCCTGGTCTTGAGGTGGAGGAGCAGGGGGTTGGGGACCTTTAGTTATTCGGCCCTAAGTAGCCGGAGGCGGAAAGCTGGTGGATCCACTCCCTCTGCCCCAGGAGGATTGAAGGAGCCTGCTTCCCATCTCCAGAATAGGAAAGTGCCTCTTGCCTTCCTTTCTTTGTTTCTTGGCTTTTTTAAAGTTTGAAAAAAAAAAGAGTTCTAAGGGCTTGCCGGTGAGAGGCTCTGCCTTTTGTTGGGTGTGGGCGGTTTACACCGAGCAGAGCTCAGCGTTTGGAGGCTCTGCCCCGGGCCCCTCTCCTTACCATTTTTCCTGTTTGGTGAGCAAGCTGTGCGGCTCGAAGTGTCGGCTGTGGAGATTCGTGCGTATGACTTATGCAGAGCGGCCGCTGCCTCCCAGAAGGAGAGGGCGGTTCAGGCATGTAAGCGTGAGTCGGCAGTGCTTGTTCAGGCAACAAGGGAAGCCCCGGATCAGTTTCCCATCCGTGCGGGAACGGCGGTCGTCTTGGCCACATTTGCTGCTCGTACTGAAGCTGCTTGAAGGGAGGGGGATTTCCCTCCATTATTATCCCCGGCCGATTGGAGCCCCGTACAGGCTCGGGGGGGGGGGGGCAGGCAGAGGACCACCTGGGAGAGGAATCTGAATTCTGCCTCCTTTTCTATGGACTTTGTGCTTTTAATGCACAAGGTTTATGTGGCCCGGAAATCCGTGGGACGGCAGGGGCCCAAGCATGCACTGCAGGAGATGATTTTTCAGAGGGCTCTGATGGCGGTGTCTCGGTTGTCTCTACATCTTCTTGGATGGATCCTTCCCTGGGGGGGGGGGGGGCAGGATTCTGGAGAGGACAAGGAGGAAGGCCTGCCTGTGGATGATGGTGATCTGTAGTTGGTACAGCTATTCCATAGGAAAGAGCTGGGGCTCCTGATTCCCCATGTTTTGGAGGAATGAGAAATAGTCCGATCAGGAGGATGTGGACTTGCTTATGGCTGGCTTACAGGGCCCAGCGAAGGCCTTTCCTTTTCACAAGTCCGTTAGGCAGTTGGTGGTCCAGAATTGGGATATTCCGCAGGCTAGCCTGAAGGTGGGCCGGGTGATGGATACATTTTATATCCTTTGCTTGAGGACAATCTGGAGCTTTTAAGGTTTCTGAAGATGGATGCCTCCTTTTTGGCTGTAACTAAGAAGACTATTCTGGTAGCTGGGGTGGCAGCTTTGAAAACTTTTCAAGTCAGGAGGCTTGAGGTCCATCTGAAGAAAATCTTTGAGGTGTCAGCGCTAGGCATTCGGGCTGCAGTTTGCAGCAGTTTCCTGCTTTGAGTGGGACTGCATTGGGTCCAACAGCTGCAGTCCGTTAGATCCATGTCCTCTCAGAAGGTGAAGCAGGCTGAGTGGCTGGAAGCTGTGGTACCTATGGTGCAGGTGCGCTGTATGACCTCCTCAGGACATCTTCTAGGACCATGGCGTCGGCTGTCTCAGCAAGGAGACTGCTGTGGTTACGATGTCTTGTTAAAGTTTCAATTAGGAGTGCTACTGTTTAAAAGGAAACTGCTTTTTGGAGAAGATTTGGAGCAACTGATAAAGTATCTCGGGAGCAATAAGGCTCACAAGTTGCCTGAGGATAAACCTAGAGTGGTGAGGAATTCCCCTTCTGGGCGTGTGTGTTTCCAAAGGAACAGGTGATTTCGTACAGGGAGGTAATCTTCAGGTTTTCAGAGACCAGCCTCGTGGAGGCAGCAGTCCTGGAATCAGTCCTTTTGAGGACAACAGCCCAATCAAAATGGCTTTAGCCAGGATGGTTCTGGAGCCAAGTCAGCACAATGAAGCGAGGCTGGCCCACTCCTCCGTCCTGCTTATAAGGCGTAGGCTGACTCTGTTTTACAAGGAGTGGGCCAAAATCACTTTGGACCAGTGGGTGATAGAGCAGGGTTACGCTTTAGAATTTGCTTGTCTGCTTTGGGACCGGTTGGAAAAGAGGCGGATAGTACAGCAGACTCTCGACCGCCTGCAGATGCTTGGAGCCATTATCTCTGTGCCTGTGGAAGAACGAGGGACAGGTCTTTACTCCATTTACTTCGTGGTTCCAAAGAAAGAGAGGACTTTTCGTCCAATTCTAGATTTGAAAAAAGTCAATGGGGCTCTCAGTTCCTCGTTTTCGCATGGAAATTCTCCGCTCAGTCATCGCTGTGGTACGCAAGGGGCAGGAGTGAGAGACGGGAGAATAGTGAGCAGAGTGCTGCCGGCTTCAATCTGACGGGGGATGGGGACTCGACCAACGAAATTGAGAAAATTTCAGAGGTTTGTCGAGGAACTAAGGTAGGCACAAGCCACATTCTAAAATTGGTTAAACCACCAGAAATAACATTAGAAACTGTCTGGAGTGCGTTGGTAACGCTAGAGAAAGCGATTTCGGTGTTAACTCAGACCCTAATGAAGAATCAGGAAAGTATTGAAAAAATTGAACCTATGGTAGTAAGGCATGAAGTAAAAATCCAAGAAATGGAAATTAAAACTAAAGAGATACAAGAAGTACAATTAAAACGGGTGAAATCGGATTTGGAGAATTTTAGGAAACTTGAAAATCTGGAAAATATGCAAAGAAAGTCGAATCTAAGGATTTTGAACTTTCCACAAGTAAGAATGATTTCATTGAGAGATCAATTTAAGTTGGTGGTCTATGCCAGCCTCCGTGGCGAATATTCTTACTTCCTTGGAAAGAGGTTTGGTGAAGGTTTTGCCCTTCAATTCCCTCAAAGTGCAAATGGCAACCTTGGGATGTCTCTGGGACAAGGTGCATGGAGCATCACTGTCTGCACACCTGGATGTTGTGCATTTTCTCCGTGGAGCGAAGCATTTGCGACCTCCGGTTCAGAAGTTGTGTTCCTCCTGGAGCCTTAACATGGTTTTGAAAGGCAAGTGTGCAGCACAGTTTGAGCCTCTCAAAAGGACCACCATAAAGGATCTGACGTTGAAGGTGGTTTTCTTGATGGCGACTTGTTCCTCCAGACGGATCTCGGAGCTTTAAGCCTTGTCATGTAGAGAGCCTTTCTTGAACATTTTGGATTCAGGGATTTCCTTGAGGACTGTTTCACCTTTTCTCCTGAAGGTGGTTTCGTCTTTTCACGTAATTCAGTTGGTGGAGCTCCCGGCTTTCCTGAACTTGGAGGCTACAGTGCCTCATGCCAAGGGAGTTACGGCTTTTGGATTTATTTAGAGACTTTTATATTATAACTTATAATCGTAACAGTTTACAATGTTAAAAAAACATTTTTAAGACCAAATAAATAATCATAAGACAGGTTAAATCATAGATATCAAATGGCTTAAACAATATAATAAAATGATTAAGTATTAAATAACTTAAAACAATACAATAAAACTAATAAGGAAATACTAATAAAATAAAAATATAGGATAAAAATGATATAAACAGTGAAGTAAGACTAAGAAATCACAGAAGGATATCCATGTGTTAGCTGCTTAGAAATATTATCTGCTCACCATAACCTCTTTGAATGCCTTCTCAAACAACCAAGTTTTTAATTGTTTTTGGAAAATTAATAAATCTCCTTGCATTCACAATTCCACAGTTTTGGGCCTGCAGTGGATATGGCTCTAACTGTAATTTCACTGAGATGTGCTGTACGTATAGAGGGCACTACGAGCAATCCTTGATTCGATCATCTCAAACTGCTATGGGGTGTGTAAAGATGAATTATGGTATTAAGCCACTCTATTTTTTTCATTATTTAAAGACTTCTGTAAACAGCATAAGACTTTAAATTCTATTCTTTGTTTAATGGGTAGCCAATGTAAAGAATTGGCGTTTATATGGTCGATTGTCTTCTTCCCAGTTAATAACCTTGCAGTAGCATTTTTTCTAAAAGTTGCAGAGGTCATTGGGAGGCCAAGTAGCAATGCATTACCATAATCGAGATTTGAAAATAAAAGGACTTGAAGGATTGTCTGAAAATGTTCTTTATGAAGCAATGGTTTTAAATGTTTTAACATGAGTTTGTTATATCCCTCTTTGACTTTATTACTAATGTGTTTTTTCATATGTAGTTCATTATCTAATATGAATCCTAAGTCCCTTCCATGTGCTGAAAGTTCAATTTTATCCTGTGTTATATTTAATGATAACTTTATAGGCTTGGACTTTCTGTTTAGCAGAATCATTTCTGTTTTATCTAGATTGAGAAAAAGTTTCTTGTGAACTAGTACAGTTTTTATTGTAGAAATATATACTTCAACTAGTTTTATTGAATTGTCTAGGGTGTCTTTTATTGGGACCAGGAATTGGATGTCATCTGCATATAAGTAATGCTAATAGATGACACCGGTAACAAATAAATGTTAAAAAAAAAAAAAAAAAAAAATGTTAAAAAAGAGTAGCAGATAACCAGGGGCGTGACCAGAGCAACCGGCCCACTGAGGAATGCCTGATCCCCTATAGGCCAGTCCGCTCCTGCAGATAACGAAGACCCCTGTGGTACGCCTGAATTAAGAGATTTTTTTCTGAGGTGACATTGCCTACTTTCGCTAGAAATGTTTGATCTTTGAGAAAAGATTTAAACCATTGTAGGGTAGTATTAGCTAAGCCTCTCTCTTAATTGCTATATAAGGATCTGGTGATTGACTGTACCAAATGCTGCTAAGTCAAGTTAAACGAGTAAGTAGGATTAGCCAAAGTCAAATCCTCTAAGTACCGTGTCAGACAAGGCAAGTAGTAACGATTCTGTACTATAGTGTTTACGAAAACCAAATTGTGATGGAAATAAAATGTTATTTATTTATTTATTTATTTTTTAATTTTTATAGACCGAAGTTCTTGTAGGAACTACAAATCAATCCGGTTTACATACAACTTTTAAATGCCCAAAAAGAGTAGTGGGCTTTACATAGAACAGTTGAACAATAAAACAGGTAACAATAGAACTAACAGTAATGCTGGAACAAATAGAATAGATAACCAATTAAACATAGTAATATAGTAATAAATATTATATAGAAAATAAATATAAAAGAGATAGAGTAAATGGAGTGTGAGTACAGTATAAATACAAAAGATGAAAGAGCTCAAAAATTAAGGTACAGTTGAAAAAAAATCGTAATAGGAAAAACAGTGAGATAACCCATGATTTGGGTTAAAAGACTTGATTAGGTAGCATTAGATGTCTGGGAAGGCTTGATGGAAAAGCCATGTTTTTAGCTTTTTTTTGAACTCCTGATGACTTGGTTCTAGTCTTAGATCTGGGGGGAGCGCATTCCATTGGTGGGGGCCTCCTGAAGATAGTGCTCTTTTGCTCAGTGATGATTTTACCTGTGGGGCTTGCAATGTGCCTTTGTATGCGCTTCTAATTGGTCTGGATGAAGTATGAGGTTGGAGTTGGGTGCTTAACATGATCAGAGCAAGATTGTATGTTGCTTTGTGAATAATTGTGGTTAATAGGAAGCCAATGTAGGTTACGAAGGATTGGAGTGATGTGATCTCTTTTATTAGAGTTTGTAAGTATTCTGGCAGCGGCGTTTTGAACCATTTGTAAGGGTTTGATGGTTTTTTTGGTATTTGATGGTTTTTTTGGTATTTGAGGGTTTTTGAGGTATTTGATGGTATTTGAGGGTTTGATGGTATTTGATGGTTATTTTCATCAAGATGGTCTGAAAGTTGAATTTGAACAACCTTCTCCAAGATCTTCGTAATAAATGGTAAATTGGATATAGGCCTATAATTTTCTAGTGTTTGAGGGTCAGCATTTTTAGAATGGGTCGTACCACTGCACATTTCAAAATAGAAGGGATTTTACCTTGTGAGAGAGATGTCAAGGCGCATTGTTGTGTTATCTTAAGGTGACTAACAGCTTCCGGTTGTCGGATCACCTTTTTGTATTGTGGAGCGGTGCAAAGAAAGGGCATAAGGCATCAAAAGCCATGATTGCGTGGTGGTTGAAGGAGGCTATTGGCTCCGGATATATCTGTCAGGGGCGTCCATTGCCTGAGGGCTTATTCTACTCATTCCCAGGTGGCATTCTGGGCTGAATGTCAGCAAGTGTCGCCACAGGAGATTTGCAGGGCGGCTACTTGGAAGTCTTTGCACAGTTTCTCCAGGCATTATCATTTGGGCGTCCAGGCCCCAGAAGCCATGGGCTTTGGTGAGAGTGTACTTCGAGCGGGACTCTCATGGTCCCACCCTGTTTAGGGAAGCTTTGATACATCCCAGGAGTCTGGACTGATCTGAGTACTACGTACAGAGAGAGGAAAATTGGTTCTTACCTGCTAATTTTCGTTCCTGGAGTACCACGATCAGTCCAGCATCCCGCCCAGTTGAGGTAGGGAGTTTTTGAAGAGTCTGCTCTATCTGTTATGGTACTTAATCTGAAGATTGGCACAGGTTTTCTTTGGTCCTTTATGGTTTTTAATGGGAATGAGTTTCTGTTCTAGTTTTCCTCTGCTCACTGCTTGTTCAGGGGGGGATTGATTCATTTGTTCTGCTATCTTGGCTTTGGTTCTGGTCAATACTGAGGGACTGCAGGTGGCACACTAGGTTATATGGCAGTGTCAGTAAAACTTTCTCTGTCTCCATCTGCTGGAAGGGAAGCATAAACCCAGGAGTTTGGACTGATCTGTGGTACTTCAGGAATTAAAATTAGCAGGTAAGAACCAATTTTTCTTTATTCCATTACTATGCATAAAGGAGACACTGTTTCTGTCCATCCAGTTGCAGTCTGGAGCAGTAGATCAGAGCGCATTGGGATCCTCCTATGTACTCCCCTTTCCCAGTTTGTTGAATATATCAAGAGGAGGGTTGTTGATGGGTCATAAGTTCTGAACTATAGGTTAGGTTGAATTTTACTTTGCAGTGATGGTATCTGGTCTGACAATATGCATGCTACATTTCTGCAAGTTTTACATGGCTGAGTGTTTCTGGGATATTAACACCCTGTGTTCTAATCAACTTGTTTGGAATCAAACTAAGCATTTTATTTAGTTTGATAAATGGTAATCATAGTTTTATTGCACAGGCAATCAATATCAAAACAGAGCCAGGCGAAGACCCAGAGGACAGAATGCATAATCTGAGGCGCAGAATGGGATGTGTGCCCATAAAGTGTGAGAGTGGTAAGTATAGAGGCATGATGGGAGTCACGGGACAGTGGCAGTGCGGTACACTGTTTTCCCTTTTGGTGGCCACCAGGTCTGAATGTTTTTATATCATTCAAGGACAGGAGGAGCTAAGCAGAGCTGTGCCCTGTTATTTTTTACCTGTAAATGTATCTTCCCCTAAGGCAGGGCTTCCCAAACATGTTCTGGGGACCCCACAGGGTTTTCAGGACATCCACAATGAATGAGAGAGATTTGCATACAATGGAAATCTGGTCTATGCAAATTTCCCCCATGCATATTCATTGTGGATATCCTGGAAACCTGACTGGCTGTGGGGTTCTCAGGACAGGTTTGAGAAGCTATGGCCTAAAGTAGTCCTTTGAGTTCGTAGCATAACTCCATACCACCCTGAAAGTTTGTCCAATTCTAGCTCTCACGTTCTACAAACTTTAGAAAAACCACCTTTCAAAATAACACCTTTAGACCTTGTCTGACCCAGTCTCCACAAATTTTTATGATCTTATGTGAAGCTGTTTGGGGTCCAGTGTCTTTCAAAAATATATTTTTTGTACAGTTTGTGTGTCCTTCCCCCCCCCCCCCCCCCCCCCCCCAAGCTGTGTTGTGTCTCATCTCAGATGCTTCCTTCTGAGTTTTGTGATCTCTGTGCATCACCAGGATTATCTGCTGCTTTTAGGTTCTGGGCAAGTAAGCAAATGCAAAAAAAATAAAATTACATATTCCTAAGAGCTAAAAACTTTACTTGGTATGATTGTTTTAAGTTAAGAGTAACTTAAGCTGATAGCGATGCTGTTCTGGCATCGATGTGAGTTCTAAATTCCATTCAAGATCTCTTCCAATAGACACAGAATCAGGCTCTTAATGTTTCTACAGAAACTTCACAGGTAGCCTGTACACTAGGGGAAGATGCATTACCTACACTTGCATGATCCTAGAATCTAGTTGTCTGTCCATGCCATAATACGGCCACCAGGGCTTAGCCGTTCTGCAGAAATCTCTGCCCGATTGCTAGACTAACCCAGTTTCCTTGCTTCCAGCAGCAGAGGTGTTGCTGGAACCCCCCACCATAGTAAAATGGGAAACTCTGGAGAAGAAAGAAGCCGAGAAACCTAAGAAGAGTCCGTATAAAAAAAGCCTGAATGCAGTGAGTATAGTAAGTGGCCACACATAGCTCCTCTTTGGGGATTGAAAAGTGTTGGAATGGGATTCTGTAACTTTTTCATTTCATTTATAACCTTTCTACTCATTTACTGAAGGCATCCTGTGGGAGGTACAAAATGCAATAACATGCCAAAATTAGGATCAAAAAGGAAAAGATCCATAAACCTCATAATTCCAAAACATGCATTGACACACACACAATTTTATGATCGTTGTAGGGTCCCGTTTGGACTAGATAAGTGCTGTCGGCCCCTGATCCAGGAGGTTCTTCTGGCAGCAGTAACACGCCAGAGACTAAGACAGTTCACTGAACTTACTTGTGCATGAACCCAGCTCTCTCATTTTCCTTCCAACAAATGCACTATAATTAGTTAACTGGGATTCGTGCCCTGAAGCTGGGGAAGAGGACGGAAGAGGGGAGATTTGCAATTTATTTTCCAATATTTATGCAATGCCCCTGCCCTAAATAGATCTGGGCAACTTGCAGCATCATAAAAAGCGCAAATTCAATACAGCATCACCATAAGAGCAGATCAGAAATAAAAATGACAGATCTTTTCCCTAAAACCCACAAATAATTGGTACTGTTTGAGCTGTTGAAGTAGCAAATTCCACGTCATTGGTGTCGCACATGAGAAGGCTTTCTTGCGTGTTTCTGCAAAACTTACATTCCTATATATTTTATTTTTTATTACCACGAGAATTGGAATTGAAGGAAGAGCTGTCAAGGTGAATTGAACAAGTAACTGATAAACAAATCAACAAGGCAAACCAGTAAAACCAATGAGGACAGGGAAACGCTGAGCCACCAAGTTGAGTAACTCTTAAATGTTCCAACTGGGTAGATTAGGACCATAAATTGCTGCTAAATGTTGCTGTCATCGGCTCCAGTTTTTCAGACGCATCAGTTTTCTTGACAGTATCCCAGTGCGATACCATTGGTGTTGCCCACTTCCTTCATAATTCTATCCAATGGAGGATGTGGCAAAGTAGCCATAGTGCCCCTGGAGAATACCTCTTGGCTGCACCTACCTGAGATTTTGAGATGACACAGGTCTTTTCTTCAGATGGAAAAGGACCTCTGCGCTCTCAAAGCTCATTTTGTGACCTGTGATTGTTGGTCTAGTGCAAAATATTACAACCTATAAAGGCTGCAGCAAACATGTTCATGCAGCTTCAGTAACTGCTCAACTTAGTTTCTTAAAGTGTGTGTCTCTTTTTTGGAGTTTTAGTTCCATCTTAAGCAACAGAAAGCTTGCTAATTCCCATGAAAATTATACAACGGTTGGGAATCCCTGTGGTGTTATACTACACAGGCAGAGGGATGTGCTACATAACTTCTACTTCCAGGAACAAAACATTTCATAAGGATTTCGCAATTTAGAGATTTTTGTTGTGTATGCATAAAGCAAGTTCAACTTTTATAATTCCAGGAAAATGCTATTCACTAGGTAAACCAAGAGTCTTCAGTCCCCTGACATGGAACAGTGTTTCGCGCATCGCTGCACCGGGGAGGTCTCGTATCTGTTGGGTATAAAGCATAGCAGTTAAATTATGAATATAAAGCATTTACAAGATTAAAGACACTGGAATAAATATACAGCTTACCTAATTCACAGGAATGAGGGCTTATAACTTTCAAAACAGACTAGTGAATTACTGCAAAAGAAACAAACTATGAAATCAGTATAAGGTACAGGCAAGGAATATCCAAAAATGGCAGGAATGCACACATCTTACCTCATTCACAGAGTTACAGGCTTCTTATTTATTGAGAGCGGAAACAGCGAAGAACTCCAGAGTGGAAGGTTCAGTGCACAAACCTCTTTATAGCCAATCTTGCCCATTAGCCAGGAATAAGCTGTCCTGAGGATATTCAATGCAGAGGGGTTTTTGGGGTGCAGGTTGTCAGTAATGTGGGAGGAGCTGGGACTTGCGCAAGTTACCTGCCCGCACCCTAGGGATCTGTACGGTTTTAGGAAGCATGCTTCTTGGCCTGATTGCTTAAAGACACACATCAGGGTTGGGGTCTGACAAAGAAAAATCTCGCCCGCCCAGGTTTTGTGTTCTGTACTTTAGTGCTACCTTGCAGTGCTTTAAGCATTTTGAGATTGTAGTGGCTGACATTTGTTTACAGCTTTGGGGTATTGATAGAGCTTGGCAGGATTAACCAATTCCATTGTTTTCTTTAGTATATTCTTGTTATAGGACAGAGGAAGAGCAGAGTGTAAAAATTAGCAAACGTTCTCTCTTTCTGATTGACCCCCCAGGATTTGCCCATCATTCAGCTTGCATGTCTTTTCTGCCACACCTCTCCATTTATGAACATGTTAGTCCTTCCCAGTTTAAAGGAACATTATGGCCTCTCTAGGTAAATAAATAAAAAGGAAGGAGATGAGAGGTATACGTGTACAGTTCCCTGTACGTACCAGGATCAGTCCAGACTGCTGGGTTATGCCTCCCCTCCAGCAGATGGAGTCACAGAAAAGCTGAAAAGCGCCCCCTAGATATACCGGAGTGCCACCTTCGATCCTTCAGTATCTCTCTGACTCCAGCAGATGCAAGAGAGCAAAACCTTTGGTCCTGATCCTTGTCAAATTTTTTACAGATTCATATTCCTTCTGACAGGTTTGGTTTCTGACACTTGACTAGATCAACCTTGGTATTTAAAAAAAAAAACCTCTTTGAATGTCTGGTGGATTTTTCTAGGGGCAGGCAAGGTAGGGCATCGCCCTAAGGCCTTTATTCCTGGAGACGATTACCTTGCCCGGTGGGCCGGTCATTCTCCCCCGTCTATATTAGCCCAGAGAAGTATAATTCCTCTGGCCCAGAGAAGTACAATCCCTCTGGTGGGTGATATCGCTGTTTTTCTTCAGGGAGGTTTGATTTCCCCTGCAGCTAGCTGACAAAAAAAAAAAGTGACCAGAAGTTAAGCACCGACCTTTTTCAGCCCTAGCCTGCTGCGATCTCCCGGGCCTCCGGAGGGGGTGAAATTGTTCACCCGGCTGCTGACTACAATTTTTCGCACGCTTTCATGCTGCATGATTCATCATGTGGGGCGTGTGGTGAGCTGTCTGCATGGCTCTCCCGCAAAGGTCTCTGCTCCTGGTGTATTCCTGGGGGTGAGGAGCCTTCGCGGAGGCAGATTTCGGGGTGGAGCTTTTCTTCCTCGCGATCGCACGGCCCCACTCATGCTCCGGCAGCCAAGAGTCAAAGGTCTGACCCCGGCATGGGTGCGGCGGCCATCTTGCCTGCATCTGGTGCTGATGCAGATAAGACCTGGGAAGGAGATGATATCCCTCCTCTCTCCCCGCCGTCCTTAAGCCCTCAGCGACCCCGCGATTCACAGCCAGATTCGGCTCCTCCCTCGATTTTACTGCCGGGGGGGCCCTTAGAGGCAACATCCTTTTTCATCACAGTTTGTGCTGCTGCTTCATAAAGCATATATGGAGGCTGAGGCTGGCTTGGATCATACAGTTCCCCCTCCGGTTCCACTTCTAAGGTCGGCCATGACTTCCTCGCTCAGCCCCGGATCAGGAGCTCCCCATGCCCTCTGTACCTGTGGATCCTGGACCTCAGGGCTCCTCCACTTTAGATACGGGCGATGATGTGGACAGTGCCGCTCCAGTGGAGGGGGATGATCCACAGGTACTCAGTTTGTTCTGCAAGGAGGAATTGGACCCCTTGATAACACAAGTGCTGCAAGAACTTGAAATCCCTTCTCCATCAGCTCTGGTGGATCCCTCTCCGGGGGATTCGGTTTTATCAGGGCTTCGAGCCCCGCCTCAGACCTTTCCTTTTCACCCGAAGCTTTTTCAGATTGTTTCTCGGGAATGGGATTCGCCTGAAGCCTCATTTCGTGTTAGCAGAGCCATGGAAAAGCTTTGACCGCTGCCTCAGGAATCTTTGGATCTCCTTAGAATTCCTAAAGTGGATTCGGGGCCGTTTTCAAGGCCAGCGCAGTTTCCGATCAGGAAGGGGTGCTTCCTTTGCTCCCCGGCAAACATCAATGAGGTCATAGACATGGGCGCGTTCCTTTCGAGGCAGGCGGCCTCAGCACAACGGTGCCTCTCACAGTTTCACCCCTAATAAACCTTCACGATGAAGGGGCGCCAACCAATTCCTCTGTTCCGGAGATCGGGGGGCGGCTCTCCCTATTTCGCAAGGAGTGGGTCAAAATAACCTCGGACCAGTGGGTGCTAGATATTATAAATCATGGCTGCACTTTGGATTTTGCTCACCCGCTTCGGGATCTCTTTCTAGTGTCTCCCTGCAGGTCTCGGGAAAACCAAGTGATTCTTCAAACTCTCTCGGTTGAAGGCGCTGGGAGCGATTTGTCCCCGTCCCTTCAGCCGAACGTCGGACCGGTCGTTACTCCATTTACTTCGTGGTCCCCAAGAAGGAGGGCTCCTTCCGACTGATACTGGATTTGAAGAATGTTAACCGAGCGTTGCGGATTCCACGGTTTTGGATGGAGTCATTGAGATCGGTCATTGCGGCCGTCCACAAGGGCGAGTTTTTGGCTTCTTTGGATAGAAGCCTACTTTCATATAGGTATACAAGAACACCATCAAAGGTTTCTGCGGTTCATGGTGATGGGAGAGCATTACCAGTTCCGCGCCCTACCCTTTGGACTTGTGACGGCCCCACGAGTTTTCACCAAGGTATGATGGTGGTCATGGCGGCGTGCCTTTGTTGGGAGGGGATCTTAGTTCATCCCTACCTAGACTGGCTCATTCGAGCGAAATCAGAGGATCTCTGCAAGGTAGCAGTACGGTCTGTTTTGAACCACCTGCATTCCCTAGGCTGGGTCGTCAATTATGCAAAGAGCCACTTGGTCCCATCACAAGTTTTGGAATTTCTAGGAGCGCACTTAGACACTGCGGTGGGCAAGGTTTACCTACCTCAGGTGAGGATGGAGAAGTTGATGACTCAGGTTCGACATCTGTTGGCCCTTCCTTTGCCCACAGTGTGGGGTTATTTACAGGTTCTTGGTTCCATGGCATCTACCCTGGAGTTGGTCCTGTGGGCCTTTGCTCATATGCGACCGTTGCAGAGGGCACTATCCTGAAGGGACCCCAAGTCGGAGGAGTTCCATCTGCCCCTGCCATTGATGGAACCGGCAAGGGCAGCCTGGATTGGTGGTTGGTCCCGAATCACTTGCTCCGGGGTGGGGACCTGGAAGCTCCCCAATGGATTGCAGTCACAACAGATGCCAGCCTGACAGGTTGCGGCGCAGTCTGTCAGTCTCAGTCAACTCAGGGCCAATGGTCCCCTATACAAGCCAGTGGTCCATAAACCGTTTGGAAACCAGGGCGGTTCGTTTAGCGCTGCGCCAATTTCTACCACTTGTCCAACACCAGTCGGTCCGGATTCTATTCGACAACGCAACCACTGTGGCTTGCATAAACCGTCAGGGCGGCACCAGGAGTCAGCCGGTAGCCTCTGAAGTGGACCAGTTGATGGCCTGGGCGGAACGGAATCTGTCCCGCATAGCGGCGTCTCATCTAGCGGGAATGGACAATGTTCAGGCAGACTTTCTCAGCTGGAGTGGATAGACCCCGGAGAATGGGAATTGTCAGAGGAAGCGATGAGACTTTTATAACGTGCCGCTGGGGGATCCCCTGGCTAGACTTGATGGCAACTCGACTAAACGCCAAGGCGGCTCGTTTCTTCAGTCGCAGAATAGAGCACGGGTCGAAAGGAGTGGATGCTCTGGTTCTACCGTGGCCTCTCGACATTCTCCTCTACGTGTTTCCACCTTGGCTCTTGGTGGGAAAGATTCTACGACGCATAGAGACTCACAGAGGACCGGAAATTCTCATAGCTCCAGAGTGGCCGATAAGACCGTGGTTTGCAGATCTGATCAACCTAAAGGTGGACGGACCTTTGCGTCTGCACCATCTCCCGAATCTTCTGCGCCACGGTCCAGTACGGTATATTTCGACCAGGCAGATTACTTTTGTCTAGTGGCTTGGCTTATGAGAGGAGGCAATTGAGAAAGAAAGGCTATCCAGAGGCGGTGATTATCACCCTTCTACGGGCACGAAAGACATCTACTTCCCTCACCTATGTCAGGGTGTGGAAAGTGTTTGATTCCTGGTATAGTGGGTTGAAGGTGTCCCCACGACAGGTCACGATCTTACAATTTCTTGCCTTCTTGCAGGACTGCTTGAAGGGTTTGGCATATAGTTCTCTCAGGGTCCAGGTAACAGCATTAGGTTGCTTAAAAAGCAAGATTGCGGGTTCCTCCATCGCGGGCCATCCTGATGATGTTCGTTTTTTGAGGGGAGCTAAACATTTACACCCGCTGGTGCGGGCGGTTTGTCGTTCATGGAGTTTGAACCTGGTACTCTGAGGACTTTGCGGCTCTCCTTTTGAGCCTATCAAGCATGCTACGTTGAAGGATTTAACTCTTAAAACCGCTTCCAAGTTCAAGGTCCTTGTTATTATGTAACTTTTTGCTTCTCTGCTCTTGTCTCTTACCACAAAATTTGCTCCTTATGTTATGTTACGTTATACTGATCTACCCCTGTTCGATGTAAACCGACCTGATATGGTATTCAACCTTGAAGGTCGGTATAGAAAAATGTTATGTTAAATAAATAATTCTCGTGGCTATATGTTCTGCTCGCCTCGTCTCGGAACTTCAGGTGTTGTCCTGTAGGGAACCGTTCTTACGAATATTGGACTCAGGAGTCTCGCTTTGGACGGTGCCTTCTTTTCTGCCAAAGGTGGTCTCTGCTTTTCACGTCAACCAGTCTTGATTTGCCAGCTTTTCCGGAGGTGGATAAGTCTTCACCTCAGGGATAGGATATGAGGATGTTAGACGCGCGTCGGATTCTTCTGCGGTACTTGGAGGTGACTAATTCTTTTCGGCTGTCTGATCATCTTTTTGTCTTAGGGAGTGGTCCAAAGAAAGGATGTAAAGCTTCTAAGACTACCGTTGGCTGAAGGACACTATTGCTTCCACATACATATGTCAGGGGCGACAAGTGCCTGATGGGCTTAAGGCTCATTCTAACAGATCGCAAGCGGCGTTGTAGGCTGAGAGCCAATGTGGTTCACCTCAAGAAATCTGTAGGGCAGCTACTTGGAAATCTTTGCACACGTTTGCTAGGCATTACCGTTTGGATGTACAGGCTCCAGATGTGGATTCCTTTAGCAACAGTGTGCTCAGAGCGGGACTCTTGGGGTCCCACCCCATTTAGGGCAGCTTGGGTACATCCCAGCAGTCTGGACTGATCCTGGTACGTACAGGGAAAGGAAAATTGGTTCTTACCTGCTAATTTTCATTCCTGTAGTACCAAGGATAAGTCCAGATGCCCACCCAGAAATGATTTGTCTAGAAGAGTCCGCTCAGATGTTGTTTGTTTCTACTTGCAGATCTTGTCACGTTCATTTTACATAGTTTTTTTTGCTGTTTCTTGTTTAAAAAAAACAAAAAAACATGAGCTCCATAGGGCAGGTTGTTTTGCTTGATCTAGTCATTGGTTATTAAATTTACTTCATTTTGCTTTGATATTGATTATACTAAAGGATCGAAGGTGGCACTCCGGTATATCTAGGGGGTGCTTTTCAGCTTTTCTCTGTCTCAATCTGCTAGAGGGAGGGCAAAACCCAGCAGTCTGGACTGATCCTTGGTACTACAGGAACGAAAATTAGCAGGTAAGAACCAATTCTCTTATTTATGAGCTTTTCTTTACCAACATTCGTAAGGCACATCATGCCGGTTTGCAATGAACTGAAAGGAGGAAAATTACAATAAACAAGGGAGGGGAGATTGGGCAGGCAAGAAAGGGAGAGAGAAGAGGGAAGGGGAAAGAGATGAGGTGGAAATCAATAATAAACTGGGTACAAAGGAACTGCGTACCAGATAGAAGTGAATGCAATAGGAACTATGTACATGTGTAGACATCTTATCCGTCAAGGCTGCTATCAATTGCATAAATATGTAGGAAGTAAAAGGTGGAAATGAGGGAAGGTAGTTGGGGAGGAGCTATGGTGGGAGCGCTGGGGTAGGGAAGGGGCAAGGGGATAGATTGAGGAAGAATAGGTTAAAGGTAAGGCATGAGTATTGCTTACTGCTATTCTGCTGCATATGGGCAAACATCCCAGCTATGGCTCTGAGATCCTGTTGATTAGTACTTTTATAAGTGGATGCTTCTCATTGTGGTCTTGTTTTACTGTGTTCCAGGTGGATTTGTATGTTTGTCTGATCTGTGGAAGTGGCAGCGATGAAGATCGTCTCTTGCTGTGTGATGGATGTGATGACAGCTACCATACCTTCTGTCTTATTCCGCCTCTTCACGATGTTCCTAAGGGAGACTGGCGCTGTCCCAAATGCCTGGCCCAGGTAAATAAACTAGAGAAACTGATTGGCAAAGGTTGGTGAAAGAGGGGTTATGGGATATGACTGCATAGGGTATTGTGACTATGGCAGGAGCCTATCTTCTGGGGCAGGGTGTGCAACTTCTATCTGAAATCTTTTTAAACCGGATAACCAAACTAGCAAATTAATAATAAAAAAAAAAAAAGAATTCAGATCTAGATCATTTTACTTTTATGGACTTTGTAATTCCTTAGCAGAGAAATGTTAAGTGTAGGGTGACTATACAGCTGCATGAGCAGAGGGACAAGCTGAACCATTGCATGTACAGACATGTAGTTCTGATTTCCCAGTTGCGTTTCCTAAGAAACATAGAACTACATCTTCATGCATACAATGGGGTAAAACTGGGGCTGACATGGAGTCCTATGGTCACCCTATACAAAGTATTTAACAATTCAGCAGCCAAGAAAGTTTTTAATATGAGAGCAGGAATAGAAATAAAAAAGAAAACCCAGAAACATGGTTTTAAACAAGATTACAGCAACATAAGTGGTTTCCTTTGCCAAGTATGAAATTAGCTGGTCTAAAGTAATGGTACTCACTTCAGCAAAGGTTTGTTTAGTGGTGTAGATGTCTTTGCAAGTTGTGATACTTTTTTTTTTTTTGTGTGTGTGTGCGCGATACAGAGTTGGATATTTAGCACCATTTGTCTGGCTAAATTTGGACTATGCCGGATAAATGGTGCTGTTTGAATATCTGGCTGCACTCGGCATACAGCACTTATCCAGCTAAAAAGTTAACTGAATGAGTTAGGGGCAGGAGCATTTTGGGGCAGAGTCAGCTGTTTTGACTAACTTGCTGGTATTCAGTGTTGTCTAAGGTAGCCAGATTGCTTTCATGCGGTCTGAAAGTTGTCTTGAAGTGAGCCAGGTATAATTATCCTAGCAACGTTTGCTGGATAAGTTTATCCGGCTAACTTTTTAATAACTGCTTTCATCCAGCTAACTTTACAATCCAGCCAGTGGCCGAATATCGGGCCCACAAAAATTATCCAAAGATGATGTACTCTGGTTTTTGAGACCTCATTGTTACATTCTTCAGATGTTGTTATTTCAAATCACAAGCAATTGTGCAACTAAAGTTGGTTTTCTGGACTTTCTCTCTGGTTTACTCAACTGTCAGCTGCTTTGCTACCCTTGACATTTTCCAAAGTCAGCAATAAAAGTCAGAATTTACATTCTGCCAAACCCAGAAGACCTCAGCACGCAGGCACATTGGCAAAATGTTTCTGCTGTATTGGCGAACTGATTGGCATTCCTTGGTATCTTTCCATTGCAGGAATGCAGCAAGCCTCAGGAAGCGTTTGGCTTTGAACAAGCAGCAAGAGATTATACGCTGCGCACATTTGGTGAAATGGCAGATGCATTTAAATCTGACTATTTTAACATGCCGGTACATGTAAGTTTTCATGTATTTTGAGCGTTAGCTGTCTTTCCAGCTTGTGCTTTCATTTTATGGATGCTGCAGAGAATTTGGGTTTTAAATGTGTTTATTGGCACAGATGTGGTACATCAGAAAAAGAAAAATGCAGAAACTTAAAACAGAGCTACAGTAACTGCTGAAAGTATTCATATATAGGGGTGTGTAGGTCAAAAGTTTAGTTGTGGGAGGATTTTTTTTCTATGGTTATTTTTAAAACTGCATGAAATAATATAGATAGTATTCAAATGAAAGCACATCCCTATTAATGTATTGTCCAGTAGTTAAACATAACTGGTGAATGCCAGCACTTAACACAGGATGAGCTCAAGGGGAGATTTGGTGGTGATGGAGGAGAAAAACAGAGCACCTGGGGTTCGTGCTGCTCCTTGGTTTCAGTTGCAGCACTTTCATTGCACTGCTTTGTAGATATAAGGAAGCCTGGGCAAGATCCTAGAGTGTTTGCTCATTTTTAAGCCTAATGAGCATTAATTGGTTTGTTGCTAAGCATGATGGGTGTAGGCTATCCTATGGCAGTTCTATTGCTGAACTGAAATGTGCATGGATTCTAGCATTTTTTAACCTCCTAAGCAAGTAAAGAATAGTGACACTGATGTTACATGACAAGTCTTGGGCATTCTTGAACAGAAAATACCGGTGTGGTTAAAAGGGGAGGTGAAAGAAGCTATTTTAGCCAAAAGATCTTCATTCAAAAATTGGAAGAAGGATCCAACAGAAGAAAATAGGTTAATGCATAAGCGTTGGCAAGTTAAATGTAAGTTATTGATAAGACAGGCTAAGAGAGAATTTGAAAAGAAGTTGGCTGTAGAGGCAAAAACTCACAGTAAAAAATTTAAAAATATATCAGAAGCAGGAAACCTGTGAGGGAGTCAGTTGGACCGTTAGATGATTGAGGGGTTAAAGGAGCACTTAGAGAAGATAAGGCCGTCGCGGAAAGATTAAATGATTTCTTTGCTTCAGTATTTACTGAAGAGGATGTTGGGGAGATACCCGTATCAGAGAAGGTTTTCATGGGTGATGATTCAGATGTACTGAATCAAATCACGGTGAACTTAGAAGATGTGGTAGGCCTGATTGACAAACTGAAGAGTAGTAAATCACCTGGACCGGATGGTATACACCCCAGGGTTCTGAAGGAACTCGAAAATGAAATTTCAGACCTATTAGTAAAAATTTGTAACCTATCATTAAAATCATCCATTGTACCTGAAGACTGGAGGGTGGCTAATGTAACCCCAATATTTAAAAAGGGCTCCAGGGGTGACCTGGGAAACTACAGACCAGTTAGCCTGACTTCAGTGCCAGGAAAAATAGTGGAAAGTGTTCTAAATATCAAAATCACAGAATATATAGAAAGACATGGTTTAGTGGAACAAAGTCAGCATGGCTTTACCCAAGGCAAGTCTTGCTTCACAAATCTGTTTCACTTTTTTGAAGGAGTTAATAAATATGTAGATAAAGGTGAACTGGTAGATGTAGTGAATTTAGATTTTCAGAAGGCGTTTGACAAAGTTCCTCGTGAGAGGCATCTAGGAAAAGTAAAAAGTCATGGGATATGAGGCGATGTCCTTTTGAGGATTATGTTAATGTAATTCATAATATTCTTATTCTTATTTCATTGGAAAATGTTAAACTTAAAGTATAAATAAAAAAAAAAAAAAGACAGGAAACAGTAGGATTAATTGGACAATTTTCTCAGTGGGGGTAAACAGTGGAGTGCCTCAAGGATCTGTACTAAGACCTGTGCTTTTCAATATATTTATAAATGATCTGGAAAGGAATACGACGAGTGAGGTAATCAAATTTGCAGATACAAAATTATTCAGAGTAGTTAAATCACAATTGGATTGTGATAAATTGCAGGAGGACCTTCTGAGACTGGAAAATTGGGCATCGAAATGGCAGATTAAATTTAATGTGGATAAGTGCAAGGCAATGCATATAGGGAAAAGTAAACCATTCTATAATCAGGTTCCATATTAGGAGCTACCATCTAAGAAAGAGATCTAGGTATCATAGTGGATAACACATTGAAATTTAAGACAGATTGCAGTTGAAAGAGTTAGCGGGACATCCAGGTAGCAATGTCAAAGAAGCAGGCTGAGAACCGGGACTGGATTTCTGGTGAAATTTCTGATGTAGAAAGGTAGATCTGGGAGTCATCAGCATAAAAATAGTATTTCCTAGTGTGTAGCCAGATGGACTCAGGACCAATGGGTTTGCTCCCTTGCCAGCAGATGGAGACGGAGTCAGATTTCAAAGCTGACGTCACCCTGCAGTAACCTCAGCCCTTCAGTATTTCTCCATCTCCAGCAGATGGTGGATGTACTTCTCCCTATGGAGATTGCTGTATTTTTTGGAAGGAGAAATTCTACATTTAAATTGGATAAAAAATTGAGCCCCGCTCTCCTGCGGTGATACCTAAAGGTCCCTCCCCCAGTTGAGAATTCCTGAGGGGATTTCCCAGATCCCTCAGAGGTCTGCCTTGGTCCGGTAGCCAGTTCCCGGCGTGGACTCAACTACTTAAGCAGCTGAAAGGCAGCGGGTGCAGGAAGAAGAGCACGGTGGTGATGGCCAAAGCCCTCTCCCCTA
This sequence comes from Rhinatrema bivittatum, assembly GCF_901001135.1. Taxonomy (NCBI): domain Eukaryota; kingdom Metazoa; phylum Chordata; class Amphibia; order Gymnophiona; family Rhinatrematidae; genus Rhinatrema; species Rhinatrema bivittatum. The sequence continues at coordinate 16,430,468 of NC_042626.1, read as the reverse complement.
CAGATGGAGACCATCTCTGTACTCAGCCGGTAAGCGTGGAGCCCAGGTAAGTTTAAAAAACAACAACAAAAAACTTTACCTCCCCATTCAGAGACATTTGGAGGGGTTTTGGTAAGACTTCCTCCAGTCTCCTAGCTTGGCGCACTGTACCAACATTGTTCCCGATCCCGTTTGGGGTAAGGGGAAGTGGGCTTCCGAGTGGGTTGAGCGGGGCCCCCCCCCCCCCCCCCCCCCAGTGGACTAGGCCCCACTATAGGCATGGTAGGCTGCAGTGGCGCCATCTTGTGCCCATCTTTGTGCATGCTGTATTGCCCTCATAGAACGTCGGTGCGCGCGTACGTACATGCACACCCTACTAAGAGCAAAATACAAGTAAAGCCAGGCACATGGGCGTTGCCTGCACCTCGTCGCGTCCTGCCTAGGCACCTGAAATCTATGCGCATAAAATTTTAAGCACAAGCCAACAGAAAAGTTACCCCCACCAATTCTTCCGGCACCCAAGAAACGAGCGCTTTTCTCTCTGCGTTGCTGGTCATATTAGGGCTTCGCAGTCTGACCTGGATTCCAACTTATATCAGCACTGTGAAGAAGCCCAGGGAGAGTTGGCCTCCCTGGACTTTGCTAAGCCTGGCTCCTCCCATTCAGAGGATGGATTAGCCACAGCCTTAACTGGAAGTACCCCTGGGACTGGGTCGGCCATGGGAAAGGGAAATTAAGCAGCACCTACCCCAATACCTCCTGGCTAGGCATGGATCTTGCTGCTTTCTCTCGAGTGGAATTTTTCCAGGGCCATTAAGCCTTCATACAGGCACAGTTGGCTACTTTACTTGCCCCTATCCGGATGGAACATCAGCCGGTAAACCCTCCCTCTCCCAATAAGACCTCGAGGTATGCCTCGCCAAGGGGTATCCCTGACAGGGACCCGAACAGCACGGATGAAGTGGAGGATACAGATTCCTTGGAAGATGGGGAAATCACCCCTGGTTTAGAAACATATCTGACCATGTTACGGTTTTTCCATAGAGACGAATTGCCAGCCTTGGTTTCACAGACCCTGAAGATGCTGGGAGTTCCTGGGGTGGATTCTATGATGGAACCAAAGAAGAATCCCATTCTGATTTCCCTATGGAAAGCCTCTTGCTACTTTCTAGTACTGGAAGCCATCCAGGAGTTGATTGACCTGGAATGGGATGTCCCAGAAGCAAGTTTAAAGGGAGACGAGTGTTAGAAGCTCTATACCCACTGGATCTGGCAGTGAGAGAGTGTTTGTGTTTCCCTAAAGTGGATGCACTGGTCTGTGCCATCTCTAAGCGAACAACTTATCCCAGTGGAGGGAGGAGCAGACTTTAAAGGATGCGTACGATAGATGGATGGAGTCCATCCTTAAACAGGCTTTTGACGCAGTAGCAATGAACTTATAGATTGCTGCTTGTTGTACCCTGGTAGTCCTTTTGTGCTTACTCCTCTCTCTAGAGTTGGATGACTTGGGTGTGAATTTCAGAGTGGTTATGGAACCTGCTGCTGCCATTTTAGTTGATGCAGGCTCTGATCTAGTCCATACTTCGGCCAGAGGAGTGGTCTCAGTGGTGGCGGCCAGAAGACAGCTATGGCTGCGAAATTGGTCAGCAGGCACAACCTCCTTTTTGGAAGCGAATTGGAAAAGCTGGCCAGTAAATGAGTTCCCCGGCTACCAGAAGACAAGAGAAGTCGATTCAGGGGGCTCTCAATGCTTTTGCTCCTACAGAAACTCAACATTTCAGAGGTCTCGGCCCTTTGGGAGTTCTCAGTCCTTTTGAGGTCGATAGCTAAGAGAGGGGCACGCTCGGATTCAGGTTCATCCCAAACCCCTAATTGAGAACTTGCTGATCCACCCTCAGAACAAGGAGATAGGTTGACTGACCCTCTTCTATCAGAGGTGGGTCGAGATCACTTCGGACAAATGGGTACTGGAGGTCATACGAGAAGGATATGCGCTGGAATTTCACAGCACTCCTTGGCCATATTCATGATGTCTCCTTGTTTATTGGGTGCCATTTATTTATATTATTTTTTTTTAATTTTTATATACCGGAATTCCTGTATGCAATACAAATTCCTGTATGCAATACAAATTTAAAGATTTGGTGTTTTCCTTGTTACTCCCAGCACAAAAGCAGGCAGTGGAGACTACTCTTTTAAGGCTTTGCAGGTTGAGGACTCTAATCCCAGTACCTGCGCCCCAGGAAAATATGGTCGTCATTCCATCTGTTTCATTGTACGCAAGAAGGAATGTTCCTTTAGCCCCATCCTGGAGCTCAAGAGCGTCAACAGACATCTACGATTGAATTATTTCCACATAGAAACCCTATGCTCCGTGATAATGGCCGAACAATCATGAGAGTTCTTAACCTCCACAGACCTATCCAAGGCCTACCTACATATTCTAATCCATCAAGAATAGAAAAGTTTCCTACGCTTTGTGGTACTGGGTCGCTATTATCAGTTCCAGGCACCGCCCTTTGGCCTAGCCACAGCCCCCAGAACATTTTCCAAAATTATGGTGGTCGTAACGGCAGCATTGAGAAAAGAGGGAATCCTGGTGCACCTGTACTTGGATGATTGGTTGATCCGAGCCAGGTCCAAGAGCCAGCAAGTGTCACAGGAGATAGATCTCCTTACGGAATGGGCAGAAATGCATCTATAGATGATCTCAGCCTCCCACATCTCAGGAAAAGACAATGTCAGAGCAGACTTTATAAGCAGGGAAAGTCTGGATCCAGGAGAGTGAGCGTTGTTGGCCAAAGCCTTTCAGCTGATAGTTCCCTGTACGTACCTGGATCAGTCCAGACAGTGGATTGAGCCTCCTTTCCAGCAGATGGAGACAGAGAAAAACTTGAAGGGTATCCTGTATCAGGACAGTGCTCCGCATCTCACAATGTGAAGGTTTCTTGATTCTTCAGTCGCAGAAGAGTAGCGGTCCCTGGGGATTGATGCTCTCATTCAGACCTGGCCAGAAGAACAGTTATATGCTTTCCCTCCATGGCCCCTGCTGGGCAGGGTCATTCACAGAATTGAGTACCACAGGGGAATAGTCCTACTAGTAGCTCCAGATTGGCCTAGGCATCCATGGTATGCGGATATGCAGAGGCTCCTGTGGAGACCCCTTGTGCCTCCCACCGCAAAGGAACCTACTATAGCAGGAACCAGTCCTTCACGAGGATCTGACTTGATTCTGTCTTACGGTCTGGCACTTGAGAGGGCTCGCCTGATAAAGCGAGTATATTCTCTGGCAGTAATTGCAACCTTACTCTGTGCTCAGACGTTCTCTACGTCCCTTGTGTATGTGTGGGTCTGGAGAGTATTTGAGGCCTGGTGCGAGGAACGAGGTAGGTGTCTTCACTTGAGTGATCAAAATCCCAGTAATTCTGGAATTTTTGCAAGACAGCTTGAATAAAGATTTGACGCTTAACTTCTTGAAGGTCCAGGTAGCTGCTCTCCTGTTTTGAGGGGCGAGGTGAACAGAACCCTCCTGTCAGCTCATCAGGACATGGCCCATTTTCTGAAAGGGGTGAAGCACCTTCCCTTGTGGAATCTTAATCCAGTATTAGAATTTTTGGCAGGGCCCTCCTTTCGGCCGCTGCGCAGTCTTTCCTTGCGTTTATTAACCTTTAAAAAGGTGGCGTTGAAGGCTATATGCTCGGTACATTGCATCTCTGAATTACAACATTGTGTCGGGAATCGTTCCTCCGGATGACTCCAGGAGCGTTACAGCTTTGTACTGTTGCATCCTTCTTGCCCAAGGTAGTCTCAATTTCATTTGAATCAGTCCATTTTGTTGCCATCCCTAGATAAGCACAAGGATGCGGAAGAATCCCACCTCCTCTGTTGTTTGAATGTCAATAGACTTTTAGTGCGGGATCTGGAAGTTTTAGAACTGGTCCGAAAGACGGACCTCCTGTTTGTCTTTCATGGTGGAAGGAAGCGGAGTGAACCAGCTTCGTGGCTAACATAGCTCGCTGGATTAAGGTGGTGATCACAGGACCTTATCTGGAGGCAGGAAAGCCATAACCTTCTCAGGTTAAAGCTCATTCCAATAGAGCTCAGGCAGTCTCATGGATGGAAGCTAGACTGCTGTCTTCTGTTGATAGCTGCCGAGCGGTGACATGGTCCTCCTTGCACACCTTCTACAGGTTTATTGCCTGGATGTACAGGCCCATGAAGATTCAGCCTTTGCAAGGACAGTGTTAACCGGACCGTGGGCAGCCTCCCACCCGGTAGGGGAGTAGTTTTGTACATCCCATTGGGCCTGAGTCCATCTGGCTACACACTAGGAAATGGAGAAATTACTTACTTGATTTTTTTTTTCCTTCGTGTAGACAGATGGACTCAGCATCCCACCCACGGCTACCCAAGAATGGTGCCAAAGATTCTTTGTGGAGTGGATATCGATTCCAAGAGTTTTACAGGTAAGCCGCATCCAGTCCTTAGATCAAGGCATATATATTCTTACTGCGGTTCAGTGTTTTGTTGAGTAGAATTATGGTTATCTGTTTTTAATCAAGTTTTTCAGGGCTGAGGTCGCTGCAGGGGTGTATCTAGGATGACGTCAGCTTTGAAATCTGACTCCGTCTCCATCTGTCTACACTAAGGAAAACACAATTATCAGGTAGGTACTTTCTCCATTGTTAAGAATTACTATTAAGTAACTACCTTCAATGTCGTGGGTTTTTGTTTTTTTTAATTCCCCCCCATCATTTTCTATATGTGAAATTGATTAAAAGGAACATTTGCTTTTAATTGGAAGAATTCCTTTAAGGGGAGTTCTGTTGCATTGATGGGTTCTCAATGTCTCATGAGCCTGAGAGTCTGAGCTGACACTTTGTACCTTCCTTTCCCAGATGGTTCCTACAGAACTGGTTGAGAAAGAATTTTGGCGCCTGGTTAGCACTATAGAGGAGGATGTCACCGTTGAGTATGGTGCAGATATCGCATCGAAAGAGTTCGGCAGTGGCTTTCCTGTTAGAGATGGGAAAATAAGAGTAAAACCAGAAGAGGAGGTAAAAATCGTAACGTATACAGTTGCTGTTCCAATGGAATTTTGTGTCAAAATAGTTACCAAGGACTTTCTTTTGACTTTGCCAGAATGGAGAATGTGATCTCGATTGCTTTAGGTATGATCACAGCATGTTTATTTTGGGGTAGCCTGTCGCTGAGACATGTACACTTACAGATCTGAAGTGGTTTGTCTTCAGACATACAGATGGCAGGGTATGTTTGACACAAATAGATGGAACTGGCTCCATTTTGTCTCTTGGGTGGGGTGGGGGTGAGGGGAAGGATACATTGAGTTCAGAAATTTGTAAAGTAGTCAAGGTTTCTGGGTGTTTTGCAGCAAGGATTAGATCAGAACATTGTATAGATTCTGCAGTGAATCTTGTAGCACTTTTGTATACAAGCTCTTTCCTTTTGTTTTTTTTTTTTTTAAGTCTTTAAGTTCTTTTGGAGCCTACTCCTCCTGGGGCTGTGCTGCCATCAGCCTTTGTTCGCATTCATAGACCATAACTCCCTTCAGAAGCCAGAGTTTGTGTACCTTGTAATGTCCATGCTTTGAACTCTTAAGAGTATGGTTTATTTTATTTCTTTTGTAAGATCTGTAACTGATAATCTTATATTTATTTAGTGCTTTTCTTTACCGACATTCATGGAGGATTGGACAACAATGATCAAGATTACTAGGGCCAGCCCAATAGCTCTGTGGTAGTTAGTGCTGGTGTTGCTGTGTTGGAGATATGGGTTTAATTCTTGAGTCAGAACTGGGGATGCAACACTCACAGCTTCTGTGAGGAGAAGGGAGGAAGGAAGAGTTCACTCTTGCATATCCTCTCTCCCTTCTCCCTACCAATATTCTTTTTAAAAATCATTTTTTCTAGCCTTTGCTTATGTGCATTTGAATAACTTTATTTCCTTTTACTGTGTTTATTTTTCATTTTTTCTCATGTCTCCTTCTGTCTCCTCTTATTACAGCTTCTCTCCCTGTCCTGCTTCCTCTTCTCTACCTGTCTCTCTCCTTCCTCTCCCCTGCCTACTCATACTATGAATTCCCACAGCTGCAGTCTTCAGCTATTAAGGTCCTCCTCATTCATTAACTCCTGCCTGCATCACAGGGCTCCATTTACCTGAACTGTGCAGCTGTGATGGAAACAGATACTGGCGGTGCCATGAAGGTTAAGGTACATGAAGTCGTGCAGTGTTGGCAGGAGCTGGACGGTTAGGGGGAGCATTGTCCTTATAGCTATGGAGCTTGAGGATGTAGAGAGCAGTAGTGGTGGGAAGCAGTGATGGAGGAGCTGAAGTAGAAATTCTGCAGGAGTGGGAGAAGAATATAGGAGACTGCATGATGGCCAGGTGAAGGAGGCAATAGCTTATTAGAGTAAATAGCAGTGGATGATGTGCCAGCTGGAAACTTGCCTATGTCAACTGAGAGGGAATATGATAGAGGTTTATAAAATCATGAGGTATGGAACAGATTCATAGGGAATGGATATTTCCTGTTCATACCCGGATCAGTCTCCTGGGTTTTGCCTCCCTTCCAGCAGATGGAGACAGAGTTTTACTTAAGCTGCCTTTATAACCTGATGTGCCACCTGCAGTCCTTCAGTATTTCTCTATCTCCAGCAGATGGTAGAGGTACAAGTCCTGCAGTCTGGGGGGGAAAAAAGAAAGAGAGGAGTAAGAATTGGAGGATTCCTCTCAGGAGGTTGCTAGGCCCTGGTGGGGCTATCCCTTCTGACGCAGGGGGTTGGCAACCCTTTCTTGGATCAGTCCTTTCGCTGCCAGGGGTGAACAATTGGTGGTACCAGTTCCTTCCCTCCCAGGAGAACTCTTGACATCCTGTAGCAGTTCATCTACCCTTTTGCTTCTGCTCTTCTTTTGTTTTTAGTTTAGTAAAGCTTAAAAAAAACCAAACAACCCCAAAAAAACAGCAGCAGGTAGAGCAGCAGAATTAGAGCGGCCACAGGTGCTGTGGGAAGGTATTCCAGGAGTTCTCGGGTGGCAATGGTGGTTAGCCACGCGGTCAGGCCTACTCGTCTGGTGCGGCTTGCTGAAGGTCAGCTGATGGTGCATGGCAGCGCCTGCTGCTCATGCAGTGATGCGTGCGTGTCTCTCGCAAACCGGCTTCTGTTCCCGATGCCTCTCTGGAGGGGAGGGCTGGTCGGAGCGGCAAGGGAAGCATAAAGCAGGTGCGGGGGCACCTCAGAAGGCGGGAAAAACATCCTCCCAACAGGTGCGCAATGGTGGCCATCTTGGCTTTGGCAGAAGATGCTTTCAGGGAGTTGGATGATCTCCCGCCCTCCTTTGTTCCTGGCGATTTGGAGCCCTATGAATGGGCGGGAGCCTAATTCTGAAGAGGAGGGGGGGACCTCCTTGGGGATGAGTGAGGATTCCTCAGTATTTTCCTGTTTGTGCTGCTTATGCATAAGGTGCACTTCCTGGACATACCCAGATCAGTCCAGATCAGCAGATGGAGTCAGAATAAAAACTTCGAAGCACTGCTACATAAATGAGTGCCACCTGCAGTCCCTCAGTATTTCTTTATCTTCAGCAGATGGCAGAGTGCATACCTGCGTCCTGACTAATCTAGAGTTGGAGATTTGGAACTGCTCCTCGAGGTGCCAGGTTCCTCGAGTTGAGTCGGGTAAACGGGGGTTGGATATACCTCTGGCTGTAGCTGCCTGCTGTTTCCAGGGCCCCTGATAGCCCTCTTCGTGCCTCCTGTCCACCACTGGCCCCCTCAGGGAAGTGTCCCTTTTGGGGTTTTTTCTTTCTTTAGTAAAGTTTAGAAACAAAAAAAAAAAAGTATTTAATTTGTTCTTATAAAGACTGCAGAGGAACAGCCAGGAGAGTCGGCCTGCAGTGCAGTGCCGGGGCAGTCGACATCGGTGGGTGTCGGGTCGTTGAGGAAGTGGGAGCTGCGGGTGCTGGCATGTTTCTGCGAGTTCCCCGGTGGGGATCTGCTCAAACCAGCGTGCCGCAGCTTGACTTGGCTCGGGTGGCCGTTTCTTTTTTTTTTTTTAGTGCACCAGCCGCGTGATCAAGAAGGCTTCCCTGGCGGGTGTCGGGCCTTTGGTGTGCCGTGGTTTTGGGGGCTTCAGAGCTGTTTTCGTGTGTGTGTTGCCTGTGGCTGCAGACCCTGCCTTGCACCATTAGAGTTCATGCGGCCTATCTCTGAGTGGAGCGCACTTGAGCGACGTAGTCAGGATGTCAGAGAAACTGCATGTGGAGGCCTGTAGGGCTTGTGGCACCTGGTCAGCCCACCTTAGTTATCTCTCTTTTTGCACAGACTGTGCTTCAGGGGGAGAGGGATCCTCTGCTAAGAGTCCTAAGGCCCGGAGGGGCCAAGGTGGGGGGATCGCAGTCAGGGGGCTCAGACAGGCCGCAAATCTGGTGACTCACCTCCACCCCTCTCTCCTGCGGCACAGGCTCACGAGGATGGTGTTGATGAGGGAACGGTCTCTGAGCCCAGTAGCACTGAGAGGGTTAGTGAGGGCCTGGGGGTTTTTTCTCCTGAATTTGTTTTGCTTATGCACGAGGCCTTTCTGGCACAGAAGGCAGCCAAGCGGAGGCCCAAGAAGAAGTCTTCAGGCCCCCTCCAAAAGATCTCGGGGAAGGTTGGAGAAGCATCGCGGGTTCCGGACTGTGCATATGGAGTTGGACCTCGGAGATCTGGATGACTCTGATGATCTGCAAGAGGATGTGTCAGCTTTGAGTCTCCGGGCGGCGGTGTGTGCTAGTATGATGCAGCACTTTTGCTTATGTTGGATCCAGAAGCTGCAGGAACAGGAGTCTCCAGGAGTGCTGTCCCCCACAAAGGTGGCTTGTTTGGAGGCAGGGGGAGCTTATGTGGCAAATGCTTTATTTGATCTGGTGCGCACTGCAGCTAGGAGTATGGTCTCTGTGATGGCCGCGCATTTGGTCGGCGGACATGTGGTCTAAGACTCAGTTATGCAACCTTCCCTTTAAAGGAAAGCTTGTCTTTGGGGAGGATCTGGATCAGCTCATGAAGTCGTGGGGGGGGGGGGGGAACCAAGGGCAGTAGGCTACCGGAGGACAAGAAAGGCATTAAGAAGAACTTTCTTGCTTGTCCTCGCATTCAGGTTTCAGTCCGGTAGAGGATCGTCGTCCTCTGGGCCTAAGCAGTCGTCTAGTCATCACTGTTCCTTTTGGGGTGTGGGGCTAGCCGTTCCTCCAGAGGAGGCTCGAGGAAGTAAGCTGTCCCAATGAAGCCGGGGTGCCCTCTCCTTGTTGGTCATGGTAGGGGGCAGGTTGTCCTACTTTTAAGAGGAGTGGGTCAAGATTACCTCAGACCGGTGGGTTCTGGAAGTGATAATGGATGGTTACGCCTTAGAATTTTCTCACCCGCTCAGGGATGCCTTCCTGTTCTTCTTGAAGCAAACGAGATGCAGTAGAAGGGACTCTGCACAGGTTGATAAGCTTGCAAGCTATCCTTCCAGTTCCTCAGTGAGCAGGGGCAGGGAAGGTATTCCATCTATTTTATGGTGCCAAAGAAAGAGGGCACTTTCTGTCCCATCTTGGATTAGCAGAAGGGGAACTTGTTTACGGGTTCCATGCTTCCGGATGGAGATGCTGTGTACGGTAACTGCGGCTGTCCGCAAAGGAGAATGCCTGGCGGTGTTGTACCTCACCAAGGCTTATCTGCATATTCCCATTTGAAAGGACCACTAGAAGTTCCTGCAGTTTGAGGTGCTGGGTCAGCATTTTCAGTTTCAGGCCCTGCCCTTCGGTTTGGCCACGGCTCCTCGAACCTTCACAAAGGTGATGGTAGTGGTAGCGGCAGCCTTGAGGAGGGAAGGGTGTTGGTTCGCCCATACCTGGACGATTGGCTTATCCAGGCGAAGATGGAGGAGGAGGAGTGCTCTCGTTCAGTGCAACGAGTGAGGCAGCTTCTGAGCTCCTTGGGTTGGGTGATCAATTTGGTGAAAAGCCACCTGGTCCGCTCTCAATCTCTGGAATACCTAGGAGCTTGTTTCGATACCCAGCAAGGCAAGGTATATCTGAGGGTGGACAGGGTGGTGAAGTTGCAGGAGCAAGTTTCTCATCTTCTACATCTCCTAGTTCTGAAGGTCTGGGACTATCTGCAGGTCCTGAGGTCCATGGCCTCGACAGACCTGGTTCCGTGGGCATTTGCCCACATGCGGCCGCTATAGAGAGTGTTGTTGTCTTGGTGGAATCTGAGATCGGAGAAGTATTTTGTCCCCTTGACTCTGATGAGGGATGCCAAGTCCAGCCTAGCATGGTGGCTATCGTGGCGCAATTTGGACAGGGGAATGGACCTCGAAGTTCCGGATTGGGTGGTGCTGACCACGGATGCCAGTCTCAAAGGCTGGGGAGCAGTGTGCCTGGGACATTCTGTCCAGGGTCTTTGGTTGATGACAGAGAAAACTTGGTCCATTAATCGTCTGGAAATGAGAGTGGTGCGCAGAGCTCTGGAGATATTTCTGCCGCTGGTCTAGAGTCGAATGGTGCGAGTGTTTTTGGACAATGTGACGACACTGGCATACATCTGTTATGCCGGTCAGCCAAGGAGGCTGACCAAGTTTACCCCTTCTGGTATCGGTCCGATGCGCTCCAGATCCCCGGGGGCTACCGCAAAGTTGAAAGGCCTACCCTTGCGCTCGGGATGCTGTCGCAGCGGAAGCCCTGCTTCCCCCCCCCCCCCCCCCGACGTCCTCTAGACACGCGTGGCGAAGCCAGCCTTTGTTTTAAAGAAATCAGCACAGGAAGGCCGGCCTACCACCACTGGTCTCCGCCCCTTCCTGGAGGTATTTAGCCTGCCCTTGTTTGCTAGTTAGCAAGTATATGAGCTACTCTGCCGCTTCTTTGCTGCCACTGGAAGCTCTCTCTGCCCTTCGGGGTATTTCACTAACCTTGGGTACCCGCTCCTCGGGGGCCCTTTGCTTTCTTTCAGGTGCCTTACTGGGATCAGATACTCGCTCGAGGGCCTGCTCTCCCCGCCTTGGTGCCTGTAACCATTTACTTCTGTCTACTGGAATCACTACCATCAGCTACCAACTTAGTGAGTAATCTAACTTGTCAGTCTGTCTCATCTACAGCTCTACTGCACTGGGAACCTGCAACTGGACTTCCCTAACCATCTCTGTGAGACGGGTCTCCTCTGCCGAGGATCCTTGGACTGCTATCTCTGGATTGCCTCACTACTGCCACCTCTGGTGGAACTCATCAGCTGTTTAATAAAAGACAAATCTGTGTTTGTGCGTCCTGAGTCTAGCCTGGAACTGTGGCTCCTCACAGGGCTTCTCCCTGTGGGTGTGGTCACCTCCACAGTACCCCGAGAATCCACTCAAACACCTCAAACCATAACACATCAACTGCCAAGGAGCATCAGAGTCACGCTGTAGCTCGGGAAGCTCAGCTGCTGTGTGTGTGTAGGGATTGTGGCCTCTCAAGTAGTGGGAGTAGACAACATGCAGGCAGATTTCTTAAGCCAACAGCAACTGGATCCCGGGGAGTGGGATCTGTTCTCAAAGGCCTGGAATCGCATTTGTGCCAGATAGGGAGTGCCTCAGCTGAATCTCATGGTGACGAGGGCCAGCTTGAAGACATTAGGGTTCTTCAGTCACAGAAGAGAAGTTGGTTTGGTGGGTCTAGATGCTCTAGAGTGCCCTTGGCCGACAGGGATTCTTCTGTATGTGTTTCCCCCGTGGCCCCTCATAGAGCACGTGCTGCTTCGCATAGAAGCGCATCCAGGTTCAGTGGTTCTGGTTGCGCTGGGGTGGCCGCTGTCATCCGTTGTTTGCAGACTTTGTGTATCTGTCGGTGGACGGTCCTCTCCGATTGGCTCATCTGCAGGGGTTGCTGTGGCAAGGTCCCATATTTTCGGATTGGGAAGATTGCTTTTGAAAGATGGTGGCTGCATGTGAAGGGTTATTCAGAGCCGGTTATTTCTATCCTTCTACTTCCATGGCTTATGTTAGGGTTTGGAAGCTTGAGACCTGGTGTGGTCAGCAGCGGTTGGATCCTCTGCTGGAGTCCGTCCCGCATGTTTTGTCCTTTCTGTAGCACAGTTTGTCCAAAAGTTTGGCTTATAGTTCGCTCCAAGTCCAGGTTTCGGCCTTGGGTTGTCTCGGGGCAAGTTGCACAGCAGGCCCTTGGCGTCTTTTCCCGATGTTGTTCGTTTCCTGAAGGGAGTGAAGCATTTGAAACCTCCGGTTCGCAAGGTCTGTCCGGATTGGAGCTTCAACTTGGTCTTGAGGGGTTCTCTGTGAGCCTAGTTTTGAGCCTTTAGGTCAAGCCTCCTTGAAGGATCTTACATTAAAGATTGTTTTTTCTGGTGGCAATCTGCTCGGCCAGATGTATTTTGGAGCTTCAGGCTCTTTCTTGCCACGACCCTTTCTTATGTATTTCTACCGACAAGGTATCTTTGAGTATGGTGCCTTCCTTTTTGCCAAAAGTGGTTTCTGCTTTCCATGTGAATCACAGTGGAATTGCTGAGGTTTCCAGAGTGGTCTCAGAACTTGGCAGTGGGTAGAGATCTTCACTTTTTGGATGTTCAGAATGCCCTCTTGCGTTGCTTGAAGGTCACTAATTCTTTCAGAGGTCAGACCATCTTTTTGATTTGTTCAGTGGAGCGAAGAAAGGGGAGAAAGCATCGAAAGCTACTTTGGCCCAATGGTTGAAAGAGGTTATTGCTTTGGCCTATATTTCTAAGGGTCATGTGGACCCGAGTGGCCTTAAAGTACATTCCACTAGAGCGCAGGCAGTCTCTTAGGTGGAATGTCAGTTGGTGTCTCCTCAGGAGATATGTAGGGCCACAGGGTGGTTCTCGCTTCATACTTTCACCAAGCATTATAGATTCGATATTCGGGCACCGGATGATGCGACTTTCGGTGAAAGTATGTTGAGAGCGGGTCTTTTGGGTTGCTTTGGTACATCCCACTGGTCTGGACTAATCTGGGTATGTTCAGGAAAGGAAAATTGGTTCTTACCTGCTAATTTTCGTTCCTGTGATACTACAGGTCAGTCCAGAGACCCACCCCACTATTGCTGCCAAAAGACTAATTTTCCTGGTACTCCTGTGTGATATTGCATTGACCTTACCAGTTGCAATGGTTAAGTTGGTTAAGTTAAGCAGTTGCCAGGACTTTGTGGGTCTTGGAGTTTTTGTAGATCTCCAGTTCAGGGGAATCCAACTCTGGGGTTTTTACAGTTTGCCATGAGAGAGAGGAATGGTATCTGATCTTGACTTGGGTACAGGTCAATACTGAGGGGACTGCAGGTGGCTCTCTGTTATGTAGCAGTGCCTCGAAGTTTTTGTTCTTTGCCTCCATCTACTGGTAGGGATGCATAAACTCACTGGACTGGACTGATCTGTGATATTACAAGAATGAAAATTAGCAGCTGATAACCAATTTTCCTTTAGCCAGGAAAGCAGCAGAGAGGCAGCCTCAGGGACCCCTTGGACCGTGACTTGGTAAAAGACCTAGGGGTTCGAGGGAGCAGATTCTTAGGCAGACTCAGAGGGTCCTTATGGTGGTGTGTTCGGTTAGTCCAGACGAAAGCTCTGAGGATTCAGAGGAAGAGGTACCAATGCTGCTGCCGCAGATACTAGCCTGGAAGTTCTAGAGTCAGATGAAGGGCTGGGCCGGATCCCTGTGATTGAAGGGGATGACCCGAAAGTGGTGTGACTTTTTCGCAAAGAGGAACTGTGGCCCTGATCCCTCATGTCCTAGAGGAGTTGGGGATCAAGGTTCCCCAAGAGGAAGGGATGGATCCAGTATTGGATGACTTAAGAGGTCCAGCGAAAGCTTTTTCCCTTTCACAAATCTGTGAAGAAGCTAGTGGTCTGGGAGTGGGATACTCCAGAAACAGGCCTGAAGGTTGGCCAGGCAATGGCAAAATTGTACCCGCTGCCTGAAGACATGCTTGAGCTTTTGGTGCTTCTGGTGGATGCATCTCTGTCAGTGGTCACTACAAAGACCACCATTCCAGTGGCTGGTTTAGCGGTGTTGAAGGGGATATGCAGGTCAGAAAATTGGAAATTCATCTCAAAAAGGTTTTCGAGGTTTCTGCGTTAGGCATACATGCGGCCGTTTGCAGTAACAATATGCAGAGTGCTAGCCTGCGCTGGGTACAGCAATTGCAAGCTATGAGGCTGCTGTCTGTGTCTGAAGCTAAGCAGGCGCACTGTCTGGAGGCAGCAGTGACTTAAGTGGCTGATGCCTTGTATGACCTCATCAGAACTTCTTCGAGGATTATGATGTCGGTGGTCTCAACCAGGCTTCTCCTTTGGTTAAGGGACTGGTTGGCAGATGTTTGGTCCAAGTTACGCTTGGGAGCATTGCTTTTTAAGGGAATGCTCCTATTTGGAGAGGACTTGGAAGAGCTCTTCAAGTGTCTTGGTGAGACCAAGGGGCATAGGTTGCCAGAGGATAAGCCAAAAGGAGGCAAGGGTTCCTTTTTGGGGCATTCGCGATTCTGACCAAATAGGAAGTTTTGGCAGAATAGGCCTCTGGCAGGAGTCCAGAGACCAGGGGTCAGAAGGCAATAATCCTGGTGACAGTTCTTTCGAGGGGGCTGAAAACTGAACTGGGATGGCCTTAACCAGGGATCTGGTGGAGCTAAGTCCTTACAATGAAGTGAGGCCGGTCACTCCTCTGTTCCTGCATTCGGAGGACGTCTGTCTCTGTTTTACAAGGAGTGGGCTAAAATCATGATGGACTCGTGGGTCCTAAGCGTGATAAGAAACGGTTACGCATTAGAATTCTCTCGGCCATTGTTCATGGTCTCCCCTTGCTCCCCATTCAACAAGAGGAAGGTGGTCCAAGAAACCATAAATCGTTTGCCGAGGCTGGGAGCCATAGTTTCCATGCCTATGGGGGGAGCGAAGAACAGGGAAGGTATTCCTTATATTTCGTGGTGCCAAAAAAAGAAAAGGTCCTTCCCGTCCGATTTTGGATTTAAAGAAAGTAAATGTGGCTCTTAGGGTTCATTTTTGCATGGAAACATTGCTCTAGGTCATCATAGCAGTGCGAAAAGGAGAGTTTCTGGCTTCACTAGATTTGACCAAGGCGTATTTGCACCTAGCAGTCCGTCGGGATTTCCAATGATTCCTGAGGTTCATGATTCTTGGGAGGCATTTTCAATTTTGTGCTCTTCCTTTCCGATTGACAACAGCTCCACATACCTTCACCAAGGTTATAGTGGTTGTGGCGGCAGCACTCAGGAAGAAGGGCATGCTGGTTCACCTGTATCTGGATGACTGGCTCATTCGAGCGAAGTCTGAAGTCCTCTGCAGACAGGCTGTGTCACAGGTTTCTGCAGCAGTTGAGGTCACTAGGCTGGGTGGTGAATCTGGCAAAGAGTCATCTTACCCCATCTCAAGTTTTGGATTTCTTAGAAGCACGCTTCGATACCAGGACAGGGAAGGTTTTTCTCTCTGAGGATAGCATACTCAAAACTGCAGATAGGCTGTTGAACGCTATGATACCCAGGGTCTGGGACTACCTTCAGGTTCTAGGCTCTGTGGCATAGACTTTGGAATTAGTTCCTTGGGCCTTCTGCAGATGCCTCTTCTCTCCCGATGGCATCTATTGTTGGAGCAGTTTCATCTTCCGCTGTCTCTCAAGGGGGGCACCAGATCCAGTCTTTCATGGTGGCTTGGTTGGATCCATCCGAGTCATGTGGTGGACTTGGATGGTTCTGGACTCGATAGTAGTTACCACCAATGCCAGTCTCACCAGATGGGGTGCAGTGTGCTAGGGTCAGTCGGCCCAGGGACAATGGTCCAAGGAAGAGGCATCCTGGTTTATCTATCGGTTAGAAACGATGGCGGTACACTTTGCTTACTTACCTTTCTGCCTCTGTTGTGCAATCGCCCTGTGCACATCCTGTTGGACAATGCAATCACCATGGCTTACATCAGTCGACTAGGGGAACCAAGAGTTGGGTGGTGACCTAGGAGGCCCGGGAGTTGCTTCATTGGGCGGAATGACATCTGGCGTTGCTAGCTCCATGCTACATAACTGGAGTGGACAATGTTTAGGCAGATTTTCTCAGTCTGCAGCAACTGGAGCCCGGAGAGTAGGAACAGTCTGAGGAGGCAATGGGTCTACTCTGTTGCAGGTGGGGCATTCCCCGCCTAGACTTGATGGTGTCTCATCGGAATGCCAAGGCATCTCACTTCCTGGAATCTTAGTTTGGTCCTAAGAGGGATGGGTGCGGCCCTATTTGAACCTTTAAGGAGGTCAACTATAAAGGATCTTACTCTGGTGGCGATTTGTTCGGCCTGAAGAATATCTGAGCTTCAGGCATTGTCATGTAGAGATCCCTTTTTGAAGATCTCTGACTCTGGGATCTCGTTGCATACGGTGCCCTCTTTTCTCGATTAGGTTGTATCAGCTTTCCATTTCAGTTGGATGATAGACCTTCTGGCTTTCCCAAATTTGGACATGTCAACACCACATGTGAGGCACCTGCAGCTTTTGGATGTAAAACGGGCTCTTACGTTACCTCAAAATCACCAATAGCTTCCTGGTGTCTGACCATCTATTTGTGCTTTGGAGTAGGGCGAAGGAAGGGGCAGAAAGCCTCAATAGACTATTGTGCGGTGGTTATAGGAAGCTATAGGCTCTGCTTATATTTGTAAGGGGCATCCAGTCCCGGTGGGATTAAGGGTTCACTCTACTCCGTCGCAGGCAGCGTCTTGGGCTGAGTGCCAGCAGGTGTCGCCGCAGGAGATTTGTTGGGCGGCCACTTGAAAGTCGTTGCACACTTTCACCAGGCATTATAGTTTGGATGTCCAGGCTCTGGAGGCCAAGGGCTTTGGTGAGAGTGTTCGAGTGGAACTCTGTCCCACCCTAGTTAGGGAAGCTTTGGTACATTCCAGGAGTTTGGACTGATCCAGGTATGAACAGGAAAGGAAAATGTGGTTCTTACCTGCTAATTTTCATTCCTGGAATACCATGGATCAGTCCAGAGTCCCACCCTGGTTGTGGAGGAGAGTCCGCTCGTACTTTTGTATATAAGAATTGCTCAGGATTTCAGGTTTGTTCTCCTGTTCCTATGGTTGAAAAGGATTTTTTTCCATTGCAGGGTTATGCTTTCCTCCTGCTCGTTGTGGGAGTTTGTTCAATTACATTGGGGTTTATTTGGTATGCATCTTGGCTTGGATACAGATCAATACTGAGGGACTGCAGGTGGCACACTAGGTTATATGCCAGTGTCAGTAAAACTCTCTCTGTCTTCATCTGCTGGAGGGGAAGCAAAACCCAGTAGTCTGGGCTGATCTGTGGTACTACAGGAGCGAAGATTAGCAGGTAAGAACCAATTTTCCTTTAACTCTTCAAATAGGACTAGGGAACATTCCATATAGCTAACCGGGCGCAAATGTAAAACATTTAAGAAACTGTTTTTAGTAAACATACAATTAAGCTGTGAAATTTGTTTCCAGAAGATATAGTTAAGGTTAATAATACAGCGGGGTTTTAAAAGGTTTGGATGTGTTTCTGAAAGACAGGTCTATCTCCTGTACCTGGAAATGATTAAAAGGGAAGGGATCTTCCCTTTAAGATACTCTGGGTACTCCCAGTGCAAGGGCTGGACCCATTTATCTGACTCAGCATGGCACTTCATAGGTTATCTGCCAAAGGGGAGATTCTGATTGTAATCACTGCAAACTAGGGGCCTGCAAAACAGTTGACAAGAAGTAGAATGATGAGCATATCTGAAATGGAAGTCCTAGAACAGACACACATACCTCATAAAGAGTCATTTAGGTAAATAGTGTCTGTTGTATAAGTGTGTATCTCCCAAGAAAAAGATACCCATAACGTGCCAAGCCCAGCTACCACCTGCTGACAAGTTGTAAACTGATCTGTTGTTGGAAACATGCAGAAGGCTAAAGAAATGTGATGACTTTTATAGGTGCTGCTATGGATCGCCTTTCTCTTCCTTGGAAAGGGGAAGTTGATTCCCTAGTGGAAATAGGTGCACTTTCTTATGTCAGGAAGATCACTCCTGCATGCCCATCTTTTGTCTTGTGAGATGCTTGTAAAGTATAGGAACTTATTTTGGAAAACATTAACGCTAACCAGCCAGATCCTTATGGGTGGTAGAGAGATTCCGACTGAAGTGACAGCTTAGGGAAAAAGAAATCTGCCCACAGTCTCCATCTGCTTAAGAGATTTTGCATTCTAAATTAGTGCAGCCTCTGAGGAAGGGAACCTTCTTTGTCCAAGAACTCACTTCTTAAAACCTTCATTATCCTAATAACAGTATCACTACTACCCACTATTTTAGTTTCTTTTAACAGCTGATGGTATTCCCTTCATACATTTAGAAATTACAAGGGGGGCATATTTAGCTGTATGTTAGTGACCAAGCCAAAAGTCAAAACACTTAAAACTTCCAAATTCCAGGAAAACGTGCTGGGTCAGCATGAAATGTTTCTTTGATAGTGGAGTAGCTGAGAATGTTCTGCTCCCAGAATGAAAGGACCTGGGATTGCAAGTCAGCTGCTGTTTGAGGTTACATCTTCATGCTCCCATGCAGAAGACGATCCATTTCATTAATTTGTCGTCTTTTTTTGTTTTTCAGGATTATATTGATTGTGGCTGGAATCTGAACAACATGCCTGTGATGGAGTCCTCTGTCTTGGCTCACATTACTGCTGATATATGTGGCATGAAATTGCCCTGGCTCTATGTGGGCATGTGTTTTTCTTCTTTCTGCTGGCATATTGAGGACCATTGGAGCTACTCCATCAACTATCTGCACTGGTGAGAGACCACTGGCTTCCTACTCAGAGCTGTGGTGCAATCATTGGTATCGATTGCCCATGTAGTAATGTCTTCCTGTTCTTACTTTTCTTGGATGAAACTTTAGCCTATTCCTTGCAGTTTGCAAATGTCTAATTCCATTTGTATTGATTTTGAGAATAGTTTTCAAGGCCAGTGAGGTTGACGCATGCCAAATTCAATGGCATCTGCCTTTTTAGTACATGGTTGGCAGATGCTGTGGTGTCAGCCCCAGCTGGTGGGTGGCATATACAGAAAATTCAGTGGGGTGGGCCTAGCCAGTGTGTAGTCTGTAAAATGTTTCTGTAAGATACGTAAATCTAATGCTGTCACCAGTTCTTCAATAGGAAGATAATTCAGGGGTTAATCTGTGCCCAGAATGGGTTCTCTTTTTGAGACAGTGCTATAAAAGAGCATGGGGATTATTCCAATTACTTTGTTGATATCTTGGTAGGGGGGAACCAAAGACCTGGTACGGAGCCCCTGGGTATGCAGCTGAACAGCTGGAAGATGTAATGAAGAAACTGGCTCCAGAGCTATTTATTGCTCAGCCGGACCTGCTGCATCAGCTTGTCACGATTATGAATCCAAACACATTGATGTCTCATGGAGTGCCTGTATGTAATACTTCTGTCTCCTCTCTGCATGTCTTTTATTCTTTCATATGTTCACCCTCATCATGAAATTAAGAGCAATATTTATAGCAGAATGATGAGTCACGAAAAAAAAAAGGGGTGGGAGTCGATACTGGACAGCCGGCGGTGGTGCAGCCGCACCGCACACTATCGCTCCCATAGCACCATGGGAAAAGGTGTAGTAATTTCTTGTGGTGCTGCCGGCGATAATGTGAAAACCATTATCACCTGCAGCACTGCCAGGAGATAACTCCTCCCCTTCCCATAATTTTAATAATACCGCTGCAACGCGGCTGGTATCGTGTGCGGTAGGGCCTTATCACGTGTGATACCGGCATATCACAAAATAATGAATGACCCTGTTGGGGGGAGAGTTTAGCTCTAGTTTGAATTCAGTGCTGTCTACCTAATTTCATGTTCTGATAGTTTAGTTCCAATCTTGATTTTTGATTTCTCATTTGCAGCATATTTTTATGCTTATGTGGGATTGAAGAAAACCAGGACTGGATCTAAAATGTACTAATATGTGAAGTGTACTTGACAACCCTTCGTAGGTATATGAGAGAAGGTTGAGGAAAGTTCTCACTAATTATTTTACTTAATGTTTCCTTTTTCCTTCCCTCAGACTTCATAGTCTGGTTTGAAAACCACACTCCTTATGTCAAGATCTCGGCAGAAGAAGTTCCCTTTAGATAATTGTTCACCATCAAATTTAGGTGCTCTGAACCTGAAAATGCCAAATGAAGCTGAAGAGCTAGGGTTCTGGAAATACTATTTCAAAATCTTTTAATTCATTTTTCAACATGTTTCTAGCTGAGACACTTTGGAATTCCTAAGTCTTTGGCTGAAAAGATCTTCAGAAGTATCTGCAGAGGCGTCTGCCAGCAGAGAGCCCCATCTGTATACCCCATTCATGGCAGCATCCTGCAGAAATCCCTGCCTGCCTTTACAGGTTTTTCTGTTGTAGTAAAAAAATTGACCTGCAAGATGCATGTTATGATCTCTGGTATCTTTCTTTACTGCATAACTTCTTAATTTTTGATCTTTTATTTCTTTATGGCCCAATGGCTTCCAATTCAGTCAGAACCAGCTACACTGCCATGAGCCTTCACTTACAGCTGCTTAGATTTTCTTTCCTGCCCAGTCAATCTTGAGCTCAAGGTTGCAGACCTCTGCATTTTTCACTATTGGACCCCCCAGGGGCTCTTTGCTGGCCTAAGAAGCGGTGCTTCTGCTGAGTCATTGGAATCACCTAATTTTTAAAATATTGCCTACAGTTTCAGTATTAGTTGGTGTCCTCTGCTTCAAGCTGGCCCTGTGATGTTGGGATCATCCAATTCTCCCTTTTCGTTGTTGAAACAGTCTGCATTTCTCCACTGATAGCTGTTAGCTCTCTTGATCCAGCTGAGAAAAGCCAGCAGGGAGAAGAGTAAGTTGGGTTGCAGAGCTCAAGCAGGAAGCCACTGATCAGGCAGTCTTGTCTCTGGGTGTGGTCTTACATAAAATAGATATGTACGCTTTCCAGCATTTGAGACTTTCCATATCAGTTCATTGGGTAAGCCACGTGAAGTAAGAAAGCATCCTGAGAGGCACTAGATTTTTAAACGGGATGGTTTGGCATAGGAAAGTGGGCTTACGAGCGGCTTGAGCCCCCCCCCCGGTGGGCTAGGCCCCGCTTTAAGCTTGGTTGGCACACTGCATGGTAGGCTGTGGTGGTGCCATCTTGCACGCATTTTTGTGCGACTCGTACTGCCCGCCATAGGATGTCGGTACGCACAGTGCGTCGGTTATATGCACGCGCCATACACATAATGTGTGCGTATTTACGCGCAGGATACAAGAAAAGCAGGATGCATGGGCTGTGCGTGCGCCTAACTGTGCCTCGCCTAGGCGTTCAAAATTTGTGTGCACAAATTTTTAAGCGCGAGCCAATCGAATACACAGTTACTGCCGCCAATGGCGCCAGCAGCCAAGAAACATAAGGGCCTTGCTGTCTGTGCTGCTTGTCATATTAGGGCTTCTGAGCTTGACCTGGATTCCAACTTGTCAGCATAGACCATAGACTTTGCTGAGCCTGGCTTCTCCCATTCAGATGATGGATTGACAGCCTTGACTGGAAGTACTCTGGATCTAAGTAACCCCTAGGTTGGGTCTTCCATGGGAGAGGGAAACTCGGCTGGGCCCACCCCAGTTCCCCCTGGGCTAGGCATGGACCCGACGGCCTTCTCTTGGGTGGAATTTTTCCAGGGACTACAGGCCTTTGTACAGGCACAGACTACTTCCTAACTTGCCCCTGTCTGGACGGAACCTCAGCCAGGCCCCCTCTCCCATTCCTGTTTTTAATGGTTTTTTCGACAATGCCCAAGGTGGCTTTTGAAGAGACCTCTGCAGGGGTGTATCTAGGGTGACGTCAGCTTTGAAACCTGACTCCCATCTCCCATCTGCTGGCAGGGGAGCTAAACCCATTGGTCTTGATTCAATCTGTCTACACTAAGGAAAACAAAATTATTAGGTAAGTAATTTCTCCATTAGAAACTAGGACCCAGACCTGTTAAATGAGGGTACAGTATGTGAATTTAAAGGAAATATCCGTGCCTTTTATAGATTGGGTATACAGCTTATTAGCAGTATTATGGTGGTTGTAACACCTTAGTTATCATTCTTGCTGGAAATTGTGTTCAGTCACTGTTCTGTCAGCCGAAGTCTTAGTACTAATTTTGATTGGACTGCCAAATATTTCAGTTTTGAGATAGACAAAAAAATACATTTTTCTCCACCTATTGTTTGACTTTCTTTGAGTTCCTTTTTTTGAATTTTAAACTAAAATTTAGCATACTGTTGGAAATTGACCATAAGTTCCTCTTGGTATTTTCTTTAATTCTTAGCTTTGTGTGTTTAAATGTATTTGGTTTAAAAGTTCGCTTCTGCACATATGCAGTAAAGGCCCCCCCCCCCAAAAAAAAAACACACAACATAGTCTATAGTGTTCAGGCATATTTTTGCTATCAACATCCAGCTTTTTCAAACCTGCTGGTTACCCTTCAGAGTAGCATGTTCAGGTCCTGCATTCAGGCCTGGTATTGCACTGTATATCCGGTAGAGTGCGCTATCCAATAGAGAAGTGGTTGATAGTAAATTTGGGAAAGTCCTTGCTTATTTATGGGAGAGGGCATCAAGGATTCCTTGGCACTCAGACAGGCCAATGTACACCAGTGGGTTATGACTCCTACCAGCTTGTGATCTGTCAAGTATTTGACTCAAACTGGGTTTGGACCTTGGTTTGACCAAGCATGGCATATATTACATAGGGATGAGCAAATTTCACCCATGGGTCAGGTATGAGGGATGGGATAAGGTGGATTTGTTGTCATGATCACAACAGTTGTGTACATGCACAATCTAGGAAAATTGATTACATTAAGAAGTTCAACCAGGTATTTTACCATAACCAATTTTCCCCATCTTGTATATTTTGCCTAAGCTAATTTTTTCTCCTTTCTCTAGATATATCGAACTAATCAGTGTGCAGGAGAGTTTGTCATCACCTTTCCGAGAGCCTATCACAGTGGTTTTAACCAGGGTTTCAACTTTGCTGAGGCTGTGAACTTCTGCACTGTTGACTGGGTATGTGGCCCACAGGGTGCTGTATAAAGTACAAATGTTAGTTCTCTCCTGCAGCTATGCGTCTATGCTCTGTATTTAAAAAGTGCACCAGGCATGTATTCTGAAGGGTTGACAGTTAAAAAGGAAGGAGGCCCTTCACTTCCCCCATCCCTAGCCAGTTTTAAGTGTTTTCCTATAATGCCATTGTTCTTGATGGAAGAATGCAGAATATACAGCTGCAGAAGACTGATGTGAATGTTCTTCTCCTTTTCTACCTTTTTGGTGGTCTGAAATAATGTACTTGGGATTGGATTTGGGTGGCAGCGTATGCACGTAGGGGCAGCTGAGGAGAAGCAAAAGGAGCTTACTGAGTATTGGGACTGAGGCATATACTTCTGTCCTGCTTACTCTTCCTGGTCCTCTGCGATTATAGTTACAGTGAGAAGGAAGATAAAGGTGCTGCTACAGTTTTGTGCCAACTTCAGAATGCCTTCAGTCAAGAGGACCAGAAATCACTTTGTTTTACAATTTGTAATTAATTGTGATTAATCAAGTATTAATAAACATCAATCCCTCTGAAACTTGGTGGCCATTTGATCATCTGCTGATTGAAAACCATTGTCCAATTGTATAAAAATGACTATCTGGTCACTTGTAGGGGATGTATCATCACTTCTGACTCCAGATATTCTATGAGTGAGAATTAACTACCAGAATTTAGACCATTAGGCTGGCTCTCTTAAAATCTGAAATATATTCTGGCTTTTTCTCTGTTTAGAAAAGTTTGGTGATTTTCTATAGAAAGTGATATATCCATGTTTTCCTGAAATGCTCTATGGTTGAACAAAATATATCTGATGAGACTCGGTGGCCATCTAGGATGAAGGTGGCTTTATATTTCTTTTCCTTATAGAAGTTGATTGCAAGTTTGATTTTATTTTTTTTCATAGTTGCCAATAGGTCGCCAATGCGTGGATCACTATCGACTGTTGAACCGTTACTGTGTGTTCTCTCACGATGAGATGATCTGCAAGATGGCTTGCAAAGCGGATGTACTTGATGTTGTGTTGGCTTCCACTGTGCAGAAAGATATGGCTGTCATGATTGAAGATGAGAAGACACTGAGGGAGACTGTGCGCAAACAGGTGAAATAGGCCAACACCAGCCTCTAATGAAAATTGGAAATTCTTCTCAAAGTTTAAGTAAGAGAAATTTAGATGTTTCTCAGTGATGAGATCTGGGGAGATTCCCAGTCACAGAAAGATGACTAAAATGAAGAACTTTGGTGCTTTTCAATATGTTTTAATGGTTAAATTGAGCACTTTATAAGAAATCCTGGAAGGTTTGGTCATGAGCTAGTTAATTTCCCAGCTTGTAGACAGATGGACTCAAGACCAATGGGTTATGCTCCCTTGCTAGCAGATGGAGACTGAGTCAGATTGCAAAGCTGATGTCACAATACATATATCCCTGCAGTGACCTCAGCTCTTCAGTATTCTCTGTCTCCAGCAGATGGTGGACGTACTTCTCCCTATAGGGATGATTGTACTTTTTGGAAGGAGAAATTCTACATTCTAAATTGAAGGAAATTGAGTCCTGCTCTTATTTATTTATTTTATTTAACACTTTTTTATACCGGCATTCGTAGGACACATGTCGGTTTACAAGTAACTGAGAGAGGAAATTACAATGAACGAGGAAAGAGGGCTAACTGGATAATATACAAAAGTACAAGAGAAGAGAGTCAACGAGCAGAGTTACAACTTTTTTGCATTCATGTTAGGATTAGATATGCAAATGAACTTATAAACAATGTTAAGGAGGCATGTGCACTTAAGAACTTAGCATATGAAAATTATTTACAGTATAAAGGAGGCAAGTGCACGAATGTACAGTTAAATGCTGGTGCAGGGGGGAGTAGGGAGGGAGGGAGTGAAAAGGGAAAAGGAGCCGGGGGGGTAGGGGGAACAGGGGTACATTAGACAGATGGACTCAAGACCAATGGGTTATGCTCCCTTGCTAGCAGATGGAGACTGAGTCAGATTGCAAAGCTGATGTCACAATACATATATCCCTGCAGTGACCTTTTGCAGGTGATACCTAAAGGTCCCTTTTGCGGTGATACCTAAAGGTCCCTCTCTCAGTTGAGAATTCTTGAGGCGATTTTCCAAGAACCCTCAGAGGTGTGCCTTGGTCAGGTAGCCGGTTCTCAGCGTTGAATTTGCTGCTTAAGCTGAAAGGCAGCGGGTGCAGGAAGCTGAGTGCAGCGGTGACTGCCAAAGCCCTCTCACCCCGCAGCCGGAGACAATCTCTGCACTGAGCCCAGTTAAGTTTAAAAAAATTAAAAGGAAGTTTACCTCCCGATTCAGAGACGATCAGAGGGAGCTTCGATAGGACTCCCCTCAGTCTCCTTGCTCGGTGTTCTGTATGTTCCCACTTCCATTGGGGGTAAGGGGAATTGGGCTTACGAGCCGGTTGAGCAGCCCCCAGTGGGCTAGGCCCGCTAGAGGCTTGGTTGGCACACCGTGTAGTAGGCCGCCGCGGCGCCATCATTTTTAATCATATTTTTTAGTCAAGTCTTTTTGCTAGTATGTCCACAGTGGCTTTGAAGAGAATACTGGAGAGTTGAGGTCACTCCAGGAGTATATGTACTGTGACAACAGCTTTGCAACCTGACTCCATCTGCTGGCAAGGAAGCATAGCCCATTGGTCCTGAGTCCATCTGTCTACACTAAGGAAAACAAAATTATCAGTTAAGTAATTTCTCCATTCTTTGATGTTGGGATGTTCAACAATCCTTTAGATATAAGTAGAGTATTTTTCTTATGAATAGGATCGCAACATATGGAAGTTTAGTTCTGGGAAGTCTAGAAGTACATTTTTTTGCATCTAAAGTGAACAAGGGCTTTTAAAGTGGCACAAGAGAAAAGAACGTGTTAGTTACAGTTGCGTAACCTGAAACACAGGGAAATTGTTTGCTCGAGGCCACACAGTTTGATGGTAGAGGGAATTTCAGCATGCAATTGACTCCTTTCCTGGCCTATAGTTCAGTTCCGTAATTGTTAGACCATTCTTCTTTTCAGTTAACTGAAACTTTTCTCCACTAGTTCTGTGAAAAGTAACAGTGGAGGTAAATCTGTGGTAAAAACGCACATTATACTGAGAAAAGTCGGTTGTGAGAGAATACCACAAATAAAAAATTCCAGGAAGATGTTTGCAGAAAGGAAGACGTGTGAGTGTGTTCTTTATAATCTGGCGGTTTCATCTTGCTCCTTTAGGTTTCTAGCCTGTTTAGAAAACTGGCCTGTGCTGGGACTTTGCTGTTATGAGCTCTAAGGGGTTCTCCAATTTTATAAGCCCCTTTCCTGTCTAGCCCAGCCATCCCAGTAACAATTCTTATCATGCATGTATCCTGTTTGAATAACAGATGCTGGAATGCCCACTTCCCACCACCCAGCAGGGTGGGATGGGGACAAGACAGTAAATTCTGCCTCTAGAATCTTTTGTTTGCACTTAACTGTGTCCTAATGTCCCAGAGCTTGCTGTTGAAACACTTACATGAGAGAAGGGGTGGATGGGTAAGGAGTTGATTTGTCACATGTTTGTACCTGTAGCATCATTCATCAAAGCTTCAGGCTTAGCTGTTGACCGCTCATTTTTCATAAGTGTTCAGAATTTAATTCTCTTAAATACAAAATAAAAAATTAATCAAAACATAAACTATGATGGCAAATAGGGATCTTTGGGCTCATCTACTCTAATTCCTGGTGAAATGCCATAGATCCCAGCTGATCTCTCTGGCTTTCCTCTCATTTTTTTCACAAGTAGGAATCCTCTGTGCTGCTTCTGGCTTTCTTGAATTTCATTACTGCTTTGTCTCCACACAGCCACTGGAAGGCCATTCCATGCAAAAATGTCTTTCATTCATTTATTTCATGCTTATATTGCAAGTTCATATTGCTGCGCTCAAATTTCAAACTTGTGCTAATTCATTCCCTCTAAGTGCATGTTATATGTCCAATATATGCACCTGTATTTTTCCATTGAAACCTGAGACTATTGCTAATTCTAGTTGATACAAGTAAAATCTGGCATCCCTTTGCCAGTATATATTCTTATTTATTTATTTAAAATTTTTATATACCGCATGAATAAGGCAGGTATCTGCCCGTCTAAGCGGTTTACAGTATTACATTCATAAAATCAAAACAAACATTTAAATACACTTAGAGTACTTCAGGTGCGATAAATATATGTAGTTAATCTTACTAAAGTTACTGGATGTTAAACGCTTTATTAAACAGATAGGTTTTCAGTTTTTTCTTGAAGTCTTTGGAATTTGCTGTCAATCTTATATGTTCAGGGAGAGCGTTCCACAGAATTGGACCCACCACTGACCTATGAGATGTCCCTTAACTATTGAGACAGTGTATGTTGTGCCAGCTGTGTACTAGCTGTCAAACTGATGAAGCTTCAGATCTGTGAGCAGGAATGTCACCATCATTGGTTTTCAAATATCTTATTTTCTCCAAGGACGAGCAGAATGTTAGTCCTCACGCATTGGTGACATCAGATGGAGCCCCGACACGAAAAACGTATGCCCTATCCTTCGCGTCTATGCGGGGTCCCTCTTTCCGCGGAGCTGTCAGCATCGCGGTGTGAGTGAGCTCACGTTGGCTTTTTGGAAAACTTGTTTTTCTCACTTTCTATGGTTTTTTCCTCGCAGTTTTCAATGCCGGCTCCCTCTTGGTGCTTCCCCGTGGTGGTCCTAGTCAGAGTTTTTGACACTTCCGGTAAGTTTCCTTTCGCTGTTGATTCTCCTGCGGTGGCGGTGTCTCGGTGTCTGCCAGCCATTGATGCCAGTCGCCATATATTTTGATTTTGTGGCCCTTTTATTTCATCCAGTCATGACCACGCCTAGTGTTTGGCAATGCTCCCGGTGCCCGAGGACCATGTCTATTATGGACCCCTGTAAGATGTGTCCTCTGCCTGGAGGCATCGCAAGATGTATGAGTTTGCTGCTTATGCACACAAATGACCCTGAAGGGACATCATTTTCATCTCAACAAGATGGAACAACACCGGGTCAAAGAAGACATTGGCATTGGCTGTGCTGTCGGCGGATAGGGGCACCAGAGACTGATCAATCGATCTCCTCTAGGCCATGGATGTTGGGTTTCTCGTCATCAGCCTTGGCACCGGGGAAGGACCAGACCGAGCATGGAGGGAAGCTGAAGAAGCATCGGCACAGATTCCTGTCAATGTACTGTGCTGGGCACGGGGATGCTCCCGAAGCAACCAGTCCATCGGAGCCAGGGGTCCATGACTGTTTTCACTGGTCCTGATGCCAGTCACCAATCTACCTTGCAGGTCCAAAGAGGATCTGGCCATCCCACCGTCTTCCTTCCTCCCATTTGGTGTTGTCTGGCGGAACAGGTGCTGCAGGGCATCTTGTGGCACCAGCACTGGAGCCAGTACCATCTGTCCTGGAAATGCTGCTGGAGAAGCTCAGTGCATTCATTGGTGCATTACCAGCTGGCATCGGTTCCTGGGACAACATTGGTGCCCAGTGGGGTACAGATTCCTCCCCCTGCCGATATTGTGGTAGTTGTGGTTCCTCCAAGGAGCAAGTTCCACCCAGGTCAGCAGAGATGCTAAGGCCTGTAGCCCCCCATCCAGCTTTGCCAGTGCCTGCCCCTCTGGATGAAGACTGAGTGCCTAGGGCCCCATCTCCTGTGGCTTACAATAAGGATGAGGGTCCCTATGGCCAGACCTCTTCTGAGGGCCTCCCATCAGACCCCCCTTCTCCAGAGGTCTCTGCCTGAGGACTTAAAATTCACAGGGTTTGTGAGGGTGATGGCGGAAGCCATCCCATATGTTACTGAGTAGGGTGCCGGGCACAAAATGCTTGAGATCCTCCAGTTAATGGAGCCTCCTAAGGAGATTGTGGCAGTTCTGGTACATGATATCCTTAAGGAGCTGCTGCTGAGGATATAGGAACAACCCCTCACAGTGCCTCCCATTAACAAGAAAGCTGACGGGGTCTACCTCATCCAGAAGGCTTTTGGATTCGATAAACATCAGTTACCTCACCAGTCGGTGGTGGTCAAATCCATTCAAGAGAGTCAAGCTTTCTCGGACCCATTCCTGTGTGCCCCCAGGAAAGGACCACAGAGCGATGGATGTTCTTGGGAAGAAAGTGCTTCAGGGGGGGCCATGCTCAATGCCTGCATTGCTTCCTACCAGCTCTACATGAGCCAGTACTCGTGGGACATCTGGAAGCAGGTGCAGGAGGTGGCCGAGCAGCTGCCTCAACAGCAGCAAGACACCCTCATATTGCTGGTGCATAAGGGCCTGGAGCTTGAGAAACACTAGGTCCAAGCGACCTACAATGGTTGAGACTGCATCGAGGGTCTCTGCAGCAAAACTCTGTGCCTGCTGAATGGCATGGCAGCAGGCCTCTGATCTCTGACCGGAGGTACAGGAATGACTCACCGACGTGTCGGGTACTGGGAGAATCTCTTCGGAGATAGGGTGAGAGATGTGGTGGCTCAGCTCCAGGACCACCACAAAATGAGCAGAAGGCCCTAGATCCGTTCTCCTGCCCCACACACAAGCTGCTTGATTATCTTCTACACCTATCAGAAGCTGGCTTAAAAACCAACTCCATTAGGGTCTATCTCAGTGCGATGGTGTAGATGGTATGTCCATCTCTGTACAGCTTATAGCTGTATGATTTATGCGGGGCATGCTTCAATTGAAGCCTCCCCTAAGGCTTCCCGCTGTGTCTTAGGACCTCAACATGGTGTTAGCTCAGCTGATGAAAGCTCCTTTTGAGCAACTGTGCACTTGTGACCTGAAGTACCTGACCTGGAAGGTCATATTTTTGGTGGTGGACACCTCAGTGTGTAGGGTGAGCAAGTTCCAGGCCTTAGTGATTTATCCCTCTTACACTAAGTTTTATGCCAGGATGGTCTTGCATGCGCACCCTGAGTTCCTGCCTAAGGTAGTGATGGACTTCCATCTTAATCAGTCCATTGTCCTGCCAACATTCTTTCCCAGGCCCCGTTTGCACCAAGGCGAATGAGCTCTGCACAGTTTGGACTGCAAGCGAGCCTTAGCCTTCTATCTGGAGCGGACAGAAGCCCATCAACTGTCCACACAACTTTTTATTTCTTTTGATTGGAATAGGTTGGGTGTTGCCATTGCCAAACAGATACAATCTGCTAGCCAAATGGATATTATCTCCTTATGTTATGCCCAGGCGGGACTGCATCTTGGGGGACAGGTTAAGGCTCATTCTGTCAGGTCCATGGTAGCATTGGTGGCCCACTGCAAGCAGTTCCCATGGAGAAGATCTGCAAGGCTGCGATGTGGAGTTCTTTCCACACATTCACTATTGTCTGGATAGGGATGGCCAACATGACAGTAGGTTCGGCCAGTATGTCCTTCAGAGTCTGAGGTGTAGAACCAATTCTCCTCACCTAGGGCCCATTGTTTGGGTTCAGGCTGTCTCCCCACTCGGTGTTACCAACAGCACCGTTGTGGTTGTGTCCATTGGCACCTAGTTGGATGTCTGGTCCCCTTTTGTGTTGGGAGCAGCCCGTAGTTGGGGATTCACCCATGTGTGAGGTCTGTAATCCTGCTTGTCCTTGGAGAAAGCAGAGTTGATTACCTGTAACAGGTGTTCTCTAAAGATGATAGGATGTTAGTCCTCACGAAACCTGCTCGCCACCCTGCAAAGTTGGATTTTATCCTGTCTATTATTGTAATCATAATTCTATGTTACAAGTCTGGAGAGGGACCCCGTGTGGACACGTGGAATAGAATATGCTGGGCATGCTCAGTGTGCCAAGTCAAAGTTCTAGAAACTTTGACTTATGTTTTCCGTGACAGGGCTCCATCTATTGTCACCCATGTGCGAGGACTAACATCTTGCTGTCCTAGGAGTGCATCCTTTACAGGGAAACAACTCTGCTTTATCAAAATTGGAGCAGTGGTTGTGGAAGTGTATCCTGTAGATGATTATACTAGCTTGTTTAAATGAGAGCACCCATATTGCTGCAGTGCTATGTAACTGCCCTCTGAAATGTTCTGCTCTCATTGATACCAAGGGGTAATGATGTGATAGACCAAAAAGCACATCAGGATGAAAGCTCCTTGGAACCTGTGTTTATTGCCTGTGGGAGAAAAAGGTAAAGCATGCAGGCCAGTTCAGATTCTCAGTGCTGACAACATGATTTACAAATGCTTTCTCTTGCAGGGAGTGATTGAGACGGAAAGAATGAATTTTGAGCAGTTTCCAGATGATGAACGTCAGTGTGTCAAATGTAAGACCACTTGCTTTATATCTGGCGTGTATTGTCCTTGCACCCCTGGAGCTCTGGTGTGTTTATACCACGTGGAGGATCTTTGCTCCTGTCCACCCTCTGAGTACATACTAGGGTAAGTATAAAAGACCACTATATACTGTGGGGTCATGATTGGCATTCAGGGCTGGTGCTCCTAGTAGGAGAAGTAGGTCATTTACAGCACCAAATCTGGGGGGGTGGGGGCAGCAAAATCCCACCAGCTGCTGGAGGAGGAGAGTTAGCCTGGGGTCAGTGTCACAAAAGAAGGAAGCACTGTGCTGGAGCTGCTGCTAATAGATAAGTCTGGGAAGGGAGGGAGTGGAGAGCGATAAACCAGGGGTTTCCCTAGGGCACCTAATAACCCTTGCACCAGCCCTGATGGTATTTCTACTGTACAATGAGATTGCATATTCTGGTGATAATGCCTTTATCAGAGGACAAGCATCACAGCTGCACAAGATGGGTGATGTCGTCTGGCGCCGATTCAGTCTTTTTTCCTCCCCTAGCCCACACACCTCTGGATTTTGTTCTGGGCATGTGCAGGACTTCTTGCTAGTATTGTAGCGTGATCTCCCTCAGTCTTCATCTCTTTCGCGAATGGTCAGCCTTCTCTCTTGTCTATGTCAAAAGCGAAACCGTAAATTCAACAGCTTCTGCTACATTGCTTAAATACGGATAAAAAAAATGACATCGCAGACATCTCAACCATTGAAAAAAGGGAAAAAAGCCACTTCAAGGCATGCACAAAATGGCAATAGTGGATCAGCATGACTGGTGTATCTGCCTAGACCTGGAACACCACAGCTCTGTATGTGGCCCCTGTGGCAGAAAGCCTGGAATTTGGAGACTGCTTTCAAGTGGTTGACAAAGGGGCGGATTGGCCCATCGGGGGATCGGGCATCCCCCGATGGGCCAATCGCTCCAGTCATGTGGTGTGCCGTGCGCGACCGTGACAGAGCTGCCCTTGGCAGACCACGTGACATGGCCTGGGCGGCGAATACCCGGGCCGGTCAGACATCATGAGTCCGCCGCTGGGTTGACAGCATTTATCTTACTGCTGGGTTCAGAAGATCAAGTGGCTGTTATACCTAAGGTGTATCTGGAAAGGGCTTATCGGGCTCTGCTTTCATGAATTTCCTATAAAGAAAAAGGTGATGCTGGCAGCACAACAACATGGACCCATCACTTGGAGAGGGGCATAAAGTAGAGGTTTTCCAGGACCTTTCATCTATTACCATACGTAAAAGGAGACTTTTTAAGGGAATTTTATCAGAGTTGCGCAATCATAATTTGTGCTATTGCTGGCTGTTCCCATTTGTGCTCAACTTTACTACAGAGGGAGTAACCTCTAAGGTCACCACAGTGCCCGAAGCAGTTGAAATCCTGAGGGCTGCTGGAATGGACATTTCCAAAGCAACTTCTAATTTGCATGACTCCAGACCCGTCTGAGTTGGTACGACACCTTCCAGATGGTAGAGAGTGGCAAATGGAGGAAAGAGGCTGAAGCATCAACCAAGTGGACCAACTGCACGACCTTCTCTAACACAGGATAATCCAGCTTGAATGACTTTATCTTTTATATGTATGGTATCTTTGACCATTGGCTTGCCATATGGCTTTCGCTGACATTTCTTTCTATATGTTAGAAGCTGCTGTTGGGGACATATAACTGGGGATGCTGATATAAGCAGGATTCTGATTAGAAATCTTTATTTTGATTTGATGATCGGGGGGGGGGGGGGTGGGGGTTGGTTGGGCTATTTGACCCAGATGCAGTCATTTCTTTATAGAGGAGACTGGCCACTACAGGGGATGGTGGTGTGTATTAGGGTGGGGGGTGGAATAGTAACAAGATTCTAGTGAAGATCATTTGGTTACAGGGTGAGTTCATTTGGAGATTCGGATGGGAGAAGAGGGGCATTAATGTTTCTCAGTGCAAAGTTGAGGAGCAGACTAGTTTTTTGAAATGGGAACATTAAAGATTGTTTCACTTAATACAAAGGGGCTGAATTCTCCAGGCAAGAGGTGCTTATTGTTTCGAGAAATGGAACATTAAAAGCTTCTATGATTTTCTGCCAGGAGACACACCTTAGATGATGCAATGAGGGGTTACTTAAATCTCAGCAGTTCCCTAAACAGTTCTTAGCTTCTGCATCAATACGCCATAAATATTGTGGGGTGGGTATTTTTTTCTCAAAACATTTAGCGGTGGATTTTAAGGCTACCTTGAAAGATACTGAGGAGAGATTTATTGCAATAAAGTTAGTATTGCATAATACTTTTACTATGGTAAACATTTATGCTCCCAACACAAGGCAAGGTTCTTTTTGGAATAAAATCTCTGTTATATGTCTGATTGGGCTGAGGGTCACTTAATCATTGGAGATTTTAATCTCACTCTCTGCTCATTTTTAGAGAATTCCAAAAGTCAGCAGGATCTCGTGTATCCCCCCAAAGTCCTTAAACATCTGATGTTGGATAGGGGATTAATTGATATCTGGCATCCAAAAAATTTGACACTTCATAATTACACTTTTTTCTCTAAAGCTCACTTGTCTTATTCTAGACTGGATTATTTTTTAATTTATAAAACGTTGGTTGATAGGTCAGTGGACGGAGCATATAGGTAGATTAACATGGTTGGACTATACCCCTATTTGGATTTCATTTGGTTTTTCCCAGGCTGGTGAGGGCAGGAAATTCTGGTGCCTAAATGATATGATGTTTTATTCTTGTTGTGAACAGTTACGATGGTCCCCATAGTGACAGTGTATAAAATTAAATAAATAAATAACTTACTCTGATGCAATATATAAAGATCAACTGGAGACAGATTAGGGAAAGATTCTGGGGCCAAGAGCCTGGGGATTGTGATCCAGTTACATTTATGGAAATGTATGAAGGCCATGGTTAGGGGTAAACTGATCTCCAGAGCCACTTTCATTAAACGAGAAAAAGAGAGAACTCGACTGGAATTGCTTAAAAAAATTTCCAAGTGGGAATAGGTGAGACTGGAATTATGGTCCTTGGTGCTTGACCAGATGGCCCATCAATTAGATTTAACCAAATAAGTAGACTTTGAATTTGGAAATAAACTAGGACATCTTCTGGCCAGGAGGTTAAAGGAGAGAGCAACTAAGAATCATATTACCAAAATTAAAGACAGACGGGAAACTTTTATTAGACACTAAAAATATTGGCCTGCGTTTTTACTAAATTTTGAGGAGTTATACTCTGAGGGTGAAATGGATGAGGCAGGGATGGAAGCGTATCTTAAGGATATTTCCATACTGGTCCTAAAGGAGGAATGTAGAGGTTTTCTTAATGATATTAGGGCGGAGGAAATATTGTAAGTAATCACAGATTTGAAGGTGGGTAAGTCTCCCAGGCTAGACGGCTTCATGGCCAAATTCTATAAAATGTTTAAGATGGTCCTGGTGGGTTCTATGGTTGCAATGTTTAATTCTTTGTGTAGGAAGGAGGAACT
The DNA here is from genome assembly GCF_901001135.1 of Rhinatrema bivittatum. NCBI lineage: Eukaryota > Metazoa > Chordata > Amphibia > Gymnophiona > Rhinatrematidae > Rhinatrema > Rhinatrema bivittatum. The sequence continues at coordinate 16,395,580 of NC_042626.1, read as the reverse complement.
CTCCACTAATGGGAATGTTGCAGGCATTACAATTTTAGCAAAGTCAGGTAGGAATACCATGCTTTGTGGGTCCTAATGTCCTATATCTTATAGATATAGATTTAAAGATACTGGCTAAAGTACTAGCAAACAAATTGAGTTAGTTGCTCCTTTCCTAATTCATGAGGACCAGTCAGGGTTTGTACCAGGAAGGCTAGCCTCCGACAATGTTCGCAGAGTTCTTAATTTGATGTGGGCGAGAAAAAAGGGGACACCAGCAGTTTTATTGGTGGTAGATGTCAAAAAGGCCTTTGACTGTGTTAATTGGTCTTATTTGTTCTGACTTTTAGATAAATTTTAGTTGGGTCTAAATTTATAACATGGATACAGACATTGAATTTAAATCCACTAGCTTGTATCAAGATGAATTGGAGTTAAACTGACAATTTTGAAGTTAGACGAGGAACTCATCAGGGTTACCTGCTTTCAACCCTGCTTTTCACTTTATCATTGGAACTGTTTGAGAAAAGAATATGTAAAGAAGGGAAAATTAGAGGAATAAAACTTGAGCGGAAATTATAGGATGACTTTTCGCTGACAATATTTTCTTTACGTTGGAATCACCTGAGGAATCACTGGGGTTGGTATTAGGGGAAATGTGGGGATTTGGGTTGATTTCTGGGTTTAAGTGAATGATAAGTCAGATTCTGAATATATCTGCCACCTCAGAGTGTATTTGCAGCTTGCGGCCATGTTTCCCATTTAGTATTGCCAAAGAATGGATTAAATATCTTGGGGTGAGTATTTGTCTAGGAGATCAGTTATTTAATTTAAATTATAATCTGGTTAAGAATATCTTTAGTGAAATGGATAAGTGGGATCAATTGGACATTTCATGGCTACATCGGATTTCTTCTGTAAAAATAAATGTTATCTAGATTTTGGGTTTTTTTCCAGACCCTTCCAATCCCAGTGCCTGATCACTTGTTGACGTTGTGTCAGAAATTTATTTTAGCTTTATTTATTTATTTATTTATTTATTGTTTTTGTTATACCGAGTTTCATGATAGGCATCACATCAACCCGGTTTACAAATAACAAGGAGTGTAAAGCATAACGTAACGTAAAAAACAATATTTTCAATAAGAACCTTGAACTTTAAATACAGTGAATCAGAAAAAGGGAGAGGGAAAGTTACAAAAAACAAGGAAAATAAACTTGGGATGGAAGGGGAGAATTGGAAGCGTAGGCCTCAGGGATGGTGAAGTTATCTAAGTGGGGGATTGGGTGTTCCCAATCTGGAATGGTGCTTTGCAGCTTCCCAGTTACGGGCACTCATTGATTGGCATAGAGTAAGGGGGATTAAACCTTGGGTGGAAATAGAACGTAGTTGGGCAGGGAAATACACCCTTGACATGAGAGTTTAGAAGAGTGGATCAGTTCAGATGCATGATCTATCCATCTATTCTCGTATAACTTTAGAGATCTGGAGAAAATGGAGACCTGTTATTGTTCTTTTCTATTTCTAAAAATTCCCACCAGGCAATATGAAGACCACCTGCTCTCGTTGGTCAACTTTAGGGATAACTAGATTGGAGTAGATTTTAGGGGGATTTGATGTAATGTCTCCCAAAGACATTCAGGAAAAATACTCCCTGGAAAGCAAGGATAAGTTTGCTTTAGTTCAGTTATTTCATTTTGCGAACCAGAGAGAGGTTGTTAGTGACCTTAAGAAAGGAAAATGCTGTTTGAAGGTTTCTGTGACCATGCTGACAAATTTAGAAAACCCATTTAAATACAGATTCGAAAAGTTAACCAGCTCACATTAAAGCATGGAAACGAGACATGGGGGAGCCATTAGAAGAAAAAGGTTGGGATCCGTGCTTTTTAGCTGTGAAAACATATTTTATTTCTGCTGCATTAATGGAAACTGGGTATAAAATCCTTTTTAGGAGGTACCTGACTCCAGTCAAGTTGCATAGAATGCTTCCAGCAGTCAAGAAGGGAGTGCTAGTGGGGTTGTCGGGATAAGGGCTAGTTCTTTCGTTTGTAGTGGGAGTGCTCTGAAGTGCAGAAATTATGGGATGATATATTTTTTAAGTCACGGGGAGCTCTGTGGTATGGAACCCAAAATTATTTTTGCTGGGGATTCCAACTCAGTTGCTCACTGACATATGGAGTATAAACTTGACACACGTGTTAAGAACATAAGAACATAAATTGCCATGCTGGGTCAGACCAAGGGTCCATCAAGCCCAGCATCCTGTTTCCAACAGAGGCCAAACCAGGCCACAAGAACCTGGCAAGTACCCAAACACCAAGAAGATCCCATGCTACTGATGCCTGTAATAGCAGAGGCCATTCCCTAAGTCAACTTGATTAATAGCAGTTAATGGACTTCTCCCCCAAGAACTTATCTAAACCTTTTTTGAACCCAGCTACACTAACTGCACTAACAACATCCTCTGGCCACAAATTCCAGAGCTTAATTGTGCATTGAGTGAAAAAGAATTTTCTCTGATTAGTCTTAAATGTGTTACTTGCTAACTTCATGGAATGCCCCCCTAGTCCTATTATCTGAAAGTGTAAATAACCAATTCACATCTACTCGTTAAAGACCTCTCATGTTACTAGTTTATAAATGGAGCTTGCTTATAAGTGGTGTTTGTCAGAGATTCCCTGTTTAATCTGTACAGAGAAGACTTTAAGGTGTTCGTTATGGGAAAATTAACTGTGGTTAGGTCTGGTTCTTTGACCAGATTTGGAAAGATCTGGAAGCCTTATATTAACTGGTTAAGAGTTCATAGAGAGAGAGTAAGTAGATGAATCCCCTTTCTCGTTTTCATCGACCAACCATTCTTTTTCATGTGACTTTGGTAATTATGGTATCTTTCAGGCATCTTTGCTTGGAGTTTTCCCTTTTTCCTATATTAGATTTACATGGTGTTTATTTCCTTTATACTGCATTACTAAATGGCATTTGTGAGATTTGCTTTAGATTCTGGTGTTCGCACATGCCTTTGAATGATGTCTCTAAGAGGGGGTGGGTGAGTGGGGTTTATTAGGAAAATAACATGTACATGCATATGGTTTCTCTCTTTATTATGATGATTTATTTGTACCATGTGCTGAAATTGTTTAATAAAATTTAAATGGAAAAAAAAGATTCAGTATCTCTAACAACCTTCAGCAGCTCAAGGACATTGCAAAGGTTCTGCCAGAAGAACTGAAACAGTTCAGGGGGTAATGAAAAATACAGAGGATTCTACCCATCATTTAATGCGGCATTTGATACCGTCAATCACAAAACGTTAATACACAGACTAAAAGAAATCGGACTATAAGGCACAATGCTCAGCTGGTTTAAATCCTACCTTTGCAACAAGGTCAGTTTCAGCGACACTGAATCCAAGCAAATTCCCCTCCCCCACCCCCACGGAGTACCACAAGGCTCATCCCTATCCTCCACATTGTTCAACATTTACATGATCCCACTGTGCAAACTCCTAAACGAAACAGGACTGCTGCACTATATATATACCAACGATGTGAAAATCTTACTCCCAATCAAAGACTCCATTGAACACACACTAGAGCTATGGAGCTCTCACCTAACTTCAATATAACACCTACTCTCACAACTATCCCTCACTCTCAATCACACCAAAACAGAAATCCTACACATATCCAACAAATCCTCCCCACCCCTCTTCACCAACCCCTCCACACACTTACTTACAAACCAAACACTCTCCACTGTAATGAACCTTGGCATCGTGCTAGACAACCAATTAAACTTCAAGAAACACATCAACAACTTGCTAAAAGACAGATTCCACAAACTCCAAATCCTAAGAAAACTCAAGCCACTTCTATACCCACAAGACTTTTGAACAGTTCTACAGGCTCTTCTATTCTCGAAACTCGACTACTGCAATACTCTACTACTAGGTCTCCCAGCCTCCAACCTTAAACCTATCCAACTACTCCAAAATGCCGCGGCCAGAGCTCTCACAAACAGCAGAAGATCAGACCACATCACACCCATCCTCAAAGACTTACACTGGCTACCCACCCCTCAAAGAATACAGTTCAAGACTCTAACCATCATTCAAAAAATTCTCCACAATGACAAAACCAACTGGCTGACCCACCCCCCCTTCACCTCCACACTCCCACACGGAATCTCCGCTCCTCAAACTCTGGCATTCTACAAACACCATCCCCAAAAGCTACCCAATGGATATCAACAAGGGAACAAACACTATCAATTGCCGGTCCCTCCCTATGGAACAAACTCCCCACAGAACTAAGAACAGATCCATCCACCCAATCGTTCAAGAAGAATCTTAAAACATGGCTATTCCGCAAAGCCTTCCCAACAACAAACACGAACGAACCTACATAATTTCCACTCTGTCACGATCTGTGTAACATATTACTGTTGCATTTTTCTAATAGATACACCCTATATCAAACTCTATTTATTGTTTATACTATTATTATTACTGTTTTTATTCGTTACTGTTATTCCTTCACGTTACTGTTTCTAATCGTTCCCTGTACCTAACAAAAGGAAATGCTTGACTTCCTGCATCATTAAGTTATATGTAAACAGATGTGATATGTAAATCGAACACCGGTATATAAAAACAAATAAATAAATATGTTCCATCTGTGATTTTTTTGATACCTCCTCCAGAGTAGCAGCGATAGGTATAGTGACATAGACTAACCTGGCTTCGAGACAGTCCATGACAAAGCAGATCCCCCATGTGATGGTGATAAGCTATTTGGAGAGAAGTTAATGAAACTATAGTCCTTTAAAAAAAAAAAAAAATCAGAGTACAGCCTTCCAACTATTGCTGGCTTCCCAGATGCTTCCGCTCCAAGGGAGATATTGACAGAATCCTCACTGAGAATCATACTATTTCTCATGACGCTGACAATACAACCCTTACATCAACTGCAGACAATGAGTTAGACATTACAGTAGCAGCAAGCTAGACCATGGGCTCATGTTTAAGAGCAGAGACAAACCCAGCGGCTACAGAGTTTTGACGCTCAAATCACCTGCCAAAGAAACCCATGACCTGATCTTCGTGGGGAGAAGGTTGTGGGTCTTTGCTCAACAATGGAATCTCCATTACCCTGGACAAGTGGATTTTAAAAATAATCCCACATGGTTATCTAATGAATTTTCAGATGTTACCCCCTCATTTCCAACAGCATTTGAAAAGTCAGATACTGGTATTGTTGCAGGAAATAAACACACTCTTGTATTCCAGAGGAATCCAACCAGTGCCAGTCAATCAGATATTTCCTGATTCCAAAAAAAAAAAAAAAATCAGGACATCTCCACTCCATTTTAGTTCTCGGGGATCTGAATACATGATAAAAAGTGAGCAATTCAAAATGAACATGCTGTACCAGGGCTTCCCAAACTTTTAGCCAGTGTGACCCCCATTTTAGCACTTGAAAATTCATATGATCCTAGAGGACAACAAAAATAAATTAGGAGTTTGGTCCCCCTCCGATCACTCCACTCTCAACCTCCGTTCTCTCCAGCTGATCCTTTTCTCAATGTCTATCCCCTCTAGGGGACCTCCTCTCTCAACCCCTGACCTCCCAGCTCCATCCCTTCTCTCATTCCATCCAGCCCTTTTCATATCGTCCCAGCCATTTCTATAATCCTCAATTGATCATCAGTTATTCCTTCCCTCTCACCTTTATAACCCCCAATTGATCCTCTCTCATTTTCCAGCCTCACCTCCTCTCTTCCAACCCTTCTCTTATCCCCTCACCCTGCACAACCCCTCCTGCATCTTATGCCTCACTTCTAAGCACCCCCAGTCAGGGTCAGCAGCAACGTTTTCCTTTTGACTCTGGGCCAAACATGGATGACAACTGGTGGGACAAGAGGGGCAGGTAGCTGACGGGAGCAATATTTTTCTCTTAGGTGGTTTCAGTGGTGGGTGAAGAGCGAGGAGCAATGGCAATCTCCCTGTGCACATTAAGCCCACCTTTCCCCTTATGGGTGGTCCCAAACCCAACTGTGATCAGGGCCAGTGCTAGCATTTTTGCTGCCCTGTGTGAACAATTATGGTGCTGCCTCCCACCCCGTTCTTTGTTTTTTTTTTATATAGAATTTTTGTTTTCCCAATAGCCAACACACAATAGAAACTCAGTCTTGTGAACTCTCATACCCCCTTTCCCTGTGGAAAAAAGTGCTGTGCCTTCTGACAATCCAAACTTTCAAAACTGACACCCCCCTAACCTAACTTACCCCATCCACAGGCCCTAAATTGTGCAGAAGTGATCCCCAGGTGCTCCTGCCCAACCTACCAGTACATAAAAAATGACACCAGCTGGGTCCTGCAGCATGTATTGTGGAGAACCCTGCAAAAAATACATTTGGAACCCATAGGCATTATGCCTAATGTAATGCGTGTAGGTGCGGGTTTGGTCCTCAGAAAGCCTAGCGTAAACTGAATGACATTAAGAAATAATAAACTTCCGGTATCAGAAAGGTACTAACTGTCAGCACTCAAACAAGAATAACCCTATCTATGATAAAGCAGCACTGCAGATATTGCACCAGGTCCTTAAACCCCTCCCATTAGGAATGCAGAACAAACCAAGCTTTATAAATCCCTACAAAGAAACTACATGCTAGCAGAACATGCCACCTCGGTCACAGATAGACCTTCTGCAAATACAGATTAAAGAGCCCATAAAGAATAAATAGAAATGGATAGAAACCAAACTGGAAACTGCACCAAGCCAGACCATTTATGCAATGCAATAAGTGAAAAACACATTCCTCATAAATCATCAAACAATAAAATCAAGAAATATAATTCAAGCATAACAAATCATACTAACAAAAAGAATATTGCCATAGAGCTGATGAATAGAATAACCAATAATTAAGAATGCATATAAAGTTTATAATTTTTTCTAAACAGCAATAAAAATGTCAAAATAATACATCAAATACCCAATAATTAAAACTAATAAGAATAGAAAAAAATCCCACTCTCCATAACTGAAAAAATGTGATATCCTGTCACCTTGAGCTTGTCATGAATTAATGAAGATGGCACACAACTTAGGCTCCCATTCACACAAAACACACACACAACCCTGGCAGGCTCCCATTCTCACCACACACGCACATATCACACTGCTTCCGTTTCTCTTTTTACAGGGCTCCCTGCCTCGCTCAAAAGTTCAGCAGCTGCTCCTGTTTTTTTGTTCCTCTGCAGGTCAAGTGCTCCTCCCACCCCCCCAAACCGGCTTAAATAGGCCTAAAGGGAATTCTGCCTACCCTGCTGATACAGCTCCTTCCGCTCTTGGCTACCGGTGCCAGTGATACAGAGCAGGAACTGGCTAGATCAAAGCAAGCTGCTCAGAGGTGTTCTGCGATGCTGCTCTGCGCACTTCTGCTGGATGCAGCAGCCATGGCTTTGGAGATGCTCAGGGAAATCTAATCTTAAAAAAAAAAAAAAAAAAGTGCTGGCTATGGTGGCAGACGTATGGAGAGGGGCATGCTCTCCAAGGCATTTTTTTCCACCGTAACTCTGCGCTTCTAACAACTATCTCAAGCTCTGCTCTTCGGTACATTGCCCACACGGGACTTGGGGAGGATGAGGCTGCCATGAATCTGCTCACTTCCATGTATGCTGCCTCCCGGGTATGCCACTCCGTGCACATGGCATGGTATGCTCACCTGGTTGTGCTGGCCTTCACTGTGATTTGTAAGTGGCAGCAGCGCCAGGCTTGTGAGCCAGTGCAAGCTCACAGACCCTGCAGTGGTCCTGACCTCGCCTCATGTAGGGCTTCCTGTTACCACAGAAACTCATGCAAGGGTAGGGCCACCAAAGGGCCTATGAGTGTGTGCTGGCTCAAAGGTCCCAGCTGATTTCCAGTACTAATACTGCTGCTGTTGCCTGAAGCCCTGTACTAAGAGTCTTACCACTGCTCCAGCAGTATGACTAGCTAACATCCTTAGAGCTAAAGGATGCTAATGTTCATATTCTCACTAACAAGAAACACAGGCAATACCAAAGATTCACCCTGCAAAATGAACATTAACAGTATAGAGTTCTATCCTTTGGTCTAGCAGCAGCACAAAGTCTCTGCCTCTCAGCAGGGGCTGCACAATTAAGATGGGATATACTAATGATTGACACAACTCTGAAAGACATAAAACACATTTCTTTCATGCAGTCTCTGTTTCATGATAAACTTCCAAAAATTGTCACTGGTACAGCACAGTGTGTAGAATTCATAGGCACCAAACTGGACATGGAAGCAGGCAAAGCATTCCTGACATCAAGAAGAGTAAAGCTCCTAAACTCCTTTTCAGTTCAGACCATAACAGCTCGCAAGTGCATGAAAATCCTGGGTCACATGGCTTCCAGGGTGCAGGTTACTTCTAGCAAAGCTCAACATGAGGCAGGCCCAATGGCACCTGAAAAACCATTGGGACCAGCAAACGCAAATACTGCTCACTCCCACCCTGCTTCACTGGTTCAGATGGTAGTAAAAGTTGGAAAATCTCAAAAGAGAAAAGCCAATACATCTATTGCAGGTACAGACTATCTTGACAACTGATGCTTCCAACCATGGATGGGGGGAAGCTCATATTGGGGCGTTGTATACACAGGATGTATGGACAAAACCAGAACCATCCCTGCATATCAATGTTTTGGAAATGAAAGCAAGTTTCAATGGCCTCCAAGTTTTCAAGAACAATTTGAAAAATAGAGCAGTCCAAATTCAAACACAACCAAGTTGTAATGTTTTACATAAACAAGCAAGGAGGCACAGGCTCCTATGCCAGAAAGCCATTCTGATTTGGAACCAGGCTGTAAACATGAACATGCAAATCTCGGTCATCAATCTTCCAGGAAAGTGTAATCTCCTAGCAGACAAGTTAAGCTGTCAACTTCAGCCGAATGAGTGGGCAATCAACAATGAGGTTCTGCAAGGCTTCTTCCATCTTTGGGGGGCTCTGACCATAGATCTACTTGCTTCCTCTTTCACCACAAATTACAGAACTTCTCCAAGAGACCAACAGACATAGGTCTGTTATGTTTTCCCACCAATGCAACTAATTCAAAAACTATACTAAAGTTGAGAGAGAGGGGAATGATCTTCATGGCACCATGTTGCCCATACCAGAGTTGATCTTAAACTTCCCAGGCTAGCAATATCACATCCAATCAAATTGCTGCTAATTCCAAATCTCCTAATTCAATATGGAGTGACAGCTCTCCATACCGATCTTTGCTCGCTTGTGCTAATAATATGAATGTTGAAAATACATTAATTAACCCTCTTAACCTTCCTACTAGCAGCAAGGCGACCGTCCACACGGCAGTCCTATAATTACAAATGGAAGAGATTTACCAACTGGTGCTGGAAGAAATAAAGATCTTTTCCAATGTAAAGTGTTGTCATTACTGGACTGTTTGCTATATTTTGTTTGCCCAAGCCTTTGGTAATACAGGTTCTAAATGAAGCATCTTATGTGTAGAATGCATCTGCAGGTTTTTTGTATTTTGGTTTTGTTTTTTTACTTTTGTATTATCATGTTGAAATGGTTCTAGTTGCTAAGTTGATTGTTAAGCATTCTGCATGTATTGCTCCATTTAATATCCCACTGTAAAGCCTGTTGCTGAATTATTGTTTGCTGTAAACCGAGGCGATGTGCTGTACGTGCCGCGGTATATAAACATCTCTAAATAAATCTCTAAATAATGTTCCTCAAAGTTTGTGTGTATGTAAAAATGTTTAAATCTTGTGAAATCTAGTCTAAAATATAATTCTGTAAGAGTCCATTTGAGTGCCATCACAATGTATCATCGCCAAGATGGGGCATCCAGTTTCCCACAATGATGAAATTCATGAAAGGCCTTTATAATATGGAGCCCCTGCTAAAACCTCCTCCATGCAATGGGATCTCAACTTAGTGCTCAAACAATTAATGCTACCTCATTATAAACTTATGGCTTCATCAGACTTGAAGTATCTATCGTGGGAAAACTCTCCTCCTAGTCACCATTTCTTCAGCCAGAAGAATCTGTGAACTGCAGGCCTAGTAACTTATTCCCCATATACACAGATTAAGAATCCCATGAGGATATGCATACTAAATTCTTGGCAAAGGTTGTTTCTCCCTTTCACCTAAACCAAACAATAGCACTGCCAATGTTTTTCCCAAAATCGCACCCATCGTGTGAGGAACAGGCTTTGCATACACGACTGCTGAAGAGCCATCTTATTCTGCTTAGAAAGAACTAAAGCTGTAAAGCAATTGATGCAGCTATTCATGTCCCATGGTGAAAACCAGAAACAAACCCTCTCCAGATGGCTGACCAATTATATGCTACATGTTTTGAGTTTAAACATAGTAAAATTGTGCAGCACATCAGCTGCAAGCTGTCACCTCAACATTAGTTCACCTCACCTCTTCGTCACTGTAAGATGTGTGCAAAGCTGTAACATGGTCATCAATACAGTTTTGCAAAATATTGTTGAGCAAGAATCATGGGTGGATAGTAAATTTGGTCAATGTGTTCTCGGTAACATTTTGCGTTGACTTTTCAAGTTCCTGCAACAATGCCATGGGTTACTTAAAAAAAAAAAAAAATCTACAAGTACAATCCTAATCTTGTGTGGCTATTATGTGATGCTTATCCACTGAGGAAGCAAAGTTGCATATCTGTGACTATTGTTCTCTGTGGACAGCAGAAAAAACAGTCACAGAATCCCTCCTTGGGAAGTTGTTATAAGCTTGGAAATTGACCGAGGGAGGTTGTGTGGCGATGCTAGCAAGGGTAGTCCCGCACATGGCCAGAATGAAATCCAGAAGTATCTGGGCTAGAGAAGAGAAGACCAAATTAGCACTGTTGGATATCATCACTTATCTTGTTTGCTTTGCTATCTATGGAGAACACCTGACACAGGTATCAACTTTGCTTTCTCTGCATGTTTTCAAGAATACAGGCCCCTTCTGGTGCATTGATGGAAATGCTAGCTTTGTTTCTGAAGCTTGTTGTATATTTTGAGCTAGTTTATATTCTGTCAGAATTACGTCATGGGAAGAGGGTTTAGGAGACTCACTGTGAATTCTAACAAATATTAAAATAAAACCTTTGAACACCGAAACTTCAGAGATTTTAAAAGCAAGACATCTCTCAAGTTGCCAAGCATGACATCTGGTTATGCTTAGGGAGAGTCAGATTTGCTCAAGGGATTAAGGCGTATAACAGTGACTAGAATAGACACCTGTGTGTGTGTGAATAAAAAACCCCACTGCTTGGGATGCAGTCAATAAAATGGAATCCAAAAGAGTTAGTGATACATTCTGTGGTACTTGGAGATTTAAAAGGATAAAAAGAGCCCCTTTACTCGTTAATTAACATTTTCTGAAAGTAAGGTGAATCCTGAATCACAGTGAGAGTGCTGAAATGTTTTAGGAGCTTTCTAAGACATTCTTACATCCCTCTGGGTCCCCACAGCTTGACAAAATTCTGTTACTAAATTAATAAGCCTAACTTGAGGAAAGGAAGGTGTGACTGGCGATTCCCACATCTTCAGAGAACACCTATTACAGGCAGGCCAACGTACGTTTAAAATTCAGGCGCGGTTCCTCAGGACTGCTGTTTCACTTACCAAGCATAGTAACATAGTAATGACAGCAGAAAAGGTCCAGCTAGTCTGCCCAGCAAGCTTCCCAAGGTAGTAACTGCCGCTCCGATTTAGCTTTTTTATTTATTTCCATCCTCCAGCCTTTAGGGATCCACAGTGTTTATCCCATGCCCCTCTGAATTCTTTCACTGTTTTTGTTCTCACCACCTCCTCCGGAAGGGCATTCCAGGCATCCACCACCCTCTCCGTGAAGAAATATTTCCTGACATTGGATCGTTATGTCCATCTGACAAACGCTTTGCCTTCAACACCCACCGTCTCTTTACCACACTCGCCTCCCTCTTCAAACTGCCTCTGATTTCTTCCATGAAAAGACTGACCAGATCAATCATGAATTCTCCATCCCCACTTCATTCAACTCCTCTACCCTTAGCCTTTTTGTGAAATCACAGAGGAGAAAATGGCCTATCTGTCTTCCTCCAAACTTGCTCCTTGTCCCTCTATCTCCATTCACATCCTCAGTCGATCCCTTGTCCTCTCTTCCTGCGATCAGCCTGCCCTGATGATGATCGTCCCATCTCCTTCCTCACTTTTGCATCCAAACTGCTGACTTTTTCATCTCAAGCCATTTTGTGTCCGCCCCACTCTCTTTTGCCGTCTGCATTCCTTAGAAACTGCTCTTGTGAAGATCTCCAGTGACCGCTTCATGGCCCAAGGGCCTTTACTTGATCCTCCTCCTTCTTAATCTATCTGCTGCTTTTGTCCCGGATTATCTTATACTCCTTGACACACTGTACTCAGTTTGATTTTAGGATACTGCTTTATCTTTTTTTCTTACCTCTCCCATCATACTTTTATTGCATCCTCTGTTTCCTCCACGGCTATTCTATTTGGTTGGTGGGCCCTCTTTACTTTTCTTACTATCCTTCTTTCTCTGTGCTCTCCAGTGTTTTTCAGTACTACTTTTGAACTGACGTCCAGATCTCTCTACACCAGAAATTTCAGAATCCAATCCTAAATCTCAGCTTATTTGTCTTTCTGACATTGCCACCTGGATGTCCCACCAACCATCTTAAACGCAACATGGCCAAGTTAGAATTTCTCCCCTTTTTCTGTCTCTGTGGATGTGGTGCTTACTCTCCTGATTCTCTAGATGAATAACCTTGGTTATCTTTGCTTCTTTTCTTCTCTGCATCATCAGAACACAGCTAACACATGTTTCTTCCTCTCTAATTTTACGAAAATCTGTCCCTTCTTTTCTGAACATGCTACCAAAACCCTCCTTCACTCTTATTACCTCCTGCTTTAACTACTGCAGTTTGCTCTTTGTATGCCTCTCACTGAATCAGCTTTCTCCATTGCAGTATATTCAGAATGTGCCCAACTTATTGTCCTTCAACATTGCTATGACTATGATGTGACAACACTTCTCAAGTCTCACTGTATTGGCATTCTGTCCGCTTCTGCATACAGTTCAAACTTCTCTTGCTCGCCTAGAAATGCATTTAGTCTACAATTCCTTATTACCTGTCTTCTCTCTCTACACTCTTCCTCATTAACTCCGTTCATCTGACAGTTTGCTCTTATCTGCGCTTTCCACCTTATTGCGCCATATGCATGGAATAGACTGAATCAGTGTCATGCTGTTTTAACTCACTTTTATTGAGGCTGCAGTGAACTCGCAACCATTTCTCTAGAGTAAATATACTTCTCATTGACTCTGGTTTGTCTTGATTAGATCGTAAGCTCCATGGAATAGGGACTGGCTCTTATATTTGTCTGTACTGCAATGTGTATTTCTTGTAGCACTTTAAAAATGTTGATGCTTGTTAAGAGTTTTCCTGCTTGAAAATGTGCAGTATGTACTTGTTTGCGCCCATTCGGGCACTCTCCAGAAGGGTGTACCACGAATTAGCTTCTGTCATACTTGAATTTACGTATAGTTATGCACTCATGAAACTCAGATCCATCTTTTGGACTTTATCATATGTACATTGACCATCTTCTGGGGGGAGTTTACAATGTATTCATATGTATTGGTTTCTGTGCACTGGTTTCTTTAGCCTGAGTATGGGCACGTTTGGCTGCTTTGCTGCTGTTAAAGATTATTTACACACAAAAAAAAAAAATGTTGATGCTTTCAGATTGTCACAGTAAGTGTTTTGAACAAAGAATAAGAACCTAGATCTTTGGATGAAGAAGGCAAGGAGAGGTGTTTTTATACGTAAATAGTCTGATGTGTGTATTCCATACTCTGGGATACACTTTATTTATATACCGATGCTCGAAGGACATCACATCGGTTTACATGAAATAGGTGCGGAAGTATAACACAAAATGAAAACTGTGCAGTACATAGAACAGAACATAAGGCAAACTAATAAGGGAGAACTGGGAAGGGAGAAAGTAGGTAACATTATAACGTAATAAAATTATAAACATGGAATCCCTAAATAAAGCAAACTTTATTTAACTCCCTCTTTCAGACACAAGTGGACTAGTGCTAAAGTGTGTGACTGTGTTCAATTTGTAGGTATCGCTACACACTGGAGGAGCTTTATCCCATGATGAATGCTTTGAAGCTACGGGCAGAGTCCTACAATCAATGGGCTTTGAAAGCAAATGAAACTTTGGAAACAAAAATTCAAAATAAAAGAAGTAAGTACCTTTTTACTATATATTATATAGAAATATATTGCACCTTAAACAGTAGCAGTCAGTATTTCAGAGCTTCCAGCGCGTCCACATCTCCTGCTGGCTGAACCCCTTTGTTAGCCAGAAAAGAGCTCCACACAGCGCAGGAGCTGGTAAGAAGCAGGATGTCCCGTTTCCATTTCCTTTATTCTTCGCTTGTGCCCTCAGCTCCCTTCTCCCTGCCCATCTCTCACTCCCATTTCTTCCCATATAAGTTTTCATATCCTGCTCCATACCCATTGCTCTGCAGCTCTCCATTCTCATGCTACTGTCTACTGGTCATTGCCTGCTGGTAGCTCACCACAGGACATACTTTGCAGCTATAAAGAGCACATTTGATTTTAGAAAGTGATTATACTGTTAAGTTGATCAGGACATGAAATTGGCCACCTAGGTGGAGGGTGCATACACAGCGGCGGATTCCCGATGAGGATTTGCCACCCAGGCCGGCCCAGGAGATACCACATGGTCTGCCGAGCGCGGCTCTGTCACGGCCGCGCTCGGCAGACCATGTGACTAGAGTGACCGGCCCACCGGGGGATGCCCGATCCCCCGATAGGCCAATCCGCCCCTGTGCATACATCATTGTTTAGTTTTAAGATAATTGGATCATTTCCTGAGCAAATAAACTAAATCCACCCTGTTAATCTCCTGTCATGGAGTAATCATCAACCGCAGACTTAAAAGACTAAATTGATGAACACCGTTCTTTACAACTAAAATAAAAAATAACTATTTTGAGAGAAACAGTATAGTTATTTTACTTCTGGCTGCATATCTCCCATCCCGTTTTAAAATCTTATTGTGTATAAAAAAAATGAATAAAACTGCACCTGTACATTCCAGTCTGAAAGAAACCGTCCCTTGTGATATTGTTCAGAGTATGTACACCATGTAATGTTTGTAATCGGTTCTGAATTTCTTCCCAAGCATCAGATTAAACCCATCTTCAGTTGCTATACCTGAGTTAGTTCTCGAATGTTCTGTGACAATTGGCACTGTTCCAAGAACAAGGAAAGAAGTTTATACGTCTTTGAAATTTAGATAATGGTGACAATTTGGGAATGTCCAACTAAGCAACAGTCACATTTTCCACTGTTTCCCAGGAGGTGGCACAGGGAAACAAAAGAATTATTTACAAAATTGTGTAAATAGCAAACATTTTTCTGATGGTAAATTGGCCTAGCTGCATAGGATATATAGGAATCTGTGTTTTCTAAACCAACACTTCAGTGCTTATATGCATTATAAGGGTTATCTCTCTCTCTCTCTCTCTCTCATTTTTATATATATTATTTCTAGGGGCATACTAAAAATCTGCTGTGATGCTCTCCATCCTGCAGCTGTCCCAAGAGCAGTGCCAGGCTTGTCACTTTCATATTGGTCCAATAAATGTCTTTATGATCCCTGAAATGAGTTTTTCTAGCAGGTAGCCAGATGGACTCAGGACCAATGGGTTTATGCTCCCCTGCCAGCAGATGGAGATGGAGCAAGCTGACCGTCACAGTATATATATAACCCTGCAGTGATCCCAGCCCTTCAGTATTTCTCTGTCTCCAGCAGATGCGGACATGCTTTTCCTGTGGGGGATCGCTATAACTTTTGGAAGAAATTGAGCCCCACTCTCCTGCAGTGGTACCTAAAGGTCCCTCCCCAGTTGAGAATTCCTGAGGTGATTTAAGAGATCCCTCCAAGGCGTGCCTTGGTCAGGTAGCTGGTTCCCTGCATGGACTTTGCTGAAGCAGCTGAAAGGCAGCAGATGCAGGAAGTCTAGCGTTGCGGTGAAGGCCAAAGCCCTCTCGCCTTGCAGCTGGAGACAGTTCTGTACTCAGTAAGCGCTGAGCCCAGGTAAGTAAGGGAAAAAAAAAAGTCCTCCCGATTCAGAGACCTTGGAGGGGTTTCAGTAAGACTTCCTCTGGTCTCCTTGCTTGGCATGCCGTACCGACATTGTTCCCGATCCTGTTGGGGTAAGGGGAAGTGGGCTCCTGAGAGAGTTGAACGGCCCCTGGTGGGCTAGGCTCTGCTTTAGGCTTGGTCGGCATACTGCGTTGTAGGACGTGGTGGCGCCATCTTGCGCACGTTATTATGCCTGTATTGCCCGCCAGGGAGCTTCGGTACATGCATTTCGTGTCGGCTCTGTGTGCGTGCATACATGCACAGCTTACTAGGCACATAATTCAAGTAAAGCCGGGCTCATGGGCTGTGCATGTGCCTCGCGGCCCACGTAGGTGCCCAAAATCTGTGTGCATAAAATTGTAAGCACGATCATCTGAACATGCAGTTACCATCGCCAATGGCTCCGGCAGCAAAGAAACATAAGTGCCTTTCTCTTTGCGCTGTCATATTAGGGCTGCACAGTCTGACCTGGATTCTTGCTTATGTCAGCACTGTGAGGAAGCCCGGGGAGAGTTGGCCTCCCCGGCTCCTCCCATTCAGAGGATGGGTCAACCACAGCCTTAACCTGGACCCCGGGACTGGGTCATCTACGGGAGAGGGAAATTTAGCGGCACCTACTCCAGTATCTTCTGGACTAGGCATGGACCCGGCCTCCTTCTCTTGGGTGGAATTCAAGGCCTTTGAGCCTTCGTACAGGTGGACCTTCAGACGAATCTGTCTTACCTTCTGGTCCTTGAGAGGGATCGCCTGATGAAGCGAGGATATTCGGCAGCAGTAATTGTCACCTTACTCCATGCGTGGAAGTTCTCTGCCTCCCTAGCGTATGTGCAGGTCTGGAGAGTATTTGAGGCCTGGTGCGAGGAACGTGGTGTTTCCCCTCAGGCAGTCAAAATCCCACTAATTCTGGAATTTTTGCAGGACGGCTTGAATAAAGGTTTGACACTTAACTCCTTGAAGGTCCAAGTAGTGGCTCTGTCTTCTGTTTGAGGCGAGGTGAACAGAACCCGCCTGTTGGCTCATCCGAATGTGGCCCGTTTTCTGAAAGGGGTGAAGCACCTCCGGCCGGCCCCCCCCCCCCCCCCCCTACGGTGGCCGGTTCCCTTTGGAATCTTAATCTAGTATTGGAGTTTTTGGCAGGGCCCTCCTTTCTGCCACTGTGCCATCTTTTCTTGAGTTTATTAACCCTGAAAACTGTGCTCCTGGTGGCGATATGCTCGGCGGAAGGAAGCAGAGCGAACCAGCTTCATGGGCTACCATAGCTCGCTGGATTAAGGAGGTTGTCACAGGAGCCTATGTGGAGGCAGGAAAGCTATTAGCCCTTCAGGTTAAAGCACTAGGGTCAGGCAGTCTCATAGGCACACCTTCTCCAAGTTCTATCACCTGGACATTCGGGCCTGGGAGGGGACAGCATTTGCAAGGGCGGTGTTAACCGGACTGCAGCCGGCCTCCTGCCCCAATCGGGAATAGCTTTTGTACATTCCATTGGTCCTGAGTCCATCTGGCTACCCACTAAGAAATGGAGAAATAACTTACGATAATTTTGTTTTCCTTAGTGTAGCTAGATGGACTCAACATATCCCCCCCTCCCCCCCCCCCCCCCCCGGCTGCCCAAAAACGGTGCCAAGGATTTGCCCGTGGAGTGGATAACCTAAGAGATTATGGGTAAACTGTCATCCAGTCCCTAGATCAGGGCATCATAATCTTACTGGGGTTTAGTGTTTGGTTAAGTACAATTACGGTTATCCGTTTTTATTCGGGTTTTTTTGGCAGTATGACCACAGTGGCTTTGGAAGGGAATACTGGCAGGCTGGGGTCACTGCAGGGTTATATATACACTGACATCAGCTTGCTCTGTCTCCATCTGCTGGCAAGGGAGCATAAACCCCCGTTGGTCCTGAGTCCATCTGTCTATACTAAGGAAAATGAAATTATTAGGTAAGTAATTTCTCCAATGGTGCAAACTTCCTCTGTCTGGGATGTTCTATGGTGAAGGTTTTCCTAAAGCTGGGCACAAGTAAACCTTTTTCTGTATGTTATTTTTTCTCTTGGAATGAAACAGGCCTTTCTAGTTTCAAGCTCCTGATAGAGGAGTCGGAAATGAAGAAGTTTCCAGAAAATGACCTGCTGCGTCATCTCCGTTTAGTAACTCAGGATGCTGAAAAATGTGCTTCAGTTGCACAACAGTTGCTGAATGGCAAGAGACAAACAAGGTAATCGAACCCTCTGGCCTTCATTTTGGAGGGAGCATGGAACATACTTTTTGGCGAGTGCAGTCCTTGTGTTCATTTGGCTGTGGGCTCACTCTGGTGTTTCAGGTGCTGCTTGAAGGCGAAGGAGAAAAACTTCTGCATTTTTTGAACCTTTTTTCATTCATGGATGGGGGTGGGGTGGACTGGATGGCTTAAGAGAATCAGAGCATTACAGAGCCTTGCACATTTGACTTCTCTGGTTCAGATCAGTAGCTTCTTCAAAAGGTGACCTATGTGAAATGAGTTGGAGGTCTCAGTCTAGCAGAAGCATTTTGTCACCAATTTGTGACAAGGACACGAGGTGGTGAACTTCATGTGACGCACTTTTTTAGGGTCTGAATTTGAGGAGGGTGATCTTGTCTGTTTGATAAATTTTCATTTTGAATATGCATTATGTTCATTTACATTTTTAAATTGCCTTCCTTGTACCAAAATACAACCCAAAGTGGTTTACAATGTAGTAAAAATAGTGCAGTAATATAATCATTAATATAATGCTTCAATAATCAGTAAAATATAAAACAATACATCGAAAATATATCAAACTAGAAACAATCTACACCAAATCAATGCTCACTAAGGGAGGCTAAATCATAAGCCAGTTCAGAAAATATCCTAATAAGGATTGAGTTAATGTAAATGGGCACCCTGATACCTGGATGGACTCTTTTCGCCTGTAATATTTGTCCAGATGACTTCATCTTCTCTGATATCTGGTCTTTGCATTGTGCTTTCTTCCCTTTTCCCACAATTCTAGATATCGATCTGGAGGAGGAAAATCCCAGAATCAGTTAACTGTGAATGAACTTCGATGCTTTGTGAAGCAGCTTTATGCATTACCCTGTGAGATTAACCAGACCCCTTTACTGAAGGTAATATGCTTACTCAGCCCTATTAATGAGGTAACCACCTGGCTTCAGGCCATAGTCTGTTACTGGTGGGTAACTTGCTTGGATAAAGAGGCAACCTCGATATGGGAAAAGTTCAAGCTCTTCTGGGTCTGACCCATCGCACAGTTGTGCCAAGTTCTGCCTGTGCCTTTTAGTTTTTAGCCATAAGGCTATTGTATTAGAAATAGTATGGGTTCCCTGTACGTACCCAGATCAGTCCAGCAGATGGAGACAGAGAAAAACTGAAAGGGTATCCTATATGAGGACAGAGCCTACCCTGCATCCCTTCAGTATTTCTCTGTCTCCTAGCAGATTAGAAATAGTATGGGTTCATGAATTAGGAAGCTCAAAGAAGCCGACGGCAACTGCCAAGCAAACAAAATAAACCACATTTCAAAGAATGTTGTTAGTTTTCTCCTGCTCCTTTGTACTTCCAGTTCAATTAGAATCTGGTGCCAGGAGCATTTGCAGCTCCCTGGGCATTTTTTCACCTGTTTTATATTGCCTTCGCACCCCAAGTCCTTGCAGCAATGGTCCTGGGCCAGGGGCCACATGTTGGAGCTCTGTAGTTGGTGACCCTGTACCTGCCCACTAGGGGGTGTCCTTAGGTTGTGGGTCTTGCCTTTGCAGCATTCCCTGGGGAGCAGAAGACAAAACCAGGCATCTCCCTGCCACTAGACTGGCCCTAGTAGTTTGTTTTTACTTAGTGAAGTGAATGGACCCACTGCAAATGTGGAAGAAATGACTTTGAGGTGATGGAACCTGGGCAATGTGTTTTTTTTTATAATAATTCCAGTATTTTGCTAAAAGAAAGCGACTAGAGGAGGCTGAAAGGAACTGCAGTAAAGGTTTACTTTTGTAAAATGAACCAGGAAATCTGAAACAAGTGTCCTCTAGCCACCTGAATATGGCATGCAGAGAACTTAGTAGCATCTTGTATTAGTACAACTCAGCAGTGTGCAATGCAAATACAAGGAACACAATCAGCCCTTATAATAGGCACTACCAGTTTTGTCAATCTTCCTTGCACCTTAATCATATTTCAAAACACGGACAGTGTCGGGGTAATCTCAGCTGAAGCCAAGATAAATGCTTTTAATTGCAAATAAAATGTAAAAAGAAATTTCCTGTTCATACCCCAGATCAGTCCAGACAAGTGAGTTTTGCATCCCTACCAGCAGATGGAGGCAGAGAATAAAAACGTGTGCCACCTGCAGGCCCTCAGTATTTCTGCCTAGCAGTCTGAGAGAAATTTAAAAAATTAAGTAGAGAAGTTATCAAAAGATGTGCTCCTGAAGTATTAGGTGCCATCGTGGGCCATCCTTCAGGTAGAGCTGGGCGAGGGGGGGTTGGTAATCCCTGTCTGCCTGCCTGCAACATCCAAAGGGATTGATAGCCAGGGGTCTGGCTCCCTCTCTCCTGCCTTGGTCTTCTCCCCAGAGCCTTCGTCTGGATTCAGGAAAGAAATTTATTTATTTAAAACTTTTCTATACCGACATTCATGAGAATATCACTTTGGTTTACATTGAACAGGGGTAACAATTAACTGTTGGAAATTAGAAATTACAAGTAACGAAGGGGAGCTGGAACTGGGGGTAAAAGGGCTAGAGTAGCAGAGTCAGGTACATGTTAACCGTATTTACAATATAGACAAGCTGTAGAGTATATACAAGAGAGGGTGGGTACTTAATTGAAGTGAGGCAACTTCTTTAGTGAGGGTTTTCTCCTGGAAGGGAGCTGTGCCTCTAATTTGTTTACAAAAAAAAAGTCTAGGCTTTCAGCCTGTAAAGCCTGTCGGGTGATGTGAGGCTTCAGCGGGAGCTGATAGAGCTTTGGGGATTGTGTGTGTCAGGCCCTCATCAGTCTTGGGGTCCGGAGCAGTTTGAGAAGGATGAATCGCTTCGGCAACAGGACTCCTGTCTTGGCAGGCCTGATCAACCGCACGGTGCTGCAATTGGGCCTCGTGGAAAATGGCGCTGACTTCTCTCCGCGGGGGATCCTGCAAGGCATGCAGCTCGCAGTGTGGCTGGCCTGTGCCTCGGATGGAGGGGAGGGAGCCTCCATCGAGGCAGACAGCAGAAGAAATTGGCAGGGCCTGCTGCAGATGTCTCTGGGGGGATCGACGATGTGGCTAATTTGACTGAGGTGCACAGCAGAAAGGTGGCTTCCGGAGGGCCTAGGGGCTTCCCCTCCCCACCCCCCAAAAAAAATCTCCGATGGTCGAAGCTGCAGCAGAGGATTAGGAACAGGGGGAGAGTCTGGCAGCATACAGGCTGAGGATTCTGCGGATGGAAGATTTCTCAGCGGATTTTGTTCTGCTACTTCACAAGGCCTATTTGGCAAGGAAAGGGGCAGGGAGGAAGTAGCCCCCTGGACAAGCAGCTGCGACGCCTTTCTAAGAGCGAAGATAGCACCAGCGGGGCTCTGGGGGCTTGCTCAGACGTCCTGGTCTGAGACGTGCTGCAGTTCAGGATGACTATGATGCTGACGACCTGGAGAATCCAGCGGATGATCCAGGGGATAATGGTCCTGTAGATGGTGGCCCACAGGGGGATCCGGATGCCGATGAGGACGTGGACAAGGATGCCCAGAATCCAGATAGAAATGCCAGTGGCGAAAGGAGATGACCCGAGGATTGTCAGATTTGTTCAGGAAGGAGGAGTTAGGAATTAAGGTCGCCCAAGAGGAGTCTAATAATAAAGGGGTGCATCTGGTTTTGCGTGGACTGTGTGGTCCTCTTACAGCCTTTCCGGTGCCCAAAAAGGTGAAGAAGTTAGTAAATCAGAAGTGGGATTTTCCTGAGATGGGCCTCAAGGTCGGTAGGGTGATGGCTAAGTTATACCCAATGACGGAGGAGATCATGGACCTGTTGATTCCTAAAATGGATGCTTCGGTCTAAGCAGTGACCAAGACTATTCCAGTGGCGAGGTCGGCCGCCACTGGAGTACAGGTCAATGCTGAGGGACTACAGATGGCATTCTCTGTTATGTAGCAGTGCCAGAAAAGTTTTTATTCTCTGCCTCCATCTGCTGGCAGGGATGCAAAACCCACTTGTCTGGACTGATCTGTGGTATTCCAGGAATGAAAATTAGCAGGTAAGAACCATTTTTCCTATGTTATTGTTTGGACTTAAATTTTAAAGCCATATGATTATTAAGAAGGCAAAGAAGGCTGATTATCTGATGCACCTTTTGTTAACCAGCTGGCAAGCTTTTATTCTTTTGCCATAAAAATTGCAAAAGATTTTTTGTCTGGACTTCAGGGGTTTGGTTTTATTTCATGCCTTACAATTATCATGGTGTCTGGTTCTTATAGGGAGAATGTCTTTTGTGTGCATAATGAAGGGTGGGGGGAGGGGGGGTTAGTGGTCAAGAATGTAGGAAGGTTTTTCTATAATTCTTGGCTGTTTTTTAAACTACAAATTGGTTATGAAATCATGGAAACTCTTTCCCCATTCCTTATCCAGTCAGCAGCCATTATATATTTTGTGGTTTTCCTTATGAAAACAGCATTTTGTGGAAGAAGTTAATTTAACATCTAATGTGACTGTTTTTGTTGGACTATAGCTGTTAGGTGCTGATTTGCTATCTCTAGCTACTGTGATAGCAGCTGACTCCCACACAAGGGATTGCCAGAGAGGAGCTGCTGCATGATTGCTTTTCAATGCCAGAGCAGTTTCTAAAAGCACACTTAGGTAATGGATCTGGAAGCTTGCAGAAAGCAGGGCTTTTATGTTGGTTATAGAGTTCCCAAACATAAGGTATAATTGGCAGAAGTGGCTATATCAGCTGGTTTTGCTTACTTGCTAATCTTTCATCTAGACATTGCTCAGCATTTTGGAGTGATGCAGCCACAATCGCTGTGGATGACACAGCAGCTGATTTGAATACTTGTACACACTTAGTTTACAAAGTGGGACTATTGGAAAAGAACCAACTTCTTTATTATAGTTTTTATATTTTATATATAGTTGGCTACATTAAGGTATGAAGATATAGAATAACTGCTCCAAGGCCTTCTGATTTTTTTGGGGGGGGGGGGGGGGGGGGTGTCTAGAGTGTGGGATTAGTACATGTGAGGTTCCAAAATTCCAGTGCAGTATATTTTAAAGAACTGGTTACCGTAGGAAGCTGTCTGAGTTGAAGGCTTGGGCAGGCTGTGACTGCTGTAAGCATGACTACACATTTCTCTCAATACAGTTACTTGTGTATTTCAGGATCTCCTGAACCGTGTGGAGGATTTTCAGCAGCATAGCAAGAAAGTGCTGTCTGAGGAAATGCCGCGGGCTTCGGAGCTGCAGGAGCTCTTAGACGTCAGTTTTGAGTTTGACATTGATCTTCCACAGCTGGCTGACTTACGAGTGCGATTGGAGCAGGCCCGATGGTTGGAAGATGTGCAGCAGGCTTGCTTTGATCCGAACTCCCTGACCCTGGATAATATGAGACGGCTGATAGATTTGGGTGTGGGACTGGTTCCTCACGCAGCAGTTGAGAAAGCCATGGCCAGGCTGCAAGAGCTCCTCACAGTGTCGGAACACTGGGATGATAAGGCCAGAAGTCTTATCAAGGCAAGGTAAAACACCTCCTCCTCCTCCTCACCACATGAGATGAAATGATATCCATCTAACATGGTGCTGTCTTTGCCTTCTGTTGCTCGTCTTTCTTAAGGACTTGGTCTGAGAAGTATATTTATAATGCAGAGCAGTTGCACTGTTTTTCTTGGGTTAGTGTCCAAACCTGGCTGTGCTACACCACTTGATGTTGAGGAATATCTGATTTTATGCTGCTGAAACTGTTTAATACATAAAATCTTAGCAATCCATAATAAAAACGCTCCCAACAATGGTCCTAAATCTTTCCAAAAAATCAGTGGTGACCAAATCATACAACAGTTTCTCCTGGACAAGCAGGATGGTTTTCCTCACAGATGGAGCCCAGCACAAAAAACTTTTGTCAAAGTTTCTAGAACTTTGACTGGCACACTGAGCATGCCACTATCCACGCGGGATCCCCCTTCAGTCTTTTTTTTTCCATGGTGATAGTTGCCTCGCAGTGGTAGAGCTCTGCTCTTATAGTATTTTTTTCTTCAACTTTTTCCTGGTTTCTGGCGTTTTCAGCATGGGGTCCCTCTTCTCTGGTTGGTGTCCCTCCAGCGGCATGGTAGGTTTGCTTTTGCCTTTCATTGTGGTCTATTTCCTGGCATGTCGCTCCTCTGTGGCCACAGGCCATTGACTGCTCGCTGGCTGTTTTTCATGGCGTTGTCCTGTTTTTGATGGTGCCCCAAGTGCCACGGACCATGTTGATTACCGATCCACATGAGGTTTGCATCCTTTGCCTGGGGGCACCACATGACATTCATGGGTGTCAACTGTGCGATCAGATGACCCCCAAGGGCCATCCTGCCCAGCTGGATAAGATGGAGAAACTCTGGCCCCAAAGAATCTGCTCCACCCACTCCAGCATCGGAGGCATCGACACCTAGGGACCGGGGGGGGACCGCAGGACACGCTGTCCCTATCCATGCCGCCCCCTGCGAGTTCATCCAGGAAGAAAGGAGCCAGTGATAGGCCATCTCCAGTGTCAACTCTCTAAAAGACATCAGGCTCTTCAGCTTCCTCGGCACCTGGGAAAGATCAGGCTGAGCATCACAAAGTCCCGCAAGCACAGTCACTGGTCGCCATCTGTGCACAGCCACCTTGCCGACATCGAAGCAACCCTGTGGTGAAGAGGCCTCATCCTCTGGCAGACCTGTGAGTCCCAGGCGTTCCCCACTGATACCGGTGCCAGGCACCAAGCCTCTTCAGGGCTCCAAGGAGGCTCCAGTGATGCCTCTTCCTCCTCCTCCATCAATCCTAGTTTCACTGGACTTCCAGGAGGAGTTGGACCACAGGGTCCAGATAGTGGTGCTCTGAGCCCTGTGGGGTATCGAATTGCCCCCGGCCTCCATATCGCTGCCAGAGCCTTTGCAATCTCTTTTGGCTCCCTGCTAGAGTGTCTGGATGTCCTACTCAGTGTCCTTCCGAGGGACCCTCTGTTCCTCAGCAGCCACCAATGCCCCCCTCTGGAGTGATTCCCATTATTGGGTTCTCTGAGGAGGAAGATTTGCTGAGGCCACCGGCACAGTTGGGCCCGCTAGTCCCATGACCGTAGTTCCCCGATACCGACAGGGAACATCTGTGCCTTTGCCACCTCGAGGCCATCAGTGCCAATCTCCCCTGTACAGGTGAGTACCTGTTCAGGGACAAGGTCCGGGATGCAATAGTGCAGCTGAAGGACCATCACGATACCCTCCAACAGCTATCTGCTAGTCCCTCTGAAGGGCCATCCTCAGCCAGAAAGTCCACCAGGCAAGGCTGTCATAAGCCCTTCTACCGGCCGAGGAAATTTTACCCTTTGGCCGCTTGAACTTGTATACCCCAGACCAGTTCCAGGGTTCGCCCCTGCTAACAACGGGCCCCCTCCGTCCCCAGCTAGCCAGCCCCAATCACAGGTTTTTGACTGGCGGCGAGGGAGCTTAAGTCAGCTAGCAGCCCCCTGGCACCCGATCCCCCACTCAGCGGCAGACTTCTCAGCTTCGCCAAACACTGGGTAGGGATCACGTCGGACCGCTGGGTCCTCTCCGTACACCAGGGGTACCGTCTGCGCTTCAGCTGGTTCCCAGAGACCTCTCCCTCATGTTCATCCACCCATTTGGTCGCCCTTCAAGGAGAACTCTCCACCTTACTCATAGCGGAAGCAGTGGAACCAGTCCCACGTGGACAGTAGAGCCAAGGGTTGTATTTGAGATATTTCCTCATCCTGAAGAGGAGTGGCGGCTTGCACCCCATTCTCGACCTCAGGGCTCTGAACAAATTTCTTGTAAGAGAAAAATTCAAAATGGTCTCTCTGGGCATGATGATCCCCCTCCTTCGAAGAGGAGACTGGCTTTGCTCCCTCAGTCTGAAGGAGGCATACGCACAAATTGCGATTGTTCCCAACCCAGGAAGTAGCTCCGCTTCCTGATGGGGAATGCACATTTTCAATACAGAGTGCTGCCCTTTGGGCTGGCATCAGCCCCCCCCCCCCCCCCCCCCCCCCATGTATTCAGCAAATGCTTTGCGTGGTGGTTGCCTACCTCAGGCGTCACTCGGTCCATGAGTTCCCATACTTGGATGACTGGCTGGTCAGAAGCGATTCCCATTCCCACGGTTTGCCAGTATTTCCTTCAAAAGCAGGCTGATGTCACTGCAGGGGTCTAAGTACTGTGACCTCATTTGCTCCGTCTCCATCTGCTGGTAGAGGTGCATAGCCCACTTGTTCGGGATTCATCTGACTGTCCTAAAGAAAAGGAAATTATCGTAAGTAGTAATTTCTCATTGTTTTGCCTAGTAATAATGGCTCCAGTGATGGGAAAGTGGCAAGCAAAAAAGGAAGACTGAAGTCTAAAAGTTTTACCTTCAAAGAATGTGCTAACTTTGTACTTGGAAGCTCTTCTGCTCCTTCCAGCATTGACTTTTTAAAAACGGACTTCAGCATTGGTTCCTCCATATTTCGATGATCTCTGCTGAATTGAATTCTTATTACTGCTCTGCACACTTTGGTTCAAAGTGATATCAGAAAAAGGAACAAATTGAAATTCATCACAATGTCTGGAACCACTGCCTAGTTTCATCTGGTTAGTATTGCTGCCTATTAAGGGATTCCTGAATTGTTTAATGCATGTGCTTCAGCTGCTAGAACTGCAGCACCTGGAGAATGCAAACAAAGATGTTGCTGTCAGCAGAAGATCCGGTTTAACTAAAAGGCCTCCTTGTACTCAGAGGTTAACTGAACTTGTTGCCTTTAATGGTGTGCACAAGACTGTGGGTCTGGCACGTATGTTAACATTTTCTAACCATAGCAGAGAGGTGTTAAACTCTGCAAATCGTTCACCCTGTGCTGTTTCCTACAGACCTCGACATTCGTTAAATGCACTGGTATCAGCAGTAAAAGAGGTGGAAAATATCCCAGCCTACCTTCCAAATGGCAGTGCTTTGAAAGAGGCTGTGCAGAAGGCCACGGACTGGCTGCAGGAAGTGGACTCCCTCCAGGTTTGAGGACTGTTTGCCCCTTTTTCCCTCCCCTTGTATGTTACGGACATTATATCCTTCCAGTAGTTTGCTAGGAATAGAGAAAATAAATATTTCATTAATTCACTTTGATTACACGTAAGGCCTCTAGAAAAGGGTAGGGCAAGATAAATCCAACATTAAGGCAGCTTTACCTATATATGACCCATAGCTTAGTACCTGGTTAAAGATAGCAAACGAATAGTGTTAACGGTCCATTCTTCCAGTGGAGAGAGGCAAATAGTAGTGCCCCAGGGGATATACGTTGGTAAAATAGCAGCAATGCTGTTGTAACGTCATTGCTGATCTGGAGAAAGGGAGTAATGAGTGATGTGATCAGGTTTGCAAATGATAAAATACTGTTCCCTGTACGTACCCGGATCATATTCAGAGTCATTAAAACACTTTTTCTCCAGGGCTTTTAATAGTGAGTTGCCCTAGATACTTTGGAGATATGTCTGGATCTACAGAAGAAAGGTGAACATTTTTTGCTATATGTGTAATGTTAAATGTGGTTGCATTTTATTGAATTGTGTATGTACCATTGTAATCCACTAAGATCTATGGATTGGTGGAATATAAATGTTTCAAATAAGATGACTTATCGTAAGAATTGCAGAAGGACCTTGCGAGATTGGGGGAACTGTGCCTATGAATGGCAGATAAAAATTTAATATGGACAAGTGCAAAGCAATGCACGCAGGGAAAAAACAATCCGAATGAAAGATACACAATGCCGAGTTTAATTTTAGAAGTTATTCAAGAAAAGGATCTTGAAGTCATTGGGGATAATGATGGTGGTGAAAAAAGCAACTAGAATGTTAGGAATTATTTGTTCAGGAATGCAGAATAAAACCAAGACCATAAGATAAGATGACTGCAGAAATTGTGTGCAGCTCTGCCCCACTCTCCAGCTCAACCCGCTCTGTATTGTCCAATTCACTCTCTACTACTTCATATGGAAATTAAGCTCCGCCCCTCTCTACTTTAAAGCTCTGCATCTTTCTCTCCCCCATTTGGAAAACTGACCCATTTAGTTAGTCCTACTCTATTTCCTGTCTTTTAATTCATTATTAATCCACAATACAACACTACTGTCGATTTATATAACTTTTATAGTTTCCTGGGAAGTCTCTCATGTGGAATTTCAACTGCTTTCAGAAAATGCAAACTAAATACACTGTGTGAGCTAACTCATTTTTATCTGTTTGTTTATACCTTCGAAAAAAAGTTCTAAGATGATACGGCAAGATTTCCTTTTGCTAAAATCATGTTGACCCCCATTAAAAACCACATCTCTGTATATGGCCAGTGGTTTTGTTTTTAAGAATGGCTTCTACTGTTTTGCCCTGCTGCAACTTCTATAATTTCCTGGATCACCCCTGGAGTTCATTTAAAAAAATTGGTATTACATTGGCCACCCTCCAGTCTTCAGGTGCTATGGCTATTAGGTTAGAGATTACTAGTAACAGGTTTGCAGTTTTGTGTTGGAGTTTTCAGACGTCTGGGGTGAGTACAAACTGGTCTTGGTGAGTTGTTGCTCCTTAGTTTGTCAGTTTGATCTAGTATATCTTCCACTGTCAAAGTGATTTGCTTTAATTGCTCTGAATGATCATAAAACATTTCTGGTATAGCTGTGTCCCCAGGATCCTTCTCGGTAAAGACTGAGGCAAAGGATTCATTTAGTTTTCTGCTATAGCCTTGTCCTCCCTGAGCACCTCTTTTATTCCTGTCATCTAATCCAACTTGACTCCCTTACAGGCTTTTTGCCTTGAATGTATTTGGGGAAAGGTTTTATTAATTTTTTCCTCAATTGCAAGCTTTTTAAATTTTCTTTGCCTGCCTTATTACTATCCTACATCTATAGAAACATAGAAGTGACAGCAGAAGACGACCAAATGGCCCATCCAGTCTGCCCAGCAAGCTTTCGCACTTTTTTTTCTCTCTCACATACTTATCTGTTTCTCTTGGCTCTTAGTAACCTTTTTTATTCTTATTTTTTTTTCTTTATTTTTTATCTAACCTGATAGTGCTTATGCTCTTCCTTATTTTCCTCATTTGGATTTGAAAGATGGCCTTTCCCTGTACATACTCGGATCAGTCCAGACTCCTGGGTTTTGCCTCCCCTCCAGCAGATGGAGACAGAGAAGTTTTGACTGACTCTGCCCTATATCCTGAGGTGCCACCTACAGTCTGTCAGTATTACTCTGTCTCCAGTAGATGGTGGAGGTGCAAAATCCCTCAGTCTGTGATAGTTAGTTGTATCTTTCAATTCCCTGTACATACCCAGATCAGCCCAGACTCCTGGGTTTATTCATCTGTACCAGCAGATGGAGACAGAGAAAGTAAAACTGACACTGCTTCCACTAGTTTCCAAATTGCTGCTTATACCCAAATCTTCATTTAGTGCCATACATTCTAAAGCTCCAATCTTTTATTAAGACTTCTGGCATTTGCATTCAGGCATTTTATTTATTTAACCGCTCACCACAGATCGTGGCAGTTAATAATAAAACATGCATAACAATAAAAACATAATGTGTTTTTTTTTGTATTTCTACTTTTCTCTGTATTCATACCTGCTTATTATCAGATAATGGCAGTTTGGAGTAATTCATATCTGTGTGCTCTTTATTTAAAACCATCTGGGCTCTTTAAACGTTTGCCATAGCCTCTTTATTGGGGTATTCTGTTTTGCCAGTGTCCTTTGAAGATGCATCACTCTGAACCATGTGCTTTCCACCATGAAGCAGTTCAATAGCTGCCCGATCTCCTTTATAAATGCTGTTACCCAGATAGGCTTGGGAAATGCCAGAATGAATAGGAGGGAATGGATCTCCCCGTTAGGATCTTAGTTACTTCTCCAGAGTGACCCAGATTGGCCCCACAAAGCATGCTGGGCTCAATGGACCATGGGTCTGACTCAGTATGGAATTTCTTCTGTCCTTATTGTGACAAACTGTTTTTAACTTGGCTGCTTCCAGAGGCTCGGGGGAATTGTAACTTTTTAGTTGATAAAGTGTGAGGCTTGCTGCATCTGACATCTGTTACAAATACTGCACAAGATGCAGAAGTTGTGCTTTTAAGCATAAGTGTTTGTCATGCTTTTCTAGTATCTGTAAATTGACTTTTCATCTATTTGCCCTGGAGCATTTTGAGAGATTCACTATATAAAATATAAATTCACTTTCTGTAATATATTTGTGCGGAATAGACAGTTTGCTTTACAGTGCTCTCTATTGAGTGTACTCTGTCCTAATGACATGGATCAAATACTAGCCACTGAAAAAAATTAACCAACAAGGAAAAATAATTCTAATACACTAACATATGGGAAATCAGTATCGGAAAAATTGTGCTCTATATCAAAACCAACCAGCATTATATACAAGAGCTCCCAGTTCACGTCATATACTTTTGCCATAAATACAAACACTAACCAAAAAACTTTTATTAGTCACTTTTTAAATTTCTAACCTAAAATAATTTTCTAAAACTTTTTTCTGATACTTATTTTTTATCAAGACAATTTTCTTATTGGTTTCCAGTTTCCAACCTCTCAGACGGGT
This sequence comes from Rhinatrema bivittatum, assembly GCF_901001135.1. Lineage (NCBI taxonomy): Eukaryota > Metazoa > Chordata > Amphibia > Gymnophiona > Rhinatrematidae > Rhinatrema > Rhinatrema bivittatum. The sequence goes on along the minus strand of NC_042626.1, from coordinate 16,364,556 downwards.
GCCTAAAACTTAATCCCACAAATCTCCTGACATGGACATTATTTCATCAATATTCATGCCGCCTTCTGCCATTTTTTGAGGTTGAACTAGAGCCTGGATGGTCAATATAGAGCCAGTGGTTCCCAACCCTGTCCTGGGGATTCCCCAGCCAGTCGGGTTTTCAGGATATCCACAATGAATATGCATGCAAATTTTTTCTCATGCATATTCATTGTGGATATTCTGAAAACCCGACTGGCTGGCTGCAGACTTTCTCTTTAAAATAAGGTCAGAAAAAGTACCTGCCCAAATCTGGAGCTGCTATTTGCATGGTAGATTTTTCCAGCAAAACGATGGGTGTTAAGTGCCAGCCCTACCCCCAGAATGCTGTTCCTTTGCTTGTATTGGCACTGTGCGTATACTTTTACAGGCCGTCTTCCATGTGTGAAAGATCTGCTGTACCCACCGCTCCATGCTAAATTCAGGTAACGGGATTGTTGCTGCTGTCTTCCCTTTTCCAGGCTGGTGGACGAGTTCCTGTGTTGGACACCCTTGTGGAGTTTGTATCAAGAGGGCGCTCTATCCCTGTTCATCTCGACCCCCTTCCAAGGCTGCAGTTGTTGGTGGCTGAGGTGCAAGCTTGGAAGGAATGTGCAGCAAATACTTTCCTGACCAAGAATTCCCCCTTCTCCTTACTCGAAGTACGACCTTTAACCTGAGCAGGGTTAATCTGATTGAACTGTTTTACTGCTCATTTAGAACACACTTTGTATGATTGGTAGAGTAGAGAGGTGGAGAAGGGTAACCCATTCAGGCAGTGCTGTGAAGTGAGAGAGCATCTTACGAGTAGATTTTCAATGCAGTAATAGAAACACAGTCTCTAGGATATCCTACTTTTATTTTTTCTGGCTTTTTACTTGTTTTTGTAAAAATAGTTATGTTTAAAGGATTAGGGTTTATAAAGATACATTGTATTTTTTTTCCTCCTATTAATTTACTTTTATTTGTTATTTTTGGTTTTATTTCATTTTAAAATAATTTTTTAGTTACTTATTTCTGATGTTATTTATTTACAATCTAATTTTGTAAACCGTTTTGGTCAAACTTTCTTTGTAAAGACGGTATAGAAATATTTTTAAATAAAATAAATAAATAAAACTTATTAGCAGGCATTTTATTCTCAGTTTATCGAGCTTTCACCTGAGACTGTGAGGAGTCCATAGATAAATGCATGTTAGGGAAGACCGATCTAAGGATTTGGTCCTGCCGAATTGACCTTTGTTTTGCATGTTCACTGTTTGACATGGACTGTGGGTGCTGGTCCCTGATTTTGTGCTCTTTTTGATGGTGATACCTAGGTGCTGTGCCCGAGATGTGACACTAGTGCCCTGGGACTGAAAAGAAAACAGAAGAAATTAAAGGAACAGCCTATGCTGAATGGAAAGAAGCGAATCGCCAAACTGGAGAGTTTAAGTGACTTGGAGAAGGCATTGTCAGAGAGCAAAGACACGGCAGCCGCAGTAAGTAGGGACACACCATTTCCTCTTTACAGGTTGGATGGATTGCATTAGCTGAGACATTTACCTAGTAATGAAGGATTATTTAAATCAGATGGTAGCACTGTAGTATAATTTAAATTCAAAAATGTATTTGAGAGAATTTGCCTGTTATGTATATTCTTTTTATGGTTATTTGGTTAAAATCCATTTTGCAAACCAAACTATGCTGTATAGCTTCAAGCATCTTGCTGGGCTGTAGAGCTCAGCTCGCAGCAGTCAGGCAGCAGTGCATGCATAGTCCTGCAGAACGAGATGAAGAGCAATGAGTCATAGACATCTCAGCCCCAAATGGATTGCTAGTGGTAATAGTAGGAACCCAGGAAATTGTGGATGACAGTCAACACAACAATTAAGCTTTTGTCGTTCCCCCCACTCCTCCAGTTTTCTGGGTTTACATTATCACAATCTGGTCAAGCCCCCCCCCCCCCCCCCCCCCGCAGACAAACACTTGGATTAGAAGTGGCGTTCATGATAGTGATTGTGGCGATCTGACCCATCTCTGATTAGCAAATATTTTCTATTTCAGGTCCTTTAATAAGCATTGACAGGACCATTGACTTTCTCACAATGCAAGGGGTATGGGTGGGGGAGTTACATAGATGGGGTTTGGGTTTAGTTTTATGATGCAGTGCTAGTAGGTTGCATGAGGGTATGTTTATCATTGGTATAGGTGGCTTTGTTTTTAATTGTCCAAATCCAAAGACGGAGCAGGAATAGCACTCCAGCTGTAAGAATTCCTCCGTGTGTTTAAAGTTTCTTAAAAATTGCCTTGTCCCTCCCGACGCAGCCTTCGGGCGAAACACGGGGTCTGTGTCAGGGGACCCTGAAAGAGAACTTATTCAGCTTGACTTGTGAGCATGGAGTTGCCGCATTGAGATTATTCAAAATAAATATTTTTGCTTAAATTGAAATTAAGTATCTGGACCTATAAATTTATTGCACTCCTTTGGGGGTTCGATTTTGTTTTTAATTGTAATCCACTTTGAGGTTTTTATAATGTGAAGTGGGCAACCAAACTTTAGTGAAGTCTGAGAATTTTAAATTTTCAACCATTGTCCAAGGTTTATCACACAGCCCTTGTTAATTGTAACTGCATCTAATCATCACGTTTATTTATGTTCTTGGTTGTATTCATCACACCCCTGTTTTTTGTAAACCGACAAGATGTGAACGCTATCATGAATGCCGGTATAAAAAAAACCTTAAATTAAATAAATAAATAAAATGTGGTAGGAATCTGTTCAGCTGGAATAGCTTTTGATTTTCTTAGGTTTAGTGTTGCCAAAGTTACTTTCAAACCTGTTTGTTCCAGCACTCAGTCAAACATTTTGTGGCCCTTAACCCTCCCCCACCCTACCACCCACGAGTCAATAAATTTCCCAGCTGTCTTGGTGTTCATCATGTTCCCAACTGGTGCCTTGCAGATGGCAACGCTCAGTGAAGCCCGATTGAAGGAAATGGAAGCCCTGCATTCCCTGCGAGCAGCTAATGAGGGGAAGCTGCTGTCTGGAGAAGAGGACGGCGAGTGGAAAGTGTGCATCTGCCAGAAGGACCCCTCTTCCTCCATGATTCAGTGTGAACTCTGTAGAGAATGCTTTCATATCGGCTGTGTGTCGAGTCCCAGCACGCAGCAGGGGCTACAGGTGTGGCTCTGTCCACAGTGCCACAGATCCGACAAGCCTCCCTTGGAGAAGATCCTGCCGCTGCTGGCTTCACTGCAGCGTCTCCGTGTCCGGCTCCCTCAGGGAGATGCTTTACGGTACATGATAGAGCGAACCGTGAACTGGCAGCACAGAGCCCAGCAAATGCTCTCTTCAGGGAACCTAAAACTTACACAGAACAGAGCAGGTTCAGGCCAGTTGTACAACAGATGGCAAGCCACAGTAGGCCAGTTACCCGAGACAAACAAGGTGAGTGAGCACTTGTGTTGAGATGTGCCGCTTTCTGGGCACTTGTGTGGGCTGCTGGTAAAATTGCTGTTTAAAGAACTGTAACTTTTGTTCTTTTGTGGGAATTGCTGTAGGATGTTTGTATTAGGGGTACAGATCTCAGGCTTCAGAAACAGCTGTCATGAATTCCACATATAAGCTTATTTTATTAAATAGGACACTGGCCAAATATTTTTCAAAACTAAGAGCATCATATTAGCCTTGAGCTAATGGGACAGAGAAAATGCACAGAGCAATTAATCTGTAGCTGCTAGATGAATCTTAAGGTGAGCTTTTCATATGCTGTACATATTGAAAAAGGATGACACTGGACTAGAAGAGAAGATTCAATAACCAACTTCTACTACACTGAAACAACTGGGTAAGGCTTTCTCCACTATAAATGCTGACACTGCTCGTTGGATATTTGACTTCTAGTCCTTTCATGTTGTGTGCATTTTCTCCTCAAAACATTCATATAGTATCCAGCTCACCCTTTATAACAAAATACCATATCCCCCCCCCCAAAAAAAATAAATCTGTACAATATGTACTATAGTAACCCCTCTTTAAATCGTGCACCCTTATTTGAGAAAGGTAGAAGTTATTGATGAAGGAATGGCCCTTTATGGTCTTGGAGGACATTCCTGAAGCAATAATCTTCCTAGAATACAGAGCACATTGAGAAATATCTGTGCTTTTTAAAGTTAGAACATAGAAAATGGCCAGCACAGATTACCACAGGAGGGCTGCAGCACACTTTTCTCTTGGCAAAGAGTATGCCAGTTGCTGGGATCTGTAACACAATGAAGAAGTGTGTGTTTGAGAGAAACCATGTGCTGGGATCTCCACAGAAAGTATGTGAAGAAGTTATTTTGTGGTTGACCCTTTATGTTGACTTTTGACAGTATTTTGTTGTTCCTTCATGTATTGTTCCCATGAAATGCCTGTCTGGATATACATAAGAAATTGCCATACTGGATCAGACCAAGGATCCATCAAGCCCAGTATCCTCTTACCAACAGTGGCCAATCCAGGTCACAAGTACCCAAACACTAAGTAGATCCCATCTACTGATGCCAGTAATAGCAGTGGCTGTTCTCTAAGTCAACTTGATTAATAGCAGTCAATGGACTTCTCCAAGAAATTATCCAAACATTTTTTAAACCCAGCTATACTAACTGCACTAACCACATCCTCTGGCTACAAATTCCAGAGCTTAATTGTGCGTTGAGTGAAAAATAATTTTCTCCAATTAGTTCTAAATGTGCCCCATGCTAACTTCATGGAGTGCCCCCTAGTCTTTCTATTATCCGAAAGAGTAAATAACCGCTTCACATCTACCCATTCTAGACCTCTCATGATCTTAAAGACCTCTATCATATCCCCCCCCTCAGCCGTCTCTTCTCCAAGCTGAACAGCCCTAACCTCTTCAGCCTTTCCTCATAGGGGAGCTGTTCCATTCCCTTTATCATTTTGGTAGCCCTTCTCTGTACCTTCTCCATCACAACTATACCTTTCTTGAGATGCGGCGACCAGAACTGTACACAGTACTCAAGGTGCGGCCCCACCATGGAGCGATACAGAGGCATTTTGTCATTTTCCGTTTTATTCACCATTCCCTTCCTAATAATTCCTATTCCCTGTACCTACCCGGATCAGTCCAGACCGTGGGTTGAGCCTCCTTTCCAGCAGGTGGAGACTTGAACAACCAAGGCTTCCGGTGTAATTGCCCAGTGTTCTTGCAAAAAATGAAGTATCAGGGTCTGCGAATCTGCAATAACAAGCTTCGAGAGGGCAGTAAGAAAAAGACAAACAGGGAAGGGCATCTGGACTGATCTGTGGTACTACAGGAACGAAAATTAACAGGTAAGAACGAATTTTCCTATATATAGTATAATACAATAGCTATAGAAAGTCTAAATCCTCTTCCAAAATGTCTCCCTTTTGTTGTCTTAAATCCTGGAAGTAAAGTGCATTAAAACAGTTGTTCCATGTATCCACACATCCTATTCCAAGTGAAAAATATTCCTTAGAAATAACCAACCAAACTATTCCATGTTTTTAAGTGTCCATCCCGTTGTCCTTATGAAATCATCCTAAATATGTAAAGCTCTGTAACCAATTGCCTTCAAGAGCACACACAAGCGAATTGTTAAATTGTACTGATTCTCATAATGCCAGGATAAGTTCAGCAATTTCTGTTGGCTCTGTCTGCTAGATAGTGTATTTCAAAGCAAAAGCCCAACCTTGGAGTGGCAGAAGAACTCTTAAGACAAACTTGTGGAAAGGCACAGATATGGGAGAAAAAGAAGTGCAAAGTGTTGAGAATCCTGATCAACAAAATTATCAGGAAGTGGAATGTGTATGGCCACTACCAAGATCCTGTCTAGATCAAAGTGTGCCTCCAAACTGGAAGGAGTCTGATCAGAGAGGCAACCAAGAGGCTAATGACAATTTTGAAAGGGCTGCAAGCTTCCATGGCCAAGACGGATCAAAGTGTTGATGACATTATCCCACGTGCACCACCAGTCTGGTCTGCATGATAGGGTGGCAAGAAGAAAGCCATTACTTGAGAGAGCCCATCTTGAATCCCATTTGAAGTATGTAAAGCCACGTGGCAAAAAGTTTTGTGGTCTGATGAAACTAAAATAGAACATTTTGCTCCGAATGCCAAGTCTTGCATTGGATGCAAACCCAACACAGTGCATCACCCAAAGGGCACCACCTCTACTGTGAAGCATGGTGATGGCAGCAGCTTGTTTTGGGGTATATATCTCAGGGTGGAAGAGACAATGAAGAGAGGAAAATCTGCTGCCTTCTGCAAGAAAATTGAAACTGGGGCAGAAGTTTCAGCATAACAATCCGAAGCACCCAGCCAAAGCTACACTGGAGTGGCTAAGAAATAACAAGGTAAATGCCTGGAGTGGCCCAGTCAGAGCCCCAACCGCAGTGCAATTGAAAATCTGTGGCATGATTTGACTCATCAAAGCTCCCCAAAGAACGTGACAGAACTTGAACAGTTTTGTAAAGAAGAAAGTTCTAATATTGACAAATGTAGGAGTACAAAGTTGCTGAAGACCTCTCCCAGCAGACACTCAGCTGTGCCAAAGGTGTTTTCACCAAGTATGAACTCAGGGGAGTGGATTTCCATTTTGGTTTTCTACATATATGCTTTGTCCCACCAAAAACAGTTTTTTCCTTGAGAAGTATAGAGTGTCAAGTGAAAAAAATACTACTCCTTTTAATATGCATGCAAATCTGATGCACTGACACAAGAAAATGTTCAAAGGGGGTGTAGACTTTCTATAGTAACTGGCATGCTAATGTACTAGTGAGAAGATGCGTTTCCTTGATTGGGGTGGTGTAGTGCACATTTGTTGGAGAACTAACAATAAAACAAAGCAGTCGAGACTATTATGATAGTAGAAAGACTTCCATGTATCATGTTATTGGTTATGGGTACAAACAGTGAAGTCTGATAATGAAATCGGAAACTTGTGTGCATGAGCCTCTTATGGAAGTGACGGAGGCATCTGAGTGGCTTGTTGTATGAAAGGGAGAGTTCAGAACACCAATTAGCATGCTGCCATTTTAAAGAAAATTGCACCAACCACACACTACTCAGCATTTCAGAAGAGTACTTGGCAGTCAGGCAGTGTTGCAACAGTAGTAGTTTGTAATCTAATAGCAAATGTTACTTCTAAGTTGTTTGAAAATTCTTTAAATTGCTCTGCTTATGAATCCACTGGAGCAGCCATTTTGCAAGACAGTGGTGAATCCCTATGCACACTGGCCTCTGATTGGTTCATGAATTATGATGTCATGCATGATGTCAGAGCCAGGGACAGTGGAAAATTGCAGATTTTTTCTTAGCCCAGAGCTTTTTTTTTTTCAAAAGTTTGTCAGCTCTTGTTGCACTGTGAAAATGTGTGCTATGTAACTTTGCAGGGAAAGAAATGAACTTTGTGAATATTTTTCTTCAAATAGGTGTTGCAGGCAGGTGGTGCTATCTCTTTCTGTTTGCCTCATTCGTGGGATAATAGAATCACATATATCCAGCCCTCTTTTTCTCCAGGACAAAATTGCATCCCTCTCCATGGTTTGTACTCTTCTGTTATATTTACATTTATTTATTTGTACCCTAGTGTTGTAAGTGAAAAATTGTTTTGCTGTAGGGAAGTATTTTCCATGGATTCGCAGTTGATAAGCTTTGAGTTCCAGGCCCAAGGTAAATATTTGGTTTTCTTTCAAAATGAGGTTCACCTATCCTGTTTTGAGTCTGCCTGTAAAGATACCTGCCCTGTGCTGTGGCAAATGCCTTGTGTAGCAGGAAAACCTTTCCTCAGAGGGAAGACTTCCTGTCCTGGGATTGTTTGAACCCAAGGCTTTCCCTTGTCTTAATTTTTGCTTTTGGCCCAATATTTCCTCCTTTGTTCGCCAGCTCAGTCGGAGCCAGTGCTGGCATTCGGGTGCCGTGCGCATTCATGCTCAACTATCAGGGACTTTTTTTCCCCTGTTTCAATAGACCCTCACTCTAGCTGTGCCTAGTCTGGTCATGGCTGGGACAATCCTGAGGCCTGGCGCTGTACACCTGAGCTCTTTTCTAGTACTCTCTTATGAGCTCTAAATCAAGCCACCCTCTCTCACTCTGGACGACCTGAACTTCACAGGTCAACCCACGATGTGAAAGATCCAGTTAGGAAATCGAACTGGGGGCCTTGCACATGGAAGTAACATAATTTGGCACACATCTTTCCAATCAAGGCATTTTACAATATATATATATATGTTATATATGTATGTTATACATAATAAATGTACACAAAAATGTAATAAATGACAAGCATGTAAGAATAAGACAGACACAACAATCTGTCCTAAAAAAGATATAAACCAATTATATCTTAGGGCAAATACATAGACACCAAAATTATTTGATCAGTACAGATGTAAAATCATACTATGATGTCATTATTAACAAAGGGTTAGCAGAAACATATCCTAAAAACAAGATTACAATATTTCTCCTAGGACAAGCAGGATGGGGGCTCCTCACAGATGGGGGACATCATCAGATGGAGCCCGGCATGGAAACCTTTTGTTGAAGTTTCTAGGAGCTTTGACTGGCACACTGAGCATGCCCAGAATGCCACTATCCGCACGTCCACACGAGGTTCCCTTTCAGTCTTATGTTTTCCGCAGTGCTAGTTGCCTCGTGGTTTTTGGAGCTCTCTAGTTTGTGCTCTCTTTTCAAGCTTTTAAAGCATTTTTTTTCTCCCGTTTCATGTCTAGAAAATTTGATAATAGTTTTCCATGCTGGGCTCCATCTGATGATGTCGCCCATCTGTGAGGACTAACATCCTGCTGTCCTAGGAGAACACCTATTACAGGTAAGCAACTGCGTTTTCTCCGAGTACAAGTAGGATGGCAGTCCTCACACATGGGGTGACATCGGATGGATCCCCGGTCTGGAGCTTTGATCTCAAAGATTCTAGAACTTTTAAACATGCCTACTGAGCATGTGCAGCTGGAGTCATCACCCTGCTCCCTAGGCAGAAGTCCCTCAGTCCCGTTCCCCCCCCCCCCCCCCCTCTGCAAAGCTGTGTGGTCGTGGGAGCAGTGCCTGTCACAGTATTCAGCTTTGCTCTCTCCTCAGTTTTTGTAAGTGATTTTTTTCTAGAGCTGCAGCTGTTTTTCTTTCCTTTAACTTACAGTAGTTAATGTTTTTCTTTTCCTTTTTTCCTCTTCTTTCCATTGTCTACCAGCCACATGGACCTTAGTTGCTGTGCAGCCTGGCAGTGCCTAATACTATCCCTTGTTAAATAAATACTGCACCTGTAGTTTGATATCTGTATCCTCTCCATATACCATCTGATTATTTTTGTACCTTTGTCAGGTGCTGGCAGGACTGACAGAGAATGCAGTCCATGGATGATTGTGTAGGCCACTGAGGCTGGGTGCTCACCTGAGTTCTACCTGAGCAGTTCCATGTTTCACCGATCGATCGGCATCAAAGGAGATTCAAACAGTGAAGCGATCGAGGACCGCACTGTTCCTATGGGGGAGAAAGCGCACCTCCACATTCAAAGGAATTAGTCTCCACAGGCAGGAGTCCTGGACAACGGAGCTTTCCCTCCTGCTTGCCTGTGATGGCAGTGCAGTCTTATTGTGAGAGAAGATGAACAGAAGCCTGGACAAGCAGCGGTGCCATGCCCAGTAACAGTGGCCTGCGCACATCTGTGACCAGTGCACCAGTGATCTGACACGTTAATATCAGGACCACGTCGGGACTAGGACTGCCACTGAGCGCCATGGTCACCCTCGACACTGTTGAGATACCTGGTGAGTGCCCTCGAAGCCGTAAGGGCCTTCTGTGCCATAGGCATCTGTGGACTCTGCACCGGAGTCATTGAGCGCCTTGGACCTCGATGTAGCAGCACTGACCTCTAATGTTGGGGACCAGGACTGCCATCAAGCGCCATGGTCCCCCTCGATGCCATCGGAACTGCACTTGATGCCATCGATGCCCGTGGGGCATCATGGAGGCAGTCGGGCATGTTAGCCAGCAATGCTGTTTGATGTCGAGCACCATCAATGAGGCACTTGGATTTCCAGTGAGTGACCTAGTCACCCTCAAGGCCATCGACCGCCGGGGCCTGAGAACCCTTGAGTGCTACTGAAGTTCTTGGGCGACAGGGGTTTCAGCCTTGGATGGACTTGGTGCTGTTGAGCGCCGCAGTCGCCATCTACTCAAGGTACCCTGGAGTGCCGAGGCATCCAGGCATGGTGTTCCGGTGCCCTCGAGGCTCCTTTGCAGTGTCCAGATGGGAGACAGAGGGGCATCAGACTGTCTCATCACTGGCCTATGGCTATCGGGCACCATGAATGCTAATGATCTCGGGGGCCCTGAACCGTTTGGATCAGAGGCCCCGTCTGGCTTCATGCACCATCGATGTTAATGAGCACTAGCGAGGCTATTAGCCTGAGCTCACAGCATCAACGTCCTCGGACTTATAGGTGGGCAGAAAGGAAACAGTCGATAGCACCAGCAGTCATCTGTTCCTTTCGGCACCAATGAAGCATGTTGGGGCTGCAGAGTAGAGTACAGCAGGAAATCTACCCCAAGCTCCTCTGTGCTGGCAGGCAGCATTCTCTCTGTCTGTGCAGAACACAGCCATGCCAGGGTCCTGCCATTATCATGTCAAGGTATCAGTCTCCTAGTCTGTTTTACAACTGGTAAGGAAGGTGCTATCACACGTTCTGTGATTGCTTTTTGGCAGCAAGCTGCCACCGACTCTTAACAGATGGTACTCGGTCCTTGCTATGCCATGGGATTCTACCCACAAGCAGGGTGAGAGGGTTTGTAGGTGTGCTGCCATCCCTAGGATGGGATACCACTGTATGAGTACAGCGGAGGGCACTATTCTTCCAGTTGCCCTCTATTGTGTGGGTGTGTGTGTGTGTGTATTTTCCTCGTGGTGAGCACAACAGATTGTGCACCGCAGCCACAGGACTGACCTAAGACTGCATCACTGGTCGAACTCATGAGAGTGGATACCAGGAGGGTAGTGTCGGGAGTCTTCTCCTTCCTTAGAAAAGGAATGTCTTTTGACCCCTCCCATTTTAGAAATCCCCTTTGTGGGGAACCCCCTGGGGCTCTGTTCCTTGCAGGTTTATTGCTGAACTGGAGCCTTGATTCTTTTGAATCTGTTCATCTCCTTGTAGGCCAGGACCGGAGGATAGCAGTGGAGGTCATTGAACTGTTTATTCTGGGGTCCCTCCATTGATTACTGAGGTGGCCTATCCCACCTCAGTAATCAATGGAGGGTGAATGTAAGTGGCAGATTGTTTGCTTCTGAACCTCAGTGATCAATGACTGTAACTCAACTCTCACCTGGAGAGTTAAAAGGTTTTTCGGGATTGTGATGCCCCGATTCCCGTTGCTTTCCTGTCCCTTCAGGAAGGAGATACGACTGGGTTTCCAGGGCAACCCTTATGGTTCCCCTCTGGATGCCTGGTTGTCCACCCCTCCAATGGGATATTCCTCGTTCTCCATTTCCCAAAGAAGGGATATCACTGCTTCTGACTGGCAGTTGCGCTCGGTTCCTTGTGGCATCTGAGATATATGGTCAGGTGGTAGCACTCTCCTTAGGTTGTTGTAAGGCACAGCAAGTCTAGTTCGCGAGGGAGCCATTTCAGATTCGGTCTCCCCATCGAACTAGGAGTCTCTTCTTCGGGGTAGCTCCCGGTGAAGATTAAGGGTTTTTCCTGGCAGGAGTCACCTTTGATACCTGTTGAACTCAATGGGTGTTTTTTGTAGAGGACCACTATTGCTAGTCATTCTCACCTGTGGGGACCCTACCTCAGTGAGGAGGGTTCTTGTTAGTCTAATTGGCAAGTATGCCTTTCGATCTATGGCCATATCCATGGCTGAGGGAGTTGGGGGACAAGGGAACCCACAATAGAGATGCTACTTTTTGGGTGCAGTGGCTTGCAAGCTATATGTCCCCATTTTAGGGATAACTCTGTCTGTACACAGGGGAGTCCTGGTTCATGCAATGTTTGTTCCATTTAATGGACTGCATGCTTCCTTGGGGGAAGTATATGTAATCATGGCGGAGGTATTAATACCTAAGCCAGATTCATGGGTAGTCTGTTCTGAGATCACACTGACCCTCCCTAGTATCCTTAAGCTTTCCAGACCGGTAAAGAAATCCTGTTTGACAGGGGTTTGCACTTGCACCCTGGCTTCCTGTCTCTTGGTGGAATGTTTCTAGATTCTTCCTTGTGGAATTGGTCCTCAGCCTGCTTGGAACAGCTGAAACTATCTCAGTGGGTAACTCCGTACTGGAATCAGCAGTGCGTTATTTGCTTAGGAGTGGAGATGTACAATTTAACAACTTGTTTTTACCCCTGCAGTCCAGCGGTCTACCTTCTTGTGTTCTTTGCCCCTTCTGACTTCCAATTGGAACGTCGAGGGGCGGGTAAGAAAAGCTAGGGCATTCGTAGTATATCTTAGTGTATGTCTGCAGGGGAAAGATACACCGCTTTTTCCCTATATTTTCACCAGTAGGTTGTCCAAAGTGCCATCCTGTAGACAGGATGGATAGCCCTGCCCTTGACAGGGTGCAGTGTGGGTGAGCTTCAGGCCTAACTTATCTCCCTGCTCGGGAGTTTGGGTTAGCGATCCCATTCAGGGATTGCCTTTCATCCCCTTTGATGCTGTCCTGCATGATCAGTTGTGTCTGGTACTTTGGCACACAGTTTATCACAGACCCTGCCATTGTTGCTGATTATTCTTCCAAGTGTTGCTTGGGTTTTTCTGCTCATTGTGCCTATGTGCCAAACATTGGTGCACTTTTCCAGATGCATTCTGTCCTTCAGATGCCAGTGGGCCGCAGTTTTTCTGGGAAGCTCTCTGGCCCCAGTTGGGTTTTCAGTTGTCTTGTAACACGGAAGGAAACTCTGCGGCCTTCATCCAAGAGTACTTCTCTTGTTACATCTCTAGACTTTTTCTTGTATCCAGGAGGTTCTAGACCCACTGTTGTCAGGGTTTACTAATTCAAAACCCTGCTTGTAATGTTTTCTGTGATGGGGGAATATGTTTTTTGCCGGCTCTTGTATCACTTCCCTGCCGTAGGCGCCTCTGCTATGCATTGGAGTTTTGCATCTGTCTGTTCTATGGTTTTCTTATTGTAAAACCCAACTTTTCCTGCCTAGACCCCTTTGTGGTCGACTGCCTCACAGGCAAAAGGGAGAGAGGTGGTGCTTTCAGCACTGTGCGGTTTCCCACTTTGTCTTGTTCGGACAGCCTATAGCTTGGGAATTGCTAATGTGTGAGGATTACTATCCTGCTTGTTCTCACTTACCTGTAACAGGTGTTCTCTGAAAACAGCAGGATGTTAGTCCTCACGAAACACACCTGCCTTCCCTTGGGAGTTGGTTTCTCCTTGTATGAGCTATATTATGGACTGAGGGACTCTGCCAAGGATGGCCTGATAACTACTGCTGCACATGCTCAGTAGGGCATGTTTGAAAGTTCTAGAATCTTCGAGATCAAAGTTCCGGTCTGGAGTTCCATCCGATGTCACTCGTGTGAAGTCTAACATCCTGCTGTCCTCGGAGAGTACCTGTTGCATGTAAGCAACTGTGCTATCTCAAAACAGATACTGCCACTGGACCAACCCAGGATTGCCTTATTTCTGATGTCTGTCATTGGGGATCACAGTCCTTGAGCCAGTATGTCTTTTGGGATAAATGTACTCTAGTATGCGCTTTGATGTATGGGTTCCTTGATACAATGTGTGTAGGCCCAGAGCAGGCTGTTTCCAGTTGGGTCCAAAACAGATTGTATTGTTTTGGGTGCAAACTGTGCTAATACTGAGTTAATGCAGCTTGCCCTTCCATTTACCGCTAACAGATTTTATCTCCTTTGGTAAAAGTAAATGTCTTTTGCAGTCTGATCTTGGCTCTTTGGCTAATGCAGTGCAAGCTGGTCAGTCTGCTGAAGACTTTGCTGCCTTAGGGCAGCTCTGTCTTCTTGCCAGGTATAGCATGAATTCTTTGCAACTGGTGCAGGTCATGGAACAACATTTTTATCTCGTAGGCATGTATAAGCTCATTGGGCTCTTTATGATTGACTGTGCAGTATTTTGGAAGATGTTTCAACGGAATTTTATGTCTGCATCTTTCCTGATGTTTTACTTCAGTCTTCCAGTACTGGTTTTTTTTTTGGAAGCATTCTATACGCGTCTTAATGCCTATAGAGTTTTAGCTGAAAGGAGGAGGGAGCAGGGCTGCTGTGGGGATTGTGTCCAGTTCTTAGTGAAACCTTGCTAACAGTTCTACAGTTGTACGCTGGAGTGCAGTGTCCTGCATAACCTTGCCAGGATACTGAGGGGGAGAAGGGATGAAAGCAGCAGTTATGCAAGTCTGACCTTCCTCTTATTCTCAAAGGTTGACTCTATCATTGCAGCTATTGTGATTAATAGTGATAATGTCACACCTTTAGTATAAGCTGTCTGGAATAGTAGCATTTTTCTTGTCTCTAGTAGATAAGACAAATCCTATCTAAAACCCTTACTCCCTTTACACTAACACCCAATTTGGATCAGACGAGACTGTGGGTTAAGCACCCAACCATCTGCTGGAGACAGAGTTATACTGACAGGCTGTGGGTGGCACCCTGGTATATATACGGAGCCTGACAAGTTTGGCTCTGTCTCCATCTGCTGGTGCGGAGGCAAAACCCAGGAGTCTGGACTGATCCAGTACGTACAGGGAATGTGCTGTATATTACCAAAAACAATATGGAACAAAATGGCTGCCTTGGTGCGGTGGATCAGATAATGAAATCCAATATAAAACTTTACAAATGGAAAAATGTATTACTGTAGTTGTGGTATTTATTACCTTAAGTGAAGTAGTAGACAGTACTGCACCATTGTGATCTGAATGAAGTAAATAAAAATGGTTGACCTGATTATTTCAAGCAGAATAATAGGGGCTGAGCAGTAAAACATTCTCCTTTGTATTGTCTTAGGTCTGAGTGCTGAACTGGATGATTTGTTAATGGAAGCCCAATTGCTGCAGGTCTCTCTGCCTGAAATCCAAGAGCTTTATCAGATTCTGTTCACAAGGCAGGCCTTGCTCCAGCAAACAGAGCGAAGCCCTGCTGGGGGCCCAAGAAATGAGAAGCCTGTGGTCAGAGAATATCCTCATGAGTGGAGCCCCTGTCAAGGCGAGGTATTACAGCCTGACTCGTGTATAGGCAAAGAGAAGCATCAATCTGGCAACCAGAGGAATGTCTCTTTTCTTGCTGGCAGAAGGGATTGATACTAGTAGACTGTTTTTGTGTTGATAGCATTTATTGTGTATTGAATTATTATTCAGTGTCTCTTGTCTGTAGCATAATTTTGGATAAGAGACCTTAAAAAAAAAAAATCCTTATTATCCTTACCAGACCACTCCAGATGCATGGCTTTTTCCCTCCTACCAGGAGATGGAGAATTAAAGCTTTGCCTGATGCAGCCTTATAAGGGACTGTGCCATCTGTATTTATCTCCAGCAGATGGGAAGCGCTCTCAGTGGAGTGGTACAGTGTGTAGGGTGAGCAGCGGGAAGAGTTGGTGACCTTTCCATCTGCTGAGCCCTTTCCTGAAGTCCGACCAGACCAGTCCAGAATCCCACCCATGATCTTGCTTGTATGAAAATAAAGTTTCCAGCGTATCATGTTGGGTGCTATCTGAATTTTCATACCCCTATCGGCCAGGGGTTCATCAATTGGAAAGATTCACTATGTGTTGATGTTTTATTGGTGGTTGTTGCACCCCTGCTCATGGGTGGATTTGCTTTGGGAAGATATTGAAAGCTTGCAAGTGGCACGGTCTCTTATAAAGGCGGCTTCCAGCAAAACTTTCATTCTGTCTCCATTTACTGGTAGGGGAGAAAACCCCATGCATCTGGACTGGCCTGGTAGGATTTCAGGAAACAAAATTAGCAGGTAAGAAACCTAATATTATCATCTATATCTGTATCTTTCAGGAACAACCACATTACTGTCCTGTTCAGTTAAAATGGTGGTTTTCAGCCGCCTGTAATTTTCAAGTTTCTCAACTTTGACTTCCCTGGGGGGGTTTTTTTCTTTGAAATGTACATATCTTTTAGATTAGTTTTCTTTATCCAATTCACAGTACATAATCCTCTTATAGTGAAGGATTTGCCATCAAATTATTCATGGTATCAGGCAGTTCATCTCAGTTGTGAGAAACCCATCTCTGATCTATGCTGCAGTAAATAGGCGCACAGAGGCCTGTGATTTCATTGCTGTATTTTGCCCTTGCCCACATTTGTGAACAAGGGTAGGAAATAACTCATTCTGCCCAGAGAATGATCACTTGTCACAGGGAAGTTCTTTACCAAAAAACGTTTATGGCTAGGTTAAACTTCATTTCACTTTGTCAAGGATGTCCCTGTTGATATGATTTTGTAGGAACGTGGCCACTGCTTGCTCCTTCCTGCCATTAAGGCTTGCCGATTCAGCACCCCCAGCACACTGTCTATTTTATGAAGAAATTCCATGGACTTTGTGTAAACTTTCTGCAATTTCCCCAGTGATACAAGTATTATAATTCTGTTTTTAACTTTATTATTTGGGAATTCTTTGACAGAACGAGTGCTGTAATGGTAAGAAAGACGGTGCTGGCAGTACAGAGAGAAAACTAAAGAGACGCCATGAGAAGGAGGGAATCTTCTGTGAGAAGCGGAGAGCACGGAAGTTGGCTGCCCCTACAAAGAAGAAAATGAAAGTGAATTGTTTAAAGGATTTGAATGGTAGCAAGACGGGACGGGAGCGAGCCTCAGAGGTGCAGTGCCTCAGTGAGCGGGAGCGAGCCTCGGAGTTGCAGTGTCTTGCCGAATGCCAGTCCCTTTCCTCAGACATGTCCTTTTCTGAACCGGATGACTCTGAAGATGATGATGCAATTTGTCCAGCTGAAAGCTGCCTGCAGCCTGAAGGAGATGAGGTCTGAGAAATTGCTGATTAATACTTTATATAGCGCCATTGATATGCATTGTCTACACTTGATATTCATTATTTGCATCCTACATTAGATTTTATAATATAATAATCTGTGGTGGTTTTGATAAATGTAAATTATAAATCCCTGAATTTGTGATTTCTGCTTGTGGGGTCCCTTCTCTTTTAGATATCACAAGGAGACATTTTTCATAGTCTGACTTGCATACAGTTACAGCAAATTGTAAAACAAAAGCTAAAATGACAAAAGCAGAAAGTACATTCTGAAATCTTTCCTCTTACATTATTATATAGTAGATCGCAAATTTACATATTTGCTCATTCTAAATTTCCATACATGGTAACAAGCTAACAGGTTATCTGGTGACATCACTACATGGATCTGCTGTTTGAAAATTGGTATAATGATTTCAGAATTTAGTCTATAATGCTATCCAGTGGATGCAGATTTCACACAAATCCAGGAGTTATTCCAGTATTCTTTATGGACAAACATAACAAAGCAGCCACACAAGATGGGTGACATCATCTGACAGTGCTGAGTCAGTCATTACTCTTCCTAACCCAGAAACTTTCTGCATCAACTGCGCATGGAGCGAGGTAATGTCTTATTTTATCTGCTTTGTGAACAGTTGATTTTTCTTTTCTCGCATGTCAATTGAAAGTCTACTAATGACTTCATCAGAGTCTTCTTTGGAAAGGAAAAAGCCCTTTAAGTTGTAAAAGAAATGCTGGCACAAAATGGCTTCTTTGGGGAGCCAATACCAAGAAGCTCAAGGGGTAGGTAGTCGGGGCAGAAAGATAATGGAGGCATCGTGATAAGAAAAAAGTCACTGTGAGAAATATCAATGCCAAGAACTCAAGATGAAGAGACATTACAAAAATGTTGTAGGGCCATTGACACCAAAATCAAACAGCGCAGACAGTAGTCATCGGAACCAGTGAATGGTGCTGAGTCATTGGTGCCAAGAAAAAAAAAAAGCACAGGCAAATCAAAAGAGTAAAGAAAAACACACATTTCAAATTTGTCAGTTTCCAGAAATGTCATGTTGTCACCATCCATACTGCAGCCAGAAGAGCTTTCTTCAGTGAGCAAAAAGAAGCCAAAGCTTCCATTTCTGCATTGTTATGTATTCGTCCAGAAACTGTGTTCAGAGTTTAGCAAAATATATGTAAAGGAATTCCCTGTACGTACCCGGATCAGTCCAGACTCTCCTGGGTTTTGCCTCCCCTCCAGCAGATGGAGACAGAGAAGTTTTGACAGACTCTGCCCTATACCCTGAGGTGCCACACACAGTCCATCAGCTTTACTCTGTCTCCAGCAGATGGTGGAGGTGCAAAACTCAGTCTGAGCTGTTTTACTGAGTTAGTAGAGGTTGTAGGCCGATTAGTTTTCCAAAAGAAAAAAAAAAGCAAAAGGTGAAAGTAAAGGAAAAAGAGAGGACCAATTTCAAAGGAATTCAGGTACAGGAATTAGAGCTTTCAGCGTCCCAGGAGTTTGCCAGGTCCTGAGGGGACCATCCCATCCCCCCCCTGGTTTCTGAGGCAGCTGCAGCTAGGGGGTTGAGAACCCTAAAGCCAATTTTCAGCAGCACCTGGGGTGATACTGGGGAGCCTGGATCACTCACCCCAGAGGGACCAGGACTCTGAGGCGGCAGGTTTAGGTTGTTAAAAGACCAAAACCAGAAGTTTTCAGCCGGTCGAGTTTGGTTTCTTGTCCGCGGGTAGTTTTTGTGCCGGTGGGGTTCCTTTTTTTGGTCACAGCTGTTTTCTTTTCTTGAGCTGGCAGGGCCCTGCCATTTTTCTGCTTCGGACCTGCTGTTCCGGGAGTGGGACATCCAAAGCAATGGACAAACTAAATCCTTTACCAGAGGAGGCTTTGGAGCTCCTTCAGGTCCCCAGAGTTGATGCCGTGGTTTCGGCAGTTATAAAAAAAAAAAAGACCACTATTCCGGTTACTGGTTCCACGGCCCTGAAGGATTTACAGGACTGGAAATTGGTACTGCAGCTCAAGAAGAATTTTGAGGTTTCGGCTCTGGGGGTCCGAGTGGCGATTTGCAGCAATTTTGCTTTTGAGGGCTGGCCTTCGCTGTGCAGCAGCTGCAGACAAATGAAGCGCTATCTGAAGAGGAAGCGCGACAGGCTGCTCGGCTTGAGGCGGTGATTGCCTATAGTGCTGATGCTCTTTGATTTGTTGAACGTTGGCCAGGTCCATGGTTACCGCAGTCTTGGCGCGTCGGCTTCTTTGGCTGAGAAATTGGGCAGCGGACGTTTCTTTCAAGGCCCAGGTAGGTTCTCTACCTTTCAAGGGCAAGTTGCTGTTTGGCAAGGAGCTTGAGGATATGATTCAATCTCTTGGGGAGAATAAGGTTCATCAGCTTCCAGAAGATAGACCTAGGTCAAGGGGTCCTTTGTCTTCGCGTTCTCGTTTCCGTGGGAGTCTGAGGTCTCGGGTTCCTCGCTCGGAGGCTACCTCTTTTTGATCAAATACTAACCGGCCACCGGCTTGGTCACAGTCCTTTCACGGGAGGCGTTTCAGCAGACCGGGCGGTACCTCTTCGGTGCAGGGAGGTAAGACTCTGCAATGATGTGCGGCCGGTCCATTCCTCCATGCCGGTGGTAGGAGGCAGATTGTCTCTGTTTTACGAGGAATGGACCAAACTTACCTCAGACCAATGGGTCCTCTCTGTGCTAAAACAAGGCTATGCTTTAGATTTTGCATGCCATCCCCAGCACCAGTTCCTGGTCTCTCCATGCAGTTATGCAACAAAGCATTGGGCAGTAAAAGAGACCTTGCAGCATCTTCTAGATCTTGACGCAATTGTACCGGTTCCTCCAGTGGAGCAGCAGGTACTCCATTTACTTTGTGGTACCCAAAAAGGAAGGCACATTCTGGCCCTTTCTAGATTTAAAGCGAGTCAACCGATGTCTTCGGATCCCTTGCTTCCGCAGTCTGTCATGGCTTCCGTGCAGACGGAATTCCTGGCATCCTTAGATCTGACAGAGGCCTATCTGCACATTGGAATTCAGACAGACCACCAAAAGTTCCTGAGATTCTCTATCCTCAGCCAGCATTATCAGTTCTAGGCCTTGCTTTTCGGGCTGGCCACTGCGCCCAGAACGTTCACCAAGGTGATGGTGGTGGTGGCTGCCCAACTACGGTGGGAAGGGTTCCTGGTACATCCGTACTTGGACGACTGGCTGATTCAGGCAAAATCGGAAGAGACTTGCCGGTTGGCTATACACAATGTATTCCAGTTGCAGACTCTGGGCTGGGTAGTCAACTATGCCAAGAGTCGTCTGATTCCTGGGGGCTCTGTTCGACACGCAACGGGGCAGAGTGTTTCTCACAGAGGATTGCATGATCAAGCTACAAGGTCAAATTCAAATCTTATTGTCCAAATGAACCCCGCAAGTCTGGGATTATTTGCGGGTCCTGGGTTCCATGGCATCTACTCTGGAATTGGTCCCGTGGGCCTTTGCTCATATACGTCCTTTACAGTCAGCGTTGCTTTCTCGGTGGAATCCGGTATCCGAGCTATTCCACCTGCCTCTGCCGTTAACCAATCTCGCGAGGTCCAGTATGGATTGGTGGCTCTGCCGAGGCAACTTGAGCCGCGGAGTTCCCCTGGAGGTTTCCAAGTGGACAGTACTCACCACAGATGCCAGCCTCTCTGGTTGGGGGGGTGGGGGTAGTGTGCCTCCGGCAATCGGTACAGGGGCAATGGTCTCCAGAAGAATCTCGGTGGTCGATCAATCGGCTGGAAACCAGGGCTGTGCGCTTGGCATTACAATCCTTCCCTCCCGCTCCTCCGTGGGAGGTCAGTCCAGATCCTGTCCGATAATGCGACCACAGTGGCTTACATCAGTCGCCAAGGAGGGACCAAGAGTCAGGCGGTGGTGGCGGAGGCTCAACAATCAGTTGGGCGGAGCAGCATTTAGTCAGCATAGCAGCATCCCATATTGCGGGAGTCGACAATGTCCATGCGGATTTTCTCAGCCGTCAGTCTCGATCCAGGCGAACGGGAGCTTGCCGACGGAGCCTTTCAGTCCATTTGCTACACGTGGGGCACACCCAGGATGGATTTGATGGTGATGTTCTGGAATGCCTAGGCACCCCGCTTCTTCAGTCACTGATGAGAGACAGGAGTGGAGGGGGTAGATGCTCTAGTTCTTCCCTGGCCAGCAAATGTTCTCCTTTATGTGTTTCCACCGTGGCCTCTGATCGGCAAAGTACTCAGGCAACTGGAGCGGCATCCAT
Source organism: Rhinatrema bivittatum (assembly GCF_901001135.1). Taxonomy (NCBI): domain Eukaryota; kingdom Metazoa; phylum Chordata; class Amphibia; order Gymnophiona; family Rhinatrematidae; genus Rhinatrema; species Rhinatrema bivittatum. Next base: position 16,343,289 of record NC_042626.1, on the reverse strand, counting down.
CCAATGTGATCCTCGTGGCTCCAGAGTGGCCACGGCACCCATGTTTGTGGATCTGGTCAACCTGGCGGTAGACAGACTGCTGCAGTTTCCGGATCTCCCGAATCTTTTACATCAGGGGCCCATCTGTTTCGACCAGGTAGATCGCTTTTGTCTAGCGGCTTGGATTTTAAGAAGCAGCGTCTGAGAGGCTATTCGGATGCCGTGGTAGCTACGCTCTTAAGATCTCGTAAGACGTCCACTTCTCTCTCGTATGTCTGCGTATGGAAAGTCTCTGAGTCATGGTGTATGGAGCGTCAGGTTGCTCCAACTCAGGCGACTGTCTCGGATATTCTGTGTTGCTTGCAAGATAAGCTAGCCAAGGGGATTGTCTTGTAGTTCCTTGAGAGTGCAGGAGGCAGCTCTTGGATCTCTGCGCGGTCCCATACAAGGGGTGAAGTTGGCAAGGGGTGAAGTTGGCAGCGCATCCGAAGCAGAAAGCCTGTGAGGGAGTCAGTTGGACCTTTAGATGATCGAGGGGTTAAAGGGGCACTTAGAGAAGATAAGGCCATCGCGGAAAGATTAAATGATTTCTTTGCTTCGGTGTTTACTGAAGAGGATGTTGGGGAGGTACCCGTAATGGAGAAGGTTTTCATGGGTAATGATTCAGATGGACTGAATCAAATCACGGTGAACCTAGAAGATGTGGTAGGCCTGATTGACAAACTGAAGAGTAGTAAATCACCTGGACCGGATGGTATACACCCCAGAGTTCTGAAGGAACTAAAAAATGAAATTTCAGACCTATTAGTAAAAATTTGTAACTTATCATTAAATTCATCCATTGTACCTGAAGACTGGAGGATAGCAAATGTAACCCCAATATTTAAAAAGGGCTCCAGGGGCGATCCGGGAAACTACAGACCGGTTAGCCTGACTTCAGTGCCAGGAAAAATAGTGGAAAGTGTTCTAAACATCAAAATCACAGAACATATAGAAAGACATGGTTTAATGGAACAAAGTCAGCATGGCTTTACCCAGGGCAAGTCTTGCCTCACAAATCTGCTTCACTTTTTTGAAGGAGTTAATAAACATGTGGATAAAGGTGAACCGGTAGATATAGTATACTTGGATTTTCAGAAGGCGTTTGACAAAGTTCCTCATGAGAGGCTTCTAGGAAAAGTAAAAAGTCATGGGATAGGTGGCGATGTCCTTTCGTGGATTGCAAACTGGCTAAAAGACAGGAAACAGAGAGTAGGATTAAATGGGCAATTTTCTCAGTGGAAGGGAGTGGACAGTGGAGTGCCTCAGGGATCTGTATTGGGACCCTTACTGTTCAATATATTTATAAATGATCTGGAAAGAAATACGACGAGTGAGATAATCAAATTTGCAGATGACACAAAATTGTGCAGAGTAGTTAAATCACAAGCAGATTGTGATAAATTGCAGGAAGACCTTGTGAGACTGGAAAATTGGGCATCCAAATGGCAGATGAAATTTAATGTGGAAAAGTGCAAGGTGATGCATATAGGGAAAAATAACCCATGCTATAATTACACGATGTTGGGTTCCATATTAGGTGCTACAACCCAAGAAAGAGATCTAGGTGTCATAGTGGATAACACATTGAAATCGTCGGTTCAGTGTGCTGCGGCAGTCAAAAAAGCAAACAGAATGTTGGGAATTATTAGAAAAGGAATGATGAATAAAACGGAAAATGTCATAATGCCTCTGTATCGCTCCATGGTGAGACCGCACCTTGAATACTGTGTACAATTCTGGTCGCCGCATCTCAAAAAAGATATAATTGCGATGGAGAAGGTACAGAGAAGGGCTACCAAAATGATAAGGGGAATGGAACAACTCCCCTATGAGGAAAGACTAAAGAGATTAGGACTTTTCAGCTTGGAGAAGAGACGACTGAGGGGGGATATGATAGAGGTGTTTAAAATCATGAGAGGTCTAGAACGGGTAGATGTGAATCGGTTATTTACTCTTTCAGATAGTAGAAGGACTAGGGGACACTCCATGAAGTTAGCATGGGGCACATTTAAAACTAATCGGAGAAAGTTCTTTTTTACTCAACGCACAATTAAACTCTGGAATTTGTTGCCAGAGAATGTGGTTCGTGCAGGTAGTATAGCTGTGTTTAAAAAAGGATTGGATAAGTTCTTGGAGGAGAAGTCCATTACCTGCTATTAGGTTCACTTAGAGAATAGCCACTGCCATTAGCAATGGTTACATGGAATAGACTTAGTTTTTGGGTACTTGCCAGGTTCTTATGGCCTGGATTGGCCACTGTTGGAAACAGGATGCTGGGCTTGATGGACCCTTGGTCTGACCCAGTATGGCATTTTCTTATGTTCTTATGTTCTTATGTTTTCTTCGGGGGGGGGGGGGGGCAAGCATTTGTGGCCGCCAGTGTGGCTTCCTTGTCCTTCGTGAAGTCTAAATTTGGTCCTTACGGCCTTGTGTTTGGCGCCCTTTGAGCCGTTAAAGTGGACGATGTTAAAAGACCTCCCCTTAAAAGCTGTTTTTCTGGTGGCTATTACGTCAGCTCGTAGAGTGTCTGAGCTCCAGGCGCTCTCTTGCAGGGAACCCTTCTTAAGGATTTCGGATTCCGGAATATTTTTGCGGACGGTTCTGTCTTTTCTCCCAAAGGTGGTTTCCTCGTTCCATTTGAATCAATCAGTGGAACTTCCATCTTTCTCGGACTTGGACAATTCAGATCCTCTTTCTAAGGATTTGAGGAAACTGGATGTTTGCAGAACCATACTGCATTACTTGGAAGTCATGAACAGTTTGAGTCTCGGATCATCTGTTTGTGCTGTGGAGTGGTCCAAAACGAGGCAATATGGCATCTATCGCCCGATGGCTAAAAGAATCTATATCTTCAGCATATTTGCTGCGTGGTAAACCTTTACCGGTAGGTCTTAGAGCTCATTCTACCTGCTCCCAGGCGGAATGTCAGCAGGTTTCACCACAAGAGATTTGCAGGGCGGTTACGTGGAAGTCTTTGCATACTTTTGCGAAGCATTAAAGGCTGGATGTCCAGGACCCTGCTACTGGAGGATTTGGAGAAGGTGTGCTCAGAGCAGGCCTCTCCGGATCCCATCCCAGGTAAGAAGAGCTCTGCTACATCCCAGGAATCTGGACTGATCCGGGTATGTACAGGGAAAGGAAAATTGGTTCTTACCGGATAATTTTCGTCCTTGTAGTACCACGGATCAGTCCAGAGCCCTACTCGTTTATGGCATACAGGAAACAGTCAACTCGTTCAGTTTTTTAATTATTATGGTCTGCAGATCAATATTCGGTACCGTGCTGCACAGGTTCTTTCCCCTTTTGGGATTAGTGTTCCATTTACAGTTCTAGGTTACTGTATATAGTAGTTTTGGTTTTGAACCATTCTGCTTTGTGACTCTCTAGATTTAACTAAGCCCAATAGCTACTCTCACATCTATAGCCAAAATTATTGAATCCGTTGCCCTACATCAAATTTCAAATTATATTGAAGATCATAATATACTCCACCGTAATCAACATGGTTTCAGGAAAGCACACAGTACAGAGTCTCTACTAACATCGTCATTTGACACCATTATAAGAGGATTTGACTCTAACACAAACTATATTCTCGTTTTGATTGACATATCTGCTGCATTCTATATTCTGAATCACACTATTTTACTAACCAACCTCCAACAAATTGGTATCACTGGGACAGCTCTTCAATGGTTCACTACATTTTTATCAAATAGACCACAAAGAATTACCCTAGGAAAACACAAATCAGAATGGTACACAACCGAAACAGGAGTACCACAAGGATCATCACTTTCTGCTCTTCTTTTCAACATATATCTCTTACCTCTATGCCGCCTCCTTGATGGTCTTAACATAAACTTCAAAATATACGCTGACGACATTCAGTTCATTATACCTTTTTCTAATACTTGGGCTAATACATTCTCCTTGATGCAAATATACTTAACAGCCATAAAAACTTGGCTGTCCCACAACAGGTTAAAATTAAATGCAGCCAAAACCGAACTAGTTTATCTTTCAACGGTCCCTGATTCCATTCACAAACCTCCACAATTCTTCCTCTTTGACAAACAGCAAATACCCATAAAACCCTATGCAAAGAATCTCGGAATTTTCATCGACTCAAAGTTACCTCTCTCAAAACAAATATCTGAGACAGTTAAAAAAATGCTTTTTCAAACTACATATGCTCAAAAAACTCAAACCTCTTTTAACTTTATTTGACTTCCGGACAATTGTTCAAGCTCTAATTCTAACAAACTTAGATTACTGTAACACATTATATTTAGGACTGCCATTATCATCAATATATCCATTGCAACTCGTTCAAAATGCTACAGCAAGAACAATATATAACTTATCTCGTAAAGATCATATAACACCCATTTTACAACAATTACACTGGCTCCCTATAACTCACCGTATCAGATATAAAATCTTGTCTACCATCCACAATCTGCTATATAACGTTGACTCTGTTTGACTCTGCTCCATCTTACGCATATACAAGCCCCCAAGACAGCTATGATCCATGGACAAATGTTTGCTAGAAGTACCAACAGTCAAAACAGTCAGCTTGGCCCTAATCCGCAAAAGAATCTTTTCCGTTGCCGGTCCAATCTTATGGAATTCTCTCCCCGAAAACCTCCGACTTACATCAAACCATAAGGAATTGAAGAAAATGCTAAAGACATATCTATTCAGTGATGCATACAATATAACTTAAATACACTAACACAATATACCGCTAGACCTTTATTATGTTTAAATTAGTTGTGTTTGTCTATTTTAACCTTCGTAGGTAAATTTGTTGTGCCTGACTTTTTAACTTATGTATATTTGTAAACCGCCTAGACGGACATCAAATGTCTTATTGTTTGCGGTATATAAATATTTTTTAATAAATAAATAAATAATACTGATGGACTGTGGGTGGCACCTCAGGGTATAGGGCATTGTCTGTCAAAACTTCTCTGTCTCCATCTGCTAGAGGGGGAGGCAAAACCCAGAAGTCTGGACTGATCTGTGGTACTACAGGAATGAAAATTATCAGGTAAGAACCAAATTTCCTTTACTTGACAATGAACCAACATTCCAAAGACTCATTCTGGAGCAGTTAAGAAAAGAACTAAAATCTAAGCTTCTTGCCTCTTTTACGAAAGCCAAGGACAAGCCATTAGAGAAATGTGTCAAGGAGTCTTCAGAAGAAAGAGTGAAATCTTAATTACCATAATATGGTCCTTCAAATTTGGAGGATTCTGAAAATTCCTATGACCTGTTAGAGTATATGTCCGAAAGCCATTTGCGTGAACCTCCATTGGACCCGTCTCCAGAGCCAATAGAGTATCGACACAGCCAGAGGATACTAACTATCCAACTTTTCATACAGGTATCTGAATCCATGCCCTTCAGACTGATGAACAACCTTTACTGAATTAAAAGGGGTTCTTCAGTATATACAGCCACCAAAACAATTTAAAGCTATTCCTGTATGTAATTTTATATACACATAACATTATGGAAAACACATTATTCCTTATCACCAGTAGTGAAAAATGTGGATATCAAATATAGAATATAAAACTGTGTGGAATAAAATAAAGTCCAACTGCTACATGAACATAAGAAAATGCCATACTGGGTCAGACCAAGGGTCCATCAAGCCCAGCATCTTGTTTCCAACAGTGGCCAATCCAGGCCATAAGAACCTGGCAAGTACCCAAAAACTAAGTCTATTCCATGTTACCATTGCTAATGGCAGTGGCTATTCTCTAAGTGAACTTAATAGCAGGTAATGGACTTCTCCTCCAAGAACTTATCCAATCCTTTTTTAAACACAGCTAGTCTAACTGCACTAACCACATCCTCTGGCAACAAATTCCAGAGTTTAATTGTGCATTGAGTAAAAAAGAACTTTCTCTGATTAGTTTTAGCATAAACAATTTTTTATTGCATAGTAAAGGTAACAAGACAGTAACAGCCCGTCGGACAAAGGTACACTTCAGAGTCCAACGGACAACCGCACAGAGAAGTTGCCATTATATATCCTTACAAAGTGGATCCCCCAGTTCAAGCCCCTTCCCCCCCCCCAGCAGACCCATAACCCAACATACATACTGTGATGCAAAGGGTGAGACCATATCGACCCGTACAGTCAAGGTGCAAGACAACATTGGTCAATTGTTCAAAATCAAACTCCTCGCACGATGTGGCAACTCCTGAATATACGGCTCCCAAACGTCCAGAAAACGACGGAGTTGTCGAGGGGAGGCACGTGCTGTCAAGTGTTCCATTTGCATAAGTCTGTGGAAATGGTTCCGCCAAGCCCAGAAGGACGGCGCCACGGCCTCTCGCCAGTGCAGAAGAATCATCTTTTTACCTACAAAACAAGCTTTCATAAAAAGCAGACGATGTCCCACTGGCCGCAAACGTGCCAGGGGGATAGACTCGAAAAGAATCAGCAAGGGGGAAGCTCGCAGGAACACTCCCAACAGTCTTGTCAAATAAGCAACCACCCTTTTCCAAAACTGCTGGATTGTAGGGCATCCCCAGAAGAGATGGGCCAGAGTACCCACCCCCGTGCCACACTTCCCACAGGCGGCCGAGGAGACCAATCTAGCGTGAAACGCTACTGGTGTAGATACATACGCCCGCCAGAGAAATTTGAATTGCATCTCCCGGTAGTAAGAATTGGGAGAAATGCGCGCTATGCGTCGAAAACAAATGCCCAATTGGGTAGCCGTGACCTGAAATACCCCGTCCCTCTGCCAGCGGTCAGCCAGGTCAGAACAGGGATTCCGATAGGTAAGCTTCCGCAGGTGGGCATAGTAATGAGAGAGAGAAGGCACAATGGTTCCCTTTAGTAAAAAACACTCCACCAAAGCTTGGAAACCGCTCAACTGAAAACCAGCCTCCGGAAGGGAACGAATATAATGGGCAATTTGAAAATATGTAAACATGGGAATATTGCCAAAGCCATACAGGGAAGACAGTTGAGCAGGCTTCAGCAAGTGACCCTCATTGTCTAAGACATGGCCCACCTGAGTGATCCCCCGAGCCGCCCATCGCCTGAACACCACAGATGTCGATCCCGGAGAAAAATCTGGATTGCCCTGCAAGGGAAGAAAAAATACACAGCCCTGCGGGATTTGCAAAAGTTTAAGCAACCGGAACCAAGCTCCTCGAATAGGGCGTACCAGGGCTGCTATGGGATCAGGAATGCTCAATCTATCCCAGGAAGCCTGCAGGACATACCGCAGATCGCTAGCCCCGCACATCTCACGTTCAGAATCTAAATTAACAAAATATCCCTCTCCAAGTAACCACTCTCGAGCTACCCGTAAATTGCTAGCCCAATTATAAAAACCCAGGTCTGGGACACTCAAACCTCCCCCACCCCATCGACCCTGCAAGTGTTTCAAGGGGATCCGTGCTCTCCTCCCCCTCCAAAAAAACCGCCGCATGCCACCCTCAAGTTTTTGAAGGTCACGAGCCTTAAGTCGAACAATCAGGTTTTGGAAGACATAGAGCCACTTAGGCAAAATGGTCATTTTGAACAGGTTAACCCGACCAGTCAGGGACAGCGGAAGGGAGCCCCAGTGTTGCATACGTTCTAGAGTGAAGGTAACCAAGGGGCCTATATTAAGGGCATAGAGTTGGGGTAAGTCTACAGTTAGGTAAATGCCCAGATATCGCATGCCGCCCTCCGCCCACAACAAGGGAAATTGGCCCCTCCAACCGCTGCGCAGGGTAGGAGGGAATCCCAACGCCTCAGACTTATCACTATTTAACTTGAACCCAGAAAAGGACCCAAACCCACCCAGAATGGACAACAAGGGGTCTAGGGACGCAACCGGATCGGTGAGAAAGACCAGCAGGTCGTCGGCGAAGGCCGCATACTTAAATGCCTGATTCCTAAAACGAACTCCCTTGACCGACCTATTCGCTTGTATAGCTAGAAGAAGCGGTTCAAATTGAAGGACATACAACAAGGGGGATAAGGGGCATCCCTGACGTGTACCCCGCGTAATGGGGAACAGGTCGGAGTAGGATCGATTAACCGCAATACGCGCCCCTGGGTCTCGGTAAAGAAGGCGGATCGCATTCTGAAACCAGCCAGTGATATGCATGGCGTCCAACACATAAAATAAATAGTCCCACTCCACCCGGTCGAACGCTTTCTCTGCGTCAAAATTAATAGCCAAATAAGGGGCTTGGAATTGGGTACAGAGCGTCATGGCTATCAGCACTCGCCGAATGTTTGTGGAGGCATAGCGCTTCCGCACAAATCCCACCTGACCCGGCTGGACAAGGGAAGGAAGCATCAAGGCCAGTCGCTCCGCTAAAAGTTTTCCCAGGAACTTGTGCTCCGCGTCTAAAAGGGAAATAGGCCTATAGGCCGATGGATTTAACGGGTCCTTCCCGGGTTTGGGGAGCAAGGTAATGTGGGCAACATTACTACCCGGCGGGAATGCCCCAGCGGCCACCAGCGCATTAAACACATTGGTCAGAGGAGGGACCAGGGAGTCCATCAACACCTTATAGTATTCTGAAGTGAAACCATCGGGTCCCGGAGCCTTAAACCCCTTAGCCTGCCATATAACCGCCCGAGTTTCAGCCTCTGAAATTGGATTATTAAGCTGAGCCTGTTGTTCCAAGGTCAGCTGGGGGATGTCTATATTGTCGCAAAAGCGGCGGCAGGACGCCATGTCCTTGGGGCCAGCTGTATAAAGGCGGGCATAGTAATCTTTAAAAAGCTGTAATATCTGAGAAGTGTCCGTGACCACCTGACCCGTGGTAGATTTCAGAGCCGCCACATAAGCCGAGGCCCTCCGAGCCCGGATTAAGTTAGACATGAGTTTCCCCGGTTTATTCCCCATTTGAAATAACTGATGTTGGAAAAATAAGACACTCTTCTTTGCCCGCTGGTGTAACAGGGAGTTCAGGGCACTCTGTATGGAAAAATAGTGAGTTCTATTGTCCGCGGTATGTGCCCCAAGTAGCCTTCGTCTAGCCTCAGTAAGCTGCGTACCCAGTGCCAAAATCCGCTTGTTAAGCATTGCCTTCCAATGAGTCACGTAGGAAATAATTTCCCCCCTCATGACCGCCTTGGAAGCGTACCAATAGAGCACGGGATCCCCCAAATGCTGGGCATTCTGAAGAGCGTATTCGTTCCATTTAGACTGGAGATGCGCCCTAAACTCCGCGTGACCATGCAAATAATATGGGTATCTCCAATAATACTGTTCCGAGTGTCCCCCCCCCCAGGTCAGCTCCACCCAAGTAGGGGCATGGTCGGACAGTACAATGTCATCAATGCCCGTGTCAGTAAGAAGAGGGAACAAGTTACCACTCAACAAAATGTAGTCCAGGCGCGAGTGGGAACCATGGGCCCTGGACACATGCGTGAAGTCAGCGGCTGTAGGATTAAGGGTACGCCACGCATCCAATAAACGTAGCTCCTGCTCAAACATGGCAAAAGGCTTACCCCAATGGCTGCGCCCCCCCCCCCCCCCCAATACCACCCCTGTCCAACTGAGGGTCTCTGACTGAGTTAAAATCTCCACCTACTATGAGGCCCAAGTCCGCGTAGGGCACCAGGAGATCGTGTATAGTACGAAAAAAGGACAAGGGGGGATTGTTAGGCGCGTAAAGATTACACAGTACCAGCGGTCGGTGAAAAAGTTCCGCTACCAATATAATATAGCGTCCCAAGGGATCTTTTATCTCCGACTTTACAGAGAGGGGCAAATTTTTGTGGACTAAAATAGCTACCCCAGCGGCCTTAGAAGTGGCCGAAGAAAAGTGTACCGAGCCCACCCATTCTCTACATAATTTCTGATGTTCCACATCCGTGAGATGGGTTTCCTGGAGGAACACCACATCTGCCGATTTTTTCTTCAAAATGGATAGCATTTTCTTCCGCTTAATGGGAGAATTGATGCCACAAATATTCCAAGAGACCAATCGTGCTTGTTGCCTAACCATTGTCAAAAACTTCATACTGAGGACTGAAAAAAGAAATGGAACTAGTAGAAACGGGGATCCTCCCAGCAGAGACCCCCGCATCACCCACCCTGGACTCTCGGGTCCCAAGAGAAACAACCAAATACACTTTCACCCTCACATCACAGCAAGCCCAGCAGCTAATGCACACCCAACCCCTCTTCCCACCCCCCACCCCCACACCCTCCCCCCTGTTCCCCATCCCATCCCCTATCCCCAAGACAATACGCAACCCCACACCAATGAGATCACTTCAGACACATACCAGCCCCCCGCCTCCCCCGGCCCATCCCTCCCCTCCCCCAATGGCAAAAATCTCAAAGTGCAGAGTCAATGGGGTCCATGAACCATACTGGTAAAGCCAAAAAAAAAACCAAACGTCCAACAATAAAGAACCCCCTCCTGAATAGCAAAAAAGAACTATAACCCCCAGGTACATCAGGGGCTTTTAGCAGGCTTCATCCCCCTCACCCTGTACAGGATAACAAAAAAGGCCCCCCTATCAAGGACCCCTGAAATACTGTCCCGGCTTGGCCAAACCTCCTTCGCGACTATGAGATGATATTGTCCCCAGTAGCCTCGCAAAAGTCCAAACATTACAGAAAAAAACTAAGAACATAGACCAAAAACTGAGCTGGCCATGGCCAAAGAAAAAAAGCAAGGCGAAGAAAGAAGGCCTCCATAAGCACTGACCACGAGGACTCACAAATCTTCCACGAGCAGGAAACACCATCGGCTCCAAAACACCTCAGGGCTCCGGTCCGGGGTCATCAGCCTCCCGCGGTGGGGAACGCTCCAGAGTAGCCAGAAACTGCGTCGCCTCCTCCGGTGAAGAGAGCCAGCGGACCCCAGTCGCAGTCGGCACCCGGAGCCGAGCCGGGTAGACAATAGTAGCCCTAATCTTCAGCGCGAACAACCGTGCACAAAATGGCGTCAGGGCTCTCCGCTGCTGGCTTAGACCAGCTGAAAAATCTTGGAAGACCAAGATCTTAGAGTTGTCGTGACGCAGCCCAGCTCCAGATCGCGCAGCTCGTAGAATTTCCGACTTGTGCTGGAAATTTAAAATTTTTGCGATCGCGACCCTGGGTCTCGTGTCGCTCGAGCGCCGAGGCCCCAGTCGATGCGCCCTTTCAACTCTGAGAGGCCCATGCGCACGTGAGAGCTCCAAGGCGCGCGGCAGCCATTCCTCCAAGAAAGACGCGAGATCTTTGTCAGCTATACTTTCGGAGAGCCCGACAAATCGCAAATTTGAACGCCGAGACCGGTTCTCCAAATCTTCCAGGCGATCAGTTTGCTGTTTCACCACGGCCTTCAGAGCGTCCAGCTCCCTCCGGGTCCCGATTTGGTCGTCATGTAGGTTGGAGACCCGCTGTTCAATGCCTAAAAATCGCGACTCGAACCCAGCAATGGAAGTTTGCAACTCGTGTAGCTGGTTGGAAATGGTGAGTAATTCCGGACCTATAGCCTCACGCACTGCCGATTTAATGTCGGCTACGGCGATCCGGGGGACTGGCTCCGCAAGCAAGTACTCCTCTTCCGAGGCCTGGTCGGGTGGTCGGGCCCTCTCCTTCTCCCTGTCTTTCTTCAGGGTCCTGGAAGTCATGGCGCCCAAATGATGAGTCAAAAAAGGTCCCACGGAGTTAATGAAGCTATTTAGCTGCTGAAAAACTAAATTGGGAGACTTAGATGGGCCAGGATGGAGGCGGCCAGGCTAGCGAGGGAAATTTTGCGTCTGATCCCCTCACTGCATCACGTGATCTCCTCTGATTAGTTTTAAATGTGCCACACGCTAACTTAGCTGTACTAATTGTGTAAGAAATGTATGTGCTTGCATTCACCAGCACAACACAGCTCATACTAAGAGCTTATGATGTTGCAAATAACACACAAGTCAGTTGGGTCATAGAAGATTTTGTATTGATGGAAGATGCCTCAGTTAAGATTTAATAGGAAGACTACTCTGTTCCTCAGCTTCCCCTACCTCCCCCATTCTCTTTAGGGCTGATGCATTACAATTAACATACTACGTACATCTTATATACAAAAGCTACTTACAATTTTTAAGAAAGCATGTCTCACATATTGAGATATGTGAGCGATATATAAGCGATAGACAATATACTTACCTCTGTATTTATGCTTCCGAGTTTGAAACCCAGTTACATTTAATCGAGTTTACGAATGTCTCCCTAAAAGTTTCCCTGTCCTCTTGTGTTATTATACCGCCCCTGAGGCGACTGTTTTAATGTATTCCGCCCCTGAGGCGACTGTTCAGTTCCTTGTAAACCGGTGCGATATGTATGCTATACAGGAACATCGGTATATAAAAATTAAAAATAAATAAATAATATTGCCTTAGTACTACCCCTAATACTCCCTTGAGATTAACCTGGTGGACACTTGGAGGGTCATGGTCAAGCCCAGTTCAGGCCTGCATACATGCCCCTACATTGGCAACCTCTCACCCACCAATTGGGCTCTTGCTTACCTTTTGGTAAGTACCCTGCCCACAAACTGTCTTCTGATGGCTTCTAGGGACACTGAAACCCCACACAACCCAAGGTCACACAGTTCCTAGAAAGGCATCTACAGACTATCAGTCAGACACAGGACAAAGCTAATAAGCTAAAACTTTTATTAATAGCAAGAACAGTAAACAGGAAAAAGATTTAATTTGCAAACTACTACATGTAAAATAAGGATCCATACAGTTAATGCTAACAAGTTTCATTGTTCTTAATACCAGGGGAGATTCAGGAGAGTCTGTTCTCACAAGGATGTGTATAATTGGGGCAAGGCCTTGGCACAGATCCTCTGTGTCTGCACTTCCAGCCAAGACTGAACTTTATGGCAAATTTTGGATTGGCTCACTCTGAAGCTGGTACTGTACAACCAAGGCACTGGCTTACTGACCAATAGCAATGCAGAATGTTGTAACATTCTACCACCTTGTGGAGACTAGTGAAGTATGCATTCCAAGCCTCACTTTGGGATACATAAGTTAACCTATTTAGTCCTAGCTGCCAGAAACTGCAGTGCACAGCAACAATTATGCCATCATTTACTTTTCTGTTCAAGGATTGCAAGGGAAAGGATTTCTTACTTAGGAAATAAAAAGATGTCACTGCAAAATAAGAAATCTCCATTCCCTGTACGTACCCGGATCAGTCCAGACACCTGGGTTGTGACTCCGCACCAGCAGATGGAGACAGAGCAAGACCTGTCGGGCTCCCCTACATATAGTAAGGCTCCACCCACAGCCCCTCAGTCTTACTCTGTCTCCAGCAGATGGGGCAGATTCACCCACAGTCTCTGAGATCCTGGGTAGCTTGGTTAGTTAGTCAGGTATCTTTTTCTTTGGGTTGTTAAGTTGGGGGAAAAAAAAAAAAAAAGGAAGATAAGGAAATACTTATAGAAGGCAGGAGAGGAAAGGAAGTGAGAAGACTCCCTCGCCCTGGGAGCCTCCCAGGGGGGTTGGAAGGTTCTGAGGGGACCATCCCCCCCCTGGTTGAGGCTGCTGCTAAGGGTAGAGGACCCGGCCTCAACCAGGGGGGGGGATGTAAGTAAGAAAGGAAGAAAGAAAGTAAGTAGAAATGTAAGTAAGTAAGAGAGGATTTCTTACTTAGGAAATAAAAAGATGTGACTGCAAAATAAGAAATCTCCATTTTGCTACAGCACACTGTTATGCATATCATTAATATACTGTATCAGTAGTAAAATGATCAACACCTGCACTAAGAAATGTGTGCGCACATTTAGCATGGTTTCGAAATATTGGCCCCTATGAGAGTTCTGCATTGTTTTTCCTCTTCCTAATTGAGATATTTAATAATAAAAAGACTGAGGCAGTAGGATTCTTCATGGGGGAAAGAATTTTCAGGAATGTTCTGCATTGTACAGTTGCCAGAAGCTTCCCTGAATTACCAGTGTGACACTTAATGTTCATAGAATACTTGCCCACACATAGGGTCTATATATACTGTGTGTTTATAAATATATATATGTATATAAATATATATCCTTTTCAATGTGACTTGGGTAGGTAACACATGACCTACAATTACAGTCAGTTTACAGTATACCTGCTTGGTTACTGAGCCATAAAATTTGTGAAGCTGCATCTATGTTCTGCCTGCCTCAGCTCTTAGATGCTGGACAGACGAATCTCTGTCTTCACCAGGATGAACAGAACAGAGCTGAACAAACCCTTTTCCTGGGCAGCAGCAACTGCAAATAGCCTGAATGTTGGTAACCAAGGATCCACCTGCATCTCCAGCATTTCATTTTGCAAAACTATTTTAAGACTGCTTATTAATATTGATACAGTCTTCTCTGGAACTAAATATTCTCCTCTTCTTGAATGCTAGGTGTATTGGGTCCAGTGTGATGGCAGCTGCAACCAGTGGTTTCATCAAGTCTGTGTGGGAGTTACTCCAGAAATGGCTGAAAAGGAAGATTACATCTGTGTCAGCTGTACTGTAAGGGACGCACGGAGCTGGAAATGATCCCACACCTGGTCAGGACTTGTGCAGAAAAGATTCTCCCCGAAATCACAGGACTGGTGTATGAAGCCAGGTTGCAAATGGTGCTAGTTCTATCTTCAAGGGATCATTTTCCAGAACTATCAGCAACAGAAAAAAATTTTTGAACGTATTTTGTATTTTTTTTCTTAAGAGCTGTTTATGGTGGTTTGAGGATTGACACACTCACGTCTCTACTTGGGGTGGGAGGTTTGCCAATTTTAGAAGACATTAAAATATACAACTTTGATGTACAGCGTTACTCTTCATACCTCAGTCTGGGATTTTACCAGCACCTCTGTTAGGCTCAACTGGGCGCAAAATTAAAAGGCAGCACCAAGAATTCCAGAAACCTTCTCTTTTGCGGAATTCCTCTCTTTAGTAATAGTCTTTTAAAAACCAACTTTTTTGGGGGGAAGCAACCTTTTTCCACTTTTGTTTTTTGGGGATTTTTTTGTAGGTTAGGTTTATTTATCGAGCATTAAGTGCTCTGTGTCTGGTTTCAGTGGCTGGCATTATATTCTGAGCAGTGTTGGTGCTTTAGCGTGGGTTCCTGTACAGACCACAATGTTGTAGGCTCTAGTCTCACTGATGGGTTTAGTGGTGTAGCAGAAGGGAAAAGCTCTGTAAAGTAAATGCCACAGCTGTATTTTAGCTTTCTCCTTTTTTTATTTTGTTTTTTTTGTTTTGTTTTGAGGGGATAGCTTGTATCAAATGTTGCAGTTTATATTGTGGAATAAACCCTTGGTTACATTATAAAGATTTTTTTTTTTTGGAATGTTAGATAATGGTTATCCACCATTATGCCCATTTATACCACTTGTGGAGTTCTCAGCAATATATTGCAGATTTTAAAGTAGTTTATTAACCAGTAGTTGTTGTTAATGAGGTCTCTTATGGTGTAATGAGTCATCTTGTGAATACTAAAAACCTCCCAGCCAGCATGTGATGGCAGACCTCAATGCCTCGAAACTTATAAAGCATGTATGAATTTCACCTTTTAAAAACCCTAGGGGGAGTGAACTTCCATCTCTTGTACAATGAAAGGGTTTAAGTACCATTCCTCTGCATTCAATCCTGTATTTCACTAAAAGCCTTTCAGTGCCTTTTGGTTTAGAACCAGTCTCTTCTATCTAAAAGTATGGAACGCTGGTTCTAATGAACGTCCTTAATGTATGGAGCACTGGCAGGGCACCATTTAGCTTTCCCAGAAGCCCATGGGCCATACTGATTCAGTTCTTTCCCTCTTTGCAGCCTCTTTGGAATGAGGTGACTTGGGGTGGCAGATGCTGGAAATGATTAAAAGGGAATCTGTCGGCACCTTTTCTTGCATATGGAAGATGTTCAAAATGACAAACTAATTACATTAACCTAAATGTATCCAAACAACAAATTTGGTATCAGAATACGAAAGTGCTACAGTTCATTGATCTTGCAATGGGCTCCAAGCATTTTCAAGTTTAGACACGCAGATTGTTGTAATTTACCAGCTTGCTAAGGTAAAAAAATCGAATATTGCTTAAATATTTCAACAAAACCACGTACTTCACCACTAAAAATCATCCACTCAAAATTGTCGTCTTGAAAACCCATCAGTTCTTCAATAAAAACCTTTAATGTGCCTGACATAGGCCCATGTTGCAACAGGATCACCCATCTTCCTCAGGTTAAAAATATTCCTAACTTTGTACTAGCTCATACACTTCGTAACATGGCGGCTGCATGCCATAATACATTTCAATGTTGGAAGCTTTAGATTGCCAATTTTGTTAGTTCTCCTTCCCCTCTGAGTTAGTTAACAAGGGCATTTATCAGAATTGAACCAGCTAAGTGTAGAAGTCTGGTTCTTCTGTTGGTGCAAACACCCCTTTGGGCCGATGGCCCTTTGCATGCCCCTGATTGCCTTAGGTTGTTGGAAATGTGAGCACAGCTTACCTGAATGTTCAGCTCACCAGAGCAGTCTGTAGCAACGTTCAAAGCTGCTGTATCTAGGGGCAGATTGGCCTATCGGGGGATTGGGCATCCCCTGGTGGGCCGGTCGCTGTAGTCATGTGGTCTGCCGAGCGCGGCTGTGACAGAGCCGCGCTCGGCAGACCACGTGTTATCTCCTGAGGCGGCGAATCCCCGGGCCGGTCGTCATCGGGAATCCGCCCCTGGCTGTATCTGATTTTTCTCTCCAGGGAAGACTTAGAAAAAGTGGAAGAATGGTCAAGGGTCTGCAAGCTGTCAATCAGTACAAAACATTAGGGAACATAAGGACTGCCATACTGGGTCAGATCAAGGGTCCATCATGTCCAGTACCATTTCCACTCATGATTTTATAGACATAACATAGCTCCTCTCAGCTGTCTCTTCTTCAAGCTGAACAGCCTTAACCTCTTCAGCCGTTCCTCATAGGGAAGCTGTTCCATCCCCTTTATCATTTTGGTTGCCCTTCTCTGTACCTTCTCCAGTGTAACTATATCTTTTTTGAGATAAGGTAACCAGAATTGCAGATCTAGAGTACAAAACCCCATCAGCAGCTTAGCAAGTAGTGGCAAGTGCCAAAACTGGAAAAGTACGTAGGAATAATCCTTTCAGATGACCTGAGAGTTGCTGGTTAAGTGCAATTAAGTGGCAGAGAGAGCTCTGCTGCATAAGGAAAAGTATTGCCACCAAGTAAAAAAAAGTGTTATGCCACTAGTGAGAACCACCTTCAAATACTGTGTTCAGTGCTAGAGGCTGCAACTTCATAAGGACATTATAGTTCAGAAAGCTATTAGTAGTGCAGGCCCTATAAAATGTGCACTCTGGTGAAAAGGTAAGAGGGATTTGTTAGAAATGTTCAAATATCTGGTTCCAATAATGTAAAAAAATATTTTTTTCCATAGGGAAAAACTTTAAAAACAAGTAGTTATGAATGGTCAGTTCACTCTGAGGAATGTTATTAGACAAATGGATTCACTCACCACATAAATGCTTTTCTACCTTTAATTGAAAAAGTCAGCTAGGAGAGCTTAAATTGTCAGTCTGATCAATGTCATGAGCAGAGCCAATAGAAGAGGTTTAGCCTGCAGGATGAACATGGTAGAACTGTACAAATCATTGTAGAGACCTAAGTGTGTCCCATACTGGTAACTGCACTCCCAAGAGTTCAGGTGCGGAAGCCTACAAATAGTTGGACAACATCGGAGAGGAGAAGTATGGACTTTGAACTAGATATCTCCAATAGGCTGCCTCTGTTGTATGTACATGAGGAAAGGGTCAGGCTTCTAAGCTCTAATGGTTATATGACTTGAGTCATAGCCCTTGGAAGGGAGCATCTCATGTATTTGTTTTTCTGTCTCAAACTATTTTCATCCCAGTGTGATACACAAATGCCAGCTTCCTGACTGGGTTTCATGTTTCTCCACACCTGCATGCAGCCATGCAAACAGTGAGAGCTGAATATTTTGTAAGAGAAGAGGATCATGTCCAAGCTGGTGCTTCTCTCAGGTCTCTACAATTCCTCCTCCTCTCAGTTCTCCACACTTTCCTTCCTCTCTGACTTCGTTCCATGCTTGCTCTTTCCTTTTGCTAACTCTCTCTGCTTGACTTGACTTAGCTGTTTACTCCTTTCTGCTCCTTGTCTCCTGCTTATTTTCTCTGCTTCCCAGTATGCGGCTTTAAATTTGCCTTTTGCCTTAAATGCCCCATGCTAATCACTTGCCCTTTTACTTTCAAGCCATCGCTCTTGAAAACACTAGTTTTTTATTTTGCCGTTTATTGTTGTGTAGTACAGGTTTGTTGCTATTATGGCTCCTTTTCTTTCATCTGTTTAACAAACAGATCCTTACCTATGACCAGGCTATTTTTTTTTTTATGTACACTTCCAATTTTACCAACATAGCCAACTCCCAGGAGCCTCACCTTTTTGGGACCTAATTTGTCATAGTAAGTGCAAATGTGGCAGCATTATCTCTACACTAGAGGCTGTTGGCCAATAGGAATGGTTGGAACAGAGAAGAGGATGGAAGGAAATGAAAATAAAATAGTGAAGGGGTGAAACAAAAGTAAGAGCAAATAGTTATCCCTGGTTAAACTGTTCCAGTGAACAGAGCCTGGCACAACCTCCTACAACGTCAAATCTGACATCTTTCTGCAGTCGTTTTCAGCTTCAAAATAAAACTGACTATGGCATGGTGAAAGCTTGGGCAGTCTTTGTCAGTATTTTATTTCTGCAAAAGGAAGTGTTACCTTCCACATGTTTCCTATTCCCAACTAAGACTTGAGTATTACAATGCATGCTTGAGATCCTCCCACCCACTTTTAGTAATCAATTCTGAGAAGTGCGAAGGCCAATCCAAAAGGTTGCGCTTTCTTTCCTGTATGTACTTCATGGTTGATGTTGAGGTATGGGTTGGATTGTCTTGCTGAACTATCCAACCTCTTTTCAGCTTGAATTTCTTCAGTAATTGTGCCCCATTACATTCTAGGTTACGTAGTTAAAATATTATGCAGGGGCAGAGAATGGCTTCTTGTGCCAGTGGCTGTCCCACAACCCCAAACCATAAGGGCTCCACCCCCCCCAATGCTTAACAGTTGGCAAGGTGTTCCTTTCTGTAGCTGCTTCACCCCTTTTTTTTTTCTCTCTCTCTAAATGTATATTGTGCTGTTATGGCTGAGCAGTACTCTTTTAGTTTCATTACTCTAAACTACTTTATAATGATTCAGGCTTCTTGAGGTTTTGTTTTGCATGCTTTAGATGACTCTTGTGAGGTCATAGAAAAGAGTTCTGTCTGTGACTTTCCTGGGAAGAGAGGAGGTGCAGGGGTGATACGATACAGATAGGCAGATCCCTGAAAGGTTTTAAGAATAATGTGCAAATGTCAAACCTTTTCTCTTGGAAAGAAATCAGACCTAGTGCTCACCAAATGCAATGCCAAAGAGAATGCCTCAGCACCAACATCAGAAAATATTTTTTTATGGAGAGGGTAGTAGATGCCTGGACTGCTCTTGCGAGGAGGTGGTAAAAACCTAAAACTGCAAGTATTCAAAAGGATATGGGATAAACACTGGGGGTTGCTAAAAGATGGAAATGAAGAAAAGGGTGCATGCAGTAACTTTAGGGTAATAACTAGCCGGTGGTTAACAGCTAAGAGTTGATACTGTTGGTGCAACTCCATTATTGCTCTCTGATTCAACAGCAGGTGCAAAAAGGGGAATTAACTACTATAAACTTACTGGGCAGGCTGAGTCAACTATTTGCTCTTTTTCTGCTGTCATTTGTGTGGCTTAGATCAATATTGTGTAAGCAATATTGTACTGGGGATTGCTCCTCCAGTGGCGGCTAGACGTTTGTGTAGGTCATTTGTTGAGAGCTGGGTCTTCGGTGGTATAGATCCTACTTAGGGTTCGGGTAGTTTTAAGATTTTATCTTGACCTTCCATTTTCCTCAGTGTTGCTGACCCTTGCACTTGGTACCTGGAGCTATTTTAGATAGTTTTTTGTTGTTTATAAGCGTGCCCTGCTCTACAAACGTGAATTATTTTCAAATGCTTAGATAGCCGTTTGGACAAGCCCATCAGTGTTTAGAGTACACAAAAGAATCGGGATCTATTTTTTTTAATTAGACACATTTTTAGGTATCTGGGGTGCCTAAGGAGTCAATGTGTTGGGCCTTTTATTAATCCTATAATCCTAACCCTTACCCCAGCAATGAATGATGAAGTGGCCCGTTGTCAAATTGTGAGTGTCATAGGTGCTAGTTCTTATCGATCAAAATAATCTTGCACTACAGCGGGTGGAAAACGGTCCTGTGTGAAAGGGAGCGGTGTCGTTTCTGTTCTCGTAGTACTTCCTTGAAACGCACCATTAACCCTGGGCTGCCTAAAGGTTTGTACAGAACGCTCTAGTAGAGGAAAGAAAGATTATGCCAGCGCCGAAAGAGTCAAGCCCTAGCCTAAGTCTTTTCTTTCTGCCTTAACTCAGTCCCCTCCAGCGCTCCTGTGCACCCCCTGTCAGAGTAGGAATTAATTAGGCCTCGGCTCCATCGCATCCGCGTAGATAGCACTTCTCGTTCTTGGCTCCAAACTAAATCGTCCTGGTGCCTGTCCACTGTCCTTCGCTTCTTACGAGGCGTTTCATCCTCCGGGCTTCTTTGCCTGTAGCGTCGGCTGCCAGGTGCTCAATACCCCTTCCTGTTCCGTAAAGCCAGGGCTCGTGCAACCCGTCCAGCCCGGCCTGTAGTCGTCATCCTGCTGCTGCCTCTTCCTCACGCTCAGCGGCCCCCACCCCCAAGCCTAAAGCCGGAGGGGGGAAGGGGGCGTGGCGGGGGGCCAGGCCGTAGGTGGCGCTGTGCTCCGCTCGTGGCGGCGCCTCCCTACGTGCTGCCGCCTTTGGCGGGCTCTCTGGCCGTGCGTGGCGTACGTGAGCTGCTGGCCCCGCCTCCTTTTCTCTGGCGTGTGTGTGTGTGTGTGTGCGAGCGCGGCTCGCGCCGGTACTGTTGGGCGAGCTCGGCCCGGCCGGTTCCTCCACGGTAGCGGCTGTTGCGGATTCTCCTGCTTGCTCGCGGTCCCTTCTTCCCTCCTGCCCTGGGCTGCTCTGCAGATGTCCGCTATGAGCGGCGCCGGCCCAGTGCAGCAGGGGCTGAAAGAGGCGCTGGTAGAAACGCTGACCGGGATCCTCTCCCCGGCGCAGGAGGTGCGGGCGGCCGCCGAGGAGCAGGTGAAGGTGCTGGAGGTGACAGAAGGTGAGCGCTGGGGCCTGCTGTCAGATTTCAAAGCTTAGATGGCTGGGAGGGTCTAAATTAGAAGCCGGGTAAACCCAGTGAGGCCCCGCCCTGGGAGACTAGGAAGTGGGGAGGGGAGCTGGCCAGTCAATCCTCTGCACCCTGGAGGGAAGAGTGGGTGTCCCTATATCTCGGGCGGGGGTACGGAGTACAGAGCATGCATTCTTATCCCCGGGGTTGGTGGGGCAGCAGAGCCTGCAGGAAGAGATGTGCAGTAGAGTGTCTATCCCTATCCCAAGGAGGAACGGGGGGAGGGGGACAGCGGAGCGTGCATCCCTAGCCCGAGGGGGGGAGGAGGACAGCGGAGCGTGCATCCCTAGCCCGAGGGGGGGAGGAGGACAGCGGAGCGTGCATCCCTAGCCCGAGGGGGGGAGGAGGACAGCGGAGCGTGCATCCCTAGCCCGAGGGGGGGAGGGGGACAGCGGAGCGTGCATCCCTAGCCCAAGGAGAGGTGGGTGACCAATCCAGCAGAACGTGCATCCCTTATCTGGGGAAGGGGACAGCAGAACATGCATCCCTGTCCTGAGGGGGGTGAGGGGACTGGACAGCAGGAACATACTTCTTTATCCCGGGGGGGGGGAACAGAACATGCATACCTATTGCAGCAGAGCATGTTTTCCTTTTGTGAGGAGGGCAGCCGAGCGTGCACCTGGAATATGAATCGCCAGGGTTGGGGTGACAGTATGCACAACCGCCCCTTCTGCGGGAGGGCTGGGGCTGCAGACTGCAACTTCTCCCTTTCCCTCCTTCCCATTGGCATCTCTGATGTGAGAATTCACAGACAGAGTAGGGGAGCCCCCATTAGTGAATGTGCAGAATCCTTGGTTATATTCCTGGATCAGGCCTTCTATTTCTTGGGTTGGCTGAGGATACTGCAGAATCAGAATTCACAGCCCCTGGGGAGAGGGAGCCATGATCATCGTTCAAGGTGACATCTGGTGGCTGGATGCAGGGTTCCAGTAGAAACTGTGGTGCATGGATGCTGGCCCTGTGGCCATTGTTCTAATGATCAGTTGGTACAAGAAGTGTGGAGAGGCAGTGCATCTATTAAAATAGGGATGACATTGCTGAATGAAGACTAGGTGTCAGAATTCCAGCACTGGTTCCTGATTATATGGAGAGAGGAGAAACTAATGGGCCTGAACTTCTGGCTTAAGTGCGGCACTGTACACTTGTCTGCGCCCATTCTTCCAGGATGCCCAAATGTGCTTATAGGAGAATTGTGACCTGAAGAGGGCTTATAACTCACAGCAACAATAGGCCCCTCCCCTTCCAGCTCCTAGGGACACAGCACCACGGGATTACACCACACTACTTGGAGTACTTTTAATTGTCTGTTCTTCATTGTTTCCTGCCAACCTGTCATCAGCAAAGACTCAGAGGCCGATGCAGAAAGGTTTTTTCCATGAAACACATCTTTTAGCTTGCATTTGTGCACGCCTTTTCTGCGGGCAACACGTACTCCTGATGCAGGAAGGAGTTTTGCACACAGATAGTGTGTATACCTCAAGGAGAGTAATAGCACCCTCAAATGGAAATCCCATACAAATGAGGGCATTAAGTATTACTTCCTTATGCAGAGAGACTGCATCGGGCCAACACATCTTCTTTAGCGCTGGGACCAGGCAGGCTACATAGTGGTGACCAGTACCAGATAGATGGATAAGTACCAGTTCAGCTGGCTATCTGGCAGCTGCTTCCCATGCCATATAGCTAGATAAGCTGGTATTTATCTGACTATGTGGCGGTGGCAGCAGCTGCCGCCACTTGTAGAGACAGCTCCCCCCTGTCTGCGTTAAAATATGCATTCGGCCTGTGCATTTTTAACTCCCAGTCTATTAGCACAGGGGTGCGCAAACAGGGAGGCCATGAACAAGCTTCTAGGGAGCCACCAGTAGCCGGAACGACAAGATAAGAGTGCCTGCCTCTATTGTTTGGGACCTAGTGGAAGGTCGTACAGTGAGGGGAGGTGCATGTGGCCACCGGTGGACCCGATCCCACTGGCAGCCAAAAAACAGAGGGGGGGGGGGGGGGCCACGCAGCCGCCAGTGGACACCTTTCCGATCTGTGCAGGCCCGTGGTATTAGAACTTGCGAGAGTAGCACTTTCTCTATTCTGATCTTGAGAAGCACAAGTTCAGCATAGAGGAAGTGCTGGGCATGCCCAGAGAAAGAGGCAGCAGAATGGGCTTCAGTGCCAGATGCAGTGACAAGCGATCGGCTCCTTCCCAACAGACAGAGACAGCAGAAATGAGAGGGGCTCTGAGGCTGCTGGCTAAACAAATAGAGGAGGCTTGCCTTCTGTGTGTGTATGCATATGAATAGGAGCTTGTGTGTGGTCCTCTATCTTTGTGTGTGAGAATGGGTGCCTGCCTCAGGATGGTTGCGTGCGTGTGTGTGAGAGAGAGAGAGAATGGGTGCCTGCCTGGGCAGTGTTCTGTATGCGTGTGTATGAGAGAATGGGTGCTGCCTGGGGCTCTATCTATGTTTTGAGAGAATGAATGCCTGCACAGGGCTCTGTGTGTGTGAGAGAGAGAGAGAGTGCCTGCCGATTGGGAGGGGACTTTGATATATGTGTGTGAGAATGGATGCCTGCCTCGGGGGTGTCATGTTTGTGCATGTGTGAGAGAATGGGTGCCTGCCTAGGGGTCTGTGTATGTGTGTGTGTGTGTGAGAGAATTGTTGCCCTCCTGGGGCGGGGGGGCATTGTGTGTGTGTGTGTGAGAGAGAGAATGAATGGATGCCTGCCTGGGGATCTGTGTGGATGAGAGCCTGTATGTGTATGAGGGAATCTGGAGGAATAAGTGCTTTTGTGTGCATGGGGGGCAGAGGGACTTAAAGCCTGTGTGTGAGGGTATGTATATGAGCGTGTGTGTGAGAGAATGAATATGCGAGTGTGTGTGTGAATGAGAGAGGATAAAGTTTGGGTGTCCTCCTAGCCCCCTAATCCTTGACATTCTCTGGGTGACTGGAAATCAAGTTCCCAGGTATGGACAGCAGGGCCTTTTTTATCCTCAGTTTTAATTATTGGGTGTTATTTGATGTGACTGCTGTTTTGAAATATTTTATTGGTGCTTGGAGAAATTTAAAAAATGTATTTGACTTTAATAGATGTTCTATTTGTCAGTTTTGAAAATATTTATTTTTCTTATCATTCTACTACCATAATTGACACTTTGTTTCTTGATTTTGTTTGAGGAATGGTGGTTCTGTTTTTCCATTGTTACACTGTAGACAGAGTCTGGCATTTTGGGGTTTCCATTTCAGTTTTTGTCTGCATATTGCTGGTTCTAATTTGTGATCCTTTATTCTGTATTTGGGAAGGGTCTGCCTCTGCTCTGTGCGTGTGGCCAAGGTGAGAGATTTTGCTAGCGTGTAGTATCTGTGTAGGGATCTGTAGCAATCGGGTTTGTTTCGTTTCCCCAGTAGGCGGTGTATTGGGATTCTGGGACCCAGTGTAATATTTAGAGCTGCTTTTTCACAGGTAGGGTCCTTGGTGTTAATGTTATGATAGGTTTGCCATATAGATTTTGCGTGTCTTTTTTTCTAGGGTTTATTCACAATAATCTAGGGATTATTCACAATGTGTCTGGCAGTGGAAGGAGTTTGTGCTGCTGTTCCTGTGAGGTGCCTCTCTGTGTTTGTGTGTATCTGATTGCTCCTATTAGCAACCCTAAAGAGAATCAGAACTGGGATTCTGAACTTCTGGCTGGCAGTGTGATTGCTTGCTGACTGGTTGGTGAGAGACTTTGACATGTCCATATATATTATACAGGGTGTAACCCAACTTTGGGTAGGGGGCCCAACAAATTGGATGGAAAGGGAGCAGCGAGGCTCACCTTGCATTAGCATATCATTAGCTTATTGCTTCGGGAGCTAATGTTTATTTTATTTTTTAACCCAAGCATTAAAAATGTGCGCAGGAAACCAGTACACAGTTTTTTAATGCTCAGATTATTACATTGGCTCCACTGTCTTTATTATAACATCACGGGTAACTTCATGCGGCAGCTGCATGCATAAGCTTTCAGAGCAACCTTTGGTGTACGACTTCACTGTGAAAATTATTGCAATGAACGTGCACGATCTCACCAGCACAAAGTTACAGCTGCTTTTTGCAGGACGTAACCTGTGCATCTTAATTTACTGCATACTTCTTATAATCAAGTGTGCCTATAAATCCCAATTCCACCCTTCCTCTCCCCCGAGAACATCTGTTTTTTGGGGTTTTTTTGTGCACGTAAAAGTATGTGCAAAATCAGGTTGCACACCTATTTATGTGGGCAATTTTATAACCAAGCATTTACCATTGCCCTTATTTATGTGGGCAATTTTATAGCCAAGCATTTACACACACAAACCCATGTTTCATGCACATAAGTGGCTTTGAATATGACTCCCAAAATGGTAACTTAATGGAAACTGACTCTTGTGCTGTCATGCCAGTCACAGTTGCTCCCCTTTGAAATGTCTTTTAACCAGTTCTGGGTTCATTTACAAACCCAGTTCACTGTTTTGTAAAATAGTCTTCATGTGGTAGTGTATGACTTGCCCTTCCAAAGGGTGCATCATATCAACCCGTCTATATTTTTTGTTCATTTAATTTGAAGAAGTTGATCGTTAGTTTAACTAGACCTGTTTTCCAAAAACTGTGTTGCTTCCCATTGTTAATCACTTACCTTTCTAGATGACATTCAGTCTTTTCTATTATTTTCAATCTTAGGCAAATTCTGCTTTTACACGTGGCAGCTGGTAATAGTGCGATCCCAAGATAGATCTTCCAGTGTTCCTGTGTTTGTCTGTTTGTTTTAGTTGATAAAAGCTGACGATCACGCCTGGCTTTGCTTTGGAATAATATTTCAGAACACAGAGTTTAACTTTCATTTAAAACTCTTGACTCTGGTTTTCTTGAGTTGTCTTTCTCCTCTCTCTTTCAGAGTTTGGCGTTCATTTGGCAGAATTAACAGTAGATCCCCAGGGAGCTCTGGCAATTCGTCAGGTGAGTCTGCCAGGGCTGTCGCTGAAAAGGTGATTGTCAAGTAAGTGTGCGGTTCTGTGCACTGCAGTCGTACAATACTTGCACTGAAATGTATTGAGCAATAGTATGAGCTGTTGGTGGATCTGAGGACGTTTGCCAGCCGATATTCGTGCTTTGGGTGTCTCCTCCATCGAGGTCACTCTCGCTGTCTTAGGTATATCAGGGTACTGAGCCTCCTCCCCTGAGGTGCTTTCACCTGTTCGTGCTACATCTAATCATATGAGGAATGCAAGGATGCTATGGTCACTATCTGAGTTAACACCCTACCTGTTCTTCTGCAGTCATACTTTGAGACTTCTCTGAGCAGTGCTGTATGTTTAGCAAACATCTTGTATAGTCCTCTTCATCTCTCCCGGAAAAGAAAATATCAACCCATAATTTGTCCTTCCCTGTACGCACCCAGATCAGGCCAGACTCCTGGGTTTTACCTCCCTGCCAGCAGATGGAGACAGAGAAAGTTTCACTAACATCATACATAACCCAGTGTGTCACCTGCAGTCCCTCAGTATTTCTGTCTCCAGCACGTGGTAAATGGCGTAAAACCTGCAGTCTGTAGTATTTGGGGGGAAAAAAAAGAAAAAGATCTCCAGCTCCTCCAAGGAGGTTTGTTAGGTCCTGATGGAGCCACCCCCCCCCCCCCCCCCCCCGGGGTGGCCAAGCAGGGAGTTGGTGACCCTTGATGGTAGCTTGCTCCGAGACTCCTGTGGGGGAGTATATCTGGGTCCAGACCCCTCATCCCTCACGAGGCAGCGTTGGTTCCGCTGGCAGCTCTGTATTTCCGGTACTGTCTGCGCAGGGAAGTATTGAATTTCTGTTCCTCTTTGTTCCGGGACTAGTTACAGCAGTGGATGCAGTTAAAAAAAAAAAAACCCAAAAAACAAGCAAGAGCGACCGGGAGGCAGTGGAATCATCGTGCTGGTCACTCGGGGCCGTGATCGCTGCTTCATAACCGGTCACCCAGCCGTTTCCTGAGGTTCGGGTAAACGGGGTGATGATAGCGGTGCTCAGCTCAGAGTTTGTCCATGTTTGTCGTACAAACTGGCAAGTCTAAACTTTACAACATGCTTAGATTGCAGTGAGATCTGTTATTTTTATTGCACTCTGTGTCTTCATGACTTTGGGTCTATCTCAATAACGTAGTATTTTGCAGGATAGTGTGACCAGAGAGTGGGGAGAACAAGGGTAGTTTGGTTATTGCGGTAACTGTCGTGGGTTCCCCCACCTGTGAAATGTGATAGTTGTACAAGCCAGAAGCCCTGTGATGTTTTCTTATACTTGCAGCATTTTATTTCAGAACCAGAAATAAGCTACTAAGCTTGGTTGTGACAAAAAATCTGCTTTTCCTGTTTGTAAGTGCAGCTCCATTGTGATGTCGGTCATTGTCAGTGCAGCCTTGCCATTGGTTACTGCCATAACTCACATAAGGAAGTTGGTTGGGCAGAGAGTTTTCCTTGATGGGTTCTTGGCCATTCTAAGAGTCACGTTTCATGTGCAGTATATTTGGTTTTTACAGCTGGCATCTGTCATTTTGAAACAGTATGTGGAAACTCACTGGTATTCTCAGTCGGAGAAGTTCAGACCCCCAGAGACTACGGAAAGGGTAAGATAAAGATCCATTTCTGCTGTTCATAGTCGTGTTGGGTTACCCCTTGTAACTGGTTAGTAAGTATTCAGTTTAAAACATGCAATCCATATTCAGAGAGCGTGAAGGAGGAGGAGCGGCCTAGTGATTAGAGCTCTAGGCTGGTTACCAGGCTTCAAATCTCACTTCTATCACTGACCACTGCTTGCAATCTTTTCGCAAGTCACTACTACTCCCATTACCTCAAGTGCCCACTTAGATTGTGAGTTCTTTAGGACAGAGACTTATTGTACCTAAACACTTAAACAATATGCTGCAAAATGGAGAGAGATGTCCAATAGTACCTTTAAAATATTATTGAACTATTTACATCTTTTCTATAGAGACAAGTAAATATGAATGCAGTCTATAAATCTGTAATGTAAGGCTGGATTTTTTTGTTGTAGTGATCATTTCAGAATAAGTCATAAATCAAATCCCTTTTGACATCAGATGTGTCTTTCATTCACCTTGTTACCCGCAACTTTGGATCCCTTAAAAACCATTCCTGTGTCCCAGATGAGAACTGCTGGAGGATGCATTTCTCTACACTCATTCCCTGTATGTACCCAGATCAATCCAAACTCCTGGGTTTTGCCTCCCCTCCAGCAGATGGAGACAGAGAAAATTCCTCCTTTTCTACTTGTCTGGGGAGTGAGATGAGAATCTCATGTAGGGGGATTTTGGCACCTTCCTGAAGTTGAAAAAAGAGGATTTAATTGGGACGCGACTTATTTCTGAAAATATTTGCGTAGGAAAGGGAATTGCATGAAACTGTTGTGAAACATGATGTAGTCTGGTGATTAGAAATTTTGCAGTTCATGCCTCGGATAAATGTGCTTTTACTTTTTTCTTTATAGGCAAAAGCAGTCATTAGGCAACTGCTACCTAATGGACTGAGGGAGTGTATTAGCAAAGTGCGCTCCAGTGTGGCCTATGCGGTATCGGCTATTGCACATTGGGACTGGCCTGAGGCCTGGCCACAGCTCTTCAGTTTGTTGATGGAGATGCTGGTTAGTGGAGACCTGAATGCAGTTCACGGAGCTATGAGAGTGCTGACAGGTATGTTTTATGGGTGCTAGGAACAGTCTAGCTTCTTTATAGCGCTCCCATCTTTGTTCTTTATGGATATCTGAGGTGTGCAGTAAACCATTAATACTCCATCTTTGGAGTATGAAAGTTTTACCACATGTGCTTTTGTGCTGGAGAAGGGCAGCGCACTCTTCCACTGGCCTGGACTGAGGGAAAAGTCCCCCCCCCCCCCCCACCTCTACCTACCTCCCAATAATATCTGTAATGAAAAAGTGGAGTTAAAGTCCTTACAGATGTAAAGTTTATATCTTCTTTGACTCCTTGAATGATCTGGCTAGTGGGAGCCTTACCCAACCCATGCTCTCTGCCATCTCTGAATAACCTTAGACTTTAATTCACAGATACCTCTGTATATTTCAGTCTAAAGCCTCCAGCTCCCACTTCCTAGCCCCGCTCGCCCGCTGAGGAACGACCCATGACTCCCTTTGGAATCCAGAAACACATTCTCTTAAGGCAGCCAGTATGTCTCACTAGTGCATTATGGATGGGCTCCCTCCCTCTTCTTCATGAGGCCATGCCCTGCTGTTTCCAGAGCACTCAACAGTTCATCCCTTAGCCCAGTGATCTGGACGCTGGCGTGAGACTCCACCCCTGCATCGCCTGCATATTAATGTGTTGTGTATGTGTAATATCCCTACAGGAATAAGTAAAAGGAATAGGACTGTAATGTCCATCTGTCTGATCCCCTGCATTATTATTTAACATGCACCGAAGTTTACCTTGACTGATCTCTGTGATTATTTGTAAACTGTTGAGATTTGATGTTGCGTTGATTAAAGCTCATTTTCACTTTGCAGTCTTCCTTGTCCATTGTAGCACGACCATGTACCATAAAACACGTTTGCAAACTTATTACCTTGCTTATAAAATCCATTGCTGGATTAGCTTGCCTGTCACCTCGCTGCCCTTTCCTATTGCTCGGTAGATTGACTTAATTTCCCTAGCATTTTTATTTTTCTAAAAGCTTTTAAAATCCTGCATTGTGGGGTTTGTTGGCGGGAAGCATCCTGTTTATCATAGTAGATAAACTCCATCTAGTCAGTACCTGAATATAATCCAAAAGGTGGAATATAAACGTTTCTGTTTCTTTAGAGTTTACCCGTGAGGTGACGGACACTCAGATGCCGCTTGTTGCACCAGTTATTCTCCCCGAGATGTACAAGATCTTTACAATGGCCGAGGTATGTGGGGAAGCGTTTTTTGTTTTGTTTTTTTTAAACCGCTCTGTGTGCAGTAACTGAAAGTGGTCACTCCATTGAAAGGTGGGAGCCCTTGGCTGGCTAGCGCAGCACTGGAGATATTTTCAGCAGGCTCCTAAGTTCCATGTTGTTTTCCTACAAAATATTTTCATTAGCTTGTATGAGAGAGACTGTTTGGGTAAGTTGTGGTAAATGGAGGTTGCTGTTGGCCTTTACTACCTCCTTAGGTGTCTGTATCATTTGAGTTACACTGTAGAAATGCAACTTTGGCTCTGTGCCTCTGCTCTGTGATTTATGGATCTGATTTTTTTTTTAACCTTTTCATGTATTTGTCAGAAACCTAAAATATTTATAAGGAAGACAGCACATGAAAAAGCTGTAAAATGTCCTAAGAGTATATTCTCTCACTCACACACATGCACACGCAGAGTATCTGCTAGGCAGCAGGTGCAATAGCAAAGCACAAACTACAAGGATAACGCAAACAGTAGAAGGTGGGGAAGTAAAAAAAAAAAAAAAATTACAGGAACACAAACAGGACCTCCATATCAAGAGGAGAGTATGTGTGAAACCTGGTATGGTTTGCATAAGCCTTCCCACATGAAATCATTATAAATGCATCATAGCAGAGAGAGAGGGATCTATATCGTAGAGAAAACAATTCAGTGTAAGATCTGAATGAGTACGTTTCGTGGAGAGTTACAAATCCAGTTGCAGCTTATTGCACATTTGGCTTCAGTGGGGGAAACGCTCCTGCTGAGCTGCTTTTTATGGTGTTTCTGAGAGATCCAGGATCAGCAGGTGAACAGCAAGCACCGTGTTACCATCCAGTCAGCTTAGGAATTGCTATTTGGCTTTCACCCAAGGCTATTTAAAGACATGAACGTGGTAAATCTGAGCGCAGAAACCTCGGTGAGACCAGGCTTGGGAACCTATACACATGCCCTGGAGGAAGTCTTTTCGAAAAGGTCTTTGGCAGCCTTCATGGTGAAGTCTCTGGAAAATCATCCATTTATATGGAAACCTTGGTGAATGTTAAAGACATTAAATGCAGGGGGGCGGGACCTCGGCAGGACCCCCGGGGGGGGCAGTGAGAAGGTGCAGGCTGTTGGGTCGGTTCTGCCGGTGGCTGTTTTGGCAGCACATGCTGATGTGCAGGCTGCTGTTTCTGAACCCTGGGATGCCCCGCCCACGCTTTTTTCCAGTGGGAAAGGACCCTGCTGGTGGCAGGGAGGGAGGGAGCGGATCAGGACTCTTCCTCCTCGGACTCGGAGGTGTTCTCCCACAGGTTTTGTACTCTTCTTCATAAGGCTTATTTAGCCAGGAAGGAGTTGGGGCAAAGAGACCATTGCCAAAGAATTGCTGGTCGGCCAAAAAGGCTAGAGGTCCAGTGAAATCAGGAGGGATCCTACGTATGATGGGTCTCGGATGAGCCCCAGAGGAGGACGGTTCGTCAGATGGTATGGATCATCCTGATCAGCTCCTAGGGGGTTCGGCAGAATCGGACAAGGACCCTGTTGGTGCCCTGAGAGATCTGAGGCAGGATCTGGACTAGGATCCACTGGATAGTATAGGGGATCTGATGCAGGATCTGGATGCGGTTCTGATTGTGGAAGGAGATGACCCGCGCGTGGACGGCTGTTCCGAAGGGAGGAACTGGGTCCATTGATTCTCCAGGTGCTGGAGGAGCTCGGGATTAAGGCCGCCCAGGAAGATTCGGACAAGGAAGAGGTGAACCCACTTCTGGAGGGATTACAGGGACCCCCTATAGCATTCCCCTTGCTGAAGCAAGTGAAGAAGTTGGTGGATCGGAAGTGGGAATCTCCCGAGGTGGGCCTGAAGGTCGTAAGAGCTATGGGGATGCTATATCCCTTGCCAGGACACACCTTGGAGTCATGGAGAATTCCCAGGGTGGATGCGGCATGTCTGCGGTTACCAAAAAGACAATCATCCCGGTAGCGGGAGCAGCAGCCCTAAAGGATAGGAAGCTGGAGATTCTGCTCAAGAGGCTGCTTACGGATTCTGCTTTGACCCTGCGTGCAACGGTGTGCAGAAGTCTGATGCAGAGAGCCTGTTTGTCCTGGGTGCAGAAGGCACATGACAAACGTTCTGGAGTGGCATCTGACGCAGCGCAGGCTTCCCGCTTAGAGGTGGGGGTGGCCTGTGTGGCCGATGCTCTGTATGACATGGCCTGGACTTCCGCCAGGAGTATGGTCTCGGCTGTGGTGGCGCGATGGCTCCTTTGACTGCAAAATTGGTCAGCGGACGTATGATCTAAATCCCAGCTGGCAAACCTCTCTCTTAGGGGGAGGTTTCTCTTTGGAGAGGACTTAAGCAGCTTGTGAAGCAGTTGGGAGAGTCGAAGGGCAATGAATTATCTGAGGACAGGAAGGGTCCTAGGAAGTCCTTTCTGCCGCGAGCCCATTTTCGGGAGGCTAGGAGATTTCGCCCAAGCAGGACCCCTGCGTTGGCATCGCAGAAACAGAGTTCAGGCAGACAGCAGCCTTTTTGGAATCGGCGCAGATCCCAGAGGGACGGTGGGTCCCAAGGTGGGAGCGGAAGCAAGATTGGGCAATGAATGTCTGTTGGTCCGCTCCTCTCTGGAAGCTTTCGAAGGGAGGCTCTCTTTTATGAGGCGTGGACCAGAAATAAAGTTGGACCAGTGGGTCATGGAGGTGATAAGAGATGGTTATGCCTTAGAATTTTCTCGGCCGCTCAGGGACGCCTTTGTAGTCTCCCACTGCGACTCCTGGTGCAAGGGAGAGGTGGTGTGGGACATGCTACAGAGCTTACAACTTCTGCGCGCCATTGTTCTGGTGCCGCCTCAGGAGAGAGGGCAGGTATTCCATGTACTTCTTGATGCCAAAGAAAGAGGGGACCTTTCGGCCCATTCTCAATCTGCAGAAAATAAATGCTGCCCTCTGGGTGCCGTGTTTTCTGATGGAGACGCTGCACATGGTGATAGCGGTGGTGCGCAAAGGAGAGATTCTAGCATCTTTGGACTTGCCGGAAGCCTGTCTTCATATCTCCATTCGGCTCTAACACCAGAAATTTCTGAGGTTCATGGTTCTGGGAGAACATTTCCAGTTTCAGGCTCTTCCCTTTTGGGGTGGCAACGGTGCCGCGCACATTCACAAAGGTGATGGTGGTGGTAGCGGCGGCACTCAAAGGAAGGTATCCTGGTGCACCTGTACCTGGATGATTGGCTGATACGGGCGAAGTCGGAGGTGGAGTGTGGTTGCTCAGTCCAGTGGCTACTTCAGCTTTTGGAGGTGTCGGGCTGGATGACCAACCTCGCAAAGAGTCATCTGAGGCCGACCCAATCTTTGGAGTATCTGGGAGCATGCTTCGATACCCGGTTGGGGAAGGTGTTTGACTTCAGCAAAGTCAGGTTCTTCGGTTAATGAGTGTGTCACTGCCTAAGGTCTGGGATTACCTTCAGGTGCTGGGTTCCATGGCTTCTATGCTAGAATTGGTGCCATGGGCCTTTGCTTACATGCATCCTCTGCAGGGAGGCTCTGTTATCCCATTGGAGTCTGCTGTTGGAAGAATTTCAGCCTCCTTTACCATTGCCAGAGGATGCCAGGTCCAGTCTTTTGTGGAGGCTGTCGTGACACACTCTGGAGAAGGGAATGGATCTGGAAATACCCAACTTGGGTACTGGTGACCACGGATGCCACCCTCTCTAGATGAGGGGTGATTTTTCAAGGGAAATCCGCCTAGGGTCAGTGGTCACTGGAGGAGGCAACTTGGTCTATCAATCTGTTGGAAATCAGAGCAGCGCGCAAGCCCTTGGTGGCGTTTCTTCTGCTCATTCAGGACAAATTGGTGTGTTTTCTCAGACAGTACAATGACAGTAGCATACATCAATTGTCAAGGCAGTACAAAGAGTCATCTAGTGGCGCTAAAGGCACAAGCGATGTTTGTGTGGGTGGAGGAACATCTGGTGAGTTCCTCATGTGGCCAGAGTGGAGAGTGTGCAGGCAGACATCCTCAGCAGACAGCATCTGGACTCCTAGGAGAGTGGGTGTTGTTGGCAGAAGCCTTCGCCTTACTTCAGGCAAGATGGGGCAGACCAGTGATAGACCTCATGGTGACTCCAGCAAATGCCAAAACGGAACGGGTTTTCAGTTGCAGACTTGAGGTCGGATCTTAGGGCATCGACACTTTCGTTCAACAGTGACCGACACATCTGTTGCTGTACACTTTCCTTCGTGGCCACTCATAGGTCGAGTGTTGCAGCGTATCGAGCTTCATCCAGGCAGAGGGATTCTGGTGGCACCTGAGTGGCCGCAGCAGCCGTGGTTTGCAGACCACCTGCATATGGCGGACAGGCCCATTTGCTTGTCTCATCTCTCAGGTTCTTGTATATTCAGACCGGGTGGATCGCTTCTGACTAGTGGCTTGGCGCTTGAGAAGTGGCGACTTCATTTAGAAGGTTATTCGGAGCCTGTGATTGCGACACAGCTTCAGGTGAGGAGACCTTCCTCTTCAATGGCTTTTATCCAGGTGTGGAGAGTTTTTGAATCTTGGTGTTTGCAAAACAGGGTAAAGTCTTTTAAAGGTGGACATTCCACATATTTTAGCCTTCTTGTAGAGCGGTTTGGCTAAGGGGCTGGTCTATAATTCCCTTCGGGTCCATGTAGCAGCTTTGGGTCCCCTCGTGGTAGGATTCAGGGAAGACCGCTGGCATCTCATCCAGATGTGACTAGTTTCCTAAAAGGGGGAAAGCATCTGCGTCCTCTGGTGCAGAAGATCTATCTGGCTTGGAGTCTGAATTTGGTTCTTCGGGTACTGTGTGGCCCTCCCTTCAGCCAAATGCAAAGGACATCCTTGAAGGATTTTACCCCTGAAGACTGTTTTCCTGGTGGCCATCTGTTCAGCTAGGTGTATATTTGAACTGCAAACGTTGTCACGTAGGGATCCTTTCCTGTGCTTTTCAGAGGACAGGGTCTCTTTGCGCATGGTTCCTTTTTTGCTGAAGGTAGTGTCCTCTCTTCACCTTAATCAGATGGTGGAGGTTCCGGCTTTTCCGAATTTGACAGCCTGTAGTCCGATGGCTAGGGAGCTTCACTTATTGGATGTGCGTCGTATTCTTTTATGTTATCTCAAGGTGACTAATGCCTTTCGGAGATCTGATCATCTGTTTGTCCTTTTCAGTGGAGCAAAGAAGGGAAATAAAGCTTCCTAGGGCACTATTGCTCGATGGGTAAAAGACAATAGCTTCGGCTTACATCTGCAAGGGCCGGTTGGTGCCGGAGGGGTTGAGAGCACTTTCCACTAGGGTGCAGGTGACCTCATGGAGTGTCAACTGCTTTCTCCGCAGGATATTTGTCGTGCGGCGACATGGTCTTCTCTTCACACTTTTTCCAAACATTACTGCTTGAATGTGCGGGTCCCAGAGGAGGTGACGTTCTGGGGAGAGTGTTTTGTGCGTGGGTCTTTCAGGTTCCTGCCCAGAATAGAGGGGATTGGGTACATCCCACGTGTCTGGACTGATCCGGGGTACGAACAGGAAAGGAAAATAATTTTCATTCCTGAAGTACCACGGATCAGTCCAGAGACCCATCCTTGCTTCTGGATTTGGCTGAGTTGGTGGGACTGGCATATGATTACTAAGCACTGTACATAGTTTGATATAGGTTTGTGTTGAATCAAGGGGGTGTCTGGTTTGCAGGGGGCTCCAACTTTTAGTCTCTGTTCGCCCAAGGTTTATTGGGGTTTGTTAAGGTGGAAATCTTGGCTTGGGTACAGGTTAATTCTGAGGGAGTGCCAGTGGCACTCTCGGTTAAGTAGCAGTTCCTCAAAGTTTTGTTCTCTACCTCCATCTGGTAGGGATGCATAAATCCACTTGTCTGGACTGATCCGTGGTACTTCAGGAACGAAAATTAGCAGGTAAGAACCAACTTTCCTATAACAAGAGCTGCATCAAAAGACTTGCAAAATCTTTTGTCCAAGTAGTGAAGTGGAGATGGGCATGTGTATCGAAAGCCACCCAACGGGAATATGCATGGATAGATTTGCATACAATGGAAACAGTGTGCATGCATATTCATTAGGGATATCCTGAAGACTTGACCGGTTTGTGGCCCTCTAGGTCTGGAGTAGTCCACCCTTGCTCTAGAATGAGGGATCATGAGATGAACTTGAAAGGAAGGTATAATCTGAAGAAATATTTCTTTACAGAAAGGGGGTTGGATGCATAGAACAGCCTCCCTGTACAGGTGGTGGGAACAGTATTAAAATCCAACAAAGCACAAAGGATCTCTGAGGGACTGAGCAGAAGACACAGATGGGCCATTATGTTCTGAGTTTGGTTCTTAGCAATTTCGACTCACTCATATTGATCAATTACCTGACCGATGTCAGGAGAAGGGAGAAGACTCAATTCCATTTTTAATAAGCAGGATAAGAATAATTTCAAATACAAAACTGAGCAGATGTAAACCTGGAAGTTAGCAGTGGAAGGATGCTTACAGGCCCAGAGCATGGCATGTCTTTTGGATGGTTCAGGAGTGGGATGGGAGCAAGAATCACAAAACAAAGTTATGTGCTCCTTGCCCTATTCAGGCAAGTTTCTCTCCTCTCCTATGCCACAGGTCTTATGTTGGTTAACAAATGGCAGTGGCTATATTTGTAATTGATAGTGCACTCGTGACTATAAAGACCATTATTAGAGTTGCAGGTCTTGCCACAATGAATCGCAGGTGTCAACGGGCTCTCTCCTTTGCTCGTATTTCTGCTGTGATCAGATAGTCCTTTCTCATCCTGGTGCTGGACTTCGTGAGCGAGAAGTCAATATAACTTAAAGAAAAGCATTTATAAAGTTTGCAGAAAGCTATTTTGTAAACTTGTTTCTCAGGTGCTACCTTCCTCCCTTTGCAGTGATGAAATAAACCAAAGCGAAATGTAGAGCAGCGCGAGAGAGCATCTTGTGATTCAGAGAGTGCCTGTGAGTGTTTGCAGACAGGTGGTGGTGTTTGGTGGACCGAGAGGCAGGAACTGATTTTTGATTTCCCCAATAGATCTATGGGATTCGTACACGGTCGCGTGCGGTAGAGATTTTCACCACTTGTGCCCATATGGTCTGTAATATGGAGGAAGTCGAGAAGGTAAGCCCGACGGCGGTCAGCCCCTGGTTCGTTGTTGGAGGGGAGGGGCAGTCCAATAAGGACTCCGGGAAATGCTTGTTGAAGAGGGGGTAACTTGGACATTGTTTTTATTCATTTTAAAAGTGAAACTTGATGTGGATATGAATGTTGCTTGCTGCCGCCTTGTCATGTGGACAGACTGAGTTCTGGTTTTACCTTACTGTGTCTGTATGGCCTTGTCCTGCTGCTCTTGGCTCCATCTATGTAGTGGGATAAAATCAGGACTGGCTCAGTCTGCCCAGGTGACACGGAGGCAGTTGGTAGCCCTGGTGGCTGTGGAAACGCCTAGCTCCCATGGCAGGTGTCTGAGACCTTTTCTTTCTGTGCTAGCCAGTGGGGGTGCGACTCGTTTGAGGGTTCAGGTTGCATGTTGCTACTCAATAGCAGCTAGAGTGCGTCGCCCGTGGCAGAATCTCCGTCCAGAACAAGCCAACTTATAGGAAATGTGGTTTTTCCTCCTTTTTATTTTAAAGATTGGTTTAATTATAAAGAAGATTTGCATCCTTTTCCCCTCCCCCTGACCTTAGCATGGTGTGAAATTGATGGGTCTCCATCTTGAGCTGCCCTCCCTCCAAACGAAACAGCCTAGTTGTGTTTAGCTCCCAAGATCTTCACGCACTGTCTTGGCCTTTTAGCCGGTTTTTTTAGATCACACTCTGTTTTCGTCCCAATTTTTCTTTTTTTTTTTTGTCCTTTCCACATCAGATTTTCAGGACAGGTCAGGGGGGGACATGACTTTGACAAGGGTGTGTTTTTTGGATGTACATGCAGACCATGCTTTCATGCACCCCAGAAAGTAAACTCCTTTAATTCTGGCCAGAACGTCTTGTTATTTCCTAGGATGTAGCAAAATGGGGAAAATGTACTGTGCCCCAAAAACGGAGAGCCTGATCATTGCAGCCATAAGAAACAAGACAGGCCTCCGTTCCATAGACATGTTTGATTTTCTGAAGCAGGGCTCATGCTGAGACAGGTGTACCTTAGGGCCTATGGCTGTTCCACCACAAACTTCATTAGAAGTTCTTTGCAGGTTCAGGTGCTCCTTGATAAATGTCTCTGTCTGGATTTCGACTAGGGTGCAGCTAAAGCCCTGATTTTCCCCGTGGTTCAGCAGTTCACGGATGCCTTCGTTCAGGCGCTGCAGATGCCAGATGGCCCTACGTCAGACAGTGGACTTAAAATGGAGGTTTTAAAGGTAAGTGGTGGCATTGCAGTGCAATCTAGGAATATATATTTTAGTTAGAGGTGTGCATTTGATTCATTAAAGGCAGCGATCCATAAAGGTCCTCAGTGTGGCAACAAGCACCTTTCCAATGACACTCCTTCCAACCCTCGTATCAAGAACAGGAGGCGACGATATGAGGTTTTGAAAGGGGAAGGTTCAGAGAAAACATGAGAGGGAACTGGGTGGTGGATTAAGTATGTGAACTTGTAAGCTCATCTACCCATGTTCCTGGGACGGAGAGAGAGCACATTGGTAAGAACAGGGTAGGAATGTTGCAAACTGCAAACCACCTACCCTTCATTTCCTTTGAGTAAAAGAAGAGGCGATGAGGAGAAAACAGGGAGGAAGGTAAAGGAAGCACGACCTACCAATGCTGTAGGCTGCAGGATTTAATGCAGACTGAACCAGCCGGAGGGGTAAGTCACACCATGTCTGTAACATTACCAATGTCCTATTTCCTCTAGTTTGTATCACTTAGACTGCTGGTACTAGATTATTATGATAGTTCCCAAATGCGAAGAGAGACTAACAGTCTATTGTAAGTTGACGATTTTAAAAGAAACCAGGCGGTAATAGAGAAATATGCACTATACAAACTATCAGAACCATGGCACTCTGAAATGTGAGCTGACCTTGGCGAGGCCATACTTGATCAGTGTGTGATTGGACATCTGGACCAAGTTCATGTTATCTTATGAAGACACTTTCAATAAAAGACAAATCATAAAGAAGTAGGATTCATAAGTAGGATTCATAAGTAGGATTCATAAGTAGGATTCTGTCAAACACAAGAAAAAGAGACCATATTACCCCCACACTCATAGAACTACATTGGCTCCCAATAAAATCACGAATTCTTTATAAAGCACTCTCCATCATTCATAAAAGTCTGTTAAACTCCAACCTCAACTGGATCAACCCCCCCCCTCCTCCCCGCACCTCCAACAGACCCACCCGCCCAGCCCTTCAAGGAACCCTTCGTGCCCAACCCATCAAAACTTTCAAACTCTCCTCTACTATTAGCAGAGCTTTCTCCCTCGCCAGCACCACCTTATGGAACTCCCTACCCCATGATATACGCCTAGAGACACATACACCCAAATTCAAAAAAAAACTGAAAACCTGGCTTTTCCAGCAAGCCTACTCCATATCCCCCCCCCACCACTTAGAATTTCCCCCATTAGAGAATTCCTCTATAATATATACTCTTCGAGCTATGACTATGAATGCCTTCGATTTAAGACTAAGAATTTGCCTGCTGTTTTTTGTACTTTGAACTCTCCTATCTGTGTATATAGTTGGTTTACTCATATTGATTATATTTATTTTCTAG
The DNA here is from genome assembly GCF_901001135.1 of Rhinatrema bivittatum. Classification (NCBI taxonomy): domain Eukaryota; kingdom Metazoa; phylum Chordata; class Amphibia; order Gymnophiona; family Rhinatrematidae; genus Rhinatrema; species Rhinatrema bivittatum. The sequence continues at coordinate 16,303,331 of NC_042626.1, read as the reverse complement.
TTTTCACCCCCCTGTTTAATGTACTCTATTGGTTATACGTAAGGGCCCCGCCCAAAAGTTAATCTTGTTCCGCTGTTATATGTAAGGGCTCTGCCCAAAAGTTTTTGTTTTTTGTAAACCGATGCGATGTGTCAACGGATGTCGGTATAAAAGAGACCTTAAATAAATAAATAAATAAATAAATAAAAACCGTACTGCATGACTAATTTTTTCCTTCTTGCACAGTGCCCTTGTTCTCTGGTCTGTTCACAAACTGCCAGAGAATAACATCCATGCTAGTCGCCTCCCACCCACCAAGGGAAGAGGGTGAGAGGAAACCAAATAGAAAATTCAGGCATCGGTCACAAAATTTTAGGAGCTGGGAGAAATTGTTTCCGTTTTGTTGCTATTTTGATTGTCCTCCGGTATTTTTTTGTTCTTTTGCTCCTTTTGTTTCCTCTCTCTATTTTTTATTTTGTCTCTTGTGCATTTTTTTTGTTTTCTGAATTTTAGAAGCAGGTGCCAAATTTGAGACACCAGATGACATGGCTTCCTAGATGTTTCCAGCCCTGTTTTCAATGATATGGTGTTTAGGTATCTCCCCAGTTCTGTGGAATTCCTTCCATTCTCTATTCCATCTGCTTTATTTCAGCGCTTCGGGATACCTTCACCTTAATGTGCAAGAGAACCTTCAGCTCTACATCTGTGCCATTTATACCCTATGTTTAGATAACTGAAGTATATTTGTTTTACCTTTCTGTGAACCGATAATGGTTCTGCCTAACACCATTTTAGGGGACCTGTACTCGATCGCATAGGCAATATTCATGGCCCGATTAAAGGCTAGAAACAGAACACCTGGTGCTATTTTTGGGGTTGCAGGTGGTTCTGTCGTGCATTGGTTTGCCCTGTTTGATCCCGCTCCCTTTCATATCTCCTATTCAGGCTGTGACTGCCTTGGTGAAGAATTTCCCCAAGCATATGGTTTCTTCCATGCAACAGATTCTGCCCATTGTTTGGAACACATTGACAGAAAGTGCTGCTTTATATCCTTTTTTGTGATGTATTCTGCATATGTGATGTACTGTTCTATTGCATGTTTCTATGGGATGAGCTCTAAACCTTTGGTACCTTGAATTTCTACCAGGCTGGTCCTTCTTGCCTTCAGCATGATCCAGGAAACCATAAGATGAATCCCAGAATAAGTTAAACTGCTGTAACAATGTGAAAGGCAAATGTTCTGTGATTGATTAGAGATCAGTAATTACTCATCTTCTCAGAATGTTGTCCTCCTTTCTTTTACAAGTATGTTTATCTTAGCTGGTGGTGGTCCTGACCCAGATCAGTCCAGACCAGTGGGTTATGCATCCTCACCAGCAGAGGGAGGCAGAGAACAAAACCTTGAGGCACTGCTACTTAACTGAGAGTGCCATCTGCAGTCCCTCAGTATTTCTCTGTCTCCAGCAGATGGTAGAGGTGAATACCTGCAGTCTAGGTGATAGTTAATTTAGCTGTAGTTTTGTAGGCGATGAAGGAGCTTCCTGAGGTGTTAGGCACCTTCATGGGCCATCCCTTTTGAAGAGAATACTGGAGAGCTGAGGTCCACTGCAGGGTTATATGTACAGTGTTGTCAGCTTTGCAACCTGACTCCATCTGCTGGCAGGGGAGTATAAACCCGTTGGTCCCGAGTCCATGTCTAAACTAAGGATAACTAAATTATCAGGTAATTTCTCCATTCTAGTACATACTCAGATCAGTCCAGATTCCTGGGTTTTGTACCCCTGCCAGCAGATGGAGACAGTTTTACTGACACTGCTATAAAACCTAGTGTACAAACTACATTTCTGTTTGTACCCCCGATCAGTCCAGCCAAGTGGTTTTATGCATCCCTACCAGCTGAGGGAGGCAGAGAACAAAACTTTCCTAGCGTGTAGCCAGATGGACTCAGGACCAATGTATTTTGTGCTTCCCTGCTAGTAGATGGAGATGGAGACAGGTTTCAAAGCTGACATCACCCTAGATATACCCCTGCAGTGACTCATTTCAGACTTGGTGGACTCTCCATGTGGCGATCCATGGCGGCGCCATCTTGCGCATGGACCGCAGGGTGCCCCCTCGAACAACAGAGATTCCCATGATTCTGGAATTTTTACAGGATGGTCTGAACAAAGGATTGACCCTCAACTCCTTGAAGATCCTGGTGGAGGCGCTCTCCTGTTTCGGGGGGGGGGGGGAGGTGAACAGAAACCCATCTGTCAATGCATCCGGACTTGGCCTGTTTCCTAAAAGGGGTTAAATACCTCTGACCACCCTTAAAGTGGCCGGTCCCCCTATGGAACCTCAATCTGGTATTGGAGTTTTTAGTAGGGCCTTCCTTCAGGCCACTGCGCAGTCTGTCTCCACGCCTATTAACACTAAAGGCTGTATTCTTGGTGGCGATATGCCCGGCTCGTCGTATCTCCGAACTACAGGCGCTGTCGTGTCGGGAACCGTTCCTCCGGTTCACTCCAGGAACGTTGCAGTTTCGCACCATCCCTTCCTTCTTACCAAAGGTAGTCTCGGAGTTTCATCTGAACCAGTCCATCTCCTTACCGTCCCCCGGATGGATGCAAGGAACGGAAGACTACTGCCTACTACTCCACTTAAACATCAGTAGGCTTCTAGAACAGTACCTGGCACGCTCAGAACCGGCGCACAAGATAGACCACTTGTTTGTCCTTCACGGGGGAAGAAAACAAGGCGAAGTGGCTTCACCATAGCTCGCTGGATCAAGGAAGTGATCACGGGAGCTTATGTGGAGGCAGGGAAGCCTTTACCCTTTCAGGTTAAAGCTCATTCCACTAGGGCCCAGGCCTTATCCTGGGCAGAAGCTACGCTGCTGTCTCCCGTCAACATCTGCCGAGCAGTGACGTGGTCTTCCTTGCACACCACCTCCAGGTTTTATCGCCTGGGCGTCCAGGCCCGAGAGGACGCAGCCTTTGCCAGGACGGTGCTAACTGGACTGCGGGCAGCGTCCCACCCTGTCCGGGAGTAGCTTTTGTACATCCCATTGGTCCTGAGTCCATCTGGCTACACGCTAGGAAATGGAGAAATGACTTGCCTGATAATTTCATTTTCCATAGTGTAGACAGATGGACTCGGCATCCCGCCCACGGCTGCCCAGGAGAGGAGCCAAGAGAATCACCCGTGTTGCAGACCCCTGGTTTAAAGCTTTGTAAGCTCCTCCCCTGTGCACACCTAGCCTGATATCATAATCACGGTGAGATCATAATCCTGCTGATGCAGTCACCTGATTACACTGAAAGCACAAGTGACAGTGTCCCAGTGACCTGAGCAGAGGGAGGAAGGTAAGGGGTTTCTCAGCTTCCTGATGGGAATTAATATAGAGAGGCTGTAGCCTGAAAACACATTGTATTGCTTTTGTTTGACATGGGTGGTAAAAAGCACAGTTCTTAGTTTTCATGTTGGATCTGAGTAATAAGGCGTAATTGTTTTATGTGGCGGGCCAGAAAGAGAATGACCTATATTTAAGCAGGCTACGTGACTGGCGGTTTTCCTTAACGCCTTTCTGCACCTACGTGAGGACAGAAGTAAATGACACAGAAGAGGTAGAAGACCCTATCGATTCCGATGGTGAGCTTTTGATACCGCTTCCCTCTGTCTTAAACAAGGTTTTATTTCAAACAGCACCACGTGTTGGGTGGAGGACCAGATGTGCAGAAGTTGGGTTTCTGACCAAATTGTTACCTTTTAGATTTTAATTTCTGAACAGAAAGAGGGTTCTGTCTACAATGTAATTATTAATTTTTGACCCTTTCCTTCTGAGGGCAGGACAGCTCACAGTGTAGATAAAATCATTAATAAAACTCATGCCCCCAATTACAGTAAAATATGTAACATCGAATACATAGATCCCAAAAAGACAAAACTGAGCTAAGACAACAAACATCAAACACCACAATTAGTAATGAACAAAACCCCAGCAATCAACAGAAACCATCAGAAGAATTGCACACACAATATACACTTTACTTGGCTCTAATGAAATGCATTTCCAGCAGATGCCTAAAAGTCCAAAGGTGGTTCCCTAATCTCATGGTAACTTATTCCACCCAGGAGTGAGTGCGCAAGAAAAAAACGTGCTCACAAGCTGCAGAGGGTCTAATCAGCCTGAAGAAGGAATCTCCACAAACTCTCCCCGGCTTCCCTTAATGTATTCTATACACACAGATGTATTGGTAAAATGTATATATACTGCCCAGTCAGCAAAGCAGCATCCATAAAAGCTGCATAAACGCACTGTCGCCATTCCTTCAGGGAAGAGCTGAATCCCAGAATCACTTCTGCATAGTCTTACCTTAGCCCTGAGCCTGCCAGTAGCCCTCATTCGGTTTGCAGCCTCTCCAGCCCGAGGATGGAAAGGGTTTTCTCCCCGGGGTCCGCCAGCAGGTGAGCTGCAGGCAGTAATTCTGAAATGCTTCCCTTGGGCATTTGTTAACCTTTTTTTTTTTTTTCTAAATCATTTCTAGGTGAAGTACTTGGCTTTGAAAACCTAGTGTTTAGTATCTTCGAGTTTGTTCACACGCTGCTAGAAAACAACAAATTTAAAAGCACCGTGAGGAAAGCGCTGCCTGAACTGATATACTACATTATCCTGTACATGCAGATCACAGAGGAGCAGGTGTGCTACATTTGATGTTGTATCTGTCCCTGTGTAAAATGGGGGTGGCTGCTTGAATGCCTGTCTGAGCTCCTGGCCGGAGGATTTGTGACAGTCTCATGACCAATCGGAGCAAGCACTGGTCGGCTGCTCATGGCAGTCAGTTCCTGAGATGCCAGCGCAGGGTGGGTGGGATTGAGGACCACAGCACCGTTCCCTGTGGAACTCTTACTCCGGTTCCAGGCAGAGACCGACATCTCTGAGGCCATCCTCTTCTTCTCCACCCAAGTCCATGCTCTCTCCCACCACAGCCAGTCACCAAGTCCCCACTGCCTCGGGCTGGTCTGTATATCCACGAGTCTGCCCTTGGGAAAAACCACGGCAGTCTAAGGCCCAAACCTGATCAGGGAAAACCGGAAGTGGCCAAGCAGCGTGTTTAACATTGTCCTCTTCTCCCGCTCTGGTCAGGTGGCAGGAGGAGGAGAGCGGCTCACTGGGCCTAGTCTTGTTCCTCTAGCGCCCGGGGCCTGGCCTGAGTGCTGCTTTGAACTTGCAAGGCTGTCACTCCCCATGCTCCAGAGCGCAGTCCGGTGGTGCAAGAAGACATCACGCTGCCATTGCTCTCCCCCTCCTCTGCCTGTCCTATGCGGGAGATGAGGGGTCTTGGCTGCAGAAAAGTAATGATGGGGAGGGGTTTGTGAAAGATGTCAGGAAAGATGCTGGGGGAGTTGTGAAAGAGGGGCCAAGAGGGTAAGTGTGTATATTTGCACTTGGAATGGAGGATATGAGACACCATCTTGGATGGGGGGAGGAAGGACAAGAGGACGAAGGGATGGGGAGAGAGAGGACTGTAGTGGGGAGGCGAGGAGAACTGGAGCAAGTTTGAGAAGTGTGGGGTTTTTTTTCCATGTCATCCAGCTACACCAATGCAGGCAGCACTGTTTGCTTTCCTGGTGGGGAAAGGTGGCGGAGGAGGCCTGGCCATGCTTTTTTCCCCCATCCTGAAGTACGGTAGGTACCGTCGGGGGGAGGGGGAGTTTTGCTGCCTGGACTGGTGTAGCAGGACTAATGGAAAGGAAATTTAACAGGTAAGGAAATGTCGCCATTTTTATTCCAAATCCATGCAGATATGATCAGTGCTAAGCTTTGTGAAAAAGTGAATTGCTACGTTGCTGTTAGAATAAAGAGTGCATGGCCTCCAGTCATCGATCCTGTGACGTGGTCTCTCTCACGTGTGGCACGGAGATTCTGATTCCACTCCAGACTGAAGTTACTGGTGGCAGAGGTGCGGAGGGGAGAGAGTTTCCCCAGTGAGGCCAAGACCGAGAGAAACAGGTCTCGTTGCGGACCGTGAGTGAGGAGAAAGGAGCAAAATGAATGTATGCAATGCCTACGGACTTATTCTGCCAAGACAGCTGTGTCCCTTTAATCTCTCGGTTGGGGGTGAAAGCTACAAGAAAAAGATAAAGGGGGGACGGGACGGGAGAGGCTATGATTCTGGCTCTGCTGAGCTGATGTGTTGGTAGGGTTAGAGGAGCAGCGGGTGATGCTTGTCCTTAAGAATAATGCTCAGGGCCCTGTGCCCAAAAACCTCCCTCTCCGTCTCTCTCTCTCCTCAGATCAAAGTTTGGACAGCCAATCCCCAGCAGTTTGTGGAGGATGAAGACGACGATACCTTTTCCTATACGGTGCGAATTGCGGCTCAGGACCTGCTGCTGGTGAGGAGGGGGGGGCCTTTGTGAGCTGCCCGGGCTCAGCTGCTCGAGGGGCTGATGCTGGGATTTCTCAGGCCAGACCTGTTTTCAGGATTTCCCCAGTGAATGTGCATGACATAGATTGCATGCAGTGAAAGTGGCGCATGCACTGCCATCTCGAGCACCGTCATTGTGGGGTGTCCTGGGACCTAGGCTGGCTTGAGAAACTCTGGTTTACGCCGCCATTATTATTGGATTCAAGCAAGACCCCGTTTCTCTTTTTGGCTTGTTTGCTTACTCCACAGTCTCTCACTGCCTCCCTTCATGCCCTGAATGCGATGCGTCAGCATCTTTCCTTGTACACCCCTCGCTTATTGCACAAAATTGGTGCCCCAGTTAATTTCTGAAAATGTCAACAGCTGTGACGCCTAGGAGCAGCGAGTGGGGAAGACTTGAAGCAGAGCTCTCAGCCCTCATTGGTGGTGCCTGAATTAGTCTTGGCTCCTACATTTTGAGCAAGAGCCAAATTCGTGAGCTATTAGAAATTGTAACGACTTTTAGTTAGATTCAGATTGATGACCAAGGATGTGAAGCTGCCCCTTGAGCCATCCAGTCCTTGCCTGGTGCCTATCCCCTGAGCCCTTCAATCATAGAGACGACAGGGTGTGTATCCCCTGTGCCTGTCCCCTGATCTATCCAATCTTAGAGGTGGAAGGCTGCAAGGAGAGATTTCATTTTCCCCCCTCTGTTATCCAGGCTGTAGCTGCTGAATTCCAGAATGAGAGTGCGGCTGCTTTGGCGGCAGCAGCCACCAGACACCTGCAAGAAGCTGAGCAAACCAAAAACCATGGATCTGAGCACTGGTAAGAGAGCAGGGAAATGAAGGTAAGAGGTACACTATGTAGGCACCAGGCCACAGCAAGTATTGTGACAACTTGTGTATCTGTAGCTCTCATGCTCTAGTGGTAGGTGGCCTGGCCTCACGTCAAACCTTGCTTCTGACACTGTGTAACTCTGGGACAATCTCTGTTCATCCAGGTGCATTTGAGCAACAATAAAATTCTGCCTCCCTTCCTCTGAATTTGCAAGGGCAGTAGAGGTCCCAGAAGGGGCTGCCAGGCCATCTACCACTAGAGCAACAGAGCTACATATAAACTGCTAAGAGTGCCAGATCAGTCAATTTATTTTAGTTTTTTTCGAATGCTCAGTGTTGTGAAAGGTGCAACAAATCTGTTTATATATTGCTGTCAGTTGATCAGAAAGTATTCCCAGCTAGAATAAAACATTGAGATCCAAAAGCTCAGAAGCTGGCAGGGATTCATTTACTTGGTTAGAATAAAATCTTGTCCAGTGCTTGCAGAGAGGAAAGGATAATGTTTCTCTCTTTTTTTTTTTTTGGCTGCACAGGTGGAAGATTCATGAAGCCGGCATGCTGGCCCTTGGGTCGGTGAAGTCGGTTATTACAGACAACGTGAAGACAGGCAGGATCCAGTTTGACATGCATGGGTTCCTCACCAGTGTTGTCCTTGCAGACCTCAATCTGTCAGGTGTGCTGCTGTCTGGGTGGTCTACAGCCAGGCTAATCCTCTTCCTTCCGTAGGGTAGGGTGGGATGAGCACCTGGGCACTGGTCCAAAAGTCACAGCCTTTGACATTGCAGCATTAACATTTACCCGAGTGAATACCAATGTATCCGGATAAAAGGGTTTTTGAAAATTGGACCACCTTTGTGTGGCTGAAAGTACCCAACATGAGTACTTCTACCTGCATTTTACTTCACCGTTGAGAGCTGGTGCAAAATCCATGGGGAAAAAATACCCGCCAACTTTGAATCAAGGCCAGTACCTTTGAAGATTGCCCTGTCAAGGAGCCGTGTATGGTTTCTCCTATTTTCCTGTTCCCCAGCGGCTTCCCCTGCTTATTTGGATTTTCACTCAGTCAGAGCCTGCCTCTACTGGGCCTGTAGCCATGACCCTCCATTTACAGCGGCTTGGGGCTTTCACACAATTTTAATCCTCTCCTGCCTGGCCCAGATGTCATTGGCTTTTAGCAGGTCTTGCTCTTGCTGTGGTTGGAACCCTCCCATCTCTCTGCAGCATCCCCGCCCTGGCTAGCCCGAGGAACAGGTTAGGCTGGGGAAATCCAGTCTAAAGTTTGGCTTGGCAGTGCACAGCACTTCCACTGAGCCATTGGACTGGCCCCAGCTTGCAACTTTTATCGTATTCTTTGGTGGTGGTTCTGTTTTCTCCAATTACTTAGGATAAAAGATTTGCACAATATGGCCATGCCTCTATATTTAAAATAGTTGTGTGTCTCTTTTATATTTAAGGTGAAGCATAGGTATAGTGGGAAGGAGATCATAGGGTGAGGAGAGACAGGGAAGTGAGCAGAGAAGTTTCTGTTCGTACCCCTGATCAGTCCGTCCCTACCAGCAGATGGAGACAGAGAGCAAGACTTTGATGCACTGCTACATAACTGAGAGTGCCACCTGCAGTCCCTCAGTATTTCTCTGTCTCCAGTAGATGGTAGAGGTGCAAACCTGCAGTCTGGAGTTTGATTAAAAAAAAACAAACAAGATTCCTGGAAGGCTCCCCGAGGTGTTAGGTTCCTTCGTGGGCCATCCCCTGGGTGGAGCAGGTGACCCCTGAGCTACCTCAGCCCTTATCAGTCAGGGGAGGTGAAAGCCCAGGGGTCTCTGAGTCCTCACGTCCAGAATCTGCTCCCTCCGCATCCAGAAGCAGGGAAGTAGCCCTTTTCTTTGTGCTTTCCTTGTTTGCTGGTTATTTCCTTTATTTGGTGTCTGCCTTAATAAATAAATAAATAAATAAATAAACCAGTTGACGCTGTGAAGGGAGACGTGCTCAAGTGCTGATCGGCAGAGCTGTCGGGAGGCAGGGCTAGATAAGTGAGAACAAAAATCTCCCGATTGCCGGGCTGGGAGCTCGCTTATTAGGGTCGCACCAATGGGGGGGGGGGGAGAGGGGGGGTGTTTGTGCAGCAGCAGGGGCTATTTTTAGGCCCGACCGCAATTTAGGCAGATGGTGCCTCAGGAGGGGCTGGGACCTCTGTGGGCCTGTCGGGGGGGGGGGGGGGGGGGGTGGTCTGACCATGCGGTCACGCTGCTTCAGAGCCTCAGGACTCCCCCGCTTTTGCCCGACGCCTGCTGGTGGCAGGGAAGGGACCGGGGGGGGGGGGGGGGGGGCAGGGGGATGATGGGCAGGATCGGGCCTCTTCAGATTTGGAGCAGTTTTCAGTGGATCTTGTCCTGCTTCTTCACAAGGCCTATTTGGCTGAGAAGGAGGCAGGATCCAGGCGACCGCTTCCCAGGAACCCCTTGTGACTAAAAAGCCTTGCAGGGGAAAGCAAGTGGGCTCTGGAGGGGATCCTGTGTCTCCTTGGGCTGGGACGGTCCACGGCTGAGGACGGGGACACGTCAGGCGAGTCGGATGGGCCCAATCAACGGCAGGGTACTCCAGTGGAGCCGGACAAGGACCCAGTCAGCGATTTAGTGGATCCTTTTGGATGAAATCCCGACTGCTGAGTGTGACTGCCTTCGGGTAGTTTGGTTGTTCTGCAGGGAGGAGTTAGGTCCGCTGGTTCCCCAGGTGTTGGAAGATTTGGGGATTAGGGGGTGAACTCGGTCCTGGAGGGACTGTGGGGGCCTCCTAAGGTGGTTTTTCCTTTACCCAAGAAGGTGAAGAAGTTAGTGGATCGGGAGTGGGAGTCTCCCGAAGCGGACCTGAAGGTAACCAGAGCATGGCTAAGCTATATCCCTTTCCGGAACAAACTGGGAGGATTTGGATCATGAAGGGCTGACCCGGTCCTGAGGGGATTAAGGAGACCTCCTAAGGCCTTTACCGTTCCTGACGACAGTGAAGAAGCTGATAGATCGGGAGTGAGAATCTCCTAAGGCGGGCCTGAAGGTAGTGGGAATTCCCTGTACGTGCCTGGATCGGTCCAGACTCCTGGGTTTATTCATCCCTGCCAGCAGATGGAGACCGAGAAAAGCCTCGCTGACACTGCTTGAAAGCCCTGGTGCCACCTGCAGTAGCTAAGGTAGTGGGAGCTATGGCAAAGCTCTTAGCTGGAGCAGATCTTGGAATCCTGAAGTGTTCCCATCGGACTAGTGGGTCCTGAAGGTGTTGAGAGATGGCTATGCCTTGGAATTTTCTTGTCCACTCAGGAACGCCTTTGTAATCTCCCACTGAGTCTCCCAGGCCAAGCGAGAGGCGGTGCGAGTACGTTGCAACGGCTACAGCTCACGCGTGTCATTATTCCAGTGTCCTCTCTGAAGAGGGGCAGAGTCGATACTCCATGTGCTTTACAGTGCCCAAAAAGGGGATGAGACTTTTCGGCCCATTCTCGATCTGCAGAAGGTCAATACTGCCCTCCAGGGGCCACAGTTTCAGGTAGAACGTTGCACATGATGATAGCGGCAGTGTGCAAAGGGAAGTTTCTGGCATCATTGGATTTGTCAGAAGCTTATCTCCATATCCCGTTCGGGCTGGACACCAGCGGTTCCTGAGGTTCAAGGTCCTGAGAAATCATTTCCAATTTCATGCCCTTCCCTTTGAGTTGACGGCTGCGCCACGCACATTCACAAAGGTGATGGTGATAGTGGTAGCGGTGCTCAGGAAGGGCAGTATCCTGGTGTTCCTGTACCTGGGCGATTGGTTAGGATGGGCGAAGTCTGAAACGGAGTGTTGTCACTCAGTCCAGCGGTTCTGGCAGCTCCTGGATTCATTGGGCTGGGTGACAAATCTGGCAGGGGCCATTTAAAGTCTACCAGTCACTGGAATGTCTGGGGGGCATGCTTTGATACCCAGCTGGGGAAGGTGTTTCTGACTACGAAGTGGGTAGTCAGGTCCTTCGACTGTTGCATCTGGCGGTTCCAGGGTCTGGGGTTATATGCAAGTCCTGGACTCCATGGCTTATATGCTGAGTTAGTTCCATGGGCCTTTGCTCACAAGTGCCCACTGCAGAAGATGCTGGTATACCATGGGAATCCGCTTTTGGGGGAATTTCAGCTTCATTTGCTATTGCCAAAGGATGCCAGTTCCAGTTTCTCTTGGTGGCACCCTTGGCACAACTTGAGAAAGGGATGGATTGTGAAGTGCCCGACTGGGTAATGGTGACCATGGATGCCAGCTTCTCTGGTTGGGGGGGGTGATGTGTCAAGGAAAATTGGCCCAGAAGTCTTCCGAGGAGGTGACCTGGTCCATCAATCAGCTGGAAAGCAGGGCAGTGCACAAAGACTTAATGGCGTTTGTCCCACTCTTTCAAGACCAGGTGATGCGATTGTTCTCGGACAATGCAATGACAGTGGCATATATCAATCGGCAGGACGGAACAAAGAATCGTCTAGTAGCGCTGGAGGCGCAAGAACTATTAGTTTGGGCAGAGAAACATCTGGCAAGAATAGCTGCTTCCCATGTGGTCGGAGTGGATAACATGCAGGCGGACTTCCTCAGCAGACAGCGACTGGATCCGGGGGAGTGGGAGTTATCGGCGGAGGCCTTTTCCTTGATTCAGGCCAGGTTAGGCAGACCGGTGGACCTTATGGCAACTTTAGGAAATGCGAAGATGGATCGGTTTTTCAGTCACAGAAGGGAGGTTGGATCAGAGGGCGTTGACGCTCTCGTTCAGCCGTGGCCGACACATCTACTGCTGTACGTGTTTCCACTGTGGCCTCTCGTAGGTTGAGTGCTGCGGCGCATCAAGCTTCATCCAGGCAGGGTGATTCTGATGGCACCCAAGTGGCCCTGCCAGCCGTTGTTTGTGGACTTTTTCCATTTAGTGGTGGACAGTCCCATTTGCTTGGTCGTTTGTCAGGGCTGTTGCAGCAGGGACCTGTATTTTCTGACCAGGAGGATTGCTTCTCTCTAGCTGCTTGGCTTTTGAGAGGCTCGGCTCTGCTTGAAGGCTTATTCTGAGCCTGTGACTGCGACTTTGCTTCAGACAAGGAGGCCTTCCATGTCATTGGCTTATGTCAGAATGTGGAGAGTGTTTGAATCGTGGTGTTTGCAGAATAGGGTGCAACTTTTGAATGTGGGCGTTCTGCAGATTCTGGCCTTTTTTTCAAAGTGGCTTGGCTAAGGGTTTGGCCTATAATTCCTTTCTGGTTCAGGTGGCAGCTTTAGGGTCCCTTCGAGGTAGGGTACAAGGAAGACTGTTGGCTTCTCATCTGGATGTGGTTCGTTTCCTCAAGTGGACAAAACATCTTCATTCTCCACTCCGGAAGATTTGTCCTGCATGGAATCTGAATTTGGTTCTTCGGGAGCTGTGTGGTCCTCCCTTTGAACCGATTAGAAGGGCTTCTTTAAAGGATTTAACCCTGAAGGCTGTTTTCCTGGGGGCTATCTGTTCAGCTAGAAGGATTTCTAAACTGCAAGCATTGTGGTTTAGGGACCCTTTCCTGCGTTTTCAGAGGATGGGGTTTCTTTATGTACGGTTCCTTCCTTTTTACCTAAGGTGGTGTCCTTTCACCCTAATCAGGTTGACGAGCTTCCGGCCTTTCTGAATTTGGCAGCCAATGATCCGATGGCAAAGGAGCTTCACTTACTGGATGTGCGTCAGATTGTTTTGCGATATCTTAAGGTGACAAACGCCTTTCGGAGATCTGATAATCTGTTTGTCCTGTTCAATGGTGCAAGGAAGGGTAGTAAGGCTTCCAAGGGCACTATTGCGTGATAGTTGAAAGAGACGACAGCTTTGGCTTATATCTGTAAGGGCCGGTCAGTGCCGGAGGGGGAATAGAGCGCGTTCCACTTGGGCGCGGGCGGAGTGTCAGATACTTTCTCCGCAGGAAATTTGTCGAGTGGGAACGTGATCCTCTCTTCACACTTTTACCAACCGTTACCACTTGGATGTGCGAGCACCAGAAGAGGTGACGATGGGGAAAGTGTGTTACGCGCGGGTCTTTCGAGTTCCCGCCAAGAATAGAGGGGCTTGGGTACATCCCACTTGTCTGGACTGATCGGGATATGAACAGGAAAGGAAAATTGGTTCTTATCTGCTGATATTTGTTCCTGAAGTACCATAGATCAGACCAGAGACCCATCCCTGTTTTTTTGAAAGGCTTCTGAATGTTGCTGAGCTGGTATGCGATATACTCAGATTCATGAAAAGTGTACATAGTTTGGTATATGCTTTGTGTTAAGGGGGGGGCCTAGTCTTCAGGGGGTTCCAACTTTGAAGTCTCTCTTCGTCTAAGGTTTATTGGAGTTTGTCTTGGTTACAGGTCAATACTGAGGGACTGCCAGTGGCACTCTCGGTTATGTAGCAGTGCCTCAAAGTTTTGTTCTCTGCCTCCATCTGCTGGCAGGGATGCATAAATGCGCTTGTCTGGACTGATTCGGGGTACGAACAGGAATGAAAATTAGCAGGAAAGAACCAATTTTCCTGTATGTGCTTTTTATGTACGTGGCTAAATGGAGACAAGGATGAGAAACAGGAAGGCATAAATGAGACAGCATGGAAGAAAAAGTGAGAATCTGGGAATGTGATTGTAATGTGTGTGGTCCCTAAACCTTACACAATACCCGTGCTCATGGTTATATCTTTTGCAGGCTATGCAGCGATGATGCATTTTTGTCATCGTTTTTCAGTGTATTTTGCAATATGTAATGTACTGATGGGAGGAAGGACGGGCTTGGTGCCCTCAGCAACTCCCTGTGTTTGCAACCTGGTGGACACTGCCTGACCCGTGGCGCTCCTCTTGCAGGCAGGATGTTGCAGGCTAAGCTACAAGTCCAAATGTATAATGGTTGGTGCATTTTTGTTTTTATGCTGTTAAGTGACAGCTCACCTGGGTTCAAGAGCTGGTTCTTTTCTCTGCTGCAGTGTCTCCCTTCCTGTTGGGCCGTGCTCTGTGGGCTGCCAGTCGTTTTACGGTTGCAATGTCTCCTGAACTCATCCAGCAGTTTCTACAGGCCACAGTCAGCGGCCTGCATGAGACTCAGCCCCCCTCTGTGCGCATCTCTGCAGTCCGAGCTATCTGGGGGTAAGAGATTTGTCCATCTGTTTTCTGGTGGGGGCAGCTGAGGAGAACGGAAACGGTTGATGTTTGTGTTCTACCTGTTTTTGGGGGTGGAGGGCAGAGCTTACACTGCTGGTGTCTTTGCTGTACCTGAGCTGCCCTTTCACACGCCCTAATTTTATTTTTGTAAAGACTTTCATCTTTACTGCTGTCCAGATAAAAAATGATCTTAGCATTTGTGCAAGGAAGCTTATGTGTATTGTAATATTGGCACTGGAATAGCACCAGTAGCTCTGGCCAGAGGTAGTTAAAACGCCATGCCCGCAGATAAAGGTTTTGTGCAAGTATAAAGCTTTACTCACAATGGATTTATAAGGGAGGCTGGGAGCCACCAAAGCAGCCTGGCCCTTTACACAGTACAAGAATACCCAGGAAACTGCTAAAATGTCTGTAGCCAGAGTCAAACTAAACAGGCGACTGGAATTTGTCAACCCAGTCGACAACTATTCTGCAGGTACGCTGGGCCCTAGAATGGGAAACCCATCTGTGCCATGGAACTTGCCTCCTCCCGGCTCTGCTCTAACACAGATCTTTTCCAAATAGCAGCTTCATCTCTAGTGGTGGTAGTGCTGCACGTGGCTTTCCTGGGAGCTCTTGCATCCTGTTATACAACATGTTACATATTTAATGTCTAGCTATTGAACAGATCGCAGTACTTGTGTAATAGTAAACTGAGTTTCTGCTGCCTGGCGTTGAACTCCCTGTGCATGGTTACAGGCATCGCCCCTTTGTTTCATCCTGATCAGCTTTTTCACGCTTGTTGGTGCTTTTCCTTCCTGCCCCCTCCAGTTACTGTGACCAGCTGAAGATCTCGGAAAGCACGCACGTGCTGCAGCCGTTCCTCCCCAGCATCCTGGACGGACTTATCCACCTGGCGGCCCAGTTCACCTGCGAGGTTCTGAACCTGGTCATGGAAACGCTGTGCATCGTGTGCACGGTGGATCAGACGTTCACAGCGAACGCCGAGAACAAGATCTGCCCTTTCACCATTGCAATCTTCCTCAAATACAGCAACGGTATGCACAGTTCTCGTTCTGCTCCTGTCCTTTTCATGCTTTTTGTTTTTCCCTTTAAATTTCTTTCCCATGCCTAATAATGGTTTCCGGCCCTAATTGGGACATTTCCATCTCCCAGTTACCCTTAAAATCTTGTGGGGGAGGGGAAAGGGAGGCGATGAGCACGAAGACTGAGCCTGTAATACCAGTCGGAAGCACCAGGCATTGTCCTTTTAATTCTGTTCTTACACACAGACCACCTGCGCCACCCAACAAAGTTGTGATCTGGAATTCTCGGCTTAAAGAAGCTCCGAGGAGATGCTCTTCCTACGCAGACTCCTGCTTTTGACCGGTAGTAGTTGCAGGAGTGCAACCACTCTTGTGTCATCCCCATTCCACTGGAGATTAGCTTGCTTTCTGCAGAGCCCTCTTCTGCAGGATTTGCAGCTTTTCCTTTTGGCATCAGTTGCCAGCACATTCAGCAACAGGGCGCACGATTGCCCTAAAACGGTAATGAGATAAAACACACCGATATACAAAAGGAGCTTTGAAGTTTATAACACTAAGGAGGCAGGGTCAGTCAAGCCAGCGCAGCAGTGCCTCCTTAATCGAGTATCTTAGCAGACCAGCCCCAGTTTCAGTAAGCAAGGTCTGCTTTCAGATCTAACTGAAGAAATGGCCGGTGGGTTCGCTTCTCTTTTTTCCCCCTCTTCTCCTACTAGGTGTGCTCTGACCACTGATTTATTGCCACTTGAAAGGCACTCGGAGGTTAGGGAGCAGGATGACGGGGGGGGCAGTTTGCCAGTCATGTTTTCAGCTCCCAGGTAATCTAACACGGAGAGCTCATAAAATAGCGTAACTTGTCTCTTGTATCGAAAGGAAGGTAGAGAAGGGGGCCTGCTCTGTGACTCGGGACTGTACACTGGGGGACTCTGGGCTTGGTTGGGTTGGGCATGCTGACACCCGACTCGGGGATCGAACTGGGGACCCTCCGCACATCAGTGTACAGGTCTGCCAGCAAGCCGGCCAGGTCGAAGAATTCTAATGTATTCCTTACACATTTCTTAAATATTTTTTAAAATTTGATTTATTTATTTAGTATCCTTTATCTGCATCTTGCCACTGCTTCCTTTGCTAGTTTGGACTGTGGTTGGTATTTACCTCTCTTGTGTGCTCCCCCGCAGAGTCTGCCACATCTATCCTTCCTAGGGCTTCTCTGTAAATTTGCCCCCAAAAAGTTTACTCCTGTGCTGATGGCGTCATGGCGTGTTTTTACGCTTTTTGTTTGAAGGCATCCGTTAGGTAGGGAGTCCCACTTCTGCGGGTGATTTGCTTACCTGTAGCAGGTGCACTCTGCAGATAAAGGAATCACCAGTCACACATAACAGGACCGAGGCACCCCTGCAAGAACTGCTGTGCACGCCGAGAAGTGTTTTACAAAAAGCATCCAAAGGGTGCCTAGCAGCACCCTCGCTGTGACTGCAGAGAACACCCGCTACAGGTAAGCAGCTCTACTTGCCTTCTGCCTCCCATGAGTGCAGATTCATTGAAATATCTGCTTTCCTCTTCATCCAGGCAAGCCAGTCCACCCCCAGTGGGTTGTGCATGGCAGCCAGCAGGTAGAGACTGAGAGCACAGACTCGCTGACGTCCCCCTCATAGAGCTCTGCTCAGGCGCCAGCCAGCCAGTCTTTCTCCATCTCCAGCAGGTGGTGGGCATGGTCCCGTGCTTGTGGATCTTGGCCTGCCTGGATTGAACAGGCCGGTTTAACCTCCTCTGGCGAGATCAGTAGCTCCCTCCAGTTGAGAGTCTGAGAACCAGTACCAGGAGACGAGCAAAAAATAAAAAAAGGACAGGAGTGAGGGGCAGCAGAAGAGATCCGGTAAGGTAAGGAGGCTCTGGGCTCAGCCCTGCCGCATAGTCCTTTTCTCTGCCTGGTCCTGCTTTCTTCCCTCTACTCTTTCCCTGTCTTTATTTCTTATTTTGCCAGTTTTGTCTGTGGAAAGTTTATTGGGGGAGGAAGCACACGTGTTGAAGTACTGGGAGAGCAGGTGCCAGAGCGATTTTTTTTTTTTTTTTGCAGGCCGGGCAGCAGACAGCTGCAATCGTCGTCGAGCCACGCGATTGAGGAGGGCTGCAGGGCTAATTTTAGAACTGGCAGTTTCGGCGGCAAAACCACTCGCGGCAGGCGCCATTTTGATTGGCGCATGGTGGGATTTGTGTGTGCTCAGCTTTTAGAGGAAGAGAGGGAGTGCGACATGGCATCGGGGGATCAGCATGGGAAGACGCTTCGCACCTGCTCAGCATGCCATATGAGGGTCCTTAGTCCCAGGAGGTCCCTCAGTGTGTGGAGGCCCAGGGGGATGTCTCTGCAGGGGAGTTTATCCCTGCAGGGACCTTACAGATTCCTACCAGAGTGGCTGAGGAATCTTCCCCTGCCCCCTCGCCTGCCAGTCCCTCGGGAGTGGGCTCCAAGAGGGTTTTGCCTACCCCAGGGATGGATCTTTCTGCCATCTCGAGGGTGGAATTTAAGGGTCTCCAGACCTTCTGTCAGGGGCAAGGAGCTCCTCAGGGAAGAGGTTAGGGATTGCCCACTTCAGAAGTCTCCCTCCTTAGGACCTAGAAAGGGTTCCAGGGACTCCTTGTCTGTCTCCTTCAGGAGACTCAGATGAAGAATCAGAATCCTTGGTGAGAGGAAGATCCTGACCATCCATTATTGTAAGAGGAGGGGAGATTCCCCCAGATGCTGAGCTTCACAGAACTATGCTGTGGCTTTTTCAAAGGGATGAGATGTCCAGTTTAATTTTATAGACCTTGAAAAGCCCTTGGGTGTGAGGAGATCTTGCAGGCAGTGGCCAAAGATCCAAAGCAGAGCCCTTAATGATCGGCTTGAGCAGGTCATCCTGCTTTTCAACTCTGCATGAAACTATCCAGCAGCTGATAAATTTAGAATGGAACGCACCTGAGGGATTGTATCCTATGGACCTGAAAGCGAGGGAGCAACTTCGGTTTCATAAAGTGGATGCAATAGACTGTGCTGTGATGAAGCGGGCCACCATTGCAATGGAAGGAGGTGCAGCTTTAAAAGATGCTCAAGATCAGAAGATTGAGGCAGTTTTGAAGCGATGGCCATGAATCTCCAAATCTCTGCTTCTCGTTGTATGGTAGCCAGGGCTGGGTTACAGTTAGCCCAGGAAGCTCTGAGAGAGTGGCCCATACTTGGAGCAGGGAGCTGCCTTCCTGGTAGATGCTGGCTATGATTTGGCACGCACAGCAGCTTGAGGGGTGGCTTCGGTGATTGCAGCCCAATGGCTCCTGTGGCTATGGAACTGGTCTGCTGATGCTATTTCAGAATTGACCTTTACGAAGTCACCTTTTAAGGGGTGCCACTTGTTTGGGGAGGAGTTAGAGAAGATGGCGGATCAATGGGGAGAGTCAAAGTTTCCTCCGTTACCAGAGAATAAGAAGTCAGCTTCCTGGTTTTCTCAAGCCAAAGGGCGATTTCGGAGCTCTCGACGTTTTCGCTTCTCCAGAGGTTCGAGTATTCAGAGGTCTTGGACATTTGGAAGATCTCAGTCCTTTCAGCCAAGGAAGCCAGGCAAAGACGGTGCCTCTTGCTCCGGATCCCTGCATTCCTCCCAATGAAGTTTTGGGATCCATCCTTTGGTGCTACAGATAGGTGGTCGCCTGTTTCAATTTTATAGGAGGTGGACCCACATCACTTCCAAATCATCAAAGAGGGACTTGAATTCGTCAAGTCTCTCTAGAAATAGATGTCTCTCTGCCAAGGGCACAACTTCATTTCCAGGCACTGTCAACCTCCCATATAGCAGGACTAGATAATGTGCAGGCGGATTATCTCGGTCGTCACGAGTTGGATCTGGGAGAATGGGAACTGGTTCCTGATGTTTCATCTTATCGTGGATCACTGGGGGTGTCCCTTCCTGGATCTAATGGCGACTCACAAGAATGCAAAAGTGGAAAGATTTTACAGTCAGACAAGGAATGTCCAAACTCTCTGAGTGGATGTCCTAGTTCAGGTGTGGCCACAAGAGAAGTTACTCTGTGCATTTCTGCCATGGCCCATGTTTGGCCATTTGTTGCAGAAGGTATCCAGGCTTCTGCTGGCCCTGGATTGGCTGCACCGGCCATGGTATGGGGATCTACATTATCTTCTAATGGGGGACCCTTGGCAACTCCCTCTTCTCAGGGAGTTGTTACAGCAGGGACCAATTTTTCGCAACAGTCCTTACGGTTTGGCCCTTGAGAGGTCTAGGCTTTTAAAACGTGGCTACTTAGGGGCTTGTGGTGGAAGTGCTTTTCAGAGCATGCAAGTTTTCCACATCCTTGGCATATATTTGCATTTGGCGGGTGTTTGAGTATTGGTGTCAGAATCACGCTTCTTTGCCCACTTCTGTGCCTGTTCCCTTAATCTTGGAATTTTTACATGAAGGTCTGAGTAAGGGATTAGCCTTGAACACGCTGAAGGTGCAGGTGGCTGCTATAGTGTGTTAGCGGTCTCCCCTGCACACGGCCCCGATATCTTCTCACCCAGACATATCTGGGTTCTTGAGGGGAGTAAAAACCTTAGACTTCCCTTGTGTTTCCTGGTACCCTTGTGGGATTTGAATCTGGTTCTCTCCTGTCTGGCGAGTCCGACCTTTTGTCCTCGCTGTGGTATTTCCTTGCTGTTACTGACTCTGAAGATGCTGTGTTTGGTTGCTATTTGTTCTGCAAGGTGGGTTTTGAAATTGCAAGCCTTGTGCAGAGATCCTTTTTATAATTATCACTCCGGATAAGGTGCAGATTTGGACAGTTACTTGCCTTTCTTCCAAAGGTGGTTTTGGAGTTTCATTAAGGCCAGATGGTCAGGAAATTGCAGCTGTTGGACATGCAGCAGCACTTATTGTGTTATCTGGAGATTACAGACGCGTTTCAGAAATCTTATTGGCTTTTTGTTCTGCACCTGCAGCTGAAGAAGGGGGAGGCAGCTTCTTGGGGCACAGTGGCTTGATGGATTAAGGAAGCCTCTTCAAGACAATTCAGCGCATTCGAATCGGGCTCAGGCGCTTTCTTGGGCAGAATTGCGTTTGCTTTCTCCAGCAGAGAGTTGTGGAGCGATGATGTGGTTTTCCTTGCATACGTTTGCCAGTTATTACCTTCGATGCCATGCCCAGTAACGGTTGCTCGTATACATCTGTGACCAGCGTACTATTGATCTGACACATCGATGTCATGACCTCTTCGGGGACCAGGACTGCCATTGAGCGCCATGGTCACCCTTGTTGCCATCAAGGTGCCGGGATGCCCTCAATGCCATCGGCGGTGCATGACTGCCCTTGATGCCGTAAGGGCCTTCCATGCTGTAGGCATCCGTGGACGTAGAGTCTTGATGCATTGGAGTCATTGAGCACCTTGGGCCTCGATGTGGTGGAGTAGCGGCACCAACCTCTAGTGTCGGGGACCAGTTCTGCCATCAAGCGCCATGGTCCCCCTCAATGCCATCAGAACCACTTTTGATGTCAGTGCTTTTGATGCCAGGGCATCATGGAGCCATTGGTGTGTTGGCCACTGATGCCTTTTGTTGCTGCTCTTGACAATGTTGAGCAGTACCAACTAGGCACTGGGCACGCCATTGAGTGCCCTGGTCTCCCCTGAGACCATCAACTGCCAGGGAACTTGAGAGCCCTTGAGCAACAGGGATTTCGGCCTTGAACAGATCGAGTGCCGGGGTCACCATTTACCCAAGGCACCTTGGTACATCGAGGCATCAGGTGCAATCATCTGGTGCCCTTGAGGCTCCTTGGCAGTGTCCCAATGGTGCACGAATCCAGGCAGGGCATCCGATGCCCCCGATCCCAGCGGCTCAGGGCCACAGAGATCATCGGCATCCATGGTGCCAGATAGCCGTAGGCCATGTAACATTGGCAGACAGGCAAGTAATGCAAAATGCACCGCGCTTATCTGAAACCAATTGCTAGGCCATGAGGCATCCTGTTTGAGCCACTGTGCCAACTGATCTTGCCACGCTGCCCTCCATCTGGAGAGGCTTGCATTGGTGATGACTTTCATCCAATTCAGAATCTCCAATTCCACATCACGCTGAAGATTGGTGCAAATAAGCCACCACGAACGACTATCCCTGGATTCCCTCTATAATGGAAGAGGAAGATGAAACTCTACCAATAACGGATTCCAGCGAAAGAGAAGAGCCCCCTGCAGAAGCCGCATATGTGTGAACGCCCAATGAATTAATTCCAATGTCTATGCCATAGAACCCAGGACCTGTAAATAGTCCCAGACCCCGAGAACTGAAAGTTCTAGCAGAAGCCTAATCTGACTCTGCAATTTCAGCAATGTCTCTCTGTGACGGAACACATGCGACCACGTCAACGCGCACTACTGTCATGTTGGAACCCGCAGTCTCAAGACAATTCAGTTCGCCTCCACTTACCGATGGGAATATGCTCTTGTTTCCAGTGGTGGCTGCAAGAAGCCCTGTGTACCCCTGTCCTCCCTAAACTGGCTGGTCCTCACGACAGATGCCAGCCTCCGGGGCTGGGGAGGTCACTGTCAGGAACTGACAGCCCAGGGACATTGGACCGAGGAAGAGGCCCTCTGGAACATAAACTGCCTGGAAGCCCTGGCAGTCAGATTGGAGTGTCTACAATTCAGCCACAGACTCCAGGGTCAAGCGGTCCGCGTAATGTCAGACAATGCAATGACGGTAGCCTACATCAACCACCAGAGTGGAACCAAGAACCAGCAGGTGTCAGAGGAGAGAGATCTCCTTATAGAATGGGCGGAAATACATCTTAGTTAGATTTTAAGTACTACTCCAGGAAATACTTTTAGGATCATTTAGGACATGTTTTAGTTTGCTATGATGTATTTTTAGACGTAATAGTGTATTTTAGATTAATAATGTATTTAAATGTATTTTAGATTTTAAAATGTTTTTAGGTTTAATTATGTATTTTAGGCTTAATGTATTTTTATGTATTTTAGGCTTAATAATGTATTTTAGGTTTATTAACTTCGCATGATATATTCAGCTGTTTGTTTTATTTTTGTTGTGAACCGTTACGATGGATCCCTAGTGACGGTATATAAAACTTAATAAATCTAAATCTAAAATCCAAATCTTCAGATGCAGGAAAAAGACAGCGTCAGAGCAGACTTTCTAAGCAGGGAGAGTCTGGATTCAGGAGAGTGGGCGTTGTCTTTCAGCTGATAGTAGATCGCTGGGGTCTCCGTCCATCGACCTGCAGGCCGCATTCCACAATGTGAAGGTTCCCTGATTCTTCAGTCGCAGAAGAGATCAGTGGTCCCTGGGGATCGACGTTTTTTTGATAGTATGTCCACGGTGGCGCTTGAAGAGAATACTGAAGGGCAGAGGTCACTGCAGGGGGTGTATGTAGGGTGACGTCCGCTTTGAAACCTGACTCCGTCTCCATCTGCTGGCAGGGGAGCACAGCCCATTGGTCCTGTGTACATGAAGGAAAATGAAATTATTAGGTAAGCAATGTCTCCATTCTCTGAGATCAAAGTTCCGTGCCGGGCTCCATCTGATGATGTCACCCATGTGGGAGGGCTAACATCCTGCTGTCCTATGAGAGCACCAGTTACAGATAAGCAACTCCGCTCTCTTTTTAAATGTAGATATTTTATGTCATTTGATTTTCTTTTGGTGCAGTTTAAAGTCAGTACTGATGTTGCAACAAAGCAGCGACTTCCTCCTTCCTTTTTGGCATTGGCACTCAGGACCTCGCAGTCTTGTCTGACCGTTGTCCCGTATGAAAGTCGCAGCATTGCCTCTCCCTGTAACCCGCTGTCTCTTCCGTTTTTTGCAGATCCAGTCATTGCCTCTCTTGCTCAGGACATCTTTAAGGAGCTGGCGCAGATAGAAGCATGTCAGGGCCCCATGCAGATGAGGCTGATTCCCACCCTGGTCAGCATTATGCAGGCCCCTGCCGATAAAATTCCAGCAGGACTGTGTGCTGTAAGTACCATGCAAGCAATGGGAAAGGACATCATAGGATAGTGATTGGTGGGAGTAGCCATATAAGCACAGATACTGACAACATGATTCAGAACATCCTTTCAAGCTGTTCTATCCAAAGTGGGGTTAAAAAAAAAAAAAAAAAAAAAACCTTCCTTACTACAGGTTTTTACTGGGAATCAGCACTGTCTACATGATGATGTCACAGGAAAAGCTGTGTCCTCTGTCTCTCTCTGCGGGTGTGGGGAGGAACCACTTGCACATCTGGACTAGTGTAACAGGATATTTTGTCTCCAAGACAGCCAGTAATGACTTCTGCTCTGAGGATGTTGCACCATAGTAAAGCTCCTAGGGCCTGCTTTGTGTCCATTTAGTAGCTTCAGACTAGGAATAAGGGAACTGAGCAGATATGAGTTTGTAAGCAGAGAAATAGACAAAGCAATAGTTTCATTTTTACACCAGTTTAATTAATTACCATAACCACAAGTGGTCCTGCCAGAGCCATTGGTCATGTACATTATAACTTAGAACTGAAAATATTCAGTTCTCAGTGGTATGAGATGAGGGGATCGGGAGATGGCTTTCCATCAGGTAAGCTGACCCCTCTAGAGCGGAGGGGACTGCTGAGATTGAGACTGCTCTGGACCGTTATTTGCTCTGCTTTTTTTCAGACTTCCATCGATATATTAACCACGGTGGTACGGAATACGAAACCGCCCCTCTCAGAGCTTTTGATCTGCCAGGCGTTCCCTGCTGTGGCACATTGCACACTACACACAGACGACAATGCCACCATGCAGGTAAATGAGCAGAGAATCTGGCTGCGGAAACAATTAAACCAAGAGGAGAGACCCATTGGATCAACTGGGGGATAGACTTGCATAAAAACTAAAGTTTTTGCAGAATGTCCATAGGACCTGCGGATGTTAGGAACACAAAGGAATGGCCAGCTTTAGAATTTGTCTGGTACCATTGCTTACAACTTATCAGTTTGGGAGTTGAATCTGAAAGTGTCACACTATCTGCAGAGTCACACTATCTGGAGTGCCAGGTTGTGCTCTTTCCATGTCACTGGTAATTCTTAAGCAGCTGAAGGATTTGGCAGTCTTTATGCATGGTGCCTTCTTTTCTGCCTGAGGTAGGTTTGGTGTTCTGTCTTAGGAGCTTCCAGCTTTTCCAGATTTGGATTCCTCTCCGCCTCATGCAGGGGAGCTTAGGCTCTTGGATGGGAGGCGCGCATTATTGAGGTTTCTAAAGGTCACTTATGATTTCCGTAGCTTGGATCACCTCTTTGTGCTGTGGAATGGTCATAAAGAAGGGGAAGTAAGGTGTTTAAGGCTACAGTTGTACAGTGGCTGAAGGAAGCAATCGAGTTGAATTACATTTCTAAAGGGCGCACTCGACACATTCTCAGGTGTCTTCCTGGGCTGAGTCACAACAGGTGTCTCTGCATGGAATTTTCTAAGTGGCTATTGGGAAGTCGTTGCTCACTTTTGCTAGTCATTATCAATTGGATGTTGTAGCTCTGGCTTCCATGTGTTCTGGTGAGAGTGTTTTACGAGCGGGACCCTCCATGTCCCACCCGAGTTAAGGGAAGCTTAGGTATATCCCAGGAGTCAGGACTGATCCGGTACGTACAGGGAATGAATGTTGTAGCTCTGGCTTCCATGTGTTCTGGTGAGAGTGTTTTACGAGCGGGACCCTCCATGTCCCACCCGAGTTAAGGGAAGCTTAGGTATATCCCAGGAGTCAGGACTGATCCGGTACGTACAGGGAATGAATGTTGTAGCTCTGGCTTCCATGTGTTCTGGTGAGAGTGTTTTACGAGCGGGACCCTCCATGTCCCACCCGAGTTAAGGGAAGCTTAGGTATATCCCAGGAGTCAGGACTGATCCGGTACGTACAGGGAATGAATGTTGTAGCTCTGGCTTCCATGTGTTCTGGTGAGAGTGTTTTACGAGCGGGACCCTCCATGTCCCACCCGAGTTAAGGGAAGCTTAGGTACATCCCAGGAGTCAGGACTGATCTGGGTACGTACTGGAAAGGAAGATTGGTTCTTACCTGCTAATTTTCAGTCCCGTAGTACCACAGATCAGTCCAGAGACCCACCTGTGGAAAGAGGGTGGGAGAGTCCTCCGCTCGTTCTGTTGGTTTTTATGTTGTGCAGAGTTATCAGTTCACTAAGCTGTTCCGTTCTTCTTATATATATTCTGGAACAGATTTTTCCAATGTGTTACAGCGTCTATATCCTCCTATTCGCTGGGGAGAGGGGTTGGGCTGTTAAGTTTTGTACAGTTTTCCTCTTGTCTTGGATCCAGGTCAATACTGAGGGACTGCAGGTGGCACACTTGGTTATATAGTAGTGTCAGTAAAACTTGTATCTGTCTCCATCTGCTGGCAGGGGTACAAACCCCAGGAGTCTGGACTGATCTGTGGTACTCCAGGAGGGAAAATTAGCAGGTGAGAACCAATTTTCCTTTTTCGGTTCTTTCAGAATGGTGGTGAGTGTTTGCGTGCATATGTCTCGGTGGCACTGGAACAGATTGCACAATGGCACGACGAGCAAGGTCACAACGGGCTCTGGTACGTGATGCAAGCGGTCAGCCAGCTGCTGGACCCCCGGACATCAGAATTCACAGCTGCCTTCGTCGGTAGGCTTGTATCTACGCTGATTTCCAAAGCTGGAAGGGAGCTAGGAGACAACCTGGACCAGATATTGCGAGCCATCCTCAGCAAGATGCAGCAGGCAGAGACACTAAGCGTAATGCAGGTACAGCGGTTATTACAGTAAGTCATGGATTGCATGTAGTGCAGAGCTTATAGGGTTTATTTCTTGTATATTTAAAATGAACCCATGGGTTCTGCCTCTCTGGGGGTGTGCAGCAAAACAGAATTGTTGAATTACATCATGTATTGACTAGGGATCTCCTCCTCCTGTCTGCAGCTCCAAGGTTAATTGCCAGAGTAGTCAAAGATTATATACAAAAGACAGAGGCATTGAAGTCTGCTGCAGTAGAGCCGGCTCAGTAGCTCACACCACTGGTGTGGTCGCACTGAGGAAACCTTGTGGATCCCTTGACCACCACATGCTTGGGGACCTGATGGGGCACATCTTGGCCACCATAGTATCCTATGGGAGGATCTGTAAAACTGGATAAGGACTTTTTGCCCTGTACCTTGACTGTGTCTGCTATTCATGCTGCTATGACATGTCCTAGGGAGGGTGATTGCTCCTTGCCTTATTTAGAAAAGGGGAGTCCGGGTCACCGTCTCTCTTTCAGGGTCTACTCCCCAGAGTCACAATTTACTTACTTTTAATAAACAAAGAGACGGAGAGAGCCACTAATGTCTGTGCGACACAGGGTGTCTCTGGCATTTGTGAGCCAGCCGGGCCACAGGACAGCACAAGAGCCATCCTTGTCTCGTGCCTTTCTGGATGAATTTACCTCCCTCGGGACCTAAAAAAAAAAAAAAAAAGGAAGCAATCCCAGGTTGAAAGAACAAGCAGACTGATTTAGCAGGTGCAGCCAGGAGATAAAAACTAGAAGTGCTCCTTTTATGGGTGTCCTGGAGGTTTCTTGCTGCCCAAAGCTCCGAAGAGCAAGGAACTGGCGAAGCTGCGCCGGCGGAGTGTTCCTGTGCCACCGGTTTTTGAACGGCTGGGGTTAGCTTTTCTCTTTTTGACCACCAAAGTAGCATTTTCTTGGTGCAGATTGCTTGGCGGGAAAAGTGAGCAAACTGAAATTGTCCTCTCTGGCTCCCTTTTTGCAGTTTTATTTTCCAGGTAAGAATTTGTATCCCTTCCGAGTTTTTTGTTCGGTGCAGTTCATTTTGCTTTCAGTGTTAATTGAGAATCTGGTTTGCCTACTTTGTGCCTCAAACTGAAGAACTGTAAAGAAGCCACGTTAACATTTTCTGCATCTTAGGAGGACGGTCGCTTTGGTGGCTGGGCTGTTGGGAGGAGGTCACAGAATTAGAGGAAACCCCTGCGGGTAGCTGCGAATGAGGCCCTGCGGTGCTGTAGCCCAGCAGAAGCTGTTTCTAGTTGTGCTAGAAGCGCCAAGGAGCAGGAGGAAACTACCAGGCCCTCCAAAAAAAAAACCCCACCCAAAGGTTTTATTTCATAAGAAATGTAAAAGGTCTGGTTAAGTTTGCAGAGCCTCTTTAAAAACAGCAGGCATGCTTTGTCTTTCTCTTGTAGTCTTTGATCATGGTGTTTGCTCACTTGGTTCACACTCAGCTGGAGCCCCTGTTGGAGTTTCTCTGCAGTCTCCCGGGCCCCACAGGCAAGCCCGCCCTGGAGTTTGTCATGGCTGAGTGGATGAATCGACAGCATTTGTTCTATGGACAGTATGAAGGCAAAGTCAGGTATTGCTTGTGTTCTTAACATTCATCCGTGAGACTGGTAACTCGATAATGGAGGCTAAGGCTGGAAAAGTGCTTAAATAGCAGTCATAACTCTTAACATGGTATCGGCAAAGACAAGTCTGAAAAAAAATGTTTTGTTTTGTTTTTTAATCAGATTAGAAGGTAAACCAGGGTAGGGCCATCTTGTATTAAGTAACAGCTTACCTCCAGTAGTCTGTGAAAAGAGAAAACCTGGAATTACGAGGAGAGGCCTTTCTAATGCAAAGTATGCAGAGAAGATGGTGCAAGTATGGGCTGAGCAAACTAATAAGAATGGAGAGATGAGCATTCCTCAGTTAGTGGTTGAGAGAGAAGGATAAGGCCAGTAGATTAGTAGGTGGTAAGGTGTATGGTGCAGAGGGTCAGATATTGCTCTTGTGGAATGAAAGGTGTCTGTGTGTGGAGCAGCGACAACCCCTCCCCCCACAAATGCATCTCACTACACGAGCCATGCCTGTCTCTCACATATTTATTTAAATTTGATATACACACACGCATGCATTTCCACTACTTACCACCTTGGCAGCATCTGCCGACATCATAAGTTAGAACAGTGGTTGATACCTTGAACATAAGAAAATGCCATACTGGGTCAGACCAAGGGTCCATCAAGCCCAGCATCCTGTTTCCAATAGTGGCCAATCCAGGCCACAAGAACCTGGCAAGTACCCAAAAACTAAGTCTATTCCATGTAACCATTGCTAATGGCAGTGGCTATTCTCTAAGTGAACTTAATAGCAGGTAATGGACTTCTCCTCCAAGAACTTATCCAATCCTTTTTTAAACACAGCTACACTAACTGCTCTAACCACATCCTCTGGCAACAAATTCCAGAGTTTAATTGTGCGTTGAGTAAAAAAGAACTTTCTCCGATTAGTTTTAAATGTGCCCCATGCTAACTTCATGGAGTGCCCCCTAGTCTTTCTATTATCCGAAAGAGTAAATAACCGATTCACATCTACCCGTTCTAGACCTCTCATGATTTTAAACCTGTGTTCATGCCAAGTACCTGTGTTCAGGCCAAGGCACTGAAAAAGCTAACTATTACCAGCTGAACAACTGTTTGTTAAATGTCGTGGTGCATGATACTGTATGTTTTATGTTATATTTGCTAGGAATTACTACTAAAACTACAGTTTTCTCACCATGCAACTCTTCTGAAAGGTTTGGGAAATGAGTAAATTATATAATTGGGAACCTTACCTTGCATCCATCTGCAGCTCTGTGGCGCTCTGCAAGCTTCTGCAGCATGGCATCAACGCAGATGATAAGCGACTCCATGACATTAAGGTGAAGGGAGAAGAAATATTTAATATGGATGAGGGAATCCGCACACGGTCCAAAACTGCCAAAAGTGAGTGCGGGTGCAAGGGGCCCAAGTGTGTGCGCTCTGGGGCTTCCTGCTGTTTGCTTGGGTGGGGCTCTCGGATGTCTGCACTGTGGGGGACTCTCCTGCTGTCGGTGCAGGGGGGCCCAAGCACATGCGTTCTGGGGAGTCCTGCTGTCTTGCACAGGGCTCAAGCATGCATCCACTGGGGCTGCGTCATTTATTTAGGTCTAAAATATTATGCAGCTCCATTTCAAAACTCAGGACCATATACAGAAAATATAGATAAAAATCATGAAAACCGGGGAGGAGAAAGAGGAAGAACTGAGTGCTGGAGAGGAAAAGATCCTCTTGTTTCAATTTGAAAGCATTTCCTGAACCATTGAGGTGAGGAGGGCCCGGCTTGTGGGGACAGGACCCGGAAGTGAAGTCAGCGGGAGGTGCCTCACGGGACTGAATAAAATCGAGGGCACTGCAGCACGAAAAGAGTTGGACCCATGGACTCCCACATAGAATGTGAGAGACCATTGTAGGGGAAATAGCAGAAGGAAACTCCTCTTTAGGAGTCTCCCTGAGCCCTAGGTCCCCACAACCCCCTTTACAGCCTATAATGGAAGGTCCATTAGAGGAAGGTAATAGTATAGGGTCCCATATGAATGAAACCCACACCAAAATAGGAAATGGATCACCACAGTGGGAAATATACAAGTAGGTGTAATATCTTTGGGTAGCGAGGCCACAGCGAGAAACATCAGGGTTCCATGTCCAGCAGTCCTTGAACTAGGTAGTATAGGAGAAGAAAGTATTGTGGAACCTGAAAATGTATCACTGTTGGATTTATGGAGATTAATAGTGAATATAGATTAGAAATAGTGCTAGACAATTTCTTAAGTTTATACTTTCTCTGTAGAATCAAGGGAGAAATTTGTAGACCTAGATGAGAGGACTGATAAAGTGGAGCAGGCAGTGGCAAATTTGAACCCAATAGTTAAAAAATTTGAAAACCACTAATATATCTTTCATTAAAGATAATTTGGTACAACTAGAGAATGAAATGAGATCTCACAATCTTTTATTATTACATTTTCCTATTTCTAGGTTAAAGTCTGATATTGAATTATTTAAGAAGTATGTAGTTGAAATTCTTTCTTATGAGTATCAGAGTTTCTCACAGGACAAGCAGGATGGTTGTCCTCACAAATGGGTGACATCGAGGATGGAGCCCACCACGGAAAACTTCTGTCAAAGTTTAAACAGAACTTTGACTGGCCCCTACTGGGCATGCCCAGCAAGGCACTGACCCTGCAGCCAGCAGGGGTCTCCCTTCAGTCTTCTTTTTCCGCGCAGCAGTTGCCACGCGGTGAAAGGAGCTCTCTTACCACGTTCCTGACAGGAATTCGGTTTTTTTCTATCCGAAGAAAATTTGCCCCTCAGGGGTCTCCCTTCGACAAATTTTTGTCACTTCTCGCGGAAACCGGTAAGTTTTTTCCCTTTTTTAATCGGCGGCCGTCGATTTTGGCCCTTGAGGCCTGTGGGAACTTACTGAGCCCGCGCCTAAATTTGGCCTTAAGCCATGGCGACGGGGTTCCGTCGATGTCCGGATTGTACCCGGACTATGTCCATCACTGACCCCCATAGGGTTTGTGTTTTATGTTTGGGTAGTGAGCATGATGTCCTGACTTGCACCAAATGTGCCTTAATGACACCTAAGGGTCGCAAGGCCAGGATGGAGAAGATGGGGCTCCTCTTCCATGCACCCACCCCAACGCCATCGATAGCATCGACGTCATCGGAACCGGCACCGTCGAAGTTGCACCACCATCGCCAACCCGCCGGTGACCGTCCACCATCGATGACTTCTCGGCCGTCGACTCCTGTCCCCTCCCCGGATGACCGAGGAGATCGGAAGGATAAGCATCGCCATCGACGGCACAAGTCTCGGCCCGTCGAGGATCCGCAACCATCGACCTCTGATCAGGCCGAGCCACCGAAGAAAAAGCCTCGGTCGGACCTGGCACCGTCCACGTCTCGTTCGCAGGCACCGAGGAAACCCTCACCCTCCCGGGGTGCGGGGGCCGTGATCCCACCGGTTACGGTGGTCCCTCCGGCCCTGCCTCAGCCTCCCTCTCCCGTCGAGCCGGGTATGCTTACCCCTGGTCTCCGGGCAGAACTGGACCGGCTGGTCCAGGAGGCCATCGAGAATGCGATGCGAAGATTCCAGCCTCCACCGGCACCGCCTCCGGCACCGATTCCGGCACCGCCTCAGGCACCGACCTCAGCACCGACTCTGCCACCGAGGATGGAACCGACCACCGAGCCTATAGTGGAAGCGTTGGCACCGATACTAAATCGTATGGAGGCACTTATGCGCGCCCTTCCATCGGTGATTTCATTAGCACCGACTACACCATCATCTCCGGAAGGACATTCATCGACAGGAGAAACACCGTTCCGGATTCCTCCGTCCGGTGTCGTTCCATCGGTGCCTTCACATACCTTTCCACCGATTTATCCTTCGGCTCCATCGATTCCAAGATCGGCACCGATTCCATCGGTGGCCCCGAAGCCCTCGATGCCGTTCACTGTTCCGCTTGCAGCACCGGTTCCATCGATGCCTTTGGATCCTCTACCAGGTCCTTCAGGACAGCAAACCTTACATGACCCTTATGATACCTGGGGTGATGATTCATCTTCAGATACAGATTTACCATCCCCACCATCTCCTACAGAGAGTAGAAAACGATCTCCTCCTGAAGATCTCTCCTTTATAAATTTTGTAAAGGAGATGTCAGAAGTTGTGCCTTTTCAGCTGCAATCTGAGACCGATGACAGGCACCAAATGATGGAGCTGCTCCAATTTCTGGATGCCCCCAAGATCATCGCTTCCATCCCATTCACCAAGTATTTCTGGATCTTTTAAAGAAAAACTGGGAATCACCTTCATCTGTGTCACCAGTCAATAAAAAAGCTGACTCAACCTACCTCGTTCAGTCAGCACCAGGATTTCAGAAGTCTCAACTGGATCATCGCTCTGTTGTAGTTGAGTCTGCGCAAAAGAAAGCCAAGCGTTTAAAGCCACACTCTTCCACTCCCCCTATCAAGGACAACCAATTTCTTGATAGTGTGGGAAGGAAAGTGTATCATGGGGCTATGTTGATATCTCGTATAGCTTCATACCAACTTTATATGACTCAGTACAACAGAGCTATCCTTAAACAAATGCAGGACTACGCTGACACCTTACCGGACCAATACCAGCCACAGCTTCAAGCCCTCCTTCACAAAGGATTTGAAGCTGGGAAGCACGAGATCCGAACGGCCTACGATATCTTCGATGCTTCCACGAAAGTCTCAGCTACTGCCATCTCAGCCAGACGTTGGGCTTGGTTAAAATCATCCAACCTTCGCCCAGAGGTTCAGGATCGTCTAGCCGATTTACCCTGCTTAGGGGATAATCTGTTCGGAGAACAGATTCAACAAATTGTGGCGGAATTGAAGGATCACCACGAGACGTTGAAACAACTTTCGTCTGTTCCATCTGAGGTATCCTCCAAACCACCACCTAAGAAGGACTCCAAAAAGTCATTCTTTCGGCCACGTCGTTATTACCCTCCGTCGACTAGGCCTCGTCCGGCTCGATCCTCCACCAGACCTCAGCCACGCCAACCTCGGAAACAAAGACCTGCTGTAGCCCCACCCCCCGGGCCTGCGGCAGGCCTTTGACTTCCCGACTCGGAGCACATGCCATATCCCACTCCCCCACATCCCTGTAGGGGGTCGTCTGTGCCACTTTCTACAGCATTGGATACGGATTACCTCAGACCAGTGGGTGCTGGCGATTATCGCACAGGGTTACCACCTCAATTTCATAACTCTTCCGGCAGACTCCCCGCCGCTTCAAGCGTGGAGTCTATCCAACCATTTGCCTCAATTACAACAGGAAGTATCTCTTCTTCTGCAATCAAATGCTATAGAACTCGTTCCTCCCTCTCAACGAGGCAAGGGATTCTATTCCAGATACTTCCTAATTCCAAAGAAATCAGGAGGGCTACGTCCAATTTTAGACCTTCGAGCCCTCAACAAGTATCTGCAAAAAGAAAAGTTCAAGATGGTATCCCTGGGCACGTTACTCCCTCTGCTGCAGAAAGGGGATTGGCTGTGCTCCCTCGACCTCAAGGAAGCTTATACCCATATTGCGATAACACAATCCCATCGCAAATATCTGCGGTTTCTCGTAGGCCGCGACCATTATCAATACCGAGTACTGCCTTTCGGTCTGGCATCTGCTCCACGGGTCTTCACCAAATGCCTCGTAGTTGTAGCAGCATTCCTCAGGAAGGAAGGTGTCCACGTATACCCCTATCTGGACGACTGGCTGATCAGGGCCTCCACCCCTCAGATTGCCCGGTCCTCCCTACAATTGACAATCAACACACTCCTTTCCTTAGGGTTTCTTGTCAATTACGAGAAATCTTGCTTCGTCCCATCTCAAACCTTATCTTTCATTGGGGCAGACTTGGACACCTTACAGGCAAAGGCCTACCTTCCGCTACAACGGGTCCAAACTCTCATGTCCCTAGCTCACCAGCTCCAGTCTCAAGACACTGCCACAGCTCGCCAATTCCTAGTTCTCCTAGGACACATGGCATCCTCGGTTCAAGTCACTCCCATGACCAGACTAGCCATGAGGGTAACACAATGGACTCTACGACAACAATGGATTCAAGCTTTTCAGCCTCTGTCCTCCATAATCACAGTCACACAAGCGCTGCGCCTATCCTTAACTTGGTGGACGACTCAGGTCAACCTCCTTCAGGGCTTACCCTTTCTTCCACCGGATCCGCAAGTTATCCTAACCACCGACGCTTCCCACATCGGTTGGGGGGCCCATGTGGACAATTTTCAAACCCAAGGGTTATGGTCCAACGAGGAAGCCGAACACCAGATCAATTTCCTGGAACTTCGAGCAATCCGCTATGCGCTCCGCACTTTCAAAGATCATCTCTTTCATCAGATAATCTTAATCCAGACGGACAACCAAGTGGCCATGTGGTACATAAACAAGCAGGGAGGCACAGGCTCCTTCCTTCTGTGTCAGGAAGCTGCGCAGATCTGGGCGGAAGCCCTCTCCCACTCTATGTACCTCAGGGCCACTTACCTGCCGGGAGTAGACAATCTATTGGCAGACCGGCTGAGCCGTGTCTTCCGACCGCACGAGTGGTCACTCGATCCTCTGGTAGCGACCTCTCTGTTTCACAAGTGGGGTTCTCCCCGCATAGACCTCTTTGCGTCCCCTCAGAACCACAAAGTGGACGATTACTGCTCTCTCATTCGGAGCCAGAACTCTCGGCCGAGGGATGCATTCTCCCTCAAGTGGACAACCGGTCTGCTCTACGCATTCCCCCCACTTCCTCTTGTGTCAAAGACTCTCGTGAAGCTACGCCAGGACGGAGGAACCATGATCCTGATAGCACCTTACTGGCCACGCCAAGTATGGTTTCCAATACTCCAGGATCTCTCCATCCGCAGGCACATTCCTCTGGGAAAGGACCCGCATCTGCTCACTCAAAACGACGGATGCCTCCTCCATCCCAACCTCCAAGCCTTGTCCCTGACGGCATGGATGTTGAAAGGTTAGTCCTTCAGCCTTTCAACCTTTCAGATTCGGTTTCTCGTGTCCTGATAGCTTCACGAAAGCCTTCCACAAGAAAGTCTTACTCATACAAATGGAAAAGGTACACATCATGGTGCACTTCTCAGTCCCTTGATCCCCTTTCCTGTCCAATTTCCAAATTCTTGGACTATTTATGGCATCTCTCTGAATCAGGTCTTAAAACCTCTTCCATTAGGATGCATGTCAGTGCGGTAGCCGCCTTCCATAAAGGTGTACAGGGTGTCCCTATTTCAGTACAACCCCTAGTAACACGTTTTCTTAAAGGCTTGCTCCATCTGAAGCCACCCTTACGGCCTCCGGCCCCATCCTGGGACCTTAATCTGGTTCTTGGTCGTCTAATGAAACCTCCTTTCGAACCTCTGCACTCCTGTGAGTTAAAGTATCTCACATGGAAAGTGTTATTCCTTTTGGCTATCACTTCAGCTCGCAGGGTTAGTGAATTACAGGCCCTAGTTACCTATCCGCCTTACACTAAACTCCTGCAGGACCGGGCGGTACTCCGCACTCACCCTAAATTTTTACCTAAGGTAGTTTCTGAGTTTCATATCAATCAATCCATTATACTACCTATCTTTTTTCCCAGGCCCCACTCCAACTCTGGAGAACAGACCCTGCATACCCTAGACTGTAAACGAGCTCTAGCCTTTTACCTAGACCGTACAGTTTCTCACAGGAAGAGCACTCAATTATTCGTCTCTTTCCATCCTAACAAGTTAGGACAACCTGTGGGTAAGCAGGCTCTTTCCTCCTGGTTGGCGGACTGCATTTCTTTCTGCTATGAGCAGGCTGGCATTCCTTTCCAAGACCGTGTCAAAGCACACTCTGTGAGGGCCATGGCGACGTCAGTGGCACACCTTCGATCGGTGCCGCTTCCTGACATCTGCAGGGCTGCAACCTGGAGTTCCCTCCATACCTTTGCAGCCCACTATTGTTTGGACAAAGCTGGAAGACAGGACTCCATCTTCGGCCAATCTGTCTTGCGTAACCTTTTTCCAACCTGATGTACCAACACCCTTCCACCTTCCCGGTAGGGTGCGGATGCCCTTTACCAAATTCCACCCCACTTGTACTGCCTGTTGCACGTCGTTGGGTGCATTTGGTGCAAGTCAGGACATCCTCAGCTCGGTACTCACCCATTTGTGAGGACAACCATCCTGCTTGTCCTGTGAGAAAGCAAATGTTGCTTACCTGATGTAACAGGTGTTCTCACAGGACAGCAGGATGTTAGTCCTCACGAAACCCGCCCGCCACCCCGCGGTGTTGGGTTCGTTTTGTTTTTACTTTCTAGGCACTGCCTGTAGCTTTGAAAATCAGACTGAAGGGAGACCCCTGCTGGCTGCAGGGTCAGTGCCTTGCTGGGCATGCCCAGTAGGGGCCAGTCAAAGTTCTGTTTAAACTTTGACAGAAGTTTTCCGTGGTGGGCTCCATCCTCGATGTCACCCATTTGTGAGGACTAACATCCTGCTGTCCTGTGAGAACACCTGTTACATCAGGTAAGCAACATTTGCTATTCCAATGATTTCCAAGAAGAACGCTGCAGGTAGCTGAGGGTGGTGTTGATATCTTAGAAAGTCTTGGAGTGTCAACGTTTTTTAGAGGACTCATTAGATAACATAGCATC
Organism: Rhinatrema bivittatum; assembly: GCF_901001135.1. Lineage (NCBI taxonomy): Eukaryota > Metazoa > Chordata > Amphibia > Gymnophiona > Rhinatrematidae > Rhinatrema > Rhinatrema bivittatum. The sequence continues at coordinate 16,266,935 of NC_042626.1, read as the reverse complement.
CAGGCTACTTTGCTTGTTCTTTAGTAAATATTTTTCAAACTTTGATTTTTGTGGTCAGAAGATACAGATCTTCCCAGACATTTCCCGTGCTACCCAATCAAGGCGGAAACAATTCCTATCTTTAAAGCAAGCAGTCCTGGATATGGGAGCCACTTATTTTTTTAAATTTCCGTGAAAGTGTCAGATTACCTATGAAACAAATACATTTGTTTTTCTAGATCCCTCACAACTGCAACGTTTTATTCGGGATAAGTCTCAAAATTCTTAGATAGGTTAATGGAAGGGTTGTGTAAAGTAAAAAGACGCACACTTGAGCTGTACTCTTTCTCTTCCCCTAGATGTGGGCTAGATCAGATGTTTGTGTTTAGAAATATTATTGTTATTGGAATAAATGTTCTCTCTTTTTTTTTTTCTTTTGGAAATATCTGAATACATGATTGTATCATTTGTTTGTAAATGTTATAATTGAATAAATATTAAAAGAAATAAAAAGAAATCATGAAAACCAATTCTAATAAACATCAACACAACAAAACATACCCCCAAAACCATTATATAAAACCAATATCAAATGGAAAATGGTTAAAATAAGTCAAATATGTATGAAAAGAAATGCCAGACAAGGAGCAGCAGCAGGATTTCAACCCTGGTTCACAGCTCACTGCTTTAACCGCTAGGCTATTCCTCCACTGACTGAAAGTATGTCCAAACTTTTCCACCTGCCATATTTGCTTTATTATTTTCAAACTTAAAAATCAGCAAGCAAATGAGATTTTGTATTAGAAATGTCAGATGTCATGTTTAACTTTTTAAAGAGCTCGAAAATGGAGAAAACCCGATATAATCTACCTAAATAAGTTATAAGTAAATAAAATCAGTTTTCCTATACTTGCATTTAACTTTGTTCCATGTAGACGTTGTGTTGGTTTCTGTTCATTTAGAGATTCATTGAAACATATAATTTGACCAGGCGTGCCTACAGTTTTTGCACACAACTGTAATTGTCTCTGTGCAGGATGTTTGTAGAACTCCTTTTAACCAGGAAACGTGAGCTGCAGTGACTTGAATGTTGTTCCAGTAAGAGTCATGCGCAGTTGTGAAGCACAGAGGGTAACGTGAAGTGAATGCCATGTCAGCTGTCCTGGCACAGGGCTGCAGTGGGGAGGGTATAGGGTTATTTCTAGTTGTGAGAACAGCAGGAAGATTACTCTGACTGTGTACAGCATCTGTTGAGATCCAGTGTTTGCTGGTAATGGATTTTCAATGTTACAGAAGTTTGTGTAATGTCTGTAGTAGAAGCCTGCGATTTTCCTTCTCGCCTCTCTCCCTCCCGTCTGTCAGATCCCGAACGCTGGACAAACATTCCTTTACTAGTGAAGATCTACAAGTTGATAATCAATGAACTTTCCAATGTCATGGAGGCCAATGCGGCTCGCCAGGCTGCGACAGACTGGAGTCACGGTAATATTTTGAATACTTTTTAGTTGAAAGCATTCTCTTTCATCTTTCATATATCCTTTCTTCCCCTGCAATGCAGAAACCCTGGCTGGTCCAGGAGCCGGAGGGTCTGACGCCCTAGCATCACCTTTTGACCAACCAGGGGTCAGTGCAGTAGCAGAGGGTACTGTCCCCGTAGTGAGTACATACCTGCCTGTGTTGTTGGGCAGGTGACTTCAGCTCGTCCCCCCTGTCACCAGGCTAGACTGGCTTTCCTTTGCTTAAAGAATACAGGTTTCTTGTGCATCTTTTGTCTTTGCCCTTGTCCGTCTCCTCTCCCACAAGCGCAGGTCCCTCTCTTGTCTGCTGTCATTTGGATTTTATTATCGTTGTCAGCTTCCCTTCCACTACTCCTCATACCAGTACTAGCGTTCCTTATTCTGGGTGGAAATCCAGTTAACCCTCAGTACTGTGTCCACTGGGGTTCTTCATGATAGGAGCAGAGCGCAGTGTAATTTACAAAAAAAGGGTGGTGGATGCATGGAATAGAGCCCCCCTCCTCCTCTGGGGGTGATAGAGATGAGGTCAATGTCAGAATTCAAGAAAGCTTGGGACAAGCACAAAGGATCTTTGAGGGAGAGGAAGGGAGCTGAGCAGGGCAAACTGAATGGGCTTGTATGGTCTTTATCTGCCGTTACTGTGTGTTAAATCACTGTGTGTGATCTTGAGCATGCAGCGATTAAACTGGGGTAGGGGCCAGGTGACCCACTGAAGGATTGTACACTAATGCTAGGAAATGAGGTGACGATTGCAGATTCTTTGTTACATGTGATCTTTTAAGGTAAACCACAAGCCCCTCATTCTTACACTCGTTGATGTTCCTTTATGCAGATGAATCCAATGATATGTGGGAAGATGAGGATGAGGAGGATGAAGGTTTGGCAGGACAACTTTTGTCTGATATCCTTGCCACAAACAAGTATGGTAAGATTGGGTCCATTTGACACCACTCTCGGGGGAAAATAAACAAAGGCAAATCTCTGCTGAAAGTGACTTCTGGGTGACAGGTTTTCCTTCCTCCTCTCGGGAGGTGAGTGATTGCTGGTGGGACTGGGTTGGGAGCATATCACAGGGATCCTTGCCCCGAAATTCTTCTGGACTGAGCCCACACTCTGTTACTTGTATTAGGTACCTGGAAACCACAGAGTTCAGCAAATATTCAAAACCCAATACTGCTTTCTGTAATCCAAAGGCTGCAAGAATTTGGAAGGGTTAGAGCAGAGGTGTCAAACTGCAATCCTGGCAGGCCGCAAGCCAAGATATATCCCCAATGAATATGCATGAGATAACTCTGCAGACATTGGAGGCAGTGCTAGCAAACTTCATGTGCCTATTCATTAGGGGGGGGGGGGGGTTCCTGGAAACTTGACCAATTTATGGCTCTCTGGGCTAGAGGAGCCACAGAAAGAGACTGAAACAAACCCAAGAAATTATTCTGCTTTCATGTGAATAACAAGTGTAAGCATTAGAGATCCAGGCTGCAGCACTTCTTCCAGCCACCAAAATCGGTAGGCAGAAGAGCGTAAAAATCTGAGAAGTAAACAAGATGATGCGTAATAATTTCCTGCTGCGTAGTTTCCTCGTTTGATCCCAGACATTAACCAATAGCAGGGCAGCTTTCAAATGCTCGGTAACGTCACCATGCGCACCGACCTCCCCGAGAGATCCACCGAGCTGAACTGGCCTCCTTCCCCACAGGAAACAAATAGAAGGATTCCAAGTGTGAGCCAGGGGTCATGGGGTACCATCGATTGGAATTGGATGAATGTTTCAAGGGTTAACAGATGGATGCAGCGACCTTAAAGTCTAATTTGCCTATAAGAAACTGGTTACAAAAATAACATGTTTGTGCCCCACCCCCCCCCCCCCCCAAAAAAAAAAAAAAACCAAACAGCCAGTCTGTAATAAGGATGGTTGTGTTCTCCTTTGTCTCGTCTAGATGGCAAGCTGTGCGCTAGCGTGCGGTGATCCCCCTCTGGGCAGACTGCAGGAGCTAAGTTGTTCTTTATCTGCCATGTTACTAGGTCCTATGACGCCTGTTGTCTGTCTTTGGCAGATGATGATTACTATGAGGAAGACGAAGAGGACGATCCAGACGCACTGAAGGATCCTTTGTATCAAGTAGATTTGCAGGTATTGTGCATTGGAGACAGCTCTGCAGTGTGGCGTGATTTCAGTAAATTTTTGACTTGTCAAATAGGAAGAATGCTGGGGATTTTGTCGTCGTTCTCACAGTGTGTCAGGGTTTATGTACCCAAAATATCACCAAGTGCTGGACAAAAATAAGAGTAGTGTACAGGCATAACATCAAATTACGTTTTAAAAATGTTACGGAATGCTGATGGGTTTGGAGATAATTTCTAAATCCCAGAAAGCCTGGAATGGTAAGAAAATATTCCATCCCCATAATATATTGAGCAAAGAGGATTTTATCCTCATTTTCTTCTGACATTCACTATGCGTTTGAGCCATCAGAGGTAAAATGATCCACGATGGGCTCTTGAAAGCTTGTGTGCGCCTTATCTTTGGATAATTTTCATTGCCTTCGTTCTCTAATGCTGTAGCAAATGCTTTATGGCTCCTTACTGTTTGTGATTACTTAGAAAGTTTATGTGAAAGGAATAATATCTGGAATAATTCCCATCCTTATTCTGTATGATTTCAGAAGTTTTTATTTTATTTATTTAAAAACTTTTCTATACCGTCGCTAAGTTATATACCATCGCAGCGGTTTATAAATAGGCACATAGACCAAGGTAAGTAAATGTAGGATATCTTACATTCTAACAGGTGCCAATAAAGTTCGGTTACAATTTCATAAATAAAAGCATTATTTGAGTAATGTTGGTCAAGTCCAGGTATATTATTGTGTTACTATCGCTTTGAAATATTACTTCTTAAAAGTAGGATTGATTAAATTAATTCTCATCTGCATTACCTGTATTTTTTTGCATGCGAACTGAATTAATCCATCCTCTGTATTTTTCTTGGGTAGTTAGCATTGACAGACTTCAGTGTATTATATTTTGTAAAAGTGCCAAACACCAGTCAGCTTTTCATAGCTTCCAAGTATAGAGATTTTAGGAGGCAAATATGAGGATACTGCTGATTTAACCTGAAGTCCTGATGGTGTCTGGCCCTCAGGAAGCAGAGTTGCTAATCCCCAGCATTAAGATGCCACTGAGCAAGATGGCAGGTGGCACACCAGTATATCTAGGGGGTGCTTTCAGTTTTCTCTCTGACTCCATCTGCTGGAGGGGAGGCATAACCCAGCAGTCTGGACTGATCCTGGTACGTACAGGGAACTGTGTAAGATAAATGCAGGTGATCCAGATGGGATGGGACTTATGACTGGTGAGGAGGTCTTACTGTATACATTTATATTCTTTGACCCCATTGGTATGGGGGGGGTCAGTGTTACCTTGGCATGCAGGTGAGGGATGACTGTTGCCTATGTTTTTATTGGTGTGGGTTGGGGTACTACATTCGTAATCTTGGCCTTGGAGGAGGTGGTTTCAGATCTCTTGAGCAGACAGCACCAGTGCTGCCTTTTTGCATGCTTAATGCACTAGTCTGTGCCCTTGTGACACTTCCTGTCGAGTTTGGAGATGGCTGTAGCTAAGAGTTGTTTGCTAATCCAGGATTCTGCTTTCTTTACAGGCCTATCTGACTGATTTCCTTTGCCAGTTTGCACAGCAGCCGTGCTTTGCAGCTTTCTCAGGGCATCTAAATGAGAATGAGAGGAGAGTGCTTCAGGCTATCGGCATATAAACCAAATCAGGAGACGCTTTCTGGACAGTTTGTACAGTTTTTTTTCTAGGGGCCTGTTCCATACCTTGTGATTTTATCCATGACACATTTCTGTGTTCAACAGCTGCAAAGATGGGATGGTCTTCTGGAGCCTCGTTTTTGTCCCCATGCAAGAATGGGAAAATCCGTCACGGGATGTTAGACCGACAGCTTTAATACAGGGCCTGAATTGTCTGTCACCAAGGAAAAGAGAACTCTTCCATGCGAGGTGTGAACTTTCATAAACTGCCAAGATACTGAATATTTAGCCATCTGTCCCTCCGAAGAGCCTGGCCTGAAATGTCTGGGACGTGAGGGCCTTGCTGTGTCTCACTTCTGGCTTGTGATGCCCCATGGAAGGCAAGCGTCGTCACAGTGGGCTGGTTTCTCGGTTAGGGAGATGCTCAGTTGCTGAGTAACCTGGGCTAAACGGGCAAATACATTTCAAGCACAGAGGAAACTTCAGAATAATCATCGTCTGTTCCTTGTGTGCGTTTCCACTCACAGAAAAGAAACTGAAAATCCTTGGTGTTTCCTTGGAGGAAGAGTCTGAAGAGCATTCAGCACACAATCTGTTTCACAAGAGTATGGATGGGCTCGGTAGGGACTGTAGAATAAAGCTGCATTTTCTGTGTTCACAGGAGACTTTGATTCCCTCAGCTGGCACCAGCACATGGACTGAAGCTTGCGCTCACACACACAATATAAGGAAGCTACCACTCATCTTTCCCAAATCTCTGGGCTACTGTGGTTGCTGAAGTTTCAGATTTTACTGGAACATACATATACCATGTTTTCTAAAATGATTCAGTGCTCACCCTGGTTGACAATGTTATTTTTGGTGCAGTTTGGCCAAACCAGGGACAAGAATGGTGCATAATCCACAAATAATCTGTGTATTTTTATAGGAGTTTTAAAAGTATCATTCACACAAAATGAATTGCTCCAGATGTACAGTGTGCTGTATCTCTCAACACCTCTATGCCTTTTGTTCCCTTTGGAAAGGGAAATTAAAATAAAACTAACCACAAAACATTTTTTACTTTGTTTTACTACACGAACCGGGTACAATAAGAAGTAAAATGGATCTTCAGACTGTGGGCACGGTAGCGTGGATGCACTTGAATAAGAAATGCTTTGGAATGCACTGAACATGCCAGGAATTTTAACTAAAACAGAAATAATGTTTGAGTAACCATAATTTTATTTCTCAATTTTTTGATTCTCCAAAAACCCAAATGTCTTTTGAGAACATAAGCACATTAAGAACTTGCCATACTGTCAGACCAAGGGTCCATCAAGCCCAGCATCCTGTTTCCAACAGAGGCCAAACCAGGCCACAAGAACCTGGCAATTACCCAAAACTAAGATCATCCCATGCTACTTACAGGGTCGCAGACGAGATGCCTCGATAAGTATTTATTTACCTATTAACGGGTCGCCTCAGCGAACAGGGAGTTGGGGTTTTATCAAAAAGCAAAAAACAAAAAAGAAAAATCGCTATTGAGAAATCACATTACTACAACATTATGATAATAAAGAGAAATAGACGGGGCGAATAAAAGGACAGCCTCAAATAGGTTGCCCTTGAACATAGCCACCGTACAAAAAATCACCATTATACAAGCATTCCCTTATATTGGTGTATGTTGAAGAATTATTACTGCAAGGGAAGAGGTTAGTTGATGCATAGTGAACACTGATGTAATTAATAGCAGTGGCTATTCTCTAAGTAAACTTGATTAATAGCTGTTAATGGACTTCTCCTCCAACAACTTATCTAAACCTTTTTTGAACCCAGCTACACTAACTGCACTAACCACATCTTCTGGCAACAAATTCCAGAGCTTAATTGTGTATTAAGTGAAAGAATTTTCTCTGATTAATTTTAAATGTGCTAATTGCTAACTTCATGGAGTGCCCCCCTAGTCCTTCTATTATCTGAAAGGGTAAGAAACCAATTTACATCTACCCTTTCTAGACCTCTAATAATTGTAAAGACCTCTATCACATCCCTCCCAGCCATCTCTTCAAGCTGATCAGCCCTAACCTCTTTAGCCTTTCCTCATAGGGGAGCTGTTCCATCCCCTTAATCATTTTGGTCGCTCTTCTCTGTACCTTCTCCATCGCAATTATATCTTTTTGAGATGCGGTGACCAGAACTATACACAGTACTCAAGGTGCGGTCTCACCATGGAGCGATACAGAGGCATTATGACATTTTCTGTTTTATTCACCATTCCCTTCCTAATAATTCCCAACATTCTGTTTGATTTATCATCAGCTCAGTGTGCTGCAGCAGTCAAAAAAAAATCAAACAATGTTAGGAATTATTAGGAAGGGAATGTTGAATAAAACAGAAAATATCATAATACTTCTATATCGCTCCATGGTGAGACTGCACCTTGAGTACTGTGTACAGTTCTGGTCACCGCATCTCAAAGAGATAGTTGCACTGGAGAAGGTACAGAGAAGAGCGACCAAAATGATTAAGGGGATGGAACAGCTTCCCTATGAGGAAAAGATCAATAGTTGTATTAAAAAAAAAATGCATCCAAGCAATTATCAATCAGATTAAATATTTAATTCCTTTTCATCCAGTCAGACCAGACCAGGCAATGGGTTATGTTCACCAACCTGCAGAGGGAGTCAGATCAACAGGTTCACTGATATCACACCTTATAAGCTCCCATGCAGACCTCAACCTGCCAATATTCTGTCTCCAGCAGTTGGGAGGAGTGCATTCCCTGCTCTGCACTGAGGCTTGTTTAGGCCAGGTAATAAGGAAAAAAAATAAAAATGTTGGATAGGCAGCTCCTGAGGAGAAAATTGCATGCTCCCTCCCTCAGTAGAGGGGCCAGGGGGCTTCCTTTTTCAAATTTGAGTCGTAGCTGGCAGTAACAGTTACAATCCCCTTCTCAACAACAACAAAAAAGGGATAGATTTCTATTTTATTTCAAGTTTCTTAGCTGTTTTAATGAAATTTTAAAAAATGAAGCCAGGAAGTTGTATCTGAGAGGGTTCCTGTGGTCACTGTGCTTTTTCTGTCAATAAGAATAAGTGAATATTTAATTTGCTAACTGCAAACCTGACTACAATCCTGCTCTATCAACCTATTGTAACCAGGAAATCAGAGACTGGGGGTTTTGCACCTCCGCCATCTGCTGGAGACAGACAGGTCCATAGAGCGCACTGTTAACCTGCATTTGGACACTTGTTTGACACGCTAGCTTTACCCCTTATTCAGTAAGGGGTAACAGCGCATCAAAGGTGCATCCAACCCCCCCCCCCCCCCCCCCCCCGAGACTAATAGCACCATCAACATGCACATGCATGTTGATGGCGCTATTAGTCATTCCCGTGTGATAAAGTAAAATGTGCAGCCAAGCTGCACATTTTACTTTCAGAAATTAGCGCCTACCCAAAGGTTGGCACTAATTTCTGCCGGCACCGGGAAAGTGCACAGAAAAGCAGTAAAAACTGCTTTTCTGTGCACCCTCTGACTTAATATCAGAGCGATATTAAGTCGGAGGTCCCGAAAGTTAAAAAAAAAAATTTTAAAAATTTGAAATCAGCTCGCGGGTTGAAAACTGGATGCTCAATTTTGCCAGCATCCGATTTCTGAACGTGTGGCTGTCAGCGGGCTCGAGAACCAACACAGGCAAAATTGAGCGTCTGCTGTCAAACCCACTGACAGCCGCCGCTCCTGTCCAAAAAGAGGCGCTAGGGCCGTGCTAGTGTCCCTAGCGCCTCTTTTTACCGCCGGCCCTAATTTAAATATTTGTTTACTGAATCGCGCACACAGGACACTGGCCTGTGCGCGCGCCAGGAGAGCGGGTGCTCGCCCGCTCTCCCGTGAACTTTACTGTATCGGCCTGAGAGTAAGACTTGAGGGACTGTGGGTGGCACCTTGGTATATATGGCAGGGTTGTTTTAAAAACTTCTCTGTCTCCATCTGCTGGAGGGGAGGCAAAACCCAGGTGTCTGGACTGATCCGGGTCCATTCAGGGAATTAAAATTGAAACTTTTTTGCTTCAGTTTATGCGCTCTTGCTAAGTATGGTGCTATTTATGGCAGCTCACTCTGACTGTGGTAGTAAGAAGCCTGTGCTGTGTAAAACTCGTGGTTTGAGTCCACAGCTGCTGTGCATGTGCCACGTGTGTGTGCTGGGAGTAAGGACCGCACAGCAGCATGGGCAGGCTGTCCTCCAGAAGGGACCCATGTCTGTGGCTGTTTCCAAATGGTGTTCTGGTGGAGGAGATTTGGAAACACGTGCTCTGTTTCCTATGACAGGTATCAGCTCCAGGTTCTCCAATGGCTGCCTTAGCTCCTGCGGTTAAAGGAGCAGAGCCTTTGCCTGAGCTCTTAAAGTACTTGTGATGGGGCAGTCTACAGCTCCATGACCCTGTTCAGTGATACCTACTATGGCTCTTCCTGGCGGTGCAAGAGAGCAGAGTCTGAGGAAGAAGATGGGGATGAAAAGTTTGAGGAATCCCTTTTAGATACGGGGGGCACCTGAGAAGGAGAAGGGTGAATACCCTCCAAAGGACATGGAAGATTCTAGTATGTTAAGGCCAGGCCTGGTGCAACGGTGGAAGGTGCCCTAGATGACTTCAGCCTTTCACCTAACCCCCCCCCCCCCCCCCCCCCCCCTCGCACCTGATGACTCCTACCTCGTTTGCCCCACAACTGTATGCTTCTCAGGGCCTCAAGCACCGCACGCTACTTGCAGCCTGATGAATCTCTATTCTTTGTTGTGAGTGGGATAGGCTCAGCTCATGTTTACCTGGCTGCGTTTTGGTGCCCCCTATGGGTCAGCGCTGTAGGCAACTGCCTAAGTTTGCCTAATGGACGTGCTGGCCTTGATTAAGGCTTTACCAGAAAGAGGAACTGGAGCCATTATATTTCATGCCTTAGACTTAGAATAGGCTCCCCTGGATCCTTCTGATGAGTACAAGGGCCTTCGCTGTTGTTGGTTACACAGATTCATCAAGGAATTGATAGATCTCCAATGGGAAGTGCCTGAAGCTTCCTTGAATTATAATTATTCAAGGAAGCAAGTGTGTATTTATGGCACCTTTAATGTTTGCTGTGAAGTGCACTAACTAGTGAACCTGATTCCTGGTCTCAGCAGTTACAGCTGGGTCCTGTACCTAGGCAGGGCTATACTCAGAGCTGAAACACCCCAACTCAAGAAGGAAGTAAGGAAATGGGTTGAAGGCGAGGAAAGCAGAGCTGAAGTCAATTACTGCTATTAATCAAGTTTACTTAGGGAATAGCCACTGCTCTTAATTACATCAGTAGCAAGGGATCTTCTTAGGGTTTGGGTAATTGCCTGGTTCTTGGGACCTGGTTTGGCTTCTGTTGGAAACAGGATCCTGGGCTTGATCTTGGTCTGACCCAGTGTGGCAATTTCTTATGTTCTTATGAAATGAAAGAAAAAAAGTCCCTGTCCCAAGAGAAATAAAATAACAGAGCCAGCCATAGCCTCACTACTGCTAGCAGAGCAAGACTGAAAGCCTTATAGCGTCTGCCCACCACTTTGCTCAGTTTTTAACTCATTTAAAGTTCTCCAAAAGCAGGCGTCTGGCCTGCCTGTCTCCTGAAGCAGCGCAGTGTGTATTGCTGGCGCTAGACCCCAGGGAGAAAGCAAGGATTGAACACGCAGTGCATGTTGCATTTTTGTTTTGCTTGTTTATGTCCAAAGTGCTCCTCAGTACTTTGCTTTGATTGAAAGATGCTGCCGTCGGGAGCTGCTATTATGAAGCTAGGGCAGTTTTTCTGTAGTACACATTATCTCCCCCCCGCTTTAGCGCTGTATGAGCAGCACTGACGCAGTTAAGCAGCGCATTGCTCCCATTGTATGGAATTAGGAGGTCTGAGCCTGCTCTCTCTCCCGTCTGGAGGGAGAACTTCAGAAAAGGACCCTCCCCACCTCCTTTAGAAGAGAGGGGCTTCCTGGGCATAAATGTGTACTCTAAGCACTGAGCCGCTAAGTCTTCATTTCTAGGCGAGGGCTTCGCAACTGCAGCCCCTTTGAATAAAATGCATTGCCCTGCCCTGCCCCCGCCAGCCCGGACCATGTGCGTCTGTTCCTCTCGTCCGGCTCAATGGAGGCAAGAGCTGCTCCTTGCGGCCATCGCCGCTGCTTCTCTCCTTGAACCTCTTGGTCCCGGGGAGCTGTGGGAACCGTGAGGCCCGCCCGCTCTTACAGCCGGCGCTGGTTCCTGCCGGGCCGGCGGTGGTGCTGCTTTATGCGCTGGCCTATCCGGCAGGGAGAGGGTTAAGGCTGCAGGCGGCGGGGGACGCCGCTCCCTCCCTCCCTCCCGCAGAGGCTGGGCCGGCCCGGCTCTTCCGTGCTGCCGTGCGATGGAGCGGGACCGGGAGTCGCCCGCCTGCGCCTGTGATCGCCCTTTGCTTCTGCGTTTTCTCTGAAGCGCCGCAGGCTCCGTCGCCGCTTTCGTCTCCGTGGATTGCACCTCCCGGCCTCGGGGGGGTTTTGTTTTGTTTTGTTTTTTTTTTCTCTTTATCCGCCTCCGAGTGGCTCGGGGAGCCGCAGGGAAATGCCGGAGTCCGGGGCCGGCGCGGTGGCCGCGGCGGGGATCCTGCTCTGCGCCTTCGCGGCTTACGGTGAGAGCCTTTCGCACAAAGAGCCCCTTCCCAGCAGCCACGGGTATTGCAGCAGGTGGCCGCACAGTGTAACCGGCCTGGCGATATTGAATGGGCACGGACGGGAGACATTTAAGGGCAGCAAGCTAGAGGACGGGCGGCCTGGGATGCGCGCGCAATGGGGCTCACACCGAGCGGGGAAAATTGCTGGGGATATTACGCGATCGCAAAGTGGGAATGAGTGCATAAAAGCCAGGCAGCAGGAACGGCCTCCCTTTCTCTCCCTCCCTCCCTCCCTCATCCACCAGACAGCAGGAGGAGGCATTTCATGCTGTGCCTTCCTTCTCAGGTGGAAGGGGATCATGCACGGGGACTGCACATTGATGCCAGGGCCTCCGAGAAAAGGGACACAGGGATTACAGATGCTGAACGTTATCCAGATTGGAGGAAAGATGTCCGATTTAATGATACAGTATAAATACATCAGGGGGGATGGCTCAGGTCATTTTTTTTTTTTTTTTTGCCCCAACCTTTTGTAAGATTTCAAGAGATAGAGGTGACTCACTAGCAGTGCTGTCAGCTGCCATGCAAAAGAGCTGGGTATGCCGCTGAGGGGAAGGTAGTCTTTGTCATCACTCAATGGCAACATCTGATGGTCGGGTCAGATTCTGGAGAGAGGTGGGGCCCCCGGCCCCTTACCCCTTACCCCAGGACTCTTATTGCAGTGGCTGGGAATGGGAAAATCCACAGGTAGCCACAACCAATGGCTCACGGCTCTGCAGCCCAGCAGGCGCCCCGCCCTGGTTGGTTTGAAAGAACTTGGCCCAAAAGATAAAGGGGGGTCATAGATTTCGCTACCTTCAGAAGAAGGGATTCTGGAAAAGCATGAAGTATTTTGCCAACAGAGGCGGTCACAGGTACAACTAAAGACCTTCTAAACTAAATAGCAAAGGTTTTTAGGGGAAATGGGTGTTGGTAGGGACGAGGCCATGGTAGGACCACGTTTATGAACTCAGGAGTAAGTGAGAGATCTGGGCTGGGGAAGCTGCGGTCCTGGACAAGGGAAGGGAGCCACAGACAGACATCGTGTAACGGTCACTCCTAGTGCTCAGACGTAGGGCCAGTGATTGCAGCGGGCCGGGACTGGACTACAGTGACATGACAAGAGGTGAGGAAAATCCCCAGGCAGCTGCAAATGAAGGACCATGGCACTGGATCCCAATTCCGGTTTCGAAGTAGCAGGAGGAAACTGCCAGGTCAAAAAAAAAAAAAACCCAAACCAAAACTGAGGGTGTAGCATACCGAATTTAGAGCTTGTTTTATTAAAATGTGAGTAAAACGTGTGCTGAACGGTAGCGCATGCTTTCTTTACACATGAGCTAAAAAAGTGAGCTTCCGATGTTACACTATTGCATCAGGAGTTGGGGAAAAAAAAGCAAACCAGCCAAAAAGCGTGCGCCAGAAAAATATGCGCAGCCCGCATAAGACATGATTTCTGCACACAGGGCACGAGTTAAGCCACCGCACCTCTCTGCACTGGAGAGTAAAGCTAATGCATGGTTATCATGCAATTTGCATGGTTGGAGCGCTATGTCGTGCACACAGTTCTACGTGTATTTCTGTGCTAAACTCCTTACTAAGGTGCCGATGCAGTAAATCTGTGCAGAAAACAGGCGCTCAGTGTTGCGTGCCTGCTTTGCTAATGCGCTCCCAGTCACCTCTCCTGGGTGTGCGATCGGATATTTAAATGAGGGGTCGCGCTGCCAAGGAGGCGCTAGGGACAAATGTGCGCCCCTAGCGCCTCCTCGGCAGCGGGTGCCCGGGAGAGGTGGCTGCCAGCGGGTTAGGGAAACGGACGCTCGTTAATTGAGCGTTCCTTTTCCTAACCTGACCGCCTGCACACTTTTATTTATTTAAAAAAAAATAATTTTTTTTTTCCTTAGTCGTTTTTGTTCCTCCGACTTAATATCGCCACAATATTAAGACAGAGGAAGTACGTAAAAGCAGTATTTTCTGGTTATCTGTACACTTTTTTGAGCTGCTCAGAAACTGACGCTTGCTCTGGTCAGGCTTTAATTTTTGAGGGTAAAAATGTGCAGGTCGGGCGCACGTTTTTTTTTTTTCGATCTGGGGAGAATAGCTAATAGCCTCATCAACATATATTTGCATGTGATGAGCGCTGTTAGTCTCACGGGGGAGGGGGGGGTTGGACGCGTGTTTTGGACTCGCTAATCCCTTTTTCAGAGTAAGGGGTTGTGGACGCGCGTACAAAACCCGCGTCCAACCACGGGTTAAACGCTGAGCGCGCCGTATTGCATCGGCCTTTAAGTTGGGAGTAAAGTTGTGCGCACAGCCAAGCATTCCTTATTACATCGGCTTATTAAATGCCAACAAATATTACAGTGACGGTCCCCCCATTTAACCACTGGGTTCAGTTCCCTCTGAACGTTTGCTGGAGCAAACACTAAGCAGTTCAGTGGGATTTTCCCACAGGCTTCTCCTCTCTGTTGGAAGGACCTCTTCCTGCAGCTCTCTTACTTGAGCTAGCCAGTAGGTGTCGCCGAGGAGCAATCTTTAGGAGGGATGGATTTAAGGATTTGGCGCCCATAGGCGGGGGATGAGGTCAGGGGTCCCCTCTCAGAGCCCGGAGCGTTCTCCCATGGAGATTGGAACGCAAGGCAGGAGTTGTTGGGCCAAAACGCTACAGCGGTGCCCCTTTGAAGTAGCACTGTTGCACAGCCCTGGCCTAAAGCAAGTGGGAGCTAGCTCAGATATGAGGCGCTTCCAAAATCTGGCACCCTAGGCAGTTGCCTAGGTTACCCATCCCTAAATCTGGGCCTGATCTTTTACATGTGCTTGGGTATTTGTCATGTGCTGCTGTGGCCACTGCCCTGGACTCCCCAGCAGCCTCTTCACATCGTTGCCATCCTAAATTTTGTGTTTGTCCTTTGTGGCACCTCAGTGATGTGTTGTGGTAGTGTAATGAGAGGTGAATCAAAGCAACATTAGCTCCCCTGGGTATTCTCTCTCTCTCTCTCTTTGCCAGTTGTCCTCCTTGGGCAGCCTGAGCTGCTGCTCTGCTCCAGGCGTGCTGCATCCCATCACTGTTTATTTTTGCCCAAACACTGGAGTTTAGGTTGGTGTGCCGGGCTCAGAAGGACTGCTGGCCTCAGGTGAACCTGAAGCTTTGAGAGCAGTGAGCAGCACGGGAGCGGGCATAGAACAATTTCTTTAAAAAACCCCACAAAACAGAAGTGTCCTGTATAAAGCAGGGCATCTGGCAACCCCGGTATCGGTTGCTATACTTTGTCAATTTCAACTTTTAAGAACATAAGACTTGCCATACTGGGTCAGACCAAAGGTCCATCAAGCCCAGTATCCTGTCTCTAACAGCGGCCAATCCAGGTCACAAGTGCCTGGCAGGATCCCAAGGGGTAGAGAGATTCCCAGCTGCTTATCCCAGGGATAAGCAGCTCCACCTTAATAATGGTTTATGGACTTTTCCTCCAGGAACTTGTCCAAACCTTTTTTAAACGCAGCTTTTACCACATCACATTTCCATAGCTTAATTATACGGTGAGTGAAAAAATATTTTCTCTTACTAGTTTTAAATATATTACCCAGTAACTTCATTGTCTTTGTTCTGTATGAAAAAGTAAACAACTGATTAACATTTACTCCTTCCACTCCACTCATCATTTTATGGACCTCTATGATAGCTCCCCCTCAGCCGCCTCTTCTCCAAGCTGTAGAGTCCTAACCTCTTTAGCCTTTCTTCAGAGGGGAATTATTCCATCCCCTTTATCATCTTGGTCGCCTTTCTCTGTACCTCTTCTAATTCTGCAATATCTCTCTTGAGATGTGGTGACCAGGACTGAACACAATACTCAAGATGAGGTCACCCCCATGGAGCGATACAGAACATTATGATATTCTCTGTTTTATTCTCCATTCCTTTCCTAATAATCCCAAGCATCCTATTTGCTTTCTTGGCTGCTGCTGCTGCACAGTGAGCAGAAGATTTCAATGCATTATCAACAATGACGCCTAGATCCTTTTCCTGAATGGTGACCCCTAATGTGGAACCCTGCATTGTGTAGCTATAATTTGGGTTACTCTTCCCTAAGTGCATCACTTTGCACTTGTCTACATTAAATTTTGTCTGCCATTTGCATGCCCAGTCTCCCAGTTTTGCAAGGTCCTCTTGCAATTGCTCACAATCCTTTTGTGATGTAACAACGTTGAATAATTTTGTGTCGTTGGCAAATTTGACCACCTCACTTCTTGTTCCCATTTCCAGGTCGTTTATAAATATATTAAAAAGCAGAACAGATGGGCGATGCTTCATTTAGCTGTGATGGGGTCCTATTCAGGATGTTATCACCCGAGCTTCAAAGCAACAATCCTTTCATGTTAAAAACGAAACCTATCCGTGGTGTGTGACCTGAATGAAATGAGGGCAGGAAGAACGACACAGGAGCCTCCACACTAAAAGCAGCTGGAGGAACAATTTAACATTCACACAGCACTTTTCATCCCAGCAAAATCCAAAAACGCTTTTTAGTCACATGCGTGTGTGCGGCCGCTGGTGGGGAGAGGAGAAAGCTAACTGTTATGGAGATTACCCAATTCTAACAGGGTCTGCAGGGGGTAAGGTCACTCGGAGAGCCCATGGCAGAGCCAAGATTAGAGACCAGACAATGCTGACTGCCCCCTCCCCCCAGACCATTCTGACTCTCCCTCCCCTTATCCCCAGCTCCCCCTGTGTTCAGCAGGAGGCTTGGGGTTCCAGGGTAATGCTGATAGCCGAACTAACCCTGCCCATCCTGAAACTTCCTCAGTCCCTCCCGCCCCAGATTCTTTCCCATCTTATAAATAAAGCAGCTTTGAAAAACTGTTCTCAGCATGTGCTAAATATAAACATGAGCTCAACCTGTTTGAATTGTAAAAGAAACTTTAGCCCAGTGACTCGGGCTCAGCACCGTGCTGTGACACGAGAGACCTGCACTTCAGTCTCCAGCCCCGTGACTTGGGCTCAGCGCCCTGCTGCGACACGGGAGACCTGCGCCCGAGTCTCCAGCCCCCTGACTCGGGCTGCTGCGACACGGGAGACCTGCGCCCGAGTCTCCAGCCCCCTGACTCGGGCTCAGTGCTGTGACAAGGGAGACCTGCGCCCGAGTCTCCAGCCCCCTGACTCGGGCTGCTGCGACACGGGAGACCTGCGCCCGAGTCTCCAGCCCCCTGACTCGGGCTGCTGTGACACGGGAGACCTGCGCCCGAGTCTCCAGCCCCATGACTCAGGCTCGGCACTGTGCTGTGACACGGGAGACTGCGCCCGAGTCTCCAGCCCCATGACTCAGGCTCAGCACTGTGCTGCGACACGGGAGACCTGCGCCCGAGTCTCCAGCCCCATGACTCGGGCTCAGCGCTGTGCTGCGACACGGGAGACCTGCGCCCGAGTCTCCAGCCCCATGACTCAGGCTCGGCACTGTGCTGTGACACGGGAGACCTGCGCCCGAGTCTCCAGCCCCATGACTCAGGCTCGGCACTGTGCTGTGACATGGGAGACCTGCGCCCGAGTCTCCAGCCCCATGACTCGGGCTCAGCGCTGTGCTGCGACACGGGAGACCTGCGCCCGAGTCTCCAGCCCCATGACTCAGGCTCGGCACTGTGCTGCGACACGGGAGACTGCGCCCGAGTCTCCAGCCCCATGACTCAGGCTCAGCACTGTGCTGCGACACGGGAGACCTGCGCCCGAGTCTCCAGCCCCATGACTCGGGCTCAGCGCTGTGCTGCGACACGGGAGACCTGCGCCCGAGTCTCCAGCCCCATGACTCAGGCTCGGCACTGTGCTGTGACACGGGAGACCTGCGCCCGAGTCTCCAGCCCCATGACTCAGGCTCGGCACTGTGCTGTGACATGGGAGACCTGCGCCCGAGTCTCCAGCCCCATGACTCGGGCTCAGCGCTGTGCTGCGACACGGGAGACCTGCGCCCGAGTCTCCAGCCCCATGACTCAGGCTCGGCACTGTGCTGCGACACGGGAGACCTGCGCCCGAGTCTCCAGCCCCATGACTCGGGCTCAGCACTGTGCTGTGACACGGGAGACCTGCGCCCGAGTCTCCAGCCCCATGACTCAGGCTCGGCACTGTGCTGTGACAGTCTCCAGCCCCATGACTCGGGCTCAGCGCTGTGCTGCGACACGGGAGACCTGCGCCCGAGTCTCCAGCCCCATGACTCAGGCTCGGCACTGTGCTGTGACACGGGAGACCTGCGCCCGAGTCTCCAGCCCCATGACTCAGGCTCGGCACTGTGCTGTGACACGGGAGACCTGCGCCCGAGTCTCCAGCCCCATGACTCAGGCTCAGCACTGTGCTGCGACACGGGAGACCTGCGCCCGAGTCTCCAGCCCCATGACTCAGGCTCGGCACTGTGCTGTGACACGGGAGACCTGCGCCCGAGTCTCCAGCCCCATGACTCGGGCTCGGCACTGTGCTGTGACACGGGAGACCTGCGCCCGAGTCTCCAGCCCCATGACTCGGGCTCGGCACTGTGCTGCGACACGGGAGACCTGCGCCCGAGTCTCCAGCCCCATGACTCAGGCTCAGCACTGTGCTGCGACACGGGAGACCTGCGCCCGAGTCTCCAGCCCCATGACTCGGGCTCAGCACCGTGCTGTGACACGAGAGACCTGCACTTCAGTCTCCAGCCCCGTGACTTGGGCTCAGCGCCCTGCTGCAACACGGGAGACCTGCGCCCGAGTCTCCAGCCCCCTGACTCGGGCTGCTGCGACACGGGAGACCTGCGCCCGAGTCTCCAGCCCCCTGACTCGGGCTCAGTGCTGTGACAAGGGAGACCTGCGCCCGAGTCTCCAGCCCCCTGACTCGGGCTGCTGCGACACGGGAGACCTGCGCCCGAGTCTCCAGCCCCCTGACTCGGGCTGCTGCGACACGGGAGACCTGCGCCCGAGTCTCCAGCCCCCTGACTCGGGCTGCTGCGACACGGGAGACCTGCGCCCGAGTCTCCAGCCCCATGACTCAGGCTCAGCACTGTGCTGTGACACGGGAGACCTGCGCCCGAGTCTCCAGCCCCATGACTCAGGCTCAGCACTGTGCTGTGACACGGGAGACCTGCGCCCGAGTCTCCAGCCCCATGACTCAGGCTCAGCACTGTGCTGCGACACGGGAGACCTGCGCCCGAGTCTCCAGCCCCATGACTCAGGCTCAGCACTGTGCTGTGACACGGGAGACCTGCGCCCGAGTCTCCAGCCCCATGACTCAGGCTCGGCACTGTGCTGTGACACGGGAGACCTGCGCCCGAGTCTCCAGCCCCATGACTCAGGCTCAGCACTGTGCTGTGACATGGGAGACCTGCGCCCGAGTCTCCAGCCCCATGACTCAGGCTCGGCACTGTGCTGTGACACGGGAGACCTGCGCCCGAGTCTCCAGCCCCATGACTCAGGCTCAGCACTGTGCTGTGACATGGGAGACCTGGAGACCTGCGCCCGAGTCTCCAGCCCCATGACTCAGGCTCAGCACTGTGCTGTGACACGGGAGACCTGCGCCCGAGTCTCCAGCCCCATGACTCAGGCTCGGCACTGTGCTGTGACATGGGAGACCTGCGCCCGAGTCTCCAGCCCCATGACTCGGGCTCAGCGCTGTGCTGTGACACGGGAGACCTGCGCCCGAGTCTCCAGCCCCATGACTCAGGCTCGGCACTGTGCTGTGACATGGGAGACCTGCGCCCGAGTCTCCAGCCCCATGACTCGGGCTCAGCGCTGTGCTGCGACACGGGAGACCTGCGCCCGAGTCTCCAGCCCCATGACTCAGGCTCAGCACTGTGCTGTGACACGGGAGACCTGCGCCCGAGTCTCCAGCCCCATGACTCAGGCTCAGCACTGTGCTGTGACACGGGAGACCTGCGCCCGAGTCTCCAGCCCCATGACTCAGGCTCAGCACTGTGCTGTGACATGGGAGACCTGCGCCCGAGTCTCCAGCCCCATGACTCGGGCTCGGCACTGTGCTGTGACACGGGAGACCTGCGCCCGAGTCTCCAGCCCCATGACTCGGGCTCGGCACTGTGCTGTGACATGGGAGACCTGCGCCCGAGTCTCCAGCCCCATGACTCGGGCTCAGCACTGTGCTGTGACACGGGAGACCTGCGCCCGAGTCTCCAGCCCCATGACTCGGGCTCAGCACTGTGCTGTGACACGGGAGACCTGCGCCCGAGTCTCCAGCCCCATGACTCAGGCTCAGCACTGTGCTGCGACACGGGAGACCTGCGCCCGAGTCTCCAGCCCCATGACTCAGGCTCAGCACTGTGCTGCGACACGGGAGACCTGCGCCCGAGTCTCCAGCCCCATGACTCGGGCTCAGTGCTGCGACACGGGAGACCTGCGCCCGAGTCTCCAGCCCCATAACTCAAGTTTGTTTTATCCTTATTCTTTCCCATCTAGCTCTTATCAGGGACACATCATGCATAGCCAGCAGCAATGCCCCCGTTTTCTCCTACATCCCTTCTTGTGTTTTGGCTGATTCCTGCAGGTCCTTGGCCTGAAAGTGACCACGCTTCATAACAAGTGATAGCAGAGAGGAGGCCAAAAACTGCAGGCCAGTTAGCCTCACTTCTCAGGTGGGAAAATTAATGGAGACGCTGCTGAAGGAAAGGATAGCGAACTATCTACAATCCAGTGGCTTGCTGGACCCGGGGCAGCATGGATTCACCAGGGCAAGGGCCTGCCAAACAAACCTGATTGATTTTTTTTTTTTTTTTTTGATTGGGTGACTAGAGAACTGGATCGAGGAAGAGCGCTCGATGTGATCCACTTGGATTTCAGCAAAGCTTTTGATACGGGCCCGCATAGGAGACTCGTGAATAAAATGAGAAGCTTGGGAGTCAGCGCCAAGGGGGTGGCGTGGATTACAAACTGGTTGACGGATAGAAGAAAGCGGGTAATGGTAAATGAAACCTACTCTGAAGAAAGAACAGTGCTAAGTGGCGTGCCACAGAGATCGGTATTGGGTCCGGTTCTGTTCAATATCTTTGTGAGCGATATTGCGGAAGGATAGAAGGTAAAGTTTGTCGTCTTGTGGATGATACTAAGATCTGCATCAGAGTGGACACGCCTGAAGGTGTAGAGAGAATGAGACGTGATTTAAGAACACTTGAAGAGTGGTCAAAGATTTGGCAGCTGGGATTCAGGGCCAAGAAGTGCAGAGTCCTGCATCTGGGATGCGGAAATCCAAAAGAGCTTTATGTGATGGGGCGAGAAGGGCTGATGTGCACAGACTGGGAGAGGGACCTTGGGGTGATGGTGTCTAGCGATCTGAAGCAATGTGACAAGGTGACAGCTAAAGCCAGAAGGATGCTGGGCTGCATAGAGAGAGGAATAACCAATAAGAAAAAGGAGGTGATGATGCCCTTGTACAGGTCCTTGGTGAGGCCTCACCCGGTGTACTGTTTTCAGTTTTGGAACCCGTTTCTCAAAAAGGATAGAGACAGGATGGAGATGGTCCAGAGAAGGATGACCAAAATGATGCGGGTTCAATATTGGAAGACTTATGAGGAGAGGCTGAAGGATCTGACTGTGTATACCCTGGAGGAGAAGAGGTAGGAGGGGACCTTCAGCCACCTGAAAGGTTTTAATAATGCACACATTGTGAGCCTTTTTGTTGGAAAGGAAACAGTAGAACAAGGGGTCACGAAAAGAAAATCCAGGGCGGACGACTGAGAACCAATGTCAGGAAATATTTCTTCACGGAGAGAGTTGTGGATGCCTGGAACGCCCTTCCAGAGGAGGTGGTGAAGAAGAGAACAGTGAAAGAATTCAAAATGTCATGGAATAAACACTGAGGATCCCTAAAGGCTCGAGGCCTGAAAGGGTGCATGGGGGTAACTTGCTGGTGGGGCAGTTACTATCCTTAACCAACAAGCCTTGATGCTTTTCATGATACTGTGACAGGGGAAAGGGGAAGAGGGGCAGCAGAGGAATTGGATTCAGACGACAAACAACACGGCCCCTGACATTTACAGTCTGGGGTACTGATACGGAGACATAAGGGAAAAAGCACAGGACGGCTTCTACGGCCAAGTCCATAAGCAAAGCAGGTCAGCACTGTCTGAATTTTCAAGAAGGCTCCGCACCCAGTAAAAATATTGCTAGCAGTGAATTTTTTATGGGTTATCATAAGGCTTGGGCCTGACTGCACGGAGCGGCAGTTGCTACTCTTTAGAGAAACACAGGGGTATCCTGCGCGGCAGATACTTCCATAAGAAGCTCGCTGGGCAGACTGGATGGGCCATTTGCTCCTTTTCTGCCGTCATTACTGTGAGTTCATGAAACACATCATGCTGCTCCCTGCTTGTGCTCAGAGTCCTCTCCTCTCTCTAACCATATTACTACTCCGTTCATCGGGGGGGGGGTGAAGGAAAACCTCATCTGAACGTGTGACATCTCAAAATTATAAAACCAAAACAGTTTATCTTTTGATTGGTTTACAAAGCTTCTTTGGGGACAGGATGGGGGAGTCACGTTTGCAGGGGTCACAAAATGAAAAGAAAAGCTGCAGCAGAAAGATTTCTACAGACATCAAAGCATCTCCCCGGTGCCATCGCACAGAGCATTGGAATGGTCTCAAACGGCTGGTTGTGATGTCATAAGTGATAGAGAAGGCCGCACTTGCTACAGTGTCACAAAGTGTAATGATGTCACAAACCATATCACAGACACTGTCTGGAGCTGCCAAGAAAGCCCTGGAATACTCTTTTTGGGGTTTTTTGCAGCATAGAGTTGACAAATATTATCACCCAGGTAATATTCAGTATGGGGTTGCCTATTTGCAGGCCATTTCAATAGGACCTTCTCACACACGCTTAGGCATGGCGGCACGCCATCGCAGGGCATACCAGAGCGCTGCAAATGATCCTGTGCTCATATGGAAAAGCAGCTGTAAAGCTAGGGGTCATGATTTGAAACAATGTCAGGAAATATTTCTTGAGGCAATCACAGAAATAACTCTCCAAACGTATATTGGAGTAGTGGTAACAGTGAAAACAATAACACAAAAGAAACTGTTCAACCACAGAGATTGTAGTCATACTGGGTAATCTCAATAGTTGTTGAAGATCACAATCTCAATGACTTGGTATTACTTTGAAGAGAGAATCCCAATTTCAATTTCATAACTTCAAATAAATTGTAACTGTTTTGGACTGCATGGAACGTCCTCCTGAAAGAGGCGGTGAGACCAAGGATGGTCATGAAATTCAAAAGGGCGTGGGATAGAATGGAAAAGAAGAAAAGGGGTAACCTGTTTTAACTGGGGTAACCTGCACGGAGCGGCAGTTGCTACCCTCAGCAGAAGGCACGGGGGTAACCTGCACGGAGCGGCAGTTGCTACCCTCAGCAGAAGGCACGGGGGTAGCCTGCACGGAGCCGGCAGTTGCTACCCTCAGCAGAAGGCACGGGGGTAGCCTGCACGGAGCGGCAGTTGCTACCCTCAGCAGAAGGCACGGGGGTAACCTGCACGGAGCGGCAGTTACTACCCTCAACAGAAGGCACGGGGGTAACCTGCACAGAATGGCAGTTGCTCCCTTTACAGAAGGCATGGGGGTAACCTGCACGGAGCGGCAGTTGCTATCCTCAGCAGAAGGCACGAGGGTAACCTGCACAGAATGGCAGTTACTACCTTTACAGAAAGCATGGGGGTAAGTTGCATGGAGCGGCAGTTCCTATCCAAGCTACTTGCTGGGCAGAGTGGACGGATCTTTTGGGTTTTTAAATGCTATCGTTTACTGTTGCTCTCTGGTGAAGGATTTTGTGTACACAGGCACAGCACAGAATATGCAGACCTAATCAGGGATGGATTTGTAAAGGCAGGTTCTGTGGGCAGTGGGAGGAGAACCATCCCTAAAGAGGACATTGGGGGACCCAGATCCTCATCTCAGAGTCAGTTGGCCCTGCCTTGCAGCAAATTCAGTGAAGGGCCTGGCAGCCCTCCTACGCTGATAGACCCTGTGACAGCCTCGCCCACTCCTCTCTCGTGGGTTTTCCGTTACCATGGAAACCCTCTGCAAGGGATGGCGCGCCGCTGGGCCTCTCAGGGTCCAGCCACTGTGCTGGGAAAGTGAGGGTGCAGCGGGAGAGTCAAGGCAGGCAAAACCTCCATGGCACGGAGGCATTTCTGTACGTTGTTTATGCCTAAATGTGGGCCCCCGTACAATGCAAAGAACCAAAGCAACGGTTTGCAGAGATATGTGAAGGACCATGAAGGTTACAGATCTTATCTGTTTATCTGGGTGGGGCTCTGTGCCCTTATCTCGCCAGCTCTAAATCATCACCCATTTTAATGACAGAAAAAGACCCATTGGCCCACAGTCTGCTCGGTCATTCCCGGATATATCTATCTATCATTAAGATCTATCTATCTATCTATTAATTAATATCTATTAATTTCATAACATATTAATTGATAATTACCTAGTTAATCTCTATCGCTCTTACTCCTACTTCACTTATTCCTAGCTACACTAGCTCCCAAGTTCAATACCCCTGTTTATTGTAACTTTGAATTTTCGACCTTTCTTATTTATGTTTAGTCGGTTTTATTTTTACTTCTGGTTTCCCCTGTTCCATGTAAACCGGCCTGATATGAATCCCATTCATGAAGGCCGGTATAGAAATGTTTTAAATAAATAAATAAATAAATATATCCCAGCTAAACGCCTGTAGGAGTGTGGCCCTTATCCAAGTCCGTTTTGTTTTACTCATTGGCTCTGTATCAATGACCGTACAAGACCCCGTGCGTCATGCAGCACAGCCCCCTCCACTCCGCCATGTTCCACCATCAACCCCTGTAACAATCCGGACAGTGAGGCCATGGCCTCTTACGTCCCCGTGGCTTTAATGGGCGGTACCCAGTCACTATCAACCTACTGGCGCCGAGCGGCTTGGTTTCTGGGGAGCTGTAGCCTGCCAGTGCCAGGGCCTGAAGTGTTGTGAGCTCAGGCTTCTTTTATCACAGTCTGAATGTTATTTATTTAGGAATATTTATAAAGCACCTTACAGATCATAGTAAATCTCTGTGATAATCCTGCCGGGGAAGACCGAGCGAAAGCTGCTGCTGAGCCTTTCGTTCCTGTTGACAAGCGCGCGTTTATCTGTTATCTGAGCACCGGGTGGGTCTGTGCCTTGCTTTCCGCGTTCATTATTTAAAAAGCTTTCTTTTTGGACAGGTGAGACACGGACACGGGGAGCGGGCTTGAATAATTCATTAGCATCTGCTGCTTCCTGCAGAGGAGGGTAACAAGTGGGGCTCATTGTCTGGGATTCTGCTATTTCTCATTGCAGACCGAGGATGCGGGGAATGTCCAGAGCTCTCCTGTGCGGCAGCCGGAGGGCCTGGCATTCTGCAGATGCCCAGAGAGAAAATTAACATTCCTCAAATACGCAGCACCCAGGAAATCCCAGCAGATTGTGCAGGATCCCCATCTGGGTCGTGAAACGATGGGCATTATGGCTTTCTGTATCGTTCTAGAAGCCAGCCCAGTGCTCCACACTAATGAACAGGAAGCTCTTACAGCGCTGAGCAGCGTTTTCAATGGGGATTTAATGTTCCCAACAGCTTCCTCCTGATCTTGTGAGCTTCCAGTTCCATCGGAACCCAATCCCATCTTGGGCTATTGTGCCCTACCCCTTCCTATCTAGTTTTGTCGCTGCAGCCCCAGTCCACTGTGGCAAGCCAGGCACAGGCAGCGTAGGCCACATGCCATGGGCAGCAAATTCTGAAGGTGACAAAAACGGGAACTTCCCCCTGCTGTTCTTTGCTGTCGGGAGGAGGGAGGTCCTTGCTCTATGGATGCCATCGTTTGAAACCCAGCCTTGGTTGTCATCAGTAGTCATTGCCCCCCACCCCAGTTTTGATCCCCTGCCTCCGTCCCAATTCCCAGTCTTGTCCCCAGCCCCCGCACAATGTGCAGGGGTGCGTGTGTGTGTGAGAGAGAGAGGATGGGGGGGAGAGCAGGAGAGGATTGTGCAGGGATGGGGGTAGTAGGGAGATCATGGTGCGGGAGAGGAGGAGCGAGCACCTTCAAAATCATTGGGTGCCCTCCACTCCCCCAAGCCTTCAGGCTTGGGGGAGTGGAGGGCACCCAATGATGAGTGGAGGGCACCCAATGATGAGTGGAGGGAGACAGGGGCCGTGTTTCCCTCCAGGTAGGTGGTGCTGTCGCGGTTGTGCAATGGGGCACCCTCCCTATAAACGCTGCTTCTTTGGCTCTCCTGGCCCCAGTTCATCTAATGTACTAAAACAACCTCCTGTTTATTTGTTATACGGGGGGGGGGGGGGGGGGAATTCAAGCCACTCAGAATGTTTTCACAGTGGGGGGAAGCTTTGTGAGCAGAGTGAGGTGATTTGAATCTCCGTGGGTTCCTCAGTGCTGCCCTCTAGTGACTTGGGCCGTCCTGGCTTCAGGGCTTTTCTTTTCTCTTTCTACCTTATTTATTTATTTATTTAATTTAAAAATGTTTATATACCGCTTTTACAATTCTTTAAGCCACAACGAATGTGCAATGGGCCACCCACCAAAACGCCCTTTTCGTCACTTGAGAGACCCCTGGGTAGAATTCTGAGTGAGGGAAGCTGCCTGGGCCTCCGCTGGGACGCAGCTCTGGAAAATGAGGATGTGGTGGAATAACGGGGGCCGTCTGCTAACTGTGGGTGCAATATTATGAGTGACCACTAGATGGCATTCAGTTTGGCTAGTTCACCCAATGCAATGTATTGTGCTAAGGGGACGTCCTGTGTGGGAGAGTTTCCCTTTGTGGAGAATGGGGAACAAGGTCCAGTACAGGGAGCGAGTCGCCTGTTATAAAAGGGAGGATTTTGGCAG
Source organism: Rhinatrema bivittatum (assembly GCF_901001135.1). NCBI lineage: Eukaryota > Metazoa > Chordata > Amphibia > Gymnophiona > Rhinatrematidae > Rhinatrema > Rhinatrema bivittatum. The sequence goes on along the minus strand of NC_042626.1, from coordinate 16,240,152 downwards.
GGAGATGAGTCAGGATTTGGTAAGAACCCAGCAGGGGACCGGGTTCAGGTTGGGGTGGCCTTTCTTTTGCGAGGAACCTGCAGGGGCTTTCTCCCTTCAAGGGGAAGGGCCAGAGGTGTAGGGCATGTTTGTCTTCAAAGGGAAGCAGCTTAGAAGCGGTGTTCCCCCCCCCCCCCCCCTCAAGTAGAGACAGCCTGGGGACCTCGTCACATGCTGAGATGTGAGGGGTCGTGGCATGGCAGGATGTACAGAGCTATGGGGGGAGGGGGCAGGTAGCAGTTCTGAGTAGCAAAGTACCCGGGTACTCCTGCATTTACGTTAATTTTCCAAGAGAAACGACCCGGGTATTTTCTCCAGGATAATGTGTATGTGACCCGGGTATTTTCTCCAGGATAATGTGTACGTTGCACCTGCTCTTTGTATGGGCAGCTCCGGGTGGGGGAGGGGAGGGTTGTGATAAAATAGTGGGTGTGCTTTTGAAAATCCCATGTACTCGTGCCTGAACCCACGCCCAGGAATGCCTCCCTGCAATCTGACTAGAGGGGTGAGGTGGAAGCCCCCACGTACGTGTTGGTGGCCAGGCAGAGGCTGATAAATTCTCAGTCAGGCCAATTTACCTTGTAAATCGCTAATGGCCTGGATAAATGGCTTTGAAAGCTGCCCTGCAAGAGCAAAGCATGACTGGAAACAAATCCAGCACCGGCAGCGCCAAGTCGTTCGGAAAAGCTCACGCGGTCCCCCTGCACTCACCGTGGGGCCAATGCAATATCATGGGTGCAAAAAGCGCGCGCCCAACCTGGATGCACATTTATTTGAACGCGCGCCCATCCCCCTCTCTTGGACGCTCGATGTAATACTGAAATGAGCCGCTGTGTTAAAAAGGAGGCGCTAGGGGGAATTGCGTGTCCCGAGCGCGTCCATGGCGTCGGGTGCCCAGGAGAGGTGGCTGTGCTCGGGTTAGGAAAATGGATGCTCAGTTTTCATACTCTGTGTGCAAATAAGTGTTTGCATGTTTTCTTTGATGCTGTGATGTTTGTTTTAATGCCTTTTATGTATGAATCCGTTTGATGGTTCTGCACTGTGGAAAACCTGACTGGTCCAGTCCTGAGGATTCGTGCACTTGCTATAAACATTTCTTCTTATTGTTGCCCCCTAGTGGCCGCCAATGAGGACTGTCTCGGGTACCTGGACAAGAATGGGAACTGGCACTCAGGCTTCGACTGTAAATTTATTTCCTTCTGCTGCGGCAACTGCTTCCAGCGCCAGTGCTGCATAGACCCGATGCAGCTCATCACGGAGCGGCAGCAAAAGCACTGCGTGGCTTTCAGGTGAGCAACACAAAGCAAAGGTCAACGCTGGCAGTCTTATTAACGTAAGAGCGCCTGTCACCTCCGCAGGACCAAAACAATCCCTGCAATCCAAATGACCAAAATCTGTGCATCTTCTCCAGTTACAAGCAGGATAACTGCGATTCTCCCTCCCCTTCACTGGCTCCAGCCAGACAAACCCGCACAAGACTTCGCGCACTCGGTTTCTCTGACCCTAAAGCACGGAACCAGTTACCTCTAACACTGCACCTGGATGCTTAGTCAAGCCTTCCCTTAGCCTGCCTACATGAACTTCTGACCCCAAGTCCCACTTCTGGGCTCTTTCGACCCAAATATGTCGAAATCTCCTCACTTCTGGTGCTTAACTTCTGAACTATATAGATGCATCTGTACCCAGTTAGCTCACAACTTTGCTAGTTAGTGTGCATCACTCGTACTTATTTTTACGCATCACTTATACCACCTGTATCCTACATACAGTCTACCCTACGTCTGGATGTCGTGCCTGAATGTGCTTTCTTAATGTGCTCAGTGCTCTTCTTAAATTGCATGTGATGCACCTTTAGGAGAAGGTGAAATATTATCGGTTTTCCCTGCCACAATACAGTACCTCAGCTGAAGCCATTCACTGCAAATCTTTGAGAACTTGCAAAGTGAAATGTCAGCCTTTGCTTTCAATATTTGATCCAGTGGAATGAAGAACAGGATGTTATTTGGGGACTGATTTATAAGCATTTGTTCATTCATTGCACGATGAATTAGAGGTTTGTAAAACTTGTGGTAAGGCGCTGGCATCCTCTTAAAGCAGCTTTGGGGCTCTCTCAATGTTTGCAGCATGCACTTACCAGCAGTCGTCAAGGGAGAGAGAAAGTGGAGGAAATGGACTTGGATAGTGTAATCTGCACTATGAGCTTTTTTTGGTGCAAGTAATCACAGGCTTCAGTGTTGATATCTCTCCCTCAGACATTGTATTTTGTTGCTTATAGGGCAGTCTGGACACCAGTAAAAATCTCCCAACTCAGTGCTCAGGAAGATTGGGATCAATCTTCCACAGATTTAGGAATTAGTCACCTAAACTGATACCTCTTAAAAACTGACTAGGGACGATTGCCTTAATGTAAGGAACCAATTTTCACTGGTTTCCTAAAATGGGTGGGATCAGGTTGGCCCTGTAATTCTGGGCTACTTGCCTAACTTCTCCAGCCAAATCAAGGTGCTACAGTAGCCGGGCAAGATATAGCCACCCAGCATTCTCCAATCCTCTCCCTTCCACTGCCAAATTAAAAGGGAATTGCAAGCCGACAGCCCCCCCAAGACCCCTACCCACCCAAATGCAATGTCAATTCCAGGGCTGAAAGCTTTCCCACCCCTCGCGGTCCCTTTCAAGAAGCTGGACCCGAGCTGGATCTGCAGGCTGTAGCAGAGTGCAGTTTAAAAAGGGTTTGGACGAGGTTCTGGAGGACAGGTCCGGAAACTGTAGAACTAGGGGTCACGAAATGGAACTCCAGGGGGGACAACTCAGAACCAACGTCAGGACGGAAACAGTAAATGAATTTAAAAGGTCCCTAGAGGCCCGAGATTGGTAAGGAAGAGAACAGTGCATGGGGTACGCTGCACGGAGCAGCAGTTATTCCCATGAGTAGCTCGCTGGGCAGACTGGATGGACTGGTCGGTCTTTATCTGACTTCATCACTATGTTAGTCAGACTTGCGTGTCTCCATCTCTTACTCCTGGGAGTGAGTAACAGGGAACAGACTCTCTATTCATATTCTACCTCTCATGACTGCTCAGGCACTTCAAAGGGGATTACATTCAGTTACTGCAGGTTTCTCCCTGTCCCAGAGAGCTTACAATCCAAGGGCCCGATTTACTAAGTTTATGGGAAAACGGCTTAGTAAATGAGGCCCTAAGTTTGTACCTGAGGCAATGGAGGGTGAAGTCATGTTCCCAAGCTCACACGGTGTGTCAGGGATTTGAAGCCTGGCTTCCCTGGGTCACAGCCTGCTTCTCTAGCCCCTAGGCTATTGCTCCATTTCACTTCCCTGTTAGGATCTGCTGGGTAATTCCAGGTGACCTGGACTGGCCACTGGCCACTTGGCTCAGCATGGCATATCTTATGTTTGTAACAGTTTTCCACTGAAAGCAACTGGGATATTTTCTTTTTGGAGGTTTGGTTCTCTTAAACATCCTAACCCAATGATTCTGGTTTTCAAACTTTTCCAAGATATTCCCATTTTATTCCTGCATGCTAAATTTGCTGAATTTCCTCCCTTATTTTTGGAGACTTGTTGTGCCTTGAGACAGACAGAGAGACATTGATCTCTTTTATTTAATTCTTTCCAATATGCCTTATGGTTAGAAAGCATAAAAAAGCCCCCAATAAAACAAAGCCAGGAAGCCATCTTGGTTTCTAAGAGCCTCCACCTCCCATGATGCACTGCAGGTGATGTCATTTAGGGTAGAGTTGGAGGAGGCAGGTCTGAATGTCAGGTATGGGGGGGGGGGGGGGGGGAATTTGCACTAGGAATGGTTGAAATTTTGGATACCAAGGACCCTACCTGCCTGCTCAGAAAGGGCACAGTCTGTAGAACTAAGAAGTAACTGTTGGCTGTTTTCAGGCTAATGGATTTTATTATTTTTGTATTCTTTCTTGTTATGTTGTGATTGTATTGAATTTTGCTGTACAGACAGAGATTAAAAAAAATGTAAATTAAAAAACTAGAAACTTTCTGACCCTATGCAGAGCTGTTACCTACCAATCAGGAGCCAAGAAACACTTTTAGCAAATAACATTTGTTTTTTTGTTTTTTTTCCATTCCTCGTTGTTTCAGTCCGAAGATGATCGCTGGGGTGGCTTCTGCTGTTCTGCTCTTCATTGCGATCATCGGCGTTGCCATCTGCTGCTTCCTGTGTTCCTGCTGCTACCTGTACCAGCGGCGGCATCAGCAAAGGAGCAGCCAGTGCCAGGGTGAGCAGAGGGCGGGGAGAGAGCACCCCCTCCTCCAGGGTGAGGAGAGGGCGGGGAGAGAGCACCCCCCTCCTCCAGGGTGAGGAGAGGGCGGGGAGAGCGCACCCCCTCCTCCAGGGTGAGGAGAGGGCGGGGAGAGAGCACCCCCTCCTCCAGGGTGAGGAGAGGGCGGGGAGAGAGCGCCCGCTCCTCCAGGGTGAGGAGAGGGCGGGGAGAGAGCACCCCCTCCTCCAGGGTGAGGAGAGGACGGGGAGAGAGCACCCCCTCCTCCAGGGTGAGGAGAGGGCGGGGAGAGAGCACCCCCTCCTCCAGGGTGAGGAGAGGGCGGGGAGAGAGCACCCCCTCCTCCAGGGTGAGGAGAGGGCGGGGAGAGAGCACCCCCTCCTCCAGGGTGAGGAGAGGACGGGGAGAGAGCACCCGCTCCTCCAGGGTGAGGAGAGGGCGGGGAGAGAGCACCCCCTCCTCCAGGGTGAGGAGGGGGGGGGGAGAGAGCACCCGCTCCTCCAGGGTGAGGAGAGGACGGGGAGAGAGCACCCCCTCCTCCAGGGTGAGGAGAGGACGGGGAGAGAGCACCCGCTCCTCCAGGGTGAGGAGAGGGCGGGGAGAGAGCACCCGCTCCTCCAGGGTGAGGAGAGGGCGGGGAGAGAGCACCCCCTCCTCCAGGGTGAGGAGAGGGCGGGGAGAGAGCACCCCCTCCTCCAGGGTGAGGAGAGGGCGGGGAGAGAGCACCCCCTCCTCCAGGGTGAGGAGAGGGCGGGGAGAGAGCACCCCCTCCTCCAGGGTGAGGAGAGGGCGGGGAGAGAGCACCCCCTCCTCCAGGGTGAGGAGAGGGCGGGGAGAGAGCACCCCCTCCTCCAGGGTGAGGAGAGGGCGGGGAGAGAGCACCCCCTCCTCCAGGGTGAGGAGAGGGCGGGGAGAGAGCACCCCCTCCTCCAGGGTGAGGAGAGGGGCGGGGAGAGAGCACCCCCTCCTCCAGGGTGAGGAGAGGGCGGGGAGAGAGCACCCCCTCCTCCAGGGTGAGGAGAGGGCGGGGAGAGAGCACCCGCTCCTCCAGGGTGAGGAGAGGACGGGGAGAGAGCACCCCCTCCTCCAGGGTGAGGAGAGGACGGGGAGAGAGCACCCGCTCCTCCAGGGTGAGGAGAGGGCGGGGAGAGAGCACCCGCTCCTCCAGGGTGAGGAGAGGGCGGGGAGAGAGCACCCCCTCCTCCAGGGTGAGGAGAGGGCGGGGAGAGAGCACCCCCTCCTCCAGGGTGAGGAGAGGGCGGGGAGAGAGCACCCCCTCCTCCAGGGTGAGGAGAGGGCAGGGGAGAGAGCACCCCCTCCTCCAGGGTGAGGAGAGGGCGGGGAGAGAGCACCCCCTCCTCCAGGGTGAGGAGAGGGCGGGGAGAGAGCACCCCCTCCTTCAGGGTGAGGAGAGGGCGGGGAGAGAGCACCCCCTCCTCCAGGGTGAGGAGAGGGCGGGGAGAGAGCACCCCCTCCTCCAGGGTGAGGAGAGGGCGGGGAGAGAGCACCCCCTCCTCCAGGGTGAGGAGAGGGCGGGGAGAGAGCACCCCCTCCTCCAGGGTGAGGAGAGGGCGGGGAGAGAGCACCCGCTACTCCAGGGTGAGGAGAGGGCGGGGAGAGAGCACCCCCTCCTCCAGGGTGAGGAGAGGGCGGGGAGAGAGCACCCCCTCCTCCAGGGTGAGGAGAGGGCGGGGAGAGAGCACCCCCTCCTCCAGGGTGAGGAGAGGGCGGGGAGAGAGCACCCCCTCCTCCAGGGTGAGGAGAGGGCGGGGAGAGAGCACCCCCTCCTCCAGGGTGAGGAGAGGGCGGGGAGAGAGCACCCGCTACTCCAGGGTGAGGAGAGGGCGGGGAGAGAGCACCCCCTCCTCCAGGGTGAGGAGAGGGCGGGGAGAGAGCACCCCCTCCTCCAGGGTGAGGAGAGGGCGGGGAGAGAGCACCCCCTCCTCCAGGGTGAGGAGAGGGCGGGGAGAGAGCACCCCCTCCTTCAGGGTGAGGAGAGGGCGGGGAGAGAGCACCCCCTCCTCCAGGGTGAGGAGAGGGCGGGGAGAGAGCACCTGCTACTCCAGGGTGAGGAGAGGGCGGGGAGAGAGCACCCCCTCCTCCAGGGTGAGGAGAGGGCGGGGAGAGAGCACCCCCTCCTTCAGGGTGAGGAGAGGGCGGGGAGAGAGCACCCCCTCCTCCAGGGTGAGGAGAGGGCGGGGAGAGAGCACCCGCTCCTCCAGGGTGAGGAGAGGGCGGGGAGAGAGCACCCCCTCCTCCAGGGTGAGGAGAGGGCGGGGAGAGAGCACCCCCTCCTCCAGGGTGAGGAGAGGGCGGGGAGAGAGCACCCCCTCCTCCAGGGTGAGGAGAGGGCGGGGAGAGAGCACCCCCTCCTTCAGGGTGAGGAGAGGGCGGGGAGAGAGCACCCCCTCCTCCAGGGTGAGGAGAGGGCGGGGAGAGAGCACCCCCTCCTCCAGGGTGAGGAGAGGGCGGGGAGAGAGCACCCCCTCCTCCAGGGTGAGCAGAGGGCGGGGAGAGAGCACCCCCTCCTCCAGGGTGAGGAGAGGGCGGGGAGAGAGCACCCGCTCCTCCAGGGTGAGGAGAGGGCGGGGAGAGAGCACCCCCTCCTCCAGGGTGAGGAGAGGGCGGGGAGAGAGCACCCCCTCCTCCAGGGTGAGGAGAGGGCGGGGAGAGAGCACCCGCTCCTCCAGGGTGAGGAGAGGGCGGGGAGAGAGCACCCCCTCCTCCAGGGTGAGGAGAGGGCAGGGCTCATCCAGAGACTCCCTGTCAGGATGAGGAGAGAGCGCTGCCCCAGCAGAGTAAAGGAAGAGGACGCCCCCCACCCCCAATGACTCCAGAGACTCCCCCTCAGGATGGGGAGAGAGCGCTGCCCCAGCAGAGTAAAGGAGAGGACGCCCCCCACCCCCAATGACTCCAGAGACTCCCCCTCAGGATGGGGAGAGAGCGCTGCCCCAGCAGAGTAAAGGAGAGGACACCCCCACCCCCATTGAATCCAGAGACTCCCCCTCAGGATGGGGAGAGAGCGTTGACTCCAGAGACTCCCCCTCAGGATGGGGAGAGAGCGCTGTCCCAGCAGAGTAAAGGAGAGGACGCCCCCCACCCCCATTGAATTCAGAGACTCCCTGTCTGGATATTTGCCCTGCTCTCTTTCTGGGGAATTCCCTTTTTAAGATGAGGAGATTCTCTCTCCACATTAGACTCCTCTCAGGCTAAGGAGAGAGGACGTCAGAGGGAGAGTGGTGTTAGTCGGCTGTAGCAAAGGTGACAGGAGGACGGAGTCCACTCCTTCAGGTGCCTCTGTCCTCCATGAACCGGTTCGTCTGTCGGGTGCTGCCCATCTCCTGTCCCTTTTGGCTTGCTTAGAAAAGTGATTATGTAGAGATATAAACTTCAAAGGGTCCAGTCTCAGCTGCCATGAAAAGGTGGCCGGATAGACTGAACTGGCTAACTGTGCTGGGATAAGGCTGAATAGACCCAGTTATGTCACTTCTAGCCGGATACGTTTACCGGGCTCACTTTGGGACGGCTCTCTGGCAGTCTTAAAGTTTTCCGGCTATGTTAGCAGGGTAATCAGCCCTGCCAGACACCGAAATTATCCATCTAACATTTTAGCACAAAAAAAGGTTAGCCAGCTAAGTCTGGGGCAGTCAGACCAGTGGGAGGCTATCAACTTTCAATACTGCGGCTCAGAATAGCATCCAAACTCAGAAATGTGCGGTACCTCATAGTCTTTATCCACTCACCTTCCTGTATCTCAGCCCTGTTACACGTCCTTGTATCCATTCCTCCCCCTCCTGTATCTCAGCCCTGTTACAGGTCCCTGTATCCATTCCTCCCCCTCCTGTATCTCAGCCCTGTTACACGTCCTTGTATCCATTCCTCCCCCTCCTGTATCTCAGCCCTGTTACACGTCCTTGTATCCATTCCTCCTTCCTGTATCTCAGCCCTGTTACACGTCCCTGTATCCATTCCTCCTTCCTGTATCTCAGCCCTGTTACACGTCCCTGTATCCATTCCTCCTTCCTGTATCTCAGCCCTGTTACACATCCCTGAATCCATTCACCCCTCCTGTATCTCAGCCCTGTTACACGTCCCTGTATCCATTCTTCCCTCCTGTATCTCAGCCCTGTTACACGTCCCTGTATCCATTCCTCCTTCCTGTATCTCAGCCCTGTTACACATCCCTGAATCCATTCACCCCTCCTGTATCTCAGCCCTGTTACACGTCCCTGTATCCATTCCTCCTTCCTGTATCTCAGCCCTGTTACACGTCCCTGTATCCATTCACCCCTCCTATATCTCCGCCCTGTTACACATCCCTGAATCCATTCACCCCTCCTGTATCTCAGCCCTGTTACACGTCCCTATATCCATTCTTCCCTCCTGTATCTCAGCCCTGTTACACGTCCCTGTATCCATTCCTCCCCTCCTATATCTCAGCCCTGTTACACGTCCCTGTATCCATTCCTCCCCTCCTGTATCTCAGCCCTGTTACACGTCCCTGAATCCATTCACCCCTCCTGTATCTCAGCCCTGTTACACGTCCCTGTATCCATTCCTCCCTCCTGTATCTCAGCCCTGTTACAGGTCCCTGTATCCATTCACCCTGCCTGTTACACGTCCCTGTATCCATTCCTCCCCCTCCTGTATCTCAGCCCTGTTACACGTCCCTGTATCCATTCCTCCCCTCCTGTATCTCAGCCCTGTTACATGTCCCTGTATCCATTCACCCTGCCTGTTACACGTCCCTGTATCCATTCCTCCCCCGCCTGTATCTCAGCCCTGTTACACGTCCCTGTATCCATTCCTCCCCTCCTGTATCTCAGCCCTGTTACACGTCCCTGTATCCATTCACCCCTCCTATATCTCCGCCCTGTTACACATCCCTGAATCCATTCACCCCTCCTGTATCTCAGCCCTGTTACACATCCCTGTATCCATTCTTCCCTCCTGTATCTCAGCCCTGTTACACATCCCTGTATCCATTCTTCCCTCCTGTATCTCAGCCCTGTTACACGTCCCTGTATCCATTCCTCCCCTCCTGTATCTCAGCCCTGTTACACATCCTCATATGCACTCCTCCCCCGCCTGTATCTCAGCCCTGTTACACATTCCTGCATCCATTCACCCCTCCTATATCTCCGCCCTGTTACACATCCCTGAATCCATTCACCCCTCCTGTATCTCAGCCCTGTTACACGTCCCTGTATCCATTCCTCCCCTCCTGTATCTCAGCCCTGTTAAACGTCCCTGTATCCATTCCTCCCCTCCTGTATCTCAGCCCTGTTACACGTCCCTGTATCCATTCCTCCCCTCCTGTATCTCAGCCCTGTTACACGTCCCTGTATCCATTCCTCCCTCCTGTATCTCAGCCCTGTTACATGTCCCTGTATCCATTCACCCCGCCTGTTACACATCCCTGTATCCATTCTTCCCTCCTGTATCTCAGCCCTGTTACACATCCCTGTATCCATTCCTCCCCTCCTGTATCTCAGCCCTGTTACACATCCTCATATGCACTCCTCCCCCTCCACTTTCTCAGCCCTGTTACACATCCCTGTATCCATTCTTCCCTCCTGTATCTCAGCCCTGTTACACGTCCCTGTATCCATTCCTCCCCTCCTGTATCTCGGCCCTGTTACACGTCCCTGTATCCATTCACCCCGCCTGTTACACGTCCCTGTATCCATTCACCCCTCCTGTATCTCAGCCCTGTTACACGTCCCTGTATCCATTCCTCCCCTCCTGTATCTCAGCCCTGTTACACGTCCCTGAATCCATTCACCCCTCCTGTATCTCAGCCCTGTTACACGTCCCTGTATCCATTCCTCCCCTCCTGTATCTCAGCCCTGTTACACGTCCTCATATGCACTCCTCCCCCTCCACTTTCTCAGCCCTGTTACACATTCCTGCATCTTTCACACCGCTGGTATATCCTGACCCTGGAACACTCCCCCCCCACCTTGTATCTCAGCATTGTGCTACATCCCTGAATTCACATCACAGCTTTGTCCTAACATTGGAAGTACCCTTTAAAGTACATGGGATAACAAGCTATGTACTAAACTACTCTGACATTGAAATCATGGATTTGCTAAGTGGTATTCTTTTATTTAATTCTCATTCTCTATGTATATATGTGTCTCTCTCTCTCTCTCTCTTCTATAGGTCAGGAAATACAGATGATGGGATATCCAGGTCAACCCACCTACCCTGTTCAGCCTGGATATCCGATGGAATCCAAACCTGGCGCAGCACCCCCCTACCCAGGCTATGCACCAGTGGCAGTGTATCCACCCGGGCCCCCTATGTACAACCCAGCGGGTACAGGGGAAGGATACCCACCCAGTGCCCCTTCTGCACAGTACCCTGTGTACCCACCCGGCCCTCCTATGTACAACCCAACAGGTAAGGGGGACGGATACTCGCCTCGCTCCCTGTATGTTAGGGAAGCTCTTGATGGGCCTCGCCTGAGCACTTCACCAGCTGTCACTGCTGTGGATCCCCTGCTCTCCCTTGCGCAGCGTCACAGGATAGGGCGGCGGGACCAGACTGCAAGACGTTAGCCATGGTAACTGTCCTGCCTTAGAGGGGGCGATCATGGGGGGGGTGGGGGGAGCTGTCCTTATGACACGAGACTCTTAACAGTGTTTCCACTGGGATCCTTCTTCTGCCCTATCCCTGGCGCTATCACTTACCAGCCTTCCACTTTATACTCCACGGTGACATTTACCACTGGGGATGCAGAATGGATGCGTTTGTTCGGTATTCACAGCTGAAGGAGGAGGGAGTCACTGGCTTCAGTGTGTGTGTCCGTGTGTCCCCGTCCCCTGGGATCTAATTCCTGCTGCGTCACTGATTCTCTGCAACTTTCAGCAAGTCACTTTATTTGCCTGTGCCTCTGGCTCTGGAAAGTAATTCATTTGTCCCCCCCCCCTCTGCTCGTTCCTGGCACAGTTTCTGAGCTGCAGCGTCCGCCCTGGCTGCAGGCCCCCCCCCCATATACATTTTATTTGTAAAGTGATTTGGGTTCCAGCTGAAAGGGAGCTGCGGCCAGGATCGCTGGCCTGGACACATTATTATCTCTGCAAGGGCGGGCTGGGGAGGGAAACCCCTGGCCCCGGAGCCCCAGCTCTCCGTCAGAAAGCACCGAAAAGGGGCTGCATGTGGGCTGGGAGTCGGGGAGTGAGAGGAGGCTTTGCCAGCTTCCTCCAAGAAAGGGGAAAAGCCCAGAGAGGTTTGGGAGGGCTGGGCTGCTGCAGATGCCTGCTCTGGCCCTGCCTTGCTTGTGGAACATTTTCAGAGGCTCCGTCCCTTTGCAAGCTCCTACAAGTCAGCTGGCTACAAGCTTCCCGCATGCATTTTGCAAACTTCTCATTTTTTTTCCTGCCTTGACGTGAGCGCAGAAAGCCCGCGACGCCGTGTGAGCCCGTGCCGTCTACGCGCCAGGCCAATCCCCCCGGGTGAACGGCTCTGAAAGGTCTCCTGTTTACTGAGCCAGATGGTACTCTCAAGGGGAACGTTAACCGCTCCTTTTTGAGGTGGACTTAACCATCACGGGGTCGCAAGGCTGGTGCGGCGTTTTCGCGGGCTGCGCTACTCCGTACGATGCAGCGCCTTACTTAATGCAGATTGCACCCGATTTACCGGGCCGAAAATGGGATGCGCTATTTATTTATTTAACTTTCCGCCCGCATCCACGACGCACGGTGGATCACGTAGCAAACGTACACGATGGAAATGACAAAGATAAACGGTGCCGTGTTTAACGATGGCTCGCACTGGCGCCAAACGCGATAGCACGCAGCTTCCCACGGTGAGTGCGTGGAAGAATGGGGGGGAGGGGGAGGGGCAGACCGCCGCTCTGGTTTCATTGTGAGTTTTTGGCGAGGGCCATTGGGATCTGGGTGGCCGGTTAACTCTTTGTTTTCCTGTACCTTTTTTGTTCACAGCCCCGTCTCCTTACGTCCCAGCGCAGGCGATGCACCCCGGCCCGTGAGAGGCTCGCCGGCTGGTGTTTCCTGGGACAAGCAGCAGGATTTGCCTCTTCGGTGGAGTTGTCTTTGACTTGACTTGCCTGATGCCGGCCGCATGCAGGAGGGGACGGAGTGCGCTGTCCAGCCTTGTCTGCTGGGAGGTGTAAGGCCTGCCTGCCTGCCCCCTGCTCCTCCCCCTTCACCCATCTGTCCAGGATGTGGGGCAGTCTCCAGTATGTCTCGGGTAACAGGTTAGGACAGGGGGGGGGGGAATGGGGTATCGCATGGACCCCCAGAAATAGTAATCTGGCAGATGACGGCGGACAAACACCGATCAGCCCATCCAGTCTGCCCAGCTACACAGTGTGACCTTCTGCAAGATCTCTCTGCTTCCTCAGGCCGGTTCACCTCCTTTGCATGCCACCATCTTGGGTAAAAGAGCAGCCAAGGTCCCCATCATTCCTCCGCCCCCTCACAAACGTAATAATTCTCATTCTTAAGCTGCAGGGCCCTTAATGCCTTCATAATTACTTCTGGTAACAAGGGCTGCAGGGAGCTCCCCCACTGTAAGGCTGGCCCTGCTTTACAGGGCAGGGTCACTAAAGGATCAGATCATTGTCTGAAGTGATGCATTCTGATGGGATGATGCGTTTTTAGAACAAAATCCCGGTTCTTTTCAAGCAGTAAAGGTAATCACACATTGCTTTACCTCCTTCCCTCCGGTCCACGCCCTCATTTTTCACCTATGGTTTTTTTTGTAACCTGAAATTAGCCATTTCACCTGTTCCCCCTGTATACAGTGGGGGGAGGGGGGCACAGGAAACAGTGCACTTCTGGGAACAGCTGAGAACTGCCCCCACCCCAGAAAGCAAACGGCAGATTTTGTATCTTCTGTTAACCTTGAGCAACCTTGCAGCCGTTGAGCAAGTTTTAGTCTGATTCAAGTCTGTCCACCTTTCTGAGGTTAAAAAGACTCCCCCGGGGAGATTCAATGATCAGATGGCTCCATGTCCTCAGGGCCAGGCTCAGTGCAGCTCTGGAGTCAGGGGCTTCTCAAACCTGTCGTTCTCAGGGCATGATATAAATCCGCATGCACAGGCAAATTTGTCAGCTCATATTCATTGTGAATAACCAGAGGAGCCCTGGCCCAAAGGTATCAGGGAGCAAGAGAAAAGCGAGAAGAATTTGGAGGTCGGAAGCCTGCAGCGCTGCACCGGGCCTCTCTCTGTAGATTTTCACTTTGCGTCAATTTACTGTTGACAAACACCTTAAAGCAGCCCCTGAGCAGGATCTGATCAGGAGGCAGCTGTACTGATACAGCCTGTCCGGATGCGTCCAGTTTGGATGAAGCAGGTAACCAGCTGGAGCCTGCGTTTCCGGCCCTTCCCCAGGGGGCCATGCGTGACATCCCGAGGGCTGCTGAAGCTCTGCCAGCTCTCTGCCACAAGAAGAAGGAAGGCATTCCCCGCATCCCCAGCGGCGAGACACGTTCTGACCCCCTTCAGGATGAGCACTACACTGATCAAGAACAGAGAAATAAAGGTGAGGAAACGCACAGCTAAGTCCATGTCCACTGCTGCCGAACTTCCACCCTACTAGATTCTTGACTAGATTTCGGAATTGCACTCCCTTCATCAGGTCTCTTCAAGCAATGTCCTCCTTTTCTTTTGCCTGAGGAAGGGTGTGTAACTATAAAGCTAGTCCGTCCAGTCAGCCAGTCTCATCTTGCATCACATTTTGTTCAGTCTCCATTATTTCTCTGCATTCAAGTGGAGTAGCACCGCAGCTGCACCTTGTCTAAGAGAAGAAAGCTCTGATGTGGGAAGTCATTCTTTTCAGAGCTTGTGGAAGTACAGTTTGCGTTAGTGTGTGGGAGCTCCTCGGGGTCTCCCCTTCCTGGACAGGAATGCTCCAGAGGACTGCAGTAATCACACTGAGCTGTAATTTTGCATTCTCTCTGCTTGTACAATATTAGCCAATTAAAGACACCTGGAGACTTTGCTGTGGCTTACCTGTATTTGGGAAATCGTTTCTTACTGGTGAATTCAGAGCGGTGCGGTAACAGGTGGGGTTCTGCAAATTCCAGCCCTGCACGTGATGGGGAATAGGGTGGCCATTGCAGCCCCTTGTCTCACAGGTTTGATGGAGATGCCATGAATCCGAGAGCTAGCTCGTGGGTGCTCGGGTTGCTGGGTCACTGTCTGGTTTATCCTCCTAACTGCTAGTTCTTTTGCCCTTGGACACTGAGTGGCAGTTTTTCTGGGTCCTGGAAGCAGAATGTGTCACTAACCAGAACTGCAGATGCTAACTATAAATTTAAAAAGAAGAAACAGATTTGACCTGGCGAAGGCAGGCTGGTGAGCCATACTGACACAGAGAAGCCCACACGTATGCACGCAGCCTCGCTCACACACTCACATGCATCTCATAAACACAGACCTACACACAGCAGCAGCAGTGTTACATTTCCCAGTCTCTTCTGACAAGTCCCAGTAAGGCCTGTACTTTACTGGAACTAAGTCATCAACTGGTACAGCTTAGGGATTGTAGTCTCTGGGAGATTTATCGCTATTCTGCTCCCACACAGTAAGTCCGATCACACGGGTGTGTAACTTTATTTTATATTTCTAGATATTTTCAATCGTGAACACTACAACTTAAAAAGCTTGCAAAACCCCAAAAGGAAAGCTCTCATTATGTCCTACAGTGCTGATGGCTGGTCTGACACTCTTCTCCCAGTCCCGACTCCTAGCTGTTGGCAGTGCTGTCCTTCTCCCGCTGCCTCTTATTGGTGTATAAGATACTACCTAATGTTTGCTTGTGGTTATTCTCTGATCATGCTTTGCTGCAGCAGAGCTGTGTCAGTGTGGTGACCTGGCAGAAAATCTCCACCGGTGGCAGCTGAGACCTGGGAGTCTGACCATGCAGTCCCCCTCTGGCTGTCAGTCTTGACGATCTGTGTGTCTGAGGTCAGTGGAGCGGGAGCTGACTGTGGCCCTGGCTCCGGCCCCATCCAGGTGTGGAGTCCCTGGAGCTGGGTAAGGACTGGCATTAAAGCGAATCTGGCAACTCTCAGAGAAACAGAATAGACACGTCCTGCTTTATAACCATAAGCCCTGAGGGGTTGAGAGGGGAGCAGGAGTAGTGAGAAAGGGAGAAAATGGGATTACTGAGAGAGGGAAGTGAGGGGTCAGACAGTGAGATGGGGGTGAATAATGGGATTTGGCAGCATTTGGTTACACAGGGGCATCTATGTGTGCCTTGTTCGGTTTGCAGTCATGCAATATTCAGGGTTGCCAGCAGAGGGTGGCGTTGCACTTTCTATGAACACTTTCCTCTAAGCATGGTACTCGCTATTTTTTAGGCCGATGCAAACCTGTAACTTTGCACACATTTTTTGTGTGCAAATTTTACTGCCAATGCAGCAAGGAGTTCTGTGGACAAAAAATGTGCGCATGCTAATGAAATAATTAGCTATCAATTCCCTCCCCCCAAGCAGCGAAGTACGCTAGCTTAACCAGCTTAATTCCTAGTCGCAAGGGGGAATAAAGGCTCCAGGACAAAGGTTAATCTATGAGCACAAGCTGCTGTTATGGTGCTGTGACCTGCAGCTGGGATTTTGTACACAGAAAACATTCTTTGCACACAAAAGCATATTTTCCATGCATAAAATATGATTTATGTCCAGAAAAAATACTTTCTTTTCTGAAACACTTTTTGTATGCATAAATCATATTTTATGTGCAGAAAACATGCTTTATGATCGTTTCCTGCACATAAATTATGATTTATGTGCATAACAAATGCTTTCTGTGCAGAAAGCAATTTTTATGTACATCATGTTTTATGTATAGAAACCATGTTTTCTGCATATAAAATATGATTTATGCACATAAATCATGTTCTGCTATGCACTAATGGGCCAATGCAACAGCGTGCACTCCGGCTAGTGCACAGGTTAACCCACAGTTGAACACATGTTTCGGACACATGTCCATAACCCCTTATGCAATAAGGGGACCAGCGCGTCCAACGCAGGGCATAGCTAGTAGTGCTCATTGCATGTAAATGCCATGTTGATGAGGCTATGAGCTAGTACTCCCGCTGTAAAAAAAATAACCATGTGCCTAACGCGTACATTTTAACCCTCAAAAATTAACGCCAGCTCTAGAACTGGCATTAAGTCTTAAGGAGCCCCAAAAGTTGACCAGGAAAGCAGAAAATACTGCTTTTCTGTGGTTCCTCCAACATTAAGGCAGAGAAAACACAGAAAGCAGCAACGTGAAAAAAAAAATAAATAAAAAGTCTTGATGGCGGTGAGGTTAGGAGCGTCCGTGCTCCAAACCCACGCACAACCACGTCTCCCGGGCACCCGATGCTGAGGAGGCACTAAAGACGCACAATTTCCCTTACTGCCTCCCTTTTAAAGCAGCGGCTCATTTGCTTAACTCATCGCGTGCCCCAGAGAGGTGGCTGGACGCGCTTTAAGAAAGCGGGCGCTCAGTCACGAGCACCCATTTTTCCTGCACAGAGATTGCAAAAGCCTGTAAGCCTTTTCTTCGCCCCCATTTTCTGTTTTGTGTGCTTTTTTTTTTTTTAACTTCCAATGCATTAGTTTATCGCATTAAGCTTGTGGGTTAGGGAACTGCGGGATAAATTCCAAGACACGGTTTTAACGCTCAGCTTTTTTTCATCGGTCTCAAAGGCTGGTGGCCAAATAATGCTGTTACATACAGAACCAACGTCGGGAAATGTTTCTTCACGGAGAGGGTGGGGGATGCCTGGAACGCCCTCCCCGAGGAGGTGGTGAAGACTAAAACAGTGAGGGATTTCAAAGGGGCATGGGATAAACACTGTGGATCCCTAAAAGCTAGAGGATGGAAATGAAGAAGAGGGTGCATGGGGTAACTTAACCCCAGGGTAGTTATTACCCTGAACAGCTCTTGATACGGTTGATGCAATTCCATTATTGCTTCTCTGATTCAAGAGCAGGTGCCAAAGGGGAATTGGATTTGTTCAGCACCTGCGCGCCCTGACTTTTACGGTCTGGGGAAATAACATGGTGGTTATTACTCTTTAAGCAATAAAACTGAGAGGCTGATACAACCTGAACATTGCTCTCTGCTGTAAGAGTAAAGCATAACAGGGAATTGGCTTCACCAGTAATCAAGGAAGGCTTAGTGTGGGGAATTAATAAGCACAGGGGACCTGGGGAATTGGATTCAAACAGCAACCAGCTAGGGCCCTGACGTTTATGGGCGCGTGGGGTAAACTACACGGCACAGCAGCGATTACCATAAGCTTGCTGGGCAGGATGGATGGCCCATTTGGTCCTTTTCTGCTGTCATTTCTATGTTTCTATGATGGCAGAAATAGATTGTATGGCCCATCCAGTCTGCCCATCCGTCCAATTAATTTAGCATTATAATTCTCGTCACTCCCTCAGAGATCCCCCTGTATTTATCCCATGCTTCCTTGAATTCAGATGCTGTTTTGTCTCCACCACTTCCACGGGGAGGCTGTTCCACACATCCACCACCCTCTCTGTAAAGAAATATTTCCTAAGATTACTCCTGAGTCTTCCCACTTTCAACCTCATCGCATGACCTCTCGTCCTAGAACCTCCTTTCCATTGAAAGGGGCTCACCCCTTCTGCATAGAAACCTTTGAGATATTTACATACCTCTGTCATATCTCCCCTATCTCAATCTTTAAGTCTATCCCCATATGCTTTAGAACAAAGACCACTCTGGACTGACTCCATCCTGTTTCCATCCTTTTATCTCCAGAACTGTATTCAGTGTTCCAAGTGAGGTCTCACCAGGGACCTACAGAGGGGCAATATCACCTCCTTTTTCTGCTGACCACTCCTCTCCCTATGCAGGGCAGCATTGTATCTTGCTGCTGGCTTTTACCGTCACTTCATCTACCTGTTTGGCCACCTTAAGATCATCAAATACAATTACCCCCAGAATTTCACCTCCAGTACTCTACCTTTCCCTTGGGTTTCTGCATCCTAAATGCATTAGTCTGCGATTTTTAGCATTAAGTCTCAGCTGCCAGACCTTTAGACCATTCCTTGAGATTTGCTAGATCCCTCCTCATGCTTTCCACTCCTTCCACCCTGTTACAGATTCTGGTATCATCAGTCTAAAGACAAACCTTTCCCGATAATCCTTCCGTTATGTCGCTTGCAAAAATGTTGAGAAGAACAGGTCCAAGGACCCTGGAGAATTATACACAGAAAAAGAATACCCCAAAAGATTTGCTTTAATTTCTTTTTATATTATAAACACTTCTGTCTTCCTGCTGTCTCCTGTGTTTTTCTTTTCCAGCCCTGTCTCCGCTCAGCCACTCCTCC
The DNA here is from genome assembly GCF_901001135.1 of Rhinatrema bivittatum. Lineage (NCBI taxonomy): Eukaryota > Metazoa > Chordata > Amphibia > Gymnophiona > Rhinatrematidae > Rhinatrema > Rhinatrema bivittatum. Next base: position 16,221,516 of record NC_042626.1, on the reverse strand, counting down.
CCTCCCTCTCTGAATTATGGAAATTAGCATGATTATGCATGCTGCTGTAAATTAAGTGGAAAATTATACAGGCATGGTGTGTCATGTCTCATTTGGAACAAATCACTCAGCGCATAGTTAGGCTCTGGAATTCATTACCAGAGGATGTGGTTACAGTAGTTAGTGTAAGTGGGTTTAAAAAAAGGTTTGGCTAGGTTCCTAGAGGATAAATCTATAAACTGCTATTACAGTAATGTTTGAGATTTATTTAATGTTTGGGTACTTGCCAGGTACTTGTGGCCTGGATTGGCCTCTGTTGGAAACAGGATGCTGGATTTGATGGTCCCTTGGTCTGACCCAGTATGGCAATTTCTTATGTTCTTATAGCTGTGGTGCAAACACTACCGCACTAACAATATAGAGCGTCAATGTCCCAAAAGGCCTGAGCAGCCTTCAAAAGCTGTTGGCCTAAGCAATGGCTCTGAGGTCATCCATGAGCCACAGGCCAGCCATGTGCTCATGTGTGTGAGGAGATGGCCTTGGGCAATAACCTCAAAATAGTTTGCTTCTTGCAGAGACAAAAAAAAGACTGATCATGGAAAACAGGGTAGTCAGGGCTGACGAGAGATGGTGGACAGGTAGCAAACTAACCTTGAACTCGGTGTGATAAAGCGTTCCTTGTGCCTGTTTGACTTGCGAGACACCACCTTGCAGAGAACTGCCTGTCCGTGTTCCTTGGTCATAAACTGTGTAAGGGGGACTCCGTCTTCCTATCAGAAACTCAACACTTGGTGCTTGAATTGTGCACGCTATAAACTTTTGATGCCGGGGGTAGGCAGCTTCCGTGCTTGAGTGCTGCAACCCCCTCAGGTTTTCAAGATATTGACACTGAATAGTCATGAAATACATTTGCCTACCCCCGGGTGATATGGTCATTATCCCATGGGTCCTGCAGCCAGAAGTCAGGAACAAGCGACAAACACCTGCTCCACAGAGAAGACCAAGAGATGGAGAACACAGAGGATTCGATGTAGGGGTGCAGGCTCAGGGAGAGCTGTGGGGTTGCTGTCTGCAACCCGTTGTGTCTGTCCCACACCTCTGAAAGCCGATATCCCACCCTGGGGGGGGCGGGTTTTAAGCCATTCAGGTCAAACAGGCCCCCAGCCAGGATAGGCCAACGTCTAAAGGAAGAATGAACTGGAGGGCATTGTTAATACATCAAGGGTATTTCAGTTAGGGATTTCAGGGTCACGACAGATGACCCATATTTGAAGGCTATGACAGGTTAGAGGAGGGGTCCAGCCTGCTCTGAGGATGTTACGGATATCGGATGAGGGGTTCTCACTTTTCCGTTGGATGCTTATTATGTGATCACTGTTAGTACGGTTTCCATGGTGTTACAATGACAGTAATGTTGACCTCTGGCTGACGCACCCCTAGCAACTTTTTCTGGCATCATGGAAAGGTCACTCTCTGCACTGGGTGCGCAGCCGGTCAAATAAAACCTGACTGCAGGCAGCAAGGACCGGAAAAAAACCTGTTCTTACTCCTTTTAATGGTCAGGCGCATTGTAGGGATCATTCCCTTTTCCAACAAGATCAACAATTTCTTATTACCAAGTTTTCTAATAATCCACAAGACTAGCAAAGCCGTTGTCCAAAACATCTGGCCTGTCCGTGCCCACTGAAGTTTGCATTTTAAACAAGGCCATTGCAGTGTGTGGGCAAGCAGGTGACCATTCAGGTACCCATGCTGCCATTTTGAGTCAGTTTGGAAAGGGACAGACACAGGGTTTTCTTCAGCAATTCCCTCCATACAGGCTCCCCCGTGTTCTCCTTGGAAGCCTCACGCTGCCCTATCACTGCTGTTAGCGTTGTCCCTCTCACTCCAGGCAGGTTCCCCCGCGTTCTCCTTGGAAGCCTCACGCTGCCCTATCACTGCTGTTAGCGTTGTCACTCACTCCAGGCAGGTTCGCCCGCGTTCTCCTTGGAAGCCTCACGCTGCCCTATCACTGCATTGTCACTCTCACTCCATGCAGGTTCGCCCAGCTCCTTTTTTGAAGCATTAGGGTTATAACTGCTGCTTCGTGCAGGTTACCCCATGCACTCATATCAGTTCTGATAGGGTGGTCCGCACTGCTCCGTGCAGGTTACTCCTTGGCTACCTCCATGGCTTGTAGCACCACTAGGTCAGGCTTCTGCTTTTTGCAAGGAAGGAATCTCTGTGTTTATTCCATAGCTTTTTGACATCCATTACTGTTTTGGCTTCTACCATCTAAAGGGTAACATACTTCTCTTTTTGGGGACCGTAGGTTGACCCTCAGATGTTTCCCTCGTGCAGGCCACAATCTCTCTCTTGGCAGCAGGGTGACTCGGTTCTTTTAGGCCATGATAGGAGAGGCTCCACTGCCTGACGAGAGAGAGCAAACTTATTGCAGGAGATGGGGAGGGGGGGGGGGGGGGGGGAAGAGATGGCGTCTCGTGGTTAGACAGACGAGAGAGGCAGTGATGAGGCCTTAAATGACGGTGAAGGCGAGCAGGATCTTTTCACCTATGTGCAGGTACCTTGACCAAAAATATTCTGGACCTGGTATTAAAAGGCAGTCAGGTTGCTGCGCTCCCAGACTAAGCCTGGCCGCCCTGTGCACAGAACTGGCCCTGTGGGTCTGTGACCAGGCTGCCAATAAGCTCCAATGTAACAAGGCTCAGGCCGAACCGCTCCTGGCTTTGCCCCATTGCCTCTGGGCTTATAGTCCCGCCTGCTGGTAACCCTAGTCCGTGTGTCAGTGAGTCCCGGGCAGAAGAGGCCTCTGTTGGTGTCCGGTCTTGACTCTGTTGTGGCAACAGTTGACCCATGGGACTGCAGTGAGTGACAGCCCCTGTCCAGGGAGATGAGGTCAGATGGTCCACACTTGTGCTCCTCCCTGCTGCCAACTGGAACAAGGGAGCACCCCCAGGGAGCATAGTGCCAGCTGCGACCCTGCCTCTACCCCTCTTAGTATCCTGTGTACAGAGCCTTGTGCAGATCATGGCACTAGGGAGAAAAAAAAAAGCATTACCAGCAATGAATATAAATTAGGGATGTAAATTTAAACAAAAATGTACCATTTCATTTTTAAAACAATGGAAAAAATTGTAACTTTTTTTTTTTTTTACCATCACCTATACCTCTGCCAAAAGAAAATGTCTCCTAGCACCCCCTCCACTCCCCTGAACCCTCGTCACATTTTTCTTTCCTCACGGGACTGGAGGGATCCCCCGTAGCTCCTGCGCCACCAGTGCTATGCTTCAAAATGATACTGGCAGAGCCAGGCTGGCACCACTGCTTGCTCGCTCCTGGACCCAGATCCAGGCCTGCACCCGCCTACCACGGGCGGGACACGTTTCCTCTCCCGCAGTCCGGGGCTGTGACGAGGGCCTCGGCGCTGTTTCCACCACCTTTGCATTCCTCCATCCCTTGTAAAACTGTTCAGGCAGCTTGTGATAGCATCGCACCAGCACACGGACACCAGGGCCGGGCGAGTTCAAATAACAGGGCAGATTACCACCACTTGGCCCATCCAGTCTGCTCAGTTATGTGGTCTGATGTTATTACCAACCTTGTGGAGAGTTACGAGAGCCTAAGGGCCATGAAGCAAAGCTTTCCCCCCTGTCGGAGGAACGCACGCAGCTCCATGGGTTGCACCATGACCGAGCAGTTTCCAGATGTGCCTTCTTGTCCAGTGAGAGCTTGGAAAGGGCTTACGGATATCAGAACTAACCAGAGTGGACTCTGATCAATTGGTTTGTGATATTCATGTGGCAAACATTTGGGGAGTTTGTGCAGAGAATATATGGACTTCACACTCCTCTGTTTCTTTGGGCCTATCCCTGGAGCCAACAAGTCCTGGAGATGACAGGTCCTGTGAGTATCTCCCGAGGCTCTGTCCGTGTCCATTCCCCGAGCGTCCGGTCCTGCAGTGACAGGTCCTGTGAGTATCTCCCGAGGCTCTGTCCGTGTCCATTCCCCGAGCATCCGGTCCTGCAGTGACAGGTCCTGTGCCTATCTCCCGAGGCTCTCTGTCCGTGTCCATTCCCCGAGCGTCCGGTTCTGCAGTGACAGGTCCTGTGAGTATCTCCCGAGGCTCTCTCTCCGTGTCCATTCCCCGAGCGTCCGGTTCTGCAGTGACAGGTCCTGTGAGTATCTCCCGAGGCTCTCTGTCCGTGTCCATTCCCTGAGCGTCTGGTCCTGCAGTGACAGGTCCTGTGCCTATCTCCCGAGGCTCTCTGTCCGTGTCCATTCCCCGAGCATCTGGTCCTGCAGTGACAGGTCCTGTGCCTATCTCCCGAGGCTCTCTGTCCGTGTCCATTCCCCGAGCATCCGGTCCTGCAGTGACAGGTCCTGTGAGTATCTCCCGAGGCTCTGTCCGTGTCCATTCCCCGAGCATCTGGTCCTGCAGTGACAGGTCCTGTGCCTATCTCCCGAGGCTCTCTGTCCGTGTCCATTCCCCGAGCATCTGGTCCTGCAGTGATAGGCTCTGTGTCCTCTGAACCTTCTTTCTTTGCATTATTCTTGTACTGCTGGTTTTCTAGAGGTTTGGGGACAGCAGTGGCTGCCACCATTTTTCTACTCTGGGCATCGGAGAAGTCACATATTTTCCCAGTCTGTTTTTTTCCCCTTTGGTTGTTTTTGCATGAACTTCTCCACCTCCACCCTTTCTCCTCTCTCTCTCTCTCTTTCCGTCTGTTGGACATGTTCCCATTATTAGGAACAGCAAAGGAATGAGTCAGGCAGGCTTGGAGAAAAATGCCCAAATATAGTCTTTTTCTCTTTGTAAATCGCTGCGCTTTATTCCAGGGCCTGAGACACACAAAATCCCTTTGTAAACAGACAAGCTAATGGGCACTTATGGGCAGATCCAGCTGCACGCTTCACGACTGCAGGGGCTATTAATACGGCTGTGGAGCCACCGCAATTTAAATAATTTGTCCCCTTTGTTAAGTAATCCTTAATCTCACCATACCTGGCTGAGGTTAACCTAAGCCTCTTATTGTTGATCTGTGCGTCTTGACAAGATTGTAAGCTCCATCTCTTAGGTGATTCTGTACAGCACTGCCCACATCCAATAGCATTGCAGAAGTAACTTATAGCAGGAGTAGTATTAGTATTCTACACGCAAAGGGTCACAGGTCAAGACAGCTCCAGCCACAGAAACCAGAGCGCGAGGCCAGGCAGGCGCAGGCACCCCTGCAGCATCCGTCCTCGGTTAAGCAGTAGCCGGGCTCATTTGGATCGCTTCGGCTTGAGATCATGGAGCATCGTTGTAGCGGCTGAAGTGCTTTCACCCTGGCTCTGCCCTGCGAATGCTGGTGGTGGAATCTCAGAGGCCTCCAAAACGCAGCACTGGGAAGCAGCATCGTGCTCGGGGAGAGAACAGCTGGATCCTTTATACTGCAATAGGTTTTAAATCCTTTTTTTGCAAGACAAAGCTTCTTTACTGTGCTGAAAAATTTACAGTTGCCGTTAGAGAGGAATTTTTAAAAGCAGCGTTTTGCTCACAGAAATGGGCTTTAAAAAAAAAAAAAAAAAAATTGCCCAGGCACCCATGTATTCTATGCACATGTGAGTTTACCCAGGCAGAGCAAAGGTGCTCCTGGGGGCAGAGCTGGGGAGGAATTGGTGTTTGAAAAGTCAGATGTGTGCATGTAAGTTCTCCAGAACAATTTCTGTGGTGCAAAATAGCAAGCGTAGATGTGCACGTATTTGCCAGTTATCTTATGCATGGTTGCAAATTACTCCCTCAAATACGGACAGCACACATGGCATGCACAGCCCACTCATTGCCCCTGGGGAAAAAACATATTTGGTTTTGGAGGGAGCGTGATAAGGAGCTGCTTTGGAATAGGGATAATGGTTCCTTTCTCACAAAGCCCCATAAAGCAGCAGCATTAACAATTCCATTTTAATTTTTTATAAGGCTGCTGCCAGCAAGAACAAAGAGACTCTAACATTAATCTTTTTGTATTTCTTTTTATAATATGCCTAAGGTTAGTCAAAAGACTGTTTTGAATGCACCTGTCCCATCATGATTTCCATGACACATAGCAATGGGGCTGCAGATCTCTGGCGGTGCCACCCTGAGATACCCAAAGGTATGAATACTGCACAGACAGAGCTGATGAAAGATCGAGGAAGGGACAGCAGCTCTCAGAGGCACCCAAGGTATGAATACAGCATGAACAGCTGAAGACAGCCCTCGGTGGAGAAGACATCCATGGTATGAATGTGGCATAGGCAGCTACAGCCAGAAGACAGATCCTCAGCACTGGGGCAGGACTTCTTGCTACTCTGCAGTTAGGTTAAACAGAATAACCGTAGCCAAAATGCAATAGGATTTTGCAACAGGGATCAGATCCCACATCTGCTAAATAGGTACAGTTAGGAGGTGGACGCTGAGCTGAAGCCATCTCGTAACCATACCTGGGAACCATTATACAGGTGATGCCAACAGGATCCAGCATTATGCAGGTCACCTGGCTCTGCAGTTGCTCCTTGCTTTCAGCACTTCTGATGTGGCACAGTTTCCTCTGGTAGGGATAAAATACCCAGAGAAGTCTGCAGCTGCTGGTGTTCTTTTGTGAACTTTATTAATCAGAGTGAGTGCTTTCGTGTGGGTTGCAAACAGCTTTACAATCTGGAGTTATAGGGATAAAACAGGTGCAGCATTGTTCTCTTATGCATATGATCTGGCAGCCGTTGCGACGGTGGATATGAAAAGTTACATAATCCAATCTCAAGATCCCACCGCCAGCGCAATACACAAATATTTACACATCAGTGGATGGACAGGAGAAGCCCCCCAGATAACAAATATTACAACAGATGTATATCCAGTTCTTTGTAAGCCTCATCTCATGAGCAGAGGTAAGTACCAGGGTTAATCAGACACCCAAGCTGATGAAAAAGTTAAGGGTGGCTGCTCTATTGGACCTAGTGCGGCCCATGATGGTAAAACCACATACAGCATGTGGCAGTGATTAAGTCAAAGATGCAGGCAGAGCTAATAAATTCCCCCTACATCAAGTGAGAACTGCAGCTGAGAAACAGTGGTGCAGAGCATCTCAGGTCTGGCTGGTTGGAGGAGGCCCTCCTGACTGACCAGTACAGCCTTTAGACCAGAAAGGTGCTGGAGCACCTTTCAGCGAAAAGTGACAAAGCATTATTACCAGTCAGCCAGGCCATTCTCGACTCCAACCACCAAAGAGTTAATGTTTGCTAGGCACTACACATGGTATCTGCAACCAAGACAGCAATTCTAACAACCCAGTTTAGCACAGAACACAGCTTTTTATCTGCCCACGGGTCATGAGAGACAGGAGAGTGTGGCCCTGGTAGTTAGTTACCACTGTACTGAAGACGGCCTGTGACAGCATCGTGGGCAGGTACACGTGAGCAGACGGGTGGCCCAACTGGTCCTTTTTGGTGACCTCTGCATTTTTCTATTTAGGATCCAGTAGAAGACTTCCCAAATCTGTGCTGTGACCTCACAGCCAAAATCGGGTTTTCAGGATATGCACAATGAGTATGTTTGAGATAAACTGACATCTATTGAGTCCGCGTTAAGATTTGTCTCGTGCATATCCTGAAATGCCACCAGGCCTTGGAAGGAGGCAATGCAGGGCTGTCCAGGTCTCCTGCCGTAACTCACCTCCGCTGCATGGGAATCAGGAGCTTACAAACCAAAGTCATTTCTGGGAAGCATCATTAGAGGACATCAGAAGGCACTGGCATTGCTCGAGAACAAATGATGTCAAAATGCTGCATGTGCCATTTTCCTCCCACAGTCCGCTGGGGGGTCTAAGGGGGAGTTGTTTCTGTGGTGGTAACAATTAATTTCTCGAAGTAACGGTATTTCTGAAAGATCCACAAAGGCATTGATCATTTCATCGGACAGGCACGTGCGAGAAAAAAAAAGCAGTGGATTTGCGCATTGGTCAGAGGGTGGGATCCGTGGCACAGACGGAAAGCTCACTGTGGCAACATTTTATAAGTTCACAGAAGCCCTATCTCACGACTCATTTGGATCATTGCCCAACAGCATAAAAACTTGTATCACAATCAAGTGTGGTTTTTTGGGTTTTTTTTTTTATGATCCAGCTTATACTCCAGATAATCAGTCACACCTTGACCTTCCAACCCTAAGCTACAAAATCTCTTTGTTTTTAAAAGCATTGGTAATGGATTGTAGCAAGAAATATATTCTGTTGGACTGACAATATGCTTTATGCCCAAGTACATCACCTAAACACCTGACAAAAGCCATGCCTGCCAGCCGCAAACAATGCAAAACCCATGCCAAGGCAAGATGGTGCTCGTCAACATCCAGCCAACGGGCAATGCAAGCAACAAGACCGGAGCTGTCAACATCCAGCCAACGGGCAATGCAAGCAACAAGACCGGAGCTGTCAACATCCAGCCAACGGGCAATGCAAGCAACAAGACCGGAGCTGTCAACATCCAGCCAACGGGCAATGCAAGCAACAAGACCGGTGCTGTCAACATCCAGCCAACGGGCAATGCAAGCAACAAGACCGGAGCTGTCAACATCCAGCCAACGGGCAATGCTTGACACAGGAAGACTGCCTGTCACATGAATATGAAACGTAATCCAAAGCAAACCATCCCTATTACTCTCAATGGGAAACACATGCCAAAGCAAGACCATCCTTACAGCCAGTCAATGCAAAAACTCATGCCAAAGCTAAAGGGTGCAAGTCACTGCACTTCATGGGAAACCATGTCCCGTCCAGCCCGTGCGTCAGGGCTTTCCTTGAACCAAGGGCCTGCCAGATCAGCAACGGGAGCCCTCTCCTCCAAGCCACTGCGTAGAACTCGTAAGTCCAGATTTATCCAAGTGAAAAAATCTGGTATTGGGCTTGATACAGGAACCAATAGCCACTCCTCCAAGGAACCAGATTAGCCCTGAATCCAAAAAAGAAATAGCAGCTGAGCTACACTGCAGAACGCTGATACTTTGATCTGTGATATTTTACTAGGGAATCTGATCTGATCTATGGATGTTCCAACCTGGACAGTCTGAACTGTGAGTACTTTGATTTGAATTGGTTCCTTACCTTGTTAACCTCTGCTATCCTCACACCGGAAATGGGGCTGGTTCTGTGTTACAGAGACTTCGCCTGGCTGTACTACGTAAAAAGGAACCCTTGTACATGGTACCTATAAATTCTGAGACTTTAAATAAATCCTATTTTGAAACCCCAAAGAAGCTGGCGATTTAAAAGAGAGCTGCTTGGAGCCTAACACAACAAAAAAAACCATCACACACACACACACACACACGGAGACACTATTGTATGTGTCACATCCAGCCAATATGACTTGTACATCGAAGTGAAATTACACCTGACACATCCAAACAAGGGAAGGCCCCTCTCCAGAGTCAGGTTCTCTCCGTCCTTCCTACAACACTTCTATCCATTATTCTCTTACCGCCCTTTGCTGCTGTGACCTAAAGGAACACATCAAGGAGTGATGATGCTCCGACAGCCTGGTACAGTCCCTATACAATACATTCTGCAGATTCCTCCTCTCCTGTCACCCACAGCAGACTTACTGATGAGGCATCCGAAGCCGGCCCAAGGAAGCAGCACGAACAGTCTGGAAAAATACATACATACATACAACCTCCTCTCTCTGATTCTCTTCCATGGGGATAAAGAAAGGAAAAAAATATCTTTCCCGCCAGGAACACACAAAAAGTTCTATAAATATAAATCCCATTTTCTCCTTCTGTATCTGGTTGGTGGCAGCGGTGGGGTGCCTGCCGTGTCTTTGGGACTGAGCAGAGGAAGAAGCCAGTGCTTGGATCCAGGGCCCATGGAGGAGAACCAACGGCGTTCCTTGATGGTAAAAATGAAGTCACAGGATACCGAAACTTAGTTTTCTCCCCACTCTTAGCAGCCTGTGAGGAGCTTTGGTCTTTGTCTTCTTACTGCAACAATTTTGGCACATCCACCTGCAAAGGCAACATAATCTATTGACTTGTAGGCATGGTGCTGGGTTCCCTATGACAGCCGGGGCTGATTTCTGAGCTTCGCTGGTGGGAAAGTGGAGGACCTACATGAATTCAAATGCAAACATGCACTACTATTCTTTACTTCCCTGTTCTTCTGCATGTCTGTCTCCTTCCCTAATTCCAGGCATATCTCTCCTTCTCAGTCTCTCTTTTCTCAGTCTTTGGTTTCCCTCTTGTCACATGGCTCCTCTCTCTCTCTCTTTCTATCCCTGTCTCTTTTGACCTACCACTCCCACAACCAACCTCTGCTTCTCCCGCTCTTATTTCCTCCTCTAGGGCGAGGAATTCTCCGTTCCACACTGCATGGATCACTCTCCTTGGCTCTGTATATTCCTTCCTATACCTCTTTCTTCCTCCTTCTCATGGTCTCCTCACGGCCCTGCTTCTCCTCCTCTCTGTTTCTCACAGAATTACACAGTTGGTTTGAATTGATACAAGACCGGAGATCCATCGAGTTCAACCTTCTTGGCTACTTACCAGCTCTCCCAAACACTTTGTCTCTGTAGCCAATACACAAATTCCTTCCCCACTCCAAATATGGCAGTCTGCTTAGAATCGTTGTCTTAACATTTTTCTTACTGTGTAGCTATATCAGCAAACCCACAAATATTTTTCACTTCTAAAAGCTCATCCAATTTACTTTTGTATTGACGTTAATACCAGAGAGGTCAATTTTGAGAGGGTTTGAGGGACTAGCTTTGGGAGTTAGCTCTTAAATTGACCCTTTTAAAAATCGCTAGGGTTAAGTTCCAAAATTTAGGCTTCTCGTTTCACTAGGCCCCTAATTTAGGGGCCACAAAAGGTGGGTTGCAATGGGGGCAGAGGTAGGGAAGGGGAAAAATAAGTTAGGTACCTAGGGCAAGGCACCTCGCTGAGGACCCTAAATCTCAGGTCGAAAGCTAGGTGAATTGTACTTATTACCCGGGTCACTTTAGACCTGCGACCAGAATCACTAGTGCTAGCTGGATAAGTTTAAGCCATGGCCCCAGAATGCCCCCGTCTGGTGTCTTTATCATCTGGATAATGACTGACCTGCTGGAGAAACCCCCCCCCAAAAAACATATCTGTTCAGAAGATGGGATTTACCCGGCTAACTCCCAAACGTAATTGGAGCAACCCTTTTAAAATGTTCATCTCTTAGGCTCCTATTTTCAGATTAACATAATTTAGGAAACTAAATTTAGGAGCGCAGTTTTGGGGTTTGTTTGTTTTTTTTAATAAATTGGTCTCATAGCCATTAGTTATTTCTGCTGGCACAATGTTCCATATTCTGTAATTAAAGATGGAAAGGTTTGCTGTTTCTTTGCATAGTAAATCACAGCAGATAAAGGCTGAAATAGTCCAGCCGGTCTGACCAGCAAGCTGTTAAGGTAGTGACTGCCGCGCCGTGCAGGTTACCCCCATGCAGAATGTTACATCTAAAGTTACAAAATGGGATCACCTTAATCCAAATCAACAACAAACCACATTTTTTTTGGAAGTTGGTGAGACTCAAGTGTCAGTCTACGACGACATTGGTCCATGTAATTCGAGATTGGCTGTTTAAAGACTCAAGCCCCTGAAGCAGCGTTGCCACGAGAAACCATGACCATTGTCGGGCTTCCAACTAATTTTGTTTCAGACTCTCTATAAAATTAGTTTTCAAACTAGTTATTCGCTTTTGAATTTTATCTGCTGCAAAAATTATACAAAAACGTAATTCATTTTGCAGATCACACTGCTGTGTGTCCAAGATAAATGAATGATTAGGCCAGGCGGCCCGCTTCTCATTGGGCACGTTGACTGGGTTGTCGATACCTCCAACCTACATGCACTGACTTTGTGTTTCAAAGCTGTTTTATAAAAAGTTTGGGGGTGGGGGCAGTTTATATCTTTGCGTTGTGTGGCAAAACCACACTTTTGGGGATTTGGATTAAGGTGATTCCATTTTTTGGTTGTGTTATGAGCTATGGGACTCTGAAGGCTCTCTTTTGTTGTGATTACACCTAAAGTTAACGCAGCTTACTCCTTTTCTGCGGGTTCATCCTCTTTAGCACACAGGAATATGATCACTAATGGACGGCAGCTTTCACAATGCCCGAGATTACAGCTGATTGAACTGGACCCGTTTCCCTACAGGTAAAACGGGTTTGGAATGACTCCACATGCCTTCTCCCCAGCTGATCCTGTCTCGCCCCCTCCAGCTCCTCTCCTCACACCCCTAGTCGATCCCCTTTTCATTCCTCAGCTCTTCCTTACCCACCTATTTTATTTATTACTGCATCTTTTATTCTGCGTAATTCAAATCTGTTCAACGCGGATTACAAATTAATTAACCTAGCCAATTTCACTCTCATTCTGCAGTTCCTCATCCCAGAAGCCAATCCCCCTCTCATCCCCTAGCCCCTCCTCACTCACCCTCTGAACCCCTCATCCCTCAGCCCCCAATTACACTCCCCCACCAGCTGATCCCTTTTTCATCTGCCAGCCCCTCACTCTCCCACCTGATTTCCTCGGCCCCCTCTCATAACCCCTCCTTTCCATGTCACTCTAGCTGCTGACCAGGCTGATGGAAGGGGGGAAACCGCGATGCATTGGGCTGGGTTCTTCTGTTTTGCAGCTCAAGATCCAACTTGTACTTTGAACTGTGTGGGTCGCCATACTGCAACACAGTTCAGTACCAGTCAGACCCCGGGCAGTAGAGAAGGAAATCATGAGTTGATGCACTGCTGTTCTCCTCCACCTTCTGCAGGCCCAATCAGTAGTGGTGGGGATTTGGAGGAGGTGTTTTCTAGTGGTGACCTTTCATCTTTGGCTGGGTGGGATGGGGTCTGCTGGGCTGCTTAGGCCGTGGGCTTCGTCAGGCTACCTCCTCCCAGGATACAATCAAGGGCAAAGATGCCTTCTGCTCCTAGAGGGTCCAGACTGGGGCAAAGTTTATCTCCTCTTGCTGGGTCCAACAGCACATATACTGTGGAATAATGTTACGTGCCTGGCACATGTTCAGTTGAAAAAGGACATGGTCAAGCAGATATAGTTATGCAATTGTGAAAAGATCAATCAGCGAGGGGGGGGGGGGTCGGGGATACATGAAGAGTATGAGAGGGGGGTTACTGGGTGCTCTACTATCTGTGGCAGACATTGGCAGGAACTTGGATATTGGCTCAAAAGTTACTTGGATGGGAGGAGGAGCTGTTCTCTCTCTCCCCCCCCCCCCCCCCCCCCATCATCTGTGAAGCTCTCTCTTTATCTTCCTCCTGCAATCCTTGCATCCGTCTCCCTCTCCCCTTTCCTAAGTTCATATGTTTGGATCTCTGTCTCCTTCCGTCTGTCTGCAAGGCTTCTTCCCTCTCCCTCCCCTTTTACTTCCTGCTGCCCTCTCTGGGCGCCACCTCTCCTGATTCCTTAAGACCCTATTTCAGGGGTGGCCGACTCCGGTGCGCAAGAGCCACAGACAGGCCTGATTTTCAGGATATTCACGATGAATATGCACAAGAGAGATTTGCACACAGTGGTGGCAGAGCATGCAAATATCTCTCTGAAAGCTAGTCCTGTTTTGTGGCTTTTGAGGACTGGAGTTGGCCACCCCTGCTCTATTCTGATCTTCTTTCATCAATCCAAGAGATTTAAGCTATCGGGGAAAGAAATAATCTCATATAACTCCGTCTCCTTTCAGCAGAGGAGCCCTTGCATTGGTTCAATTCTCACAAAGTTATTAAGCCTCAGCCCCTGCAAGCACTAGGACCTATCATACATTCATCAACAGAAGAATCTTACCCCCACGCGGCTTAACTCTGCTTTAGAACTCTCAAGGGTGAGCTTTACAGCTGCAACCAACGTAAATACGTCCCTGACGCAGACGGATGTTGTGGAAACATGGCCTGCACTGGATGGACTGCATTTAAGGGAGTTACTGGACTGGTCAATACTGAAGGGACTCACAGGATGAAGTATTACCACGTTCAGGTGAAATAACAGAAGGCTTGAGGTAACCTGCACAGAGCAGCAGTTACTAAATATGATGGCAAATAATTATTCTATCTTCAACTGCCTAATCAATAGCTTTCTGCACTTTATAATTTTGAAAAAAAAATGTGAATATATTTGAGTGCATCTGCACTTCAAATTGCAATATACTGTGAATGTGGCAACCTGGGGCGTGATGATTACAGGGACCTTGCACCTGTCTATACGAGTGCCCCTCGTTACCAAGGTTGGTAGAAGAACTTAACTTTTCCGTATCACTTCTTGCACACACAAGGCCTCCAATATAAAGCATTTAAGTCAATGAGACTATATAAACCAAACAGACAACTCAGATCTATGAATAAATGCATGCTGGAAATTCCTACAGTAAAAGTTGCAAGTCTAGCCCTAACCAGAAAACGAGCCTTTTTGATTGCAGGTCCTACTCTATGGAATTCTATTCCGGAGTACATTCGGTTAACAGAAAATCGCAATGATTTTAAAAAAGCCTTAAAAACGTACTTATTTACTTATGCCTACAACATATCAGAATGAATTATATCACTTCTGTTTTCTAATCCTCTGACATTGACTGATAACCAGTTGTAAAGTGAATGTAAAGTTTGTAATTTTACGGTATGTCCGATATTATGTATGTTTTATGATGTAAACCGCTAAGATGGATAGTCTACTACCCCTAGTGCGGTATATAAAAACTTTTAAATAAATAAATAAAATGATCCTTCCACACTTCCATCTCACATACCTTCTTCAGCTGTTTGATGGTGCTGGATCGAATGGCGTCCAATAGCTGGTCTCTAGAGTTTCTCTCAGAAGGAGCAACTTTGTCCACCATTCTTCTCTGAGATGCGGGAGAGAGGGAATTCCTGATGTTCTCGTTAATCAACGGTGGAGCTAGAGGGGCCAGGGGAGGTGGGGGTGGGGGAGGAGCAGCTGGGATTCCACCCTTCTTGGGAGTGCATTTAGGGGAAGACCATGGGGATGATTTTGGAGATGACAGGGGAGAAGCTTTAGGAGAATTTTTTTGCATGCTTCCCACCTTTGGTACCTCAAGGCAATCCTTTTTCTCTGCCCCTTCCTGAGCCTGCTTCTGCTCCTGCAGTCGCTTCTGCCTCTGCTTATCCATATTCCTACTCAGTAAGTTGGTCACCGTCATACGCGGGCCTGCCAGTTCAAAATGGTAGCCCAGTTTTAGTAAGGTGGTGTTCTCCTTCAACATCTTGGCAATCTCCATCTCGGTCTTTCCTCCGCAGATGTGCCGCTGGTTATGGAAACGCAGCTCCGTCAAGGTGGTGTTGTGCTGAAGCGCTCTAAAGATGGCCAGAATCCCCTTGCCTGTGATGTGATTGGAATCCAGATTGATGCTTGTAATTGTCTTGTTGGAGCGCAACATGGCCGCGATGGCCAGGGCTATGTGATCATCAGCACGCGTGTTGGCAAGGGCAAACATTTTGACCACGGTGTTGAACTCCAAGGCTTCTGTAAAACTCATCAGGGTTTCAATGGTGATACAGTCTGAGTTATTGACATTTAATTCGGTCAGCTCTGGGTCGTTGTTCTTCACCTTTTCCAGGTCCTCATCAAATATACTAGGAGCTGCTTCTTCCTCTTGTTTGGTCAGGTCCTCTGCCGGTGTTTCTGGGCTATTCTCTGGCGACTTTTCAGGTTTTGCATTCAGCTTATCCACTGGAGGTGTCTTGTTCTCATCTGTAATGGCTTTATTGGATTTTAAAGGCCCGCTTTTATTGTCCTTTGTTGTTGACCCCTTTTCTTCTGAGATTTTGCTCTCAGTAGGTGTCTCACTTTGTCCTCCCTTGCTAACCGTAGAGCGCTTGTCTTCCAGGCTTTTTTCAGATTTGTCCTGACGATATTTATCTCCAGTTTCCTTTCTTTCCAGGGGCTTTGCGTCTTTGCTCTTGTCTGTGGCTTTCAGGTACCTGTCTTTCACACTCTTTTGTTCCAGAGGCTTTTCGGCTTTAACTTTTTCCGTGGGTTTAATGTCTTCCTTGTATTTTCTTTCCAGCGCTCTCTCCCCTGGAGCTTTTTCTGAGGCTTTAAGGTACCTGTCTTTGCTATCTTTTTTTTCCAAGGGCTTCTCAGGTGGGGCCCTGTCAGAGGCCCTAAGCTTCTTATCCTCCCTTGATTTGACTTGGCCAAGCTTCTCTTTTTGGCTTGTTCGGAGGCTGCTTTCCTCCTTTTTCTGTTCGTTCCTCAAATCTGAGCCCCGTTTTTTGCCCAAATCTTTCAGACAAGGAGCTTTGCCTCTTTCTTCCAGATTTTTAGGGTCTTTGATGTCCTATAGAAAGGAATTCAAAAGGAGAGTTAGACAGGAATTTATGGAACAGGCAAGAAATACGTCTGATTTGGTGTAAAATTGAAAGGTTAGGTTAGTCTTCCTAATTATTATAATAAGGGGAGGAGAAATAGCCTAGTGGTTAGAGCAGTGGGCTACGAACCAGGAGACCAGGGTTCAAGTCACACTGTTGCCCCTTGTGACCTTGGGCAAGTCACTTTACCCTCCATTGCCTCAGGTACAAAACTTAGATTGGAAGCCCCTTGGGGATAGGGAAATACCTACAGTACCTGCATGTAAACCGATGTGATATCTCATATCGAATGTCGGTATATAAAAATAAGTAAAAGATTGGGAGGATCAGCGCTATAATTCTGTGAAAGCCATGCAACATGCTCCATAAGATTCCCGGTTTTGAGTCTCAGCTCAGGCTTCCTTGATCAACATCATAAGGCAGGCCAAATCACTTCCTATTACAATTCAAGTTTCTCCTAAGCACCTTCACTCTGTAGTTCCTCATTACTTCTCTTATCTCCCCCCATGACCTCGCTTCATTAGGCAAGTAAAGGAGAAATTTGACTGCTTAATTTGTGGGGGGTGCAGTGGGGGGATGGAGGGAGAGGAGAAGTTGTAGGGAGGTAGAGGTATAGGCAGCACAGTTATAAGTGTAGGGATGCCAGCTTCCCCCCCCCCCCCCCCTTTTCCTCTCTACAGAGACCACCCTTCCCCAGACCTGGTGGGAGTCAGTTTGTTGTTAAGATGCGTGAGCCAGAAGGAGCTCAGTGTGGAAGCGAGGAGGAGATGGGGCCCATGCAGGGAGTGGGAGTAGCACATACTGGCTCTCTCTCCAGCCCATGTACAAGTGAGGGGGGGGGGGGGGCATATGCCTCAGGCTCTGTTGCTGAACTGGCTACCCTCCCTACCGATACAATCTCCCTACCCTTTGCCCTCCAAACTAAGCAAGCAATCTATGCCTATGGGCCCACAAGCCTTAACACAAAAGGCTGAGAGACAAACTTTGTGATCCACCATTTTTTTCTGTTCAAAAGAATACATTTATTAAATAAACTAAACCAAAGAGGAAGACAACAAGACCTGGAATGGTCAACCAACCGAGGCCAGCACTACAACAGAATCTGTAAATATTTGGGGTCAAATAGAGAGGTCAATGGTTGGAACAGGATGGATGGTGGGGATGGGGTGGCGAAGAGATTAGTGTTGCTTTAAGTAAAGCCAATTTATGGGGGCAAAATTCACAGCAATTTCTTTGGCTAAATGGATGTTTACCTGGAGGCAAAAACCCTTTGAAGATTTCTCCCCCCTTCCCTACTGTGGGGGATAAAGGATGGTACTGGGGATGGCGTTAGAGCCTGGTAAAGTAGGCATAGGGATTTTGTTTTCCAATCCTACCCCCCCCCCCCCCCCCAATTTGCAGGCTGGGTAAGGAATCGCCACAGCAAGTGGCCCCCACCATGGGATTTTCTGGGGAGGTTCCTTTTGAACATTGGCTCACAGGATCCAAGAGCCTGAGGGCAGCCTGCGGAGTTTCAAAATTTCCATCACCACCGCTCTTCTACCCAAAGAGGTAGAGAACCAGAGAAGACGACAACTGGGCAGAATGGATGGGTCGACCGGTCCTTACAAACCCTTTAAATTAATTCATTTTCGGCACTTGCATAAGCACAGTGTGCAAGTTAATGCACTTCCTACATGGGCATTAGCTGATGCTCACATTAACATCCGCGTTGAACACACACCACAAACTCTAATGCCCATTAATACATAAGCCCCAAAGCAACATCACCTGAAAGTCCCCTCTTTATACAACGAGAGTTCCCCTGTCACTACAATTAATGAGGAACAACAACAGCCAGTGGCCTCAGAGCATGAGGCTGAGTAATCACCAGAAACTGAAATGATTCCAAGTTCCTTCTAAATAGAGTAAAATTAGTGTCACTCTGCATTGCAGGACACTGCAATCCTTGGATTTGTACAGCTGTTCCCTTAAAAGGAGAAGGAGACTCTGTAGCTCCTTGGTCTGGAATCCCAGCACTGGAGGCAAATGATCCCATTAAAGCACAATTTCACATGTACCACATTACCCGTTCACAGCCTCAAGGAGTCAGCATTCACCAAGAGCTTCCTTGTGAGGAACGGCACACTTTGGGGGAGATTTTAAAAGGTGCACATGGACGCGCAGATTTTATAACATGTGCGTGCCAGCGCGCGTTTGTTATAAAATCCATGGGCCACTTGCATATGTGCACTATATTTTATAATTCGCATGGGCGGGCAGCACGCGGGGGGGGGGGGGGTTTAGTAAATTATTCGTGGCGACGAAATCGGGCCTTCCCCCATTTCCTACCTCCCCTACCTAAACTCCCTCCCTCTTCCCCTAAAACCCATCCCAGAAACTTATGATTTCTTTGTTTTACTATTTACTGCTCCCCTTCAACTTTTCCCCAATTCTCACTTAACCCTTTGCATCAAGGGTAAGGCAACCTTTTTGAAGTGGTTAAAAGTCGGAGGTAGGTAACTCTGCAAGCCGATCCGCATCCTGATCCAGCGGGTTCCTTTCACGCAACTCTTGAATATTCTCTTTAATTGACAATGTTCAGTTAAAATATTCAAAAGTTATGTAAAAATGATTGAAATTGATATTTTTCCTCACATAAAACAAAATTATAAAAGGGAGAAGAGAAAAATGTCCCACTCCCTCCCCCCTCCTCGCCAATAGGAAAACAGAACAGGCCAGGCCGCTATAGATCCCTGCACAGAGGTTACAGACTACCTAGCAGAATCCCTCACCTTAAATACCGATTAAAGTGACCATAAAAATGTATAAATAGCAACATGCAGACAAAAACCAAACTGGAAACTGAAACCAACGATGAAAAACAGAATTACCATGCCTCATAAAACATCAAACAACAAAATTAAGAAATATAAAACATCAATCATAATAGTAAAGCCATAGCAAAAAGAATAAATATCTAATCATTAAAAACTCATGAGATCCAAGTTGAGTGCGACAAGGCGGAATTGAGCATCCTTTTTCCTGTGATTTAATTAACTATAAATGCCCCATTCTGCCCGCAAAAGGAGGGCCAAGAAGCGGCAAGCCTCGGACGCTCCAGAGGTCACACCAACATTGGGCTCAATGGACGCTCATATCCTCCGTAGGATGAATTTAGAGGTAGAGTACTCGCTGAGCAGAAAGAGGGGTGAAGAAGAGCCCTCTAACGCTCCTGAGATGTTGACATCACTCTCCCTCGAGGGGAGATCGCTACCACTAAATCCGGCGTAAGGCTCCTGATGTAACAGGGAAATATCAGGCTGCCTGAAGAGGTTGGCCAGATAGAATCTCCCATGAGGCATGGTGTCTATTGGGATCTACCTGCGGAACAAATTAACAACCAGGAAGTTGGTGAAAACTCCAACGGAGTGGCAGGCGAGGGACCTGGAGAGAACTTTTATTGAAACTTCCCTATTACTATTTAAAGATCTGGTAAGGCCTCAGACTTTTACCATGAACTTATTTGGGAGGCTATAAATGCTTTAAATAAGAATATGGGGGTCACAAACTGAAGTTTTATTGAAAATGGTGAAGGATACGAAAACTAGAGTTGAAAATATAGAATTGGAAAATGTACAATTTCAAAGAGTTTTGAATGTGGTTAAGAATGACCTAGGAAAAGTTAACGATTTGCATTGTGCCATGATAAACGAAAATCAAAGTTCGCAACTTAAGGTTGAAAATTTAGAAAATGTTTCCAAGAGTAAGAATATTTGTTGTATAAATTTTCCTAAACTTGTGACTTCAACACAAATGCAACTCTGGAGAAGATATTTGATGGAGGTATTAGCTGTACCTGAAGCTACTTTGCCTATTATTTCCAAATTATATTTCCTTCCTCCATTAAGGAAAATCTCCAGATTAGATCAGGGACAGAATATTCCTATGCAGGAGTTACAATCAGCCCATGAATTAAGTTTAAATAGCTCTGAGATATTGGAAAAATCAGAGACTGAGTCAGTAAAGCCTGCTACACTTTTGGTAACTTTCATGTTAGAGTCTGATAAAGACTGGATTTTTAGAAAATATTTCCTAAATAGGTTGAAAGAATTTCTGGGCTGTAGGCTTCAGATGTTCCCAGATCGATCACGGCAAACTCAGAAACATAGAAAACAATTTATTTTGTTAAGACCTCAGGCAATGCAACTTGGTATGTATTTTATTTTGAAATTTCCATGTAAATGTTTAATAAAATTTAATGGGAATACATATATATTTACACAACCAGCACAGCTTACGCAATTTTTAGTTAAAGGAAAAAACCATTGTTAAGTTCATCTCCAGGAACCACATAATGCGCTCATTTGAAGGAGTTAGATCTCTTTAAAGTTTAATAACATCCTATTGTTCTGATATACTGTATGTATATGTATACCTGAAGCTGTGTAAATTTGGATCTCTTTTAGAGGGCTTAATAGACAGGAATGGAAAGAATTTATTTTCCCTTACTGGAGGTATTATAGTTGAATTTGTACAGTTTCTATTACCTATAATTCTACTCAAGTATGTTATTGCTTGATATTTTACTAATGTAAAATCTAATAAATTAAAAAAAAAACCCAAAAACCTCATACACATAAGAACATAAGAAATTGCCATGCTGGGTCAGACCAAGGGTCCATCAAGCCCAGCATCCTGTTTCCAACAGAGGCCAAACCAGGCCATAAGAACCTGGCAATTACCCAAACACTAAGTAGATCCCATGCTACTGATGCAATTAATAGCAGTGGCTATTCCCTAAGTAAACTTGATTAATAGCAGTTAATGAACTTCTCCTCTAGGAACTTATGCAAACCTTTTTTGAACCCAGCTACACTAACTGCACTAACCACATCCTCTGGCAACACACATTTTTTTTTTAATTTTCCAAACAATGAAGTATTTCTAAACAGCAGACATCAAACATCTTTGGTATGTCTAGAGGGTCTTCCAATGGATTGGCACTGGACGGGACTCAGCCTATTGTCACTGGGGATGGGAAGACCCCTATGACTATTAAGGGAGGGTTACTCTCGTAATCTCCTGGAGTTGGGATGGTTTCTCAACAACCGGGTGACCAAACCTGCAGTGATAGTTCTAGATACCGTGTGGGCAGCTGTTACCAAGCTAGAGCAATTAATTACTACTAGATTTGACTCATTTTGGACTGGTTCAAGATCTTTCTATGTCTGTGAGTTGACCACTCACAGACATAGAAAGTTCTTGAACCAGTCAGGCTGAAGATAAAATCTTTGGAAAAACAGTGCTTGAAGTTACAGGAATGTGATGTCTCTGATTAAAATTCTCCAAATGGTACACCAAAAACTGGAGAATGTAGGCAATCATCTTAGACGTCAATTTGAGATTTCTTAGTTTTCCTCTGTGCCCATTAATTACTCCAAAGGAAATGCTAAAAAAAAAAAAAAAATTCTACCTTGAATTTTTAAAAGTTTCAAAGGAAATGATCCCAGAAGTTACTAAAGTGTATCCTCCGTTTCCTAAAAAGCCTCTAAGGGGAATCAGGTTCAGGATTTTTCTCCTGGATCTGATCTAAGTGCCTTCTTAGAACAGACTTCTGAGTCTGAGAATGCAGAAGGCTCAAACCCTGTTGGAAACCTTTGCTAATGAAGAGGATACATGTTTTTTTTCCCTTTGAAACCTGTCCCTTTATGGGCAGTTCTATTTCTATATTCCCTGATGTGGTGAAGGAGACACAATC
Organism: Rhinatrema bivittatum; assembly: GCF_901001135.1. Classification (NCBI taxonomy): domain Eukaryota; kingdom Metazoa; phylum Chordata; class Amphibia; order Gymnophiona; family Rhinatrematidae; genus Rhinatrema; species Rhinatrema bivittatum. The sequence goes on along the minus strand of NC_042626.1, from coordinate 16,199,429 downwards.
CAGGGGGAGATTTTCTTTTAGAAAAGCCGACAGTGCTGGCTCTTGGTGCTCCTTTTGTATTAAGGTTCCCCTGCAAGTGTATTATCGAGCATTTAGGGGTTAGATATTCATTTATAGATCCAGTGCAGTTGGAGGCCTTTCCACACAGTAAATCTGCATCTGCTCGTGTGGGGAATATCTAGCCTGCTAGTTAGGAGGGCCATAAATATATTTGGGAATTACTGTATTTCTCTTTTTTCATTTCTCTCTCCATGATGTGGGTTTACACTGATGGATTATTGAGGTTTTTTCTCTTTGTTAGTTTTGCCTATTATAATTCTCCTAAAACATGTTTTCTTTAAGTAAGTTTAATCTTCTGATATTTTTTTTTTTAACATTTAAAATACAATTTAATAAGGAAAGACCATCCCTTTTCCTAACCATAAAATCCCTAAATGTCTCCCCATACTTGAACCAAATGCTAGAAACAGAAAAATCTGCTCTCATGTTCCAGCGCTGGATTAGGCCTAAACTAATGAGGCTATACCTCAAGGCCTTTGAATACGAGGAGCCTTTAAAAATGAAAACAGACTCCGTTTCAAATTCTATCACAACTGCTTGATAAAAGGAGATATGGAAAAAAGATGATTTTGGTTAAATATAATTTTATTCAAATGTAATACACACATCTGGCTTACCCTCCCCTAATTATTCATTGACAGTCAGGCATCAAGGACTGAGAAAACAAGTAGAAAAGGCGGACGCTCCGAGCATACACCCAAAAGTGGGTATGGCTTTTTTTTTTTTTTACAGTCACACAAGAGTACATTTCAGTAAAATTTGCAGCTCACAAGAAAGTGCTGTTAACTGAACTCAGTTTATCCATAGAATATGTACAGCATGGGCGGCAGCAGTGCAAGATTCACACACACACACACACACACACACACACTCACTCACTCTCTCTCCCCCTCCATCTCCACAGCACAGGCACAGTGTGGGCGGCAGCGGTGCAAGATTCACTCACACACACACACTCTCCCCTTCCATCTACACAGAACAGGTACAGCATAGGCGGCAGAAGTGCAAGATTTATACACAAACACTGCCTCCCCAGAACAGGCACAGCATGGGCAGCAGCAATGCAAGACTTACACACACACACACACTCTCTCTCCCTCCATCTCCTCAGTCCAAGATTCATATACGCAATCTCAGAACAGCTACAGCAGGGCCAACGAAGCAGGGTAAGATTCTCTCATGCATTGCTTCACCACAGAAACGTCTTTCTGGGGTTTTCACTATGATTCTCGGCTTTATCATTCTAAAACCTTTTGGGTGTCAATGATGTAAGCTTCCAAGTAATAATATTATTTAAATAATAAGCATTACATCCAAGAAATCAACCTTCAGGCATACGATGCCTAGGAAATGGAGTTGGGCCTTCATCTATTCCAAGCCATCATGTCCGCCTTTCAGATCCCTGTGGTGTCAGAAGAGAGGCTGCTCCCACTGCTTCTGTATGTAGGAGAGGATGCAGAGGTACAGGAACACGTTTGCACACGTGCTGGAGTTGTATTGGGTTTTTCAGTTCCAGAAGAGGTTTCTGCTATTATTGGTTTTTCGTTTCACCTCTCTCCCTTGTTGGATCGGCCAGGCAGTTGGATAGGCTCACAGGTTTCCATGTAATACAGGGCGATAATCACTATTACTTTCATCCCGTTTACAATTGTCACATGTTGGAAAAGCAACCCTGAAAATCAACAGTAGGGAAGGCAAAGGGCAGAAATTGTCCACATTGAAAGATCACATTTTTTGTCAAAGGAGGAGAGACATAAAATTCCATTCTGTCTGTGAGAAATATTTGTCTTTCTATGGCTATGACGACTCTCACTGTGGTCTTCTTTGCACACTAAACTGTTTTTTGTTTTGATATATCACCGAAAATAGCAGAAACGGTAAATATGCTTGTGCATGTGTCTAGCCTTGCAAATAATTTCACGAGATTCTGGTAGTGTTGGCCTTTAAACAAAACCCCTAAGACTTAAGGTAAAATCTGGAAAAGGTTTTTACAAAAAGGGAAGAAAGCAATGGGAGCTTATCTTCAGCTTTGCTTTTAACAAGACCCCTACTTAGGTGAACACCCAAGGCTCCTTCTATCTCTTATTAATAAATTGTAATAATCCCCGGTGTCACCCAGATTAGGGAAGCTAAAATCAAACCCATGCTCACTGATGTTACAGCAGCCGCCTTGGAAGGCCGACGCGGTCCTGGCACTGCTGTTTAGGGTTGTAAACCACTACTCGGGGCAGATTCCACCACCGCTTCATCCTCCTCCTCCTCTGTTTATCCCATGCTTTTTTCTTTTTAATTCTGTAACTGGTTTAGCTTACAGAAGAGACGAGAATGGCATTCAAGTAAAGAAGGCGATCATTTGCTTGCCGTCTCCACTGAAGACAAAGCAGCTTACATAGGCAGAGAGGAAACTAAAGATCCACCTTCCAGCCGACTCCTAGCCACCCTGAAAAGGGGCAGCGTCTTAGCCATTCAGTCACCAACTGATGCGGCTGCCAATGTGCCCAGGATCACCGGCTAAGTTTTATGTTTAATTAGAAACGATAAATACTTAACATAGATTGGTTTCAGATGCACATCAATCTTAGGCAGGTGGGTACTGTAGGAAAAGCAGCCCTTGGCAATACATTAGGGAGAACTTTCTAACTATAGAAGACATTATTTTTATTTAGGAAGGTGGTGACATTTTCTTTACTGGTGCTTTGAGAGCGAGAGAGAGAGAGAGAGAGAGAGAGAGAGAGAGAGAGAGAGAGAGTTTGAGGATCAGAGTAGTTTTATGTACTGTGAATCCTGCCTGGAGGGAGCTCCACAGCTCCCTTCCATTCCAGCACTATCTTCCCACACGATCAGGTTTTGTAATTCAGGACACTTCACACACTATAAAGATCTCTAATTCAATTCCCTGGAACTTCAAGGAGCCTTATAAAAAAAAGAACAATTGGAGCCCTATTATTCAGCTCTTTAGTTTATTTTAGGATCTCAACAGCCTTATAAACACAAAGAAAGTGCTTTTTAAACTGCAGTCCCCTGGGCAGTGTGTTAAGAAGCTGCTGGAACAGCCACAGCACCCTCTGGGATCCTACTGGGAGACTCAGTCTGACATACCACATCATAGCGCATCGGCTCACACGCTTGGACGAAGATGTCTAAACTTTGCTTTTGATAAAACTGCCCTGTTTGGGCATGTCCTGGGCCCTCTGCCTTTCTTTGGTCTATCCTGACAAAAGAAATATTAGAGACATTCAGTTTTTCAATCTGAACACATTTTTTTTGGCTAACAACCTCCTTATGCTCTTGTAGCCTTAATACTTAAAGTACAACTCTTAGAAAATCATAAGAAGGCATTAAGCTATCAACAGGCAACTAGACTAAAGCCTTTTTGGCTTACTGTAACAGCTTTATATGTTGGCCTTCCTCATATCGTGCTCCACACACTGCAGCTGCTGAAAAACTCAGCAGCATGACCTTTCTGGAAGCTCGATGCAGGAACATATTTCACCTGTGCTCTGCCAGGCTCCTGATTCAATCAAAGATCCTATATAAGACTGCAATGTTGGTACACAAACTACTGGCAGCGGACTCCTGTCCATGGATCAATGCTCCATTACACATCTACAAACCCACACGTGCAGTGTGCTCCTCGCAAAGCACTGCTGGAAATTCCATCCATCCACCAGGCTCGTTTATTGATGATGAGACAGCCTGGGTTTTCAACAGTTGCTCCAGTTTTGTGGAATTGTCTTCTCTACGAATTGTGAATAATGAGCTGTGTAAATACATAAGAAGTTGCCATAGTGGGTCAGACCAAGGGTCCATCAAGCCCAGCATTCTGTTTCCAGCAGTGGCCAATCCAGGTCACAAGTACCTGGCAAGTTCCCAAAGAATAGATCGATACCATACTGTTAACACTCAGGGATAAGTAGGTGCTTTCCCAAAGTCTACCTGGTTAACAACAGTTTATGGATTTCTCCAGGAACTTGTCCAAACCTTTTTCACACTCAGCTATGCTAACTGCCTTAACCACATCCTCTGGCAATGAATTTCTGAGCTTATTTGTGTGTTCAGCGAAAAATAATTTTCTCCAATTTGTTTTAAATGTGCTACTTTCTAACTTCACTGAGTGCCCCCCTAGTCCTGAAAGAGTAAATAACAGATTCACATCTACCTGTTCTAGACCTCTCATGATTTTGTAGACCTCTATCATATCCCCTGTTTAAAAGAACAACTCTGATTCTACTTTTCGTTATTATTCTTTAATGTAAATGTGTACACAGAGCCAGCGCTGTGCTATTTACTATAATGTAAGTATTTTTTTTGCTTCCCGTATGTATCGCTCTGTTTGTTTATACACAATATATGATTTACATTAAAGAATAATAACGAAAAGTAGAATCAGAGTTGTTCTTTTAAACAATTTTAACTTTGCGTTGGGCCTTTTAAACACCCCCCTCAGTCGTCTCTTCTCCAAGCTGAACAGCCCTAACCTCTTTAGCTTTTCCTCATAGGGGAGCCATGTCACCCCTTTATCATTTTGGTCGCCCTTCTCCGATACATATTGAGTTTTGGAGTTCCCTTGTCATGTCGTGGAGCAGCTGTATGTTGGTTGTAGATTCTCCTTGTTTTTGTAGGGTTTTATTATTGCCTGTTTATTTTGTTAATTGCCTCATAGTATGTACATTTTACTAAAGAGAAATTAAATAAAATACATGTGTAAGGAAGGAAAAACGCCACAAAAGGGATTGGCACCTTCACAACCTGTGCACAAAAAAAAAAAAAAAAAAAAGCTGTAAGGATTCAGCATGGGGGGGTTGGGGGGGTAAACCCTGTTTACTTCCATTCTCTGGAGCAATAAAAGCTTTTATAAATCAGGTCCAACCACAGTGACTTTTTGTTTTTAGCTCTGCAGTTTCCTCCTGCTACTTTCGGCTTCAAACTCGATTAAAGCCCAGGCTAGCATCCTGGTGCCAGGAGTCTTCATTTGCAGGAATGAGCACCGAGTCAGAGTCCAGCCACCATTTATTTATTTTAAAATTCTTATAGACTGCTTACTCAATATAATCAATCATACCAGTAGGCATCACCTTTGCACAAGGAGCAGGACTCCTTTGGGGCTGTGAATGCTGCCTTTGCATGCATCCCTCGGGGCACTGGACAGAGGACCTCCTGCAGCGCAGTGCATGGCGCTACCACGGAGCCACCAGAACAGCCCCAGTTATGACGACAAGAGAAATGATCAACGAGCCCCCGTTCTGCGAAGAAAGCAGTGCAGGATAGGAGAGGCTGGAGTAAGAATGAGGAGGATGGTGTTGCTTTAGCAGCTGGGCCATGTCATATTAGCAGTATCATCATCACTAAAGCGCTACTGCATGGCCATCACCCTCATCAACCGGAGGCTGGCATCATCGCTGGAAGAATCTACATCAACCCCAGTCCAGAGTGGGGAGTTAACTGCTTTTGTACTACAAAGCGCAAGCTTTTCTACATTTGGTAGCAGGCAATCATGGCGGACACAATGGCAACTATGCCAGTTTGCAAGGCTGCTAAAAATGCATGATGTTTGGTTGATAACTAAGAAGCAGGTTATGGCCACCTTGTATAAATCACTCTTAAAGGAGCTCTCTGCAATGCTGGATTTCTTTCAGTGGTTTTGGCCATGATGAAAGATTCAATGCTTGCCTTGCCTTTAGATGACTATAACCACCACCACCTACCGAACCAGATTTGAAGGGGAGGACTTTTTTTTGTAGCAGGCATCTCAGGCTGACCTTTATAACGCCTTCCATAGGATAACTGTCCTTCAAGTTTCACAGCAGGTTGGTGGTAGCAAGCTTTTCCTGGTTTGAATCTTTATTCTTGGTGTTCCAGGGTTCCTGAAATGCCTACACAAGTTTTTAGTACATTTGGTGAAACTGACAGGCTGGAGGACCATAGGTGGATATGAAAAATAAAAAATGTACACACAGTCCTCAGGACAAAACTGAGCTCCAGCCTGTGATTCTCTTCTAGAAACCCACAAAGTACATAGTTGGGTGCGTTTCCATCATGGCTGCTTTAACAACAAAATCCATCAAATAGGATATAAACAGAGGCCAGTGCTTACACCTCATCCTGTCAGGCACTCCTTGCCTGCAGGAGGGATCAGATTATTTGAGGATACCTTCCCACCTCTTTTCCCAGTATTAATAGTGCACCAACTTCCTCTGCGCCACATAGGCCCAAGTCTTGCCATGTGAGCTATGAGATCCTATAACCTTGCAGTTCACTCCGCAATATTTGCCCAGCTTGGCAGAGGAAGCTGCTGGGCTATTCCATGGAGCTCCCCCTGCCAGACGCATACATGGGGACGTGCATGGAGTCAGAGCCAAGTAAGTAACAGACGTGTGAAGACTGTTAGTGACTGCTTCTGAAACCACAACACATCACAGACGGAGAAGCCTCGCTCGCAGCCTGTGGAGGTGGTGGGGGAAGAGAGTTACGATGAAGGGTAATCATCATTGCCGTAGTGCTAGGAGATGTACACACAGTGCTGGATGGATACACAAGAGACAGTCCCTTTTCTTAGTAGAGCTTACAATCTATTCAAGACAGACCAACAGGAAAAATAAGAAAGCTAGAAAGTTTCTGGATAAAAATCAATGAGTGTGATCAAGAGAGCCAGGCGGAGATTTTAGGCTGGCTTTTGAGAAGGCCGGAGAGGGAGCGGGATGCACACAGCACAGTAAAATGGCTTAAAGCCCAGGGTACAGGGTTCTGGAAGGAGCCCTGATGCATGGCTCAGAGTCTGGGGAGCATCGCCCCAATGACCAGACTAGGAGTGTGAAGGAGGGAGGCGATTCCTATAAAAACCAGGGGAAAATAAGCCTAGATAGTTACAAATGAATGCTCAGGGTGCCAGGAGCCCAGCACTGGTTCTGCTTGAGCTGAAAGAAGGAAAACTGAGGAATAACCGGGGCTATTTAAAGAGAGAGAGAGAGAGAGAGAGAATGATCAGAGCAACACAGAAAAGGACTGCCCTGCGTCAGTGTAACATATTAGGAATGGCACCGATATCAGGGGAGCTGCTTTCTTTATTTCTTGTTACAAACACACACAGCCCACACCACCACTCCCTAAATACACTCAGCGATTCTCCACCCAAAAATGAAAGTCAGAATCAATAGTTACGCTCTGGGGCTGGAGAGACTTTCAACGCAGGCACCGCCTGCCCGACAGAATACACAATACAAGGATGCACTCGAGCCATGATGCAGGGTAACCAAAGCATCCGACTGCTACCTGCTTTAAAAAAAGATGGGATTATTTCTGCCGTTTACGAATTGGCATTTTACCACAGATTCTGTTCCTGACTCAACTGTTTGATAATATTTATTTTGAGCTATGCAGCTGGCTGTGTTTACATCTCTTGCTTCAGAACCCAGTAAAATACCTCTCTAACAGGCCGATACAGAAAGAAGCAGGGGAGAGCCGGCGAGCGCACGCTCTCCAGACGCGTAATTCAGTATCGGCCCGCATGCACGAGGGCCCGTGGTAAAGGGAGGCGCTAGGGACACTAGCGCGTCCCTAGCGCCTCCTTTTTGACAGAAGCGGCGGCTGTCAGCGGGTTTCACAGCCGACGCTCAATTTTACCGGTGTCTGTTCTCGAACCCGCTGACAGCCACGGGCTCGGAAGACGGACGCTGGCTAAAGTAAGCGTCCATCTTCCAACCGCGAGCAGATTTTTACATTTTTTTTGGGGGGGGGGGGGGGGGGCCTCCGACAATCTCGCTATGATATTAAGTTGGAGGGTGTACAGAAAAGCACTTTTTGTCTGCTTTTCTGTACACTTTCCCAGTGCCGGCCGAAATTAAAATGTGCGGCTTCGCTGCACATTTTGCTTTCTGGATCACGCAGGAATGACTAATAGGCCCATCAATATGCATTTGCATCCTTGGCTTTTACATTTGCTCTTCCTGTCCCCATGCCTTTTTAAATTCCAGTACTGATTTTGGCACCATGGCTTTGTGTTGGGAGGCTGTTTCAAGAACCCACCATCCTTCTCCTTGCTGTTCCACTACAGACAGAGTCAGACTAAAACAGGCTAGGGCCTTTAGCTATGTTAAGTTTAAGAGGCCTCATGAAATTACCAAATTTAAAAAAAAAAAAAAAAAAAAAAAAAAAAAAAAGAGTAAAACTTAATTTTGTAATTGTTTTGCATTTAGAGGCCCCTCATAAATCCGAGGCCAAAAGTTGTAGCTTAGATAGGTTGTTCCTAAATCTGGGCACAGGGAACAGAGCCTGCAGCCTCTGATGATCCTAGGAGCACTCTGGTGTTGAACCTGTGGCTTTGCCGTATTTCAGCAGCTTTACAAGTTTATTGTTGGAAATTTCTGCTGCTTGGTAGTATAACAAGTTGAACTAGGAGGTGCAGCTTACTGAAAATGATGGCTGGACATTGGTATAGCTTGACAGGCAAACAGGTTTGTGTTTAATTGCTGCATACATCAAACTATGCTTGCAGTTCAGCCAGGCTGTTATAAGAAGTTAAAACGTATACGTTATGGAGGTAATTTTCAAAGGAAAATGTAAATGTAACATAACATTGCTAGCAATTTTCAAAAACCCATTACCCCTGTTTTGTGCACTTAACGCAGGTAGAACCTATTGGCAATTCAGTAGCATATACTGAAGCAATTTTCAAAGGATAATCGTACTGAGACATCATCTTCCCATTATTCCTCTGTGGTACCCTGAATGCAATCTCCTTCCAAAACTGCAGTTGTTATCTTTTTATCTAACCCCTGTATTCACAGTCCTCCCTCTGGCTTTCTTTCCGTTAATGATACACTGCTCTTTCTCCAACTTTGCTAGAAACTTGGAGTCAGTTTTTTTTAAAAATGCTCGGTATCTAAATTCAGGTGGATTTTTAGCCAAATTTAGGTGTTTAACTTTTCAGTTGCAAATACACCTAAACTTTGGCCTGCAATCCATGTGCCTAGATTTCGGCACCTACAGGTAGGTGTTCGGTTTTGAAAATCAGTGCTAGGCTCCTAACTCCAGCCTCATAACCTTGCGCTTTTTAGGGCCTAAATCTCAACGTCTAGTGAAAATGGGCTCCTAAATTTAGGAGGTCAGCCCTAGTCAGTTTACAAAGGGACCCAGCTCCCATAGCTGGGCACCTCTCTCTCCTCTTCACTGTCTGTTTCCATGTTGTCTTATTCTACCATTTATCACCCACCTCTCATTACTATTTAATGGCAGGAAGGCCAGGGTGGCGCTGGAGATCAAGTATGCACTGCACTACTGCAGGAGTAAGAGGCGTGGGCTTTCAGGCATCAGATGCTATGGGCTTTACTCAAGAAAGATTCGTTTGTCTAGACACAGACTCCTTTTTGAAGAAGGTCCCATATTTCTATGTTAGCACTACCTTCCTGTTTAAGAACGGCCAAATCATTTCCAAATCCCTGAACCTTGCTATGGGGCAATCACAAACACACACATTCCCAATACTGCAGCTTTTCTTAGTGTTTATGACTTTTAAAAAATAAATATCTTTTCTCCTACCTTATGACTACTGACAAATTTAGCAGATATCTGGAACTGCTGTAACACCGAGCCAATCTATATGGAAGGGATACCTGTGGCTTTAAATACTTGGCACTGCACAATGCTAAGCATTCCGATACAGTAAGACCCTGGCCTCTGCTAGGACTTACAATCTAAGGGCCTCATGTACTAAGCTTCCTCTCTTCCCATAGACATAAGATGGGAAAAGGCCTAAGGAGGTACCTGAGGCAACAGGAGATCAAATGAATAGAGGTGCATCATAAACTGCAAACATCTTCCATCATGCTCCCCACCTGGCTCCATGTCCTCTGGACGAGCTCAGCCCCTGCCCTGCATCAATGGCCACAGAAGCAATGGGATAAAAATAAGAAACAGCTCAAGGTGTCCAGATATCAGCAGAGGATGCACAGATCAGGACTGCAAGGACAACATCATCCTGCAAATAGCCTTATTTTATGCAAAGCATGAATGAATTGTATGATTTAATATGATGAAACACTATAAACCTAAAATCTCTTCTTAAATATCAATTTTTGACTGAAAAACTAATAGTGATCACATTTTCTTTCCTTGTCCATCGAATTATCCAATGAAGTGCACATTTTTCTAATTTTGAATCAGATTCACATATGAGACAGACCTCCTACAGGGTTTTTCCCCCCATGTTGAATCCGCGGCAAAATGCTTTTTACATGTGACACAATGTGTCTAAAGGCATGAAGAATGTACACATAAACAAACAGTGGTTTGAAAGCATATGCAGACAATGCAATCACCACTACATTGTAGTTCTGACTCACAGACTCTCAAAATAGTGCAAAAAAATAAAATGTACCTCTGCTAGTTCTAAGAAATGTAGTGTAAAAAGCCACCATGAAAGTGATTGGTATGCGTTTACACAAATGCAAAATAATATTTAAGAGAAAGAAATGTAAGTCTTGTAACCTGAAATTTAATGTATATAAATACTATAGAAGGGTTTTTGCAGATTTCCTAGGGCCAGAAAAATAGTCGTTATTTTGGCCTAAACATGAGGATTGAGCTGCGTCAGATGGTGCGCGCAGAGTAGCACAGGGCCGTCGGCAAGTGAAAACATTACACCTAAGGAGCCTCACCATCTGTACATCAGCAAGGGCAATGAGATCTATGGTCAAAATAAAAAAAAAAAAAGGACAGAAAACCTGTCTGTACGCCAGGAGTGGCCAACTCCGCTCCTCAAAAGCCACAAACAGGCCAGGTTTTCAGGACGGTCACAATGAATATGCAGGAGAGAGATTTGCATGCACTGCCTCCATTGTAGTCATAGTAAAGGTCAGCAGAAAAAGACCAAAGCAGTCCACCCAGTCTGCCCGGCAAGCCTCCCCCCACACATGCCTTTGTTCCTATAAGAACATAAGAAAATGCCATACTGGGTCAGACCAAGGGTCCATCGAGCCCAGCATCCTGTTTCCAACAGTGGCCAATCCAGGCCACAAGAACCTGGCAAGTACCCAAAAACTAAGTCTATTCCATGTTACCATTGCTAATGGCAATGGCTATTCTCTAAGTGAACTTAATAGCAGGTAATGGACTTCTCCTCCAAGAACTTATCCAATCCTTTTTTAAACCCAGCTATACTAACTGCACTAACCACATCCTCTGGCAACAAATTCCAGAGTTTAATTGTGCGTTGAGTAAAAAAGAACTTTCTCCGATTAGTTTTAAATGTGCCCCATGCTAACTTCATGGAGTGCCCCCTAGTCTTTCTACTATCCGAAAGAGTAAATAACCGATTCACATCTACCCGTTCTAGACCTCTCGTGATTTTAAACACCTCTATCATATCCCCCCTCAGTCGTCTCTAGGCTTATCCTCACTGTGCAGGTTACCCTATTCTTCCTTTCCAACATCACCCACTAGGAATCCTTTCTGCTTATCCCATGCCCTTTTGAATTCCATTGGTCCTTGACCTCACTACCTCAGGCCTGTTTGTGGCCATCCCTGCTATACGCTAAGAACCTCAGGTCACCATCTGAAGGAGTTCTGGGGATGACATCCCAAGCAGTGCATCCTCAATCAGTAATCAGAGACCCTCGTGAAAACCCTGTGGCGAGGGGACGCCTATCACTAGGAAGACCACCACTCCGATGGGTCACCTGAAAGGCTTCCCTCCCTCTTTTTAAGAAAGGGTCTGCAATAGGGATGTACTTTTGTCTGATCTGCATTCGTTTCATTTTGAAAACAAAATGCTAAATAAAACAAAATCCCACTGGGTCTTTGGCCCATCCCCCCCTCACCCAGACTCTCAGCTTAGCTGCAGTGGGAAGCATCTTCCCAGGACAGGAGCGATCCCAGACACTCCTGCCCTGCTGATACTCGATTCAAAATGGCACCGGCGAGCCCTGAGAACATCGCCATTTTGTTGTACGGAGACTCTGTGCCACCCTACGAAAGGTACCCGCCATACAACAAAATGGCGCTGGCCTCAGGGCCCACTGGCACCATTTTATCTGGAGAATCTTTTAATAGTGAGCGAGCGGGGGGGGGGGGGGGTACAGGTAGGTAGGGGAGATAGGAAAAATAAAGTCTCACCAGGATTTTTCCTAAATTGCTGTTTTTGAGGAGGGGGAGAGGGGCCCCAGGACCAGCTGCTATTGCCTTGTTTTTTTTTTAAACAAAGGAAAAATAATCCAAAGGAAAAAGGAAAAACAGAACAAAGAAAATGGCATCAATGAAACAAACAAACCAAACCCTTGCACACCCTACTCTATGCTTGATTAGGGATGTCCTAGTGACAATTTTGTCAGAACATGTTTTCAGATTTTGTCAATTAGAACAAATAAAACAGATGAATATTTCTCTCTCTTACTGTATTTAATTTCTAGAGTTAAACATGCTTGAAAGGTATGAACGTTTATCAGCTTTGCCACATGTACGATTATAGACTGAAGAACAGCATTTGGTAATGTTAACTCCTCAGAAACTTGTGCTGCCTGCATCCCGGCATGGTGCACCCAAATTATAACTGGAGAGAGACCTCAGGTGGGGAAGGAGAAGACAGCAGCAGCCTAATACACATACAGTACTGCTGGTCCTGTCAACTGCCAGGGATCATGCAGGAGCAGGAACACACAGGGGTGATTAACCCAACATCATGCCCTCGCCAGCCTTCCAGCATAGTCACCTGTGGCAACCCTGTTTCCCAGAGCAGAGCCCCAGCAGCATAGGGTACAGTGGCTGCTTGAGCCCCTGCAATAAGGGGTGAAATCCTTCACCATCTCCAGGGAGGGGCAATGGGTGTTGAATTTGGCATCCCTGATGATTTTGAGAAGTTGCCTTCTATCCCCAGGTGTTCTCACACCAATCCAATGCCTTTTTGTGAAGAACTGATGGGAGCTGGGTCCAGCCCCACTTTCTAACTCCCGTCCTAGTACCTGCTACCGGGTAAGGAGCACCAAAGCACATTGGGACACAAAGTTAGAAAGCCAGGAATGGGCAAATTCTGCACTTCACATGGAGCTGACTTGATTTCTGCCCTGCAGTGCGGGTAACTTACATCCACTGACTGCTCCCTCTGTATCATCCTCTTGCTTTCCTTTTCACAATAGTCCAGCATCGCTCCCCGGTTGTAAGAGCCGGTTTGCTTCTTTTCCGTCTGGTTCCTCTGGCGGAGCCCCACGGGGGTATCAGAATCCGAATCGTTCACATCCAGCTCCTTCTCCAGTTCTTCCATCTCCTCGGGGGACAGGGTGGAGAGCAGATTATCAATATCCGGATCCTCGCTCACTTGCCGCCGGTACTTGGCTACCCTGGACATTTTGGCAGGGTTTATGTGCACCACGGCTCCGAGGAACAAGGGGGGTTTAAAAAAAAACAAAATCAATCCACTGTAGATAAAGCAAGATCCAGACGGAAGCCTCTCTAGGAGCCTGGCAGCGAAGCTCGCCCCATGCAGCCTTCGCCTCCTTGGAGCCCGGCTGGGAAGACAGCACGCGCCGCTGGGTACAACTTCTCGCCAGAGGCCCCGCCCCCCGTTTGCATCGGCGCCAATCGGCGACGGCAGGGGGCGGGGCCCGAGCGGTTTGAAAGCGGAGGACATTCCAGGGCATCTTCCCCAGCCGCGTGACCAAATTTAGGCGAGCGCATTTAGCCTTTTAAAGGCAAAGGGGGAAGAAATGCGAAAATGCAGCGAGTGGCACAGCGGGACAGGAAACCCCCAGCCGAAGGAGCGGCCCGGGCGCTTTCCTCCCCCCTGCATCCAATTCACTTCTAACTACACGTGAAAGAAGAGAAGCAAGAGACAGACACTTCCTTGGCAGCAAGACGAACACTTTGGGGAGGTTTATTACATTTACACAGCTTGCAAACTACGGTAGTGCCTGGGGTAGGGTTTTTTGACTGGGAAATTAAAGCAAAACTGACCCTTCTTTCTTCTAGAGAAACCTCGATTGTGCAACCATTGATTGATTTATATCCCGTGTTTCAGGCACTTCAAAGCGCATTATATAGAGGTACCGTCACAGCATTTAGTACGAACTAACCCTTAAATTATGGGAAAACACCACACAACCCATTTTAAAAATGAAATCAAGCAAAAAACGACATGGAATAAAAAGGATGCGCATACACACAAAAACAAAACTAGGCATGGCTGAAGCACAAGGCAATAAAGGAGACTAGGAAGTTATGAGAATTAATACCCGTAGTTAAGTGTTCTCCCAATATACAGATCTTGATCACAGACATTGGAACTCATGAAAGAATTAAAAGGCTTCAGTTCTTAACACTTCACTGCAGACTATATAGAAAAGGTAACCTCAACACTCCTTTACTTAGAAGCACTAAGCAGTTTCCATGCTGAGATAAAGATCCTAGTGCTATGAGCCTCTGACCCCTCAAAAACAGATTGCTGCTTGCAGCAATCAGGACATTGGACTTCTGTCAGACTCTAGGGATGGGAGGTACCCAGACTTCAAAGACGAGTGGCAAACAACCAATAAAAACAGGAAGTTCCCTGCCAGTCCAACTTTCATCACAACAAGGTACAGATCTTGGTTCATGAAGTGGTCTCACATTTCCCACAGCCCGGTGGGAAACACTTTAGGAAAAGTGATGGAGGTACCAAATAGAGTTGAAGCTGAACTCTGAGAACGGTTAGAAGAGCATCCAAGAAGACAGAGGAACTGAGTACAAGCGGAGAGATGTGAGATGACAGACGGACCCATATTGTTGCCAGGATCAGGCGTTATGCCAGAGAAGAGACACCAGAAGGGGCAGCTCTCTTCCCAGGACAACTCATGTTCCTAAAGTGACTGACAATGCCATTGTTCTGGGACTGCAAGCAGCATACAGACTTATCCTGGTAAGAGACATCCCCAAAGAGCTCCCTAAACAGATCATCTAAGCTAGAGGGGGGGCTTTGATGGGCAGACTCTCCCCTTCCCCTGTCAACACTTGCCACTCTCCAGAGGCTAGCTTCCTTCTCCGGCAATGAACCTGGAGGGAGTAAGGCCAAGTCATCATCAGCCAGTCAGCAAACAATGGACTGGACCTTTCATGGTTTCTACTTCACTGCATGGTTGTCCAAGTATGAGTGCAAGAATGAGTGAGGAAATTAGAAGGCATACGTCATAGCTCACTTTCACCTGTCTTGAGGATGTAGTTGGGGATAGAAATACAAATTCTTAATTTGCAAGAACTACAGTTTCTAATATTACTAGGAAAATTTGTGTCCACAGATTGGTTTTTGGAATTAAAGACAATGTATCTCTCTGTGAAAAGATCCCCTGGCTTTGAGAGAGAATTCATAGAAGGTATAAACTGTGCAGCAGAAGCTACATAGTATATAAAATACCACATATCACCGCTCACAAAGTATGTCCAGGTGTTTCAGTGCAGAGATCTGCTTAGGTTATATACCTCTTTTATAAAGGTATGCACATATATTGTATGTGCTAAATAATGAGAAACTACTTGGTACCTGATAATTTCCTTTTCTTTAGGACAGTGAGTTGAAACCAGAACAAGTGAGTTAAGCACCACTACCAGCAGATGTCACAGTACATATACCCCTGCAGTGACATCAGCCTGCCAGTCTTTTCTTCAAAAGCAACTGTGGACAGACTAGCAAAACTTGATTAAACAGATAACTGTTCGATATTCAGCCAACAGGCAACACGGAGGAGGACAAGAATGTATTAACAATTAGTCTAGGGTCTGGACTAACACCAGTAATCCCTGTTATACATAGTCACATAAAAGACCACAGTACAATCATTCGGCAGCCAAGGGAGGGAAGCTGGATTCATCTGACTGTCCTAAAGAAAAGGAAATTATCAGGTAAGTAGTAATTTCTCATTTCTTAGCATCCAGACAGATGCATCTAGAACAAAAGGGATGTACCCAAGCTACTCCCGAATAGGGCAGGAGACTGCCTGCGGTCCTGTCAAAACTGCACGTGCAAAGGCTGCGTCTTCCTGGGCCTGCACATCCAGCCGATAATACCTGGAAAAGGTGTGTAAGAAGGACCACGTTGCAGCTTGGCAAATGTTGACAGGAGACAACGATTTCACTTCTACCCATGACACTGCCTGAGCCCTAGTGGAATGAGCCCTGACCAGACTAGATAATGGCTTGCCAGCATCAAATGTAAATAATGTAATCCTAACTGCTCGGCTCTCTTATTCTAATTCTCTTCCCAGTTTTAAGACCCTTGTTGTAATGTAACTTTTGATCTCTTTGCACTTGTTTATGTTCCGTTTTTTGTTCTCACCCCTTGTTGCATGTAAACCGGCATGATGTGGTTTCTAATCACGAATGCCGGTATAGAAAAACGCTAAATAAATAAATAAACAAACAAACAAACAAACTGCTGTGACTACTTCCTTAATCCAGTGAGCTATGGTAGCCCAGAGACCAGCTCTCCCTGCCTAATACCACCGTGAAGGACAAACTGGAGATCAGTCTTAAGTAAGGCTTAGTAACCTCCAGATACTTGACATTATGTTTCTTGACATCAAAGGATTGCAACAGACAAATCACCTATACCTCTCACTATCTGTCCAGAGACAGCATGGAGATGGACTAAGTCAAGTGAAAGTCAGTGACCACCTTCAGTAAAAAAGAAGGAACATTATGAAGC
Organism: Rhinatrema bivittatum; assembly: GCF_901001135.1. Classification (NCBI taxonomy): domain Eukaryota; kingdom Metazoa; phylum Chordata; class Amphibia; order Gymnophiona; family Rhinatrematidae; genus Rhinatrema; species Rhinatrema bivittatum. Next base: position 16,182,712 of record NC_042626.1, on the reverse strand, counting down.
TATATCGCCCCTGAAGTCATCCTGGAGGAAAGGCTCCCAGCAAGAAAAGGCCTGCAGTTTAGAAACCCTACGCGCAGAACAAATTGCCCAAAAACAAAACAAAACATGTTTTCAAGGTCAGTAACCACAAGGACAGTGTAAAGAGCGGACTAAACCTAGGGCCCGCCAAGAAATCCAAAACCAAATTAAGACTCCATCAGGGCACCAGAAACTGCAAAGGAGGACAAGGATGTTTCACTCCTTACAGGAAACAGACCACATCAGGAGGAGCTGATAAGGAACCTCCAGTCACCTGATCCCTGAATTAGGCGAAGGCCGCTACTTGTACCTTTAAGTAATTGAGGTCCAAGCCTTTATTCAAGCCATTTGCAAAACTTCCAAAATGAATGGGAATCTGGCCAAACAAGGAAGAGCACCTCAATCCTCACACCAGGCCTCAAACACCTGCCAAACCCACATGTAGGCCAAGAAAGTGGATAACTTTCTAGCTCTTAGCAAGTTGGAAAACACTGCCACTGAGCATCATGTTTCAGCAAGCGAGCTCTTTCAAGGGCCATACTGGAAGACAAAATAGAGTCGATCTTCATGAAGAACCAGTCCTTGTCACAACAGGTTCCTGTGCGCCGAAGTCGAAGGGGCAAGTCCACCAGGAGCTGCCAAGGATCTGCATACCACAGTGTCCTAGGCCAATCTGGAACAACCAAGAGCACCATCCCTCTGTGGCGTTTGATTTTCTTTTTGTCAATCTGCCCAACATGGGTCAAGGAGGAAAGGCATACAGCAAATTGTCTTCCAGCCACTCCTGCACTAGGGCATTGATCCCCAATGACTTTGGATCACTCCTGTGACTGAAGAATTGCCAAACCTTTACATTTGAAGATGTCGCCAACAGATCTAGAAATGGAAGACGCCAGTGATCCAGAATCAGCTGTAATGCCTTGTCTGACAATACCCATTCTCCTGGGTCAAGACTCTCCCTACTGAGAAGTCTGCTCTTACATTGTCTTTTCCTGCTATATGCGAGGCGCACTTCTGCCCAGTCCATATTGATCTTTTTCCTGCAACACTCGATGGCTCTCGATTCCTCCCTGCCAATTGATGTAAGCCACAGTCACTGCAATCCCTGGAAAATTCTACCAGGAGGTATCAGAGGTGCACTCACTAAGCCACCATCCCCTGCTGACGAATCAGTTAGGGGAGGTCCGAAACCAGGTGCCCACCTGAATGGTCTTTTACTAGACCTACATCCACCTGGAAAGAACCAGGCCTAGTGAAATCAGAGGAAGACAAATCTCCCTGAGCCTCCAAACAGTGCTGGTTGAGATGCCTGAATATGACACGCAGTGCAAAGAGAAAAGTGTTTAGGTTTCTTAGATATAGGTGCTATTAGACCAGCAGCTTGCTGATCGGTGGCCGGAGGAATGCATCTACATTTTTTTGTTTGTTTTTTTAAAAAGTCCAAAATTCTAGGTGTCCAACCCTTAGGCATCCCTAGGATAGGCACTAAGCAAATAGCAAATCTCAACTTCTGCACCCAGAAGTTACATGGAGTAACAAGTCATCAGCAAATTGATAATCTAAATAAAATCATATGCATTTTTGAATAGCCATGGCTTTAGTTTGCATTTGAAACTTTCTTTCTGTTATCAGACGTAATGCCTCTGGTAGAGAGTTCCATAACTTAGGACCCGCTTTGGAAAACATTCCGTCTCTTATTTGTGTTCGATGTGTACTCTGCATTGTAAGCCCATTTAGTAGTCCTTCGTTTTGCGATCTGTTGCAGGGTGTATGGTTGAAGTTTAACTCTTATTAAGCAGAGGTTTGTGTTGATGATATTAAACATTATTGTTAGTACTTTATAATGAATTCTGGCTTGTATTGGCAGCCAGTGCAATGCAATCAGCGAGGGGGTGATGTGGTCACATTTCCTTACTCCTAATAAAAAAAAAAGTCTTGCTGAGACATTTTGTAATAACTGTAGAGGTCTGAATCGTCCTGAAGGCAGGCCCCAGTAAAAGGGAGTTACAGTCATCTATATTTGAAAATATTAGTGTTTTTAGAACAGTGCCGAAGTCCTGTAAGGTTAATAAAGGTTTTAATCGATGCAGTTTTCTCAGTTTGGAGTATCCTGATTTAATTAATTTGCTTATGTGCTTTTTCATTGTCAAGTTCTCATCGATCTGTATTCCTAAGTCTCGAGATTGATCTGAGGGTGTAATTTTGTAATTTGACTATAGAGGAGTTTCTCCTTAGCCACATGATTTCAGGTTTTTTTTGTGTTTAGAGTTAGTTTCAGTTGAGAATTTTTCTTGTATTGCTCTCATGTATGTTGATAGTGTGGAAGCAGTTTTTTTAAAATGATCTGTTGAATGGGAAGTAGAATTGTATGTCATGTGCATATATGAAGAAATTGATTCCTAGCTCAGCTAGTAATCTACACCGAGGCAGCATGTAAATGTTGAATAGTGTTGCCGAGAGTGCTGAACCCTGGGACACCAGTATCAATTGGAAAGGTGTCTGATGTGTGATTGTCTAGTTTTACATGTAAGGAAGAGAACCATTTGAGAACGTTACCGTCTATTCCAATTATTCTCAACTATTGGCATAGCAGTGTATGATCTACAGTGCCAAAGGCTGCTGATAAATCGATTAGAACCAGTATGTAAGGTTCCTCATTGTCGAACCCTTATAGTACAGGGTCCATTAAAGAGATGAGTAACGTTTCTGTTGAATGTTTTTCTGAACTCGAATTGGGTAGGATATAGAATATTATTGTTTTCTAGATGGCTTTCTAATTAAGATAGCACTGCTTTTTCTAGGACCTTTGCGATAAAAGGCAAGTTGGATATTGGTCGATAGTTGTCCCAATAGTCAATTCTGCCAGATTTATTTTTTAGGTTTTAGGTTTAATCACTGCCTGTTTTGCCCTAGCAGGGACCAATCCTTCTGATAGCAAGTGGTTGATTATGGTTGTGATTGTTGGGAGTGATTACGCCGTGTACTATTTTCAGGGAACTTGCTGAGATCGGGTCCAGTTGGTGGATAGCAGGCTTAATTTTTGTAATGATTTGGTTGATTTTGAGTTTAGATACTATATCAAATGTATTCCATTTTTCCTGCTCTTGTTTTTCTTCATTTTCTTTTGTTGGTGAGCAAGTGGAGAATTGTGTTTTTAACCTATTGATTTTGTCTTATCAAAGAAGAGGCATATTCGTTGCAGGAATTATTTGAAAAGTAGTAGTTACTTGAGCTGGAGGAAGATGCATCCTTGATTACATTTGACGGTTTCAAAGAGTAATTTGGAATTAAATATCATACCATGGATTTGTTTGGCATCGTAATCCTTTTTTGCTTTATTGATTTGTTCATGCTATTTTGTCAGGAGAGATCTGTATTTTCCTACAGACTCATCAGACTGGCATTTCCAACATTGTTTCTCTGTTTTTCTCAGTGTCCGTTTAGCGTGTCTGAGCTCTTCACTTTACCAGGGTTTCTATTGTTTCAAGTTATTCCGGTCTTTTTGGAATGATTTTATCTAAACTGGGTTTAGGGTATCTGCTAGCTCGTTAACAGTTTATTCCCAAGAGTCAAAAGCTGAGCAGGTGTTTGCGTGATTAAAATCAATTAGCTTATATTTAATAGATTTTTCAAGTAGTTCAGGTTCAATCTTTTTTTCTGAAGGTGAAAGGTTGATTATTCTTTGAATTTGTTTGTTTTGTGTTTAGGAGGGTTAAATTCACTTTTACTAATTGATGGTCAGACCAAGGCAAAATTTCATGGGATGTTACTGCAATTGGCAAATATTAGGTCAAGGATATGTCCAGCTTTATGAGCGGGTCCCATTGCTTCTGTTGTATCCAGAAAGATTTCACATGCTGTAGCTTTAGGAGTCCTGTCTACATGTGTGTTACAATCTCTCACAATTACAGTAGTGTCAGGTGAAGGAAATGCATTGGGGAATCATTCGATTCAGTGGTGGGCAGTCTTTTTGAAGTGTTCCAGGGGGGGCAATAGACCATTCCTAAATTCAGTTGCGGCGATTTTAGTTTGGCCACCTCATAGGGAGGGGTAATCTCTACCTTATAAGGTTAGAATCCTTTTCTACAAATTAATAGTAGACCCCCACCTTTACACTTTGGTCTGGGAGAGTGAAAAACATCGTAGTTGGGCTGGTCAGTTTGGTTTAGGATTACATTATCTTTGTTATTCAGCCAGGATTCTGGGATGCAGAAGATAGTTGGATTTAAATCTTCTAAAAGATCATTTATCAGTGGGAGTTTGACATAGATTGAACATTCAATAATAGTAGTGTGAACGTTAGGCTGGAAAAGATTGAAGGGGAGTGGTTACTTATCTTGGTGTAGACCAGTTTTTCGTTCTCTTGGGTTGTGTTTTGGGATTCCAACAGTGGCCAAACTAGGCTACAAGTACCTGGCAAGCACCCAAACACTAAGAAGTTCCCTTGCTACTGATGCCAGTAATAGTAGAAGCTATTCCTTAAGTCAACTTGATTAATAGCAGTCAATGGACTTCTCCTCCAAGAACTTATCTAAACCTTTTTTAAACCCAGTTAACATTAACTGCACTAACCACATATTCTGGCAATGAATTATGCATGGAATGAAAAAGAATTTTCTCTGATTTGTTTTAAATGTGCTATTTGCTAACGTCATGGAGTACCCCCTAGTCCTATTATCTGAATGCGCACTCTCAAGTTTATAAAATATGTAAATATGCAACATACTTCCAAACTGTACTCCAGAACAACCTAGAATACCCAGTTTGTGTGTGCTTTCTCTTACCCTTCTGAAAATGTGTTTACTGGGTAGAGGTTACTTACACATGTATATGTTGATTTTATACACAACCACTGCGTAAGCCTTTGAAAATTCACCCCATTAAGTCCAAATATTAAGTGGTTGAAAACACTGGGGCAGATTTTCAAAGGGGTATGTGCGTAAGATTCGTGTGTACCCCCCGAAAACCTGCCCCAAGTTCCCTCTGCACCCGCCGAGCCTGTGTCATTCGAGGGCAGGGCTGCGGGCTTGGTTCCGGCCCGGGGGCGTTTCGGGGGCATGGCCGAGGCCTCCGAAACAGCTCCCGGGCCAGGGAATCACCTCTGGCAGGTGTAACTTTTAAAACAAAGGTATGGGGGGGTTGGGTTAGGTAGGGGGAGGGGAAGGTGCGGGGGGTGGAGGGAATGGAAGCAGGCTGCGCGCTCGGTGCGCGTGCAGGCTGCCGATTTTGGACAGCCTTGCGCGCGCCGACTCCGGATTTTAAAGGATATGCGCGGCTACGCGTGTATCTATAAAATCCGGCGTACTTTTGTTTGCGCCTGGTGAGCGAACAAAAGTACGCGCGGGTGTACTTTTATAAAATTTACCCCACTTTTAATATTTGTTCTTTAATGACAGACAAGGATCAAAAGCAGCCATACAAGAATAAAAACTTGCTCTAATTTTGCTGTCAAAAAAAAAAATCTTCCTTTCTTTTCTTGGACAATGATGAATTTCTAATATTACTCTGCTCTGGACTATTTTTATAGCAGTTTATAATTTTATAGTCAGTGCAGTTAAGGCATAGTCCCCCCCCCCCCACCCCCCATAAGTATGATAGATTCCTGTTCTGTTCATGCTGTATTCATTTTTTCTCTATGTGCAGTACCATTGTCAAGTATGTTTAGTGATAAACAGAGCAGCTGCATCACATGATTTTCTGCCCCACTGCATACTTGCCACGGAATGAAACAGTTCACATTACATTCATCTACACTACACGTTACCTCTGGGGTAGTGGTTCCCAACCCTGTCCTGGGGACCCCCCAGCCAGTTAAGTTTTCAGGATATCCACAATGAATATGCATGAGAGAAAATATGCATGCATATTCATTGTGGATATCCTGAAAACCCGGACTGGGGGGGTCCACAGGACAGGGTTGGGAACCACTGCTCTAGGGCCTTAAGATACAAAAACAAAATCTGCCTCGCAGCAGTAAAGGTCAGGCGTAATGTTGCAGAAGGCAGGGCAGGGAAGGCACTGAACAGATTTTTTTTTTTAATGTAGGGCACACCAGCATGATCCAGCCTGGTGATGCTGGGCGCTACAAGTAACACTGCTGTGAAAGCAGACCACCACCGCTGTTGGAAAGGGTGAAGTAGGTTTTTGGGGTTTTTTTTTTTTTATTTGCGATCTTGACAATACACAAAGCTTATAAAATGTATACATAGGGAGGCTATTCTCTGCCTCCTTCTTCAGGGCTCTTCTGGCTGAACTTCTCCCTCAGTTTCTTCCAGAGTCCTTTTTTGGCCTCTTCCATCTGTTTCATGCTATCTGCAAACAAGAGCAGAGAATCCCATTACTCCCTGCTCATTCTGTTAGCCTGACCCTTCCCTCAGCCCTAGCGCCAGCTGCTGAGGCCTTATCATGCCACCGGGACAGGTTCGGTCAGTCCTGGTTTCCTCCTGCTGCACAGAAGGACCTCCCCTAGGAACGTTATAGCATTCTGGAAGGATTAGACTTTCGACAGGGCTTTTCCCATTCTGTATCTCTGGGAAAAATGTTGTGTACATCTGACCCCTAAGCGTGCCACAGAGTGGGTCAACTCATCCCCGCTGACCTGCTGCCAATAACATAAATCCCACCTTCTCCTCCCCAGGAATGCTCCCTGTGCTTTTCCTGCCATCAGGCTCCTGAGTTGTTTTATTTATCTGGCGTTGCGTATTCCCAATGACGGGTTCAAGCAATAACAGTGTCTGGATTTAATCAAAATATCAACTTGCTGCCTTTTTTTTTTTTTATAACGTTATTGTTGTTTCGCTTAGTCTTACTGCTAGATTTCCTTTTTTAGCACTTTCAAAACATGGTGCAAAAGTGCTTAGAAGGTGATTCACTCTGTCCATTTGGGGGCACAACAACTTTCCTCTAAGTGGACCAATTGGGACCAAGGGTCAAGCATAGGCCTGGAATTGATCAGATCAGACGGAGGTCATTTTCCATAAGATCATGTTGGAAAGTGCTGGAAAATTCATAGATAAGGTATATGCAGGATTTTCACATCTTTTCTTGCTTCATTAAAAAAAAAAAAAAAGCCTTAGCATTTGGAATATAGATTTTCATGTATAATTATCCTTTAAATGCAGCAGTGTGATGCCTGCCCAGAGTTATTCTACACAATAATCGCCTGCCACTGCCCCCCTCCAAGCTCTGAGCCAAAACTCAAAAGACCCGCTGAGGCCCCAGCTCTCGTCACACGTGGCCCAGGGTTGGCTTTTCCGTCCTGTGCAGTTTTTACATTAGGTTGCACTTGGGCTCCCAGTCTGGGGAATCCTTCTCAGTCCCTGACATTAGTGAGTTTTTCTACTTGAGTTGCAGCATTACACCCCTGTTCAATTTAAGTGAAATGTGCCTGGAGGAATACAGTGATTTGCAACCCCTGGGGCTAATTGAGCCCCAGATATCTTAGAAAGAATACAAGAGACCCTAATATGTTTGGGGATCCATGGGCACTAGACCTTCTCTCATGTTTCTGGAGTACGAGTACACCTCCCTCTCCTGCTATACTGTGCCCAGAGACTTTCTACTGGTTAAACAGCGATGCAACCTGCACACCAACGGAGAGAGGCAGCACTACATGGCAGTCCTAAACACGAGGAAGTCGCAAAAGGAAATGAACTCCACTCTGGAATGAAAGTAACTGAGAACAGGCTCTACCTCCCCGAGCCTGAAACGTGTGGAAGCCATCAGCAGGCAAGGCTCTTACCAGTGGCAAGCACCATCCGGCATTCTTCCAGTGTCACTTCAGTGAAACTCGTATCCCTCAGGCGGGGATACTGAAAGAGAGAGAGAGAGGTGGTCACAGCGGTGAGAGAGCTCAGTAGGTCACACAGCCACAAAACTTCCAGGGGGCTAATACCAATCAGGACACCTTGCTAAACTTTCCCAGGCTCCTGGACGAGGTAGCCAGCATGGCAGAGAGGTGCGAGTGTTCACAAACAGTGCCTGACCTGTTCTAATCACTGCGGAAAGGCTCTTAGACCCAGAGAAAACCTTATTCCTGCACGTGCCAGCCCTCGCCTTTGGGGGAATGTGCCCACGGACACCAGGGATTTAACATGGCTACTTTTCTTTGTGACGGTGGGCAAACGCTCAACTAATGTCCCCAGGACTTGAGCTCTTTCGCACAGGACAAAGGTTCTTGAATAGCCTTAGGCCCAGGGCAGATGCCTCTCTAATTACAAGGATTGTAACATTTCTGTGGAAAGCAGCCATTCGTCTTCCTTATTTTCTGATGCTTTCCCATAAATTCCTGGCTCAGAAACAAAACATTTAGACTATTTTGGCTCACTGAAAAGACGGAGACCTCGTGAGACTACCAAAGTCATGGGAGACAAAGAAAGCAATTATGAAAAATGGAAAGCTTTCCAAAACAGGCCCAAAGCAGCTGAAATTCTACCAAGAAACAAGTCTCAGCTTCATGGGCCCCAGGGCACCTGGAGAGCCAAAGATCAGTTTGGTCCAAGCTTAAGGACAGTGTGGCACCCACTCACCCCCACAGGAAGTTACTGGGGTACCCAAGTGGATACAAGAGGAAAGGGGGGCTGCACATTAAGAGAGAGCCCCTCCGAGAGGAAAACTACAGAATCAGTGGGCAGATCACTCCTGGCGAGGCATGTCAGCAGTGTTTTGTGGCATAATGGTGCCACCTCATGGCTGGACTGTGAGTTATCTGCCACCAAACCTCTAGCAAGGATTTCAGTGCAGATTCAGCAACACAGCTCACCCCATGTGGTGGTGGTGGTTCACACAAGTCAGCACCGTGCCGTGTTGCATTTTTTTTTTTTTTACAAATGCATCAGTATCCCAGACTATTATTATTAATAACAGACAAGCCTCAACTTCAAATTTAAGTGACAGTGTTAACTCCTGAAAGCTAGTCAAGAATTGTATCAAGTTAGCCCAATAACAAGATATTGCCTTGTATTTGGGGTTTTTTTTGGTTTAACTTAAGTGACAGTGAGCCAAGGGGAACTTGTACGAGTGGATTTCAGAACATCTGCTGCTCGTGCAGGCCTTCTGAGCTGCTGAGCACTGAACATTCGTAGCTCTGGTGCATCCTGGCAGGGTCAGGGTCCAACATGCATGTGTGGAGAATATGTACAGCTACACCTTACACTTCCACTCAGTCACCAAACGGAAATCTGTTGGCCCAAAGAAAAGTCGATAAGCAGCAGATGTTCAGGAATTTTCTAAGTCATGCTTTGCCTAGATGCTGGCATGCTCGGTTTATCTTTGAATCAATTGCCGTCCCTTGTGTTTCTCGGTGGGGGCGGGGATGTCACCAGGCTCTACAGGGTGCAGGTAAATCTCATCCCTCATCCAGTCAGGCCTTAGGGCTGAAGTTCAGTGTTCGAAAGTGACAAGAACCAAAACCAAAAGACAAGCTTCCCACAGCTCATCACAGGCAAGACTGCCAGTGTTTCGTGGCTCCACAGAGATTTTTTTTTTCTTTAAGAGAAACACTGCTCATACTTTTCACCAGTTCTCAAATCCCCGGCTGCAAAGTGTGCACAGCTCCTTCCACCTGCTTTTTCTGTGGGTATATTTTTGCTGGAAAAGTAAGCACACAGTTGAAAATGCAAACTACATGTGTACTTTTACACACACACACACACACACACCTTCCCAATGCAACTAAAGGTTTGTGCACTGCGGAAGGATTCGTGGGCCAGGGGAGGGTAGTTTTCCGGATGGCCACTAAATGGGGGTAAAAGGCTTTTCACCAGTGTAAATCGCTTTGAAATTGTCCTTCCCCTGTTTTGCGGAGAGAGGAGGCAGCTGGACAGATTGCTGCTTTTCTCCAAACAAAGAGACACATTCACTGCAAAGGTATTCAGGAGGAGTCGGGTGTCATTACTTCCCGGCTAAGATCCAAATGCAGGGTCTGAGCCATGAGCCATTTGGCTGACACTGAGACCTCGTGGCAGGGGTTTAACATCCTACCACCAGTACCCACTCGGCACAAAATGATGTAACGAGCACTGCCAAAGCAGGAAGATTAAACAAAGAACGTCCCCATCTACCCCAACCTCTAAGGGCCAGACAGGAGTTGATCTAAGTGCCAATGAAAAGAAAATTATTCCTTACCTGCTAAATTTCGTTCCTGTAGTACCACGGATCAGTCCAGACCCTGGGTTATGTCCCCCTTCCAGCAGATGGCGTCAGAGCAAAAACTGACTGGACACCCACCTATAAGCAGGTGCACTCTCTGCGTCCCCTCAGTATAAAGTACATCAAAGCAAGAAAGAATGCAGTGGATGAAGCAAGATATGCAAACAGAAAAACTGGTACCCTGGAGCATCCAGAAACATCAACCTGCAAACAGAACGATCAGCAAACCTCCGAATAGTACTGAAAAACCTGAGCTGAGTAATCGAGCCGACCGTCAGTCGGACACTTTAACTTTTGGGTGGGCATCTGGACTGATCCGTGGTACTACAGGAACGAAAATTAGCAGGTAAGGAATCATTTTCTTTTCCCTGTATGTACCCGGATCAGTCCAAACCCTGGGATGTACCAAAGCTTCCCTTATACAGGGTGGGCCCCTGAAAGCCCGGCTCGAATTACCTGAGCACCAAAAGAGCCAAAGACCGGGGCCTGGAGGTTCAGCCAGTAATGACGCTCAAAAGTGCGCAAAGACTTCCAAGTCGCCGCACAACATATTTCCTGTGGAGAAACCGAACGCCTTTCTGCCCAAGACATTGCTTGAGCCCGCAGTGAATGAGCTCTAATACCGTCCGGGGGGGGGGGGGGGGGAGTGCCTGCGCCGATGTAGGCCGAAGAGATAGCTTCTTTCAACCACCGGGCGATGGTTTTCATCGCCTTGTGTCCCCTCTAAGAGCCGTGCCATAAGACAAACAGATGGTCGGAGAGGTGAAAATCATTCGTCGCCTCCAAGTACCGAATGAGGACCCGTTTGACATCGAGGCATCGGAGCTCCCTGGAATCCTCGTCCGAGAAGGATGGAAGCTCCGACTGATTCAAATGAAAAGGCGACACGACCTTAGGTAGAAAGGCCGGCACTGTGGTCAAAGAGACTCTTGAGTCAGTGAAACGAAGATAAGGCTCCCGGCAGGACAAGGCTTGAAGCTCCGAAATCCTCCTGGCAGAGGAAATGGCCACTAAAAATACCGTCTTGAGCACGAGATCCTTCAGAGAAGCCCTCTTCAAAGGTTCGAAAGGTGGTCCGGCGAGGATCCGAAGAACCAGATTTAAGTCCCACGAAGGCGCCACTGCATGTGCTGGTGGCTTGACGTGTTTCACACCCTTCAGAAAACAGACTATGTCCTGGTGGGACGAAAAAATAGCACCTTCTCGGCGAGGAATCAGAACACCAGGAGCAGCCACTTGAACTCTTAGGGAATTGTAAGCCAATCCTTTATCCAGTCCCTGCTGTAGAAAGGAGAGAACCTGCGGCACAGACGCTTGACCAGGAGGAACTGGCACCGTTTCACACCAAGCTTCAAATACTTTCCAGACCCGGACATAGGCAACGGAAGTGGGAGTCTCTTGCCCGAAGCAATGTAGAAATAACAACCTCCGGGTAGCCCCGTCTCCTCAGGCGGCGCCTTTCAAAAACCAGGCCGCAAGACAGAAGCGATCTGCCTGGTCGAAAAATACGGGACCCTGGTGGAGGAGATTCGACAGATGTCCAAGCCAAATGGGTCCCTCCACTGCTAGATTGACCAGGTCTGCAAACCATGGCCTTCGAGACCACTCTGGAGCTATCAGAATCACGGATCCCCGATGGGACTCTATTCTTCGCAGTACCTTCCCGATCATGGGCCATGGCAGAAACACAGAGTAAGATCTTGGGAGGCCACGGCAGAACCAGAGCATCCACGCCTTCCGCGCCATGTTACCTTCTGCGGCTGAAGAATCGCGTTCCAGTGAGTGGCCATGAGGAACTCCCCACCTGCCGAAAACGAGCTCCACCGCCTCCTCAGAGAGTTCCCACTCCACTGGATCTATGCGTTGATGGCTTAGGAAATCCGCTTGGACATTGTCCACTACGGCTATGTGCGAAGCTGCCAGATGGGAGAGGTGGCATTCCGCCCAGTCCATCAGACTGTCCGCCTCCAGCGAGACGTGGAAACTGCTTGTGCCTCCCAGGCGATTGATATAAGTCACTGTGGTCGCATTGTTGGAGAGCACTCTAACGGCCCTGCCCTGAATGAGAGGAAGGAACTGCCCTGGTCTCCAGGTGATTGATAGGCCACGCCGCCTGCACTGTTGACCATTGTCCTTGTGTGGAAGTCCTGCCGCAAACTGTCCCCCAATCGGAGAGGCTGGCATCTGAGGTTACTATGATCCACTGAAGAATTTCCAACTCCATCCCCTGTAACAGATGGTCCAGCTGGAGCCACCAGGAGAGGCTGTGATTGGCCACCTTCGGTAGTGGCAGGGGTGCCTGGAAATCCTGGGACACAGGCTTCCAGCAGGAAAACGACGGCCTCTGCAAAGGACGCATATGCGCAAATGCCCACGGAACCAGATCTATAGTGGAAGCCATAGTACCTAGGACCTGCAGATAGTCCCAAGCTGTCGGGGGCAAGAGGCAACGAAACCGCTGCAGCTGGCCCAGGAGAGCATGTGCTCGGTCCTGGCAGAGAAAAACCTTGCACACCTTGTTGTTGAAGAGCGCTCCCAAGAAGTCAAGCTCCTGCGAAGGCACCAGACAGCTTTTGGCAAAATTGACGACTCATCCTAGAGAGTGGAGGAGGTGCAGGACCTTGCCGACTGATTGCTGACACTGGGACTCTGATTTTGCTCGGATGAGCCAATCGTCCAGGTACGGATGGACTAGAACACTGTCTCGCTGGAGCGCCGCCACTACCACCACCATTACCTTGGTAAAGGTGCAGGGTGCGGTCGCTAGTCTGAATGGCAGGGCTTGGAATTGAAAGTGCTGGCCGAGGATTTTGAAGTGAAGAAATCGTTGATGATCCCGTAGGATTGGGATGTGAAGATAGGCCTCAGTCAGGTCTAGGGAGGCTAGAAACTCCCCCCGATGCACGGCCGCAATAACAGAGCATAGCGTTTCCATCCAGAAATGAGGGATCTTGAGAGCCCTGTTGACCATCTTGAAGTCCAGTATGGGGCGGAAAGAGCCTTCCTTCCTGGAACCACGAAGTAGACGGAATAATGGCCTAACCTGTGTTCTGACGTTGGGACTGGCAGGATGGCTCCTAAGCCGAGGAGTCGATCTAATGTCTGGCAGACGATCGCCTGCTTCTTCTGAGGCCCACAGGGAGAGAAGAGAAACCTGTCTCTTAGGGGTCTGAGGTGATTTTGGTCCACTCCTCGTAGAAGAGAGATAGGCGTCCTCCTATCTTGGGAATGGGGGAGTGGACCAGCAAGACTTCATTGGTTAGGCTTGGACACTCCTCCTTGGGAGGGTGCTTCCCAGGCTGGACGTCTGACCCGAAAGGAATGAGACAAGGCTTGGGACAGAGAGGAGGGCGGTCTCTGGTTGACCGGTCTGGACTGTCAGAAGCAACGCTGACCCCGGAAGCGGCTTCGCGTAGCGCTGAATGTTCTGGCCTGTCTAGGCCAATCCTCTGGTAGCTTGTGTACCTTATTCTCCCCGAGAGACTTAATCATCTGATCCAGTTCATCACCAAAGAGTAATTTAACATAGAAACATAGATAGAAACATAGAAATGACGGCAGAAGAAGACCAAACGGCCCATCCAGTCTGCCCAGCAAGCTTCACATTTTTTTCTCATACTTATCTGTTTCTCTTAGCTCTTTGGTTCTATTTCCCTTCCACCCCCACCATTAATGTAGAGAGCAGTGATGGAGCTGCAACCAAGTGAAATATCAAGCTTGATTAGTTAGGGGTAGTAGGGGTAGTAACCGCCGCAATAAGCAAGCTACACCCATGTTTATTTGTTTTACCCAGACTGTGTTATTCAGCCCTTATTGGTTGTTTTTCTTCTCCCCTGCCGTTGAAGCAGGGAGCTATGCTGGATATGCGTGTAGTATCAGTTTTTCTTCTCCCCTGCCGTTGAAGTAGAGAGCTATGCTGGATATGCGTGAAGTATCAGTTTTTCTTCTCCCCTGCGGTTGAAGCAGGATATGCATTGAAAGTGAAGTATCAGGCTTATTTGGTTTGGGGTAGTAACCGCCGTAACAAGCCAGCTACTCCCCGCTTTGTGAGTGCGAATCCTTTTTTCTTCTCCCCTGCCGTTGAAGCAGAGAGCTATGCTGGATATGCGTGAAGTATCAGTTTTTCTTCTCCCCTGCCGTTGAAGCAGAGAGCTATGCTGGATATGTATTGAAAGTGAAGTATCAGGCTTATTTGGTTTGGGGTAGTAACCGCCGTAACAAGCCAGCTACTCCCCACTTTGTGAGTGCGAATCCTTTTTTCCACATTTCCTCTTGCTGTTGTAGCTTAGAGTGATGTTGGAGTCACAGTAACCATGTGTATGTTTATTGAATAAGGGTATTATCTCCAGGCAGTAGCCGTCATTCTGGCGAGCCACCCACTCTTTATTGACGGCCTCTTGATTTTATGGATCCACAGTGTTTATCCCACGCCCCTTTGAAGTCCTTCACAGTTCTGGTCTTCACCACTTCCTTCGGAAGGGCATTCCAGGCATCCACCACCCTCTCCGTGAAGAAATACTTCCTGACATTGGTTCTGAATCTTCCTCCCTGGAGCTTCAAATCGTGACCCCTGGTTCTGCTGATTTTTTTCCTATGGAAAAGGTTTGTCGTTGTCATTGGATCATTAAAACCTTTCAAGTATCTGAAAGTCTGTATCATATCACCTCTGCTCCTCCTTTCCTCCAGGGTGTACATATTTAGATTCTTCAATCTCTCCTCATAAGTCATTTGATGAAGACCTTCCACCTTTTTGGTCACCCTTCTCTGGACCGCCTCCATCTTGTCTCTGTCTCTTCGGAGATACGGTCTCCAGAACTGAACACAATACTCCAGGTGAGGTCTCACCAAGGACCTGTACAAGGGGATAATCACTTCCCTTTTCTTACTCGATATTCCTCTCTCTATGCAGCCCAGCATTCTTCTGGCTTTAGCTATCGCCTTGTCACATTGTTTCGCCGACTTCAGATCATTAGACACCATCACCCCAAGGTCTCTCTCCTGCTCCGTGCACATCAGCCTTTCTCCCCCCATCGAATACAGTTCATTCGGATTTCCACTCCCCATATGCATGACTTTGCACTTCTTGGCATTGAATGTCAGCTGCCATGTCTTCGACCACTCTTCCATCTTCCTTAAATCCCGTCTCATTCTCTCCACTCCTTCCGGCGTGTCCACTCTGTTGCAGATCTTAGTGTCATCCACAAAAAGACATACCTTACCTTCTATCCCTTCCGCAATGTCGCTCACAAAGATATTGAAAAGGACCGGTCCCAACACCGATCCCTGCGGTACACCGCTTAAAACCGCTCTCTCTTCAGAGAGAGTTCCATTTACCATCACACATTGTCTTCTGTCCGTCAACCAGTTTGCAATCCAGGCCACCACCTCGGCACTCACTCCTAAGCTTCTCATTTTATTCACCAGTCTCCTGTGCGGGACAGTGTCAAAAAATTTACCTTTGAAGGGCAGAGAACAAAGCTGTGCCTTCAAGGAAGCATCCGCCGACCAGTTGCGGAGCCAGAGGAGATGCCTTGCTGAGACCATGGAGTGAGCTAG
The DNA here is from genome assembly GCF_901001135.1 of Rhinatrema bivittatum. Lineage (NCBI taxonomy): Eukaryota > Metazoa > Chordata > Amphibia > Gymnophiona > Rhinatrematidae > Rhinatrema > Rhinatrema bivittatum. The sequence goes on along the minus strand of NC_042626.1, from coordinate 16,166,989 downwards.
CACCCGCAGAAGATCATACAGAGCATCTGCCCCGTACGCAATGATGGCCTCTAGGCGTTCCGCCTGCTGCGCTTCCTCTGGAGGTAGATCTTGAGCTCCCAGGAGCTGTTGAACCCATAAGAGACCTGCTCTTTGCATGAAGGAGCTGCAGACCGCCGTCTAAACACCCAAGGCGGAGACTTCAAAAATCCTCTTCAGATAGATTTCCAGCTTTCTATCCTGAACGTCCCCGTAAGGCCGCACCTCCGGTGACCGGAATGGTTGTTCTCTTCGTGACCGCAGTCATGGAAGCATCAACCTTCGGGAGCTTGAGAAGCTCTAGAAAGTCTTCCGGGAGCGGATAAAGCTTGTTCATGGCCCTGCCTACCCGGAGCGATGCCTCCGGAGTGTCCCATTCCCAGGAAAGCAATTCCAGTATCATTGGATGAGAAGGAAAGGTCTTGGCTGGAGGCCGAAGACCTGCTAGAATGGGGTCTCCCCGCTTACTCACGTTCTGTGGACCCATGGGCTCCGCAGCGGGGTCAATGTCCAATTCGTCCACCACATGTGGGATGATGGGATAGAACTCGTCCTGCTGAAAAAGGCGAAAAACGTGGGGGGTCATCTCCCTCCATTTGTGCCTGGGACCCTGGATCATCCAGATCTGGGTCCCCTGAGGGGTCTGGAGCCGGATCTGCATTCTGGTTGACCGGAGGGGACACCAACCGAACTTGGCAGGGCCCTTGAGTGCCAACTGGTCCGTGGGAGCCTCCTGGCCTCTGGACAGCGACAGCCCCTGTAGGACTCTGAGGCACTGGTGGGGGTGGTAAAGGATCCACCAACCTGGGCACCTTGGGGGGGGGGGGGGGGGTTTAGGACCGGACGCTGGATCCTGGGGTTAGCTCCTCCGAGCCAAATATGCATTGTGCATAAGGAGAATAAACTCCACCGAGAACGGCTCTGGTACAATCCGCGGGGGGCCCTGAGGGAGGGTCACTCAGAGAGGTTTCCTTGTCCGAGAGGTGGGCCGGGAGCAAGACCGGGGGGGGGGCGGGGGGGGGCGAACGCCCGAGGTCTGCACTGTCCTCCTGATGAAATGGTGCCAGCTCCCCTGCAGACAAAACGGCCGCCATTCCCACGCTGTCCGGGAACGGGGCCGGTCTCTCAGACAGCGATCACGCATGGCCGCGCGAAGAAGGACGCGCTCTTGGGCTCGAGGGACCTTCCCCACCGGGGAGACACCTCGTGCAAAGTCCAGCCCAGGAGAGCCATGAAGCGAGCTCTCCAGGGCACTGCATCGCGTTGCCCGCGGCACGGGGGAAGAAAACAGCTGTGAGGAAAATTCACCCCCCCGAACGCTGCCTAAACGAGGCAGAAGGAGAACGCGATTGAACCGGCCCCAACTCAGAGCGCTTCACCGGGCGCTACCAAAACTAAAACTATTTTTTTTTCTGACAGAGGAATGCCGCTTCTTTATCTGTGCTGCCCCGAGGCAAACGGCTTCTCAGGGCAGCAAATCGGGCCGAAGGGGGAGAGGTTGGACCACCAACTTACGCCCCTGGTGAAAAAGGAAGAAATCCCTGTAAAACAGACAGAACAGAGAGAACTCACCCCAACAGTCAAAAAACATAAGCCCCCAACCTGGAGAAAGAGCCGACAGCCAGAGCTCAGTCTGCAAGCTGAGGGGTTGGTAAGTAAGAAATCCCTCACACTAATCTCTATAACTTTTTTTTTGTTTTGGTTTTTTTTTTTTAAACTTGCTCCATCCACATCAGAGAGAGAATCAAATAAGGAAGAAAAACCCTATTCTCTCTTCACACAGAGGGGAACCGCAGATGTAACCCTCATCTGCTGAGTCAGAGGAAATACTGAGGGGATGCAGAGAGTGCACCTGCTTATAAGTGGGTGTCCTTCCAGTTTTGGTTCAGATTCCATCTGCTGGACGGGGGACATAACCCAGGGTCTGGACTGATCTGGGTACGTACAGGGAACAATGTTTATGCTCAGTTTTGAGATGGGCTTAATATGCGAGGCACGTGATGTACTGTGCTGAATTATGATGCATTTAACTGCCTATTCTGCTCTCTACAGTTGACTGAATAAAGTTTTCACAGTGAAAATGCTGAGCACCTATATTGTGACCCTTCTCCACTCAAATTAATGTGTCCTTTGGAGAACTAAATATGGCAAAGTAGGAAGGGCAGTGCACCTACTTTACATGCTCCTTCCTCTCCAGCTCTCATCAGGCACACCTCACACACAGCCTCTTTTCCTAGTTGTTTCCACTTTCAGCTGTCTTTAAGGTTCCATTATGCCCGGCCTCCAAGATGTTCTTGTTGTCTCCCTCATCCCCTTTAGCATGCAGGCCAAACACTGCCACAGCCTCCCACTGGCTTCCTTTTTCTTCGAGGACTAAGAGTGCTGCTGCAAAGGGGCTCCCAGCACGAGGCAGCATCAGGAATAAAGCCCAGCCCTTCCCCTACACGAGCGTTACCTTGTATCTGTAGAAGCTGCTATTGATCCGAGCCAAGCTGTCATACATCTGGTCACATGTTTCTGTATCAGAAACCTGCAATGGAGATGAGAAACACACACAGCCACAGTCAACCCACAGTCCTTGCTAAAGAGTCACTGCCCACTTTGCATTGGGAGATATTCCACAAGTTTACATGCAAGTTGCATTCCCTACGCCATGAAAGCAGCATTATACATTCAAGTTCCATTTTTGGAGACTCTTTAAAAGCCATGTCAACCCCTGCCCTTATTTATTTTATTTATTTATTTGTATTTTTCTATACCGGCATTCACGGAGTTCGTATCATGTCGGTTTACATAAAACAAGGGGTGAGAAATACATTATAACGTAAATAACTAATAACATAAGAGTATACATTAAAAGGTAAAACAAGTGCATGGAAGAAAAAAGTTACAATAAAACGGGGTCATTCTAACTGGGATTAGAGTTAGAGGAAAGATAAACAGTTTAACGAGAAGTAAAACATTGTAATGATTGGTAGATGTAGCACTCTCCACATAAAAGGGAGGATGATGTTCACAACCCCTGGGAGGAGAGTCCCAGCCACTGCAAAATGGCAACACCTTGTAGCAGGACTTAGGCTGCAGAGGAACACGGCCCTTGGAGGAGGAACATTACCGCAATGACTGAATAAGTTCGTGGGAAGGGAAATAGAAAATAGGGGACAAGCCCGCCTGTGGCACCGTAGCCCACAAGAGAGAGGCTCCAGCTCAACTGGAACCAAGAGGAGAAAGATAAAACCACAAACTCAGGCAAAGCAGGATTCCAGGATAGGATCACAAGATACCCGTTTTAGGAAGGCATTTTTTTTTCTTTTTACAGTGCTATTTATTTAACCAACATGAACATGGCACTTGAGGTAAAGTTTGTTCCAGTTTATCACAGGACAGACTCATCCATTAGCAAACTTCAAATTGCCAATGGATGATTTAAAGGGCACCCATCTGACATACTATGAACCTCCCCACTGCTGCTTCCAAAATGTGTGCCATTCACCCTTATTCTCCACCCTACACACACACTTTACTCAAAATGAAGAGGACCCTGGTTGTCCCACAGCTCTCAGCAGCCCAGTCAGAATGACATTAACTCTCCTTTCTGTCAGAACTAAGAAGTGCCATGCTGGGCCAGCCCAAGGTCTGGGCCCAAGAACCTGGCAGATCCCAAAAAGTAGGTATTCACTCCCAGGGACTGCATTGGCTTTTCCTAGTCTACTTAGATTTATGGACTTTTCCTCACCTCTTTAAACCCCTTTACACTAATCTCCCTGCCCGTGCTATCTGGCAAGAGATTTCAGTGTTGATAGTACACCGAGTGAAAACTACTTTCTACAGTTTTGTTTTAAATCTGCTGGTTGTTAGTTTCATGGAATGTCCCCTTATTTTAGTTGAAAGGGTAAATAACCATCCTTTATATACCCGGTCCACCCAACTCATATCCCCTCCTGCTCATCTCTTCTCCAAGCTGAAAGCCCTAACCTGTTTAGCCTTTAAGGGAGCCATTCCATCCCCTTTATCCTCCTTCCTGCAACACTTCATATTCCTAGAAACTGTCAAAAATAACCTCAAACTCAGCTGTTCGTTTGCTGCATGCAGTGCCCAGATTTGATTGCAGCTCTGTACATAAAAGGTGGACAGGGTAATGTTGTGTACTGACCTATGGATAAAAGCCAGCAATGACCCACCAGCCACAGGCTCCTGTTGCATTCTCATGGTTATCCCCCCGTCTCCTGCCCTGTGGCGATCCCATAATTAGTTAGCCTTTTGCTTCCACTATGACCCCCAGGGACATCATGCAGACTCTCATCTCAAAGTGACCTCATGTACGTGGTCCCTTGTGGTGACACACACCTCACATGCTCTGCCTCCGACCCTTGGGGTGTGCTCTCCCACTCATCACATATCCTGACAGCTTAAATCTCCCCGTTCAGTACTGCTGCTGATTCTCTTGTTTTAGTGTTTAGGGCATTTAATGCCTTTTTTATTTTTTTGGGTAGTTTAATATTTACTGATCATTTATTTTACGTTTATGATTGCTTAGTGTGCATTGATTATGCTGCGACTGTATTTTAGGATTGCTTTAACGTATATTTAATTATGCAAGTTATGATGTTTCTCACAAGGAACAAACTGATTTCAGACCTGTGAGTTAAAAATGTGCCATAAATAAATAAAACGAACAGGTGAGCATCTCTCCACTCAGCCTATCCTCTTGTGGGGGGGGGGGGGGTCCTGCCAGCGCCCACCTCACCTGTGTGCTCTCTCCTTCCCGAAAGGCCTGTGCCACCCGCTGCCTCAGGAAGGCGCCCAGATCCCGGCCCTGCTTGGTGTCGTCCAATGGCCATTCCTCGCACAGCTTCAGGAAGCGGCGGTAACGCGTGGCTGCCATGTCAACGTACACAATGGCCGTCTAAGTCCTCAAATCCTGTGTGACTGAAGCAGCATCCCAGTGGCCATCTATGATTTGGGTATAAAAATGTGTTAAAGTTTATAACTTGGGCCTATATTGCTTTTAAATTACCTTGGATGCCTTTGACCAAAGACAGGATAAAGCTTTCCCTGTACAACGTTAGGAGCCATAGCTATTGAGATGAGCATATAATGAGCTAGCAGACTCTTAAATCTATGTAAAAAGATTTGCATATCCCCAATGGCAGAGTTGGGGCAACTCCATTGGAAGATTTACTTTTAACTATGTACAGGGACATTGAGTAATTGATTATGCAAGCCTATAACCAACTAAATAAAACTCTAGACATCAAAGAGATAAAGACTCTTAAATTCAAACTCCAAATCATACCTATCAGACCACAATCAAATAGTTTTCTACGTCAAGAGATCAATGCAAATACCAGTACTCAATGTCACTACAAATCTTCATTAATTTCCCAAGGGACATACAAGCAGAATAGTGTAAAGAAATATAGCAAAGAACCTTAGAAAAATCAACAATAGAAAACCAGATCAACACTTCCCTAATGAAAAATGAGTCAGACCCCCACAGGGCATTCATCAAGCAGTAACAGACATAAAAGCAATTTTCCACAGAGCAGCAAGGAAATCAACAACTACAAATTCAGAAATAATAAGCCTGTCCAAACAAAACATATCAAATGTAGCCTGCTTTAATAAAAGGAATGTAAAACCCTAAGATAGATGTGAAAACTTCCCTCTGGGAAGGTTTATGCAGGACCTACTTTTGTAATCTTAGAGATTACAAGGCAACTCTGAAATGGAAAAACATCAGATTCCATGAAAAAGGAAAACCTTCAGAAATAAGACTACAGAAATTACTACTTACCTGATAATTTCCTTTTCTTTAGGACAGTCAGATGAATCCAGAACAAGTGGGTTATGCACCTCTACCAGCAGATGGAGATGGAGTAAACTGAGATCACAGTACATAGACCTCCTGCAGTGATATCAGTCTGCCAGTATTTTCTTCAAAAGCAAACTGTGGACAGACAAGTAAAAAACTTGATTAAAACAAGTTAATCATGTTAATACTCAGCCAACAGGAAGCACTGAGCTCATACAAATGTATCAACAATTAGTCTAGGGACTAGACTAACACCATTAATCCCTGTAATACATAGTCACACAAAAGGACCATAGTACAATCATTCGGAGCCAAGGGAGGGAAGCTGGATTCATCTGACTGTCCTAAAGAAAAGGAAATCATCAGGCAAGTAGTATTTCTCATTTCTTAGTGTCCAGTCAGATGAATCCAGAATAAGTGAGATGTACCCAAGCTACTCCCGAATAGGGCAGAGGGCTGCCCGCGATCCTGTCAAAACTGCACATGCAAAGACTTCATCCTCCCGGGCCTGCACATCCAGACGATAATACCTGGAAAAGGTGTGTAAGAAGGATCACATCACAGTTCAGCAAATATTGATGGGAGACAGCAACCTTAACTTCTATCCATGATACTGCCTGAGCCCTAGTGGAATGAACCCTAACCAGACTAGGTGACGGCCTGCCAGCATCAATGTATGCTGCCGTGACTACCTCCTTACTCCAGCAGGCTATTGTATCCCGCTAGGCCAGCTCTCCTTGTTTAGTACCATCGTGAAGGACAAACAGGTGATCTGTTTTCCGTAAAGGCTCAGTAACCTCCAGATACATTACTTGACATCCAAGGTCGCAACAGATGATACTCCCTTACATCTCTGTCCAGAAACAGCAGGGAGATGGACTAATTCAGGTGAAAGTCAGTGACCACCTTTGATAAAAAGGAAGGAACAGTACGCATCTGTATCACCCCTGGAGTCACCCAGAGGAATGGCTCCTGGCAAGACTAGGCCTGCAGTTCAGAAACTCTCTGCACAGAACAAATTGCCACAAGAAATACTGTTTAAGGTCAGTAACTGCAAGGACAGGTTATGCGTCGGTCTAAACGTAGGACCCGCTAAGAAATCCAAGACCAAATTAAGACTCCATAAGGGTGCCAGAAACTGCAAGGGAGGACGAAGATGTGTCATTACTTTCAGGAAATGGGCCACATCAGTATCAGTCGACAAGGAACCTCCATTCACTTGGCCCCTGAAACACGCGAGAGCCCCTACTTGTACCTTTAAGAAATTAAGGACCAAACCTTTATTCAAGCTATCCTGCAAAAATTCCAAAATGAGTGGAATCTTGACCAAATGAGGAAGAGCACCTCGATCCTCATACCAGGCCTCAAACTCACACATAGGCCAAGGAAGTGAAGGACTTTCTAGCTCTAAGCAAAGTGGAAATCACTGCCACCGAGTATCCGCATTTCAGCAAGTGAGCCCTTTCGAGGGCTAAATAACTTGACTCCTGTATCTCACGGTTGATACTCTTTAGTACTGGAACAGAATATCTGGACATTCCCCTCACCCCTAACAATAATAATTTATTCTTATTATACATCTTACCACAAAAGTGCTCGAGGCATAGAACCAAACACATGTATATGAAATATAACAAATACAATCATTTATACAATCTTGAAAAATACAGTATTTTAAACACAATATTAAGATAAAACAGCAAATTTCAAAAGAATGCAGGCTGCTTAATCAATTACATCTTATTTATTTAACGAGGCCCTGCAAGCTCATTTTCAGAGGAATTCCCCCTTCTTTTTCGGTACAGAGCTGGACTTTGTGGAAATGGAATGTAGTTGCATGCCGAGAAGTTAACTAGAACTAGCGAGACCTGCTTTACTGCCCTGTGCAAATGATTACTGTGCCACCCCCTCTGGCAGTGGCAGTACCCAGTGGTGGAAGTCAAGGAGCATAGGGCCTGTTCAGTCAGCAGAGACCTATAAGTTCTGCAGAAGTCCTGCCTTCTCCCATAGGTTTCCTTACTGAACAGGAAGCTTGTAACTGAGGGGGTGCATTGGCTCACAGTACCCAGCTCTGTGAACTCCACTGCCCTTTTAAAACAAGGAGAGACCAAGAGGGGAAGCACTGGAGACAGAGGCAGAACCAGACTGAGGGATAGGTAACGCAGGTATGTGCCTAGGGTATCAAATTCTAAGGCTGGGAAATCTATTACTATTTTGTTTTTTAGTTTCACTTCTTTATTTTAACCACTTTATGTATTACTTTGCTAACACATGTACAAATTATCATACCCAAAGAATGTCCGGAATTGGAGTCTTAGCAGTTAATTATTAGATTTTCCTCGATGTTAATTATGGAGGTACCGTTTCTTTAACAGCTGGAGACAAGGCTTGGAGTTCCTTACATGGACTCCCTTGATGCAGATTTGGTCTCCCGCCGGGGACGGGAGTAATATGCAGCCGTTACCCGCACTTCGCCTAGATCCAATCTCCTGGCTCGCTGGCGTTCGGGCTGTGCTAGTAAAGGCAGGCGGCCATATTGCAAGTGACGTCAGTGATGTCATCGGTGGGGGGGAGCGAGGCCTTATGGGTAGCTACCGGTTACTATGGTGATCATCGCAGTGTGCCTTGTCACTGACACTCGCTTATTTACCGCGAGATTGGGCTTCTTTTTGTAGTCATTCGCGGGGGTTTTTTCCGATTCGCGGGTTGCTTTTAATTGGGCTATTTTTTCTGCCAGTCGCGTTTTTTTGGGCTTGTTGGGCGGGACTTGTGCTCTGTATCATGTTACAGTGATTGGCTGCTGCTGCTGCGATGAAGCCTGTCCATAGCAGGCGCACCCTATCCCTATATTGCAGCAGTAAGCCAATCAGAGCAGAATGCAAGTCTTGTTGATGCACACGACACATTTTGTGGGCAGATCCAACCAGCACAGCATCGCACGTGGGCGGAACGGGAAGGCCAGCAGCACAGCGTTGGAGAGCAACAGCAAAGGAATCCAGAGTGTGCAGCTACAGCCAAGTATCAGGAGGGAAGGAATTAGCATGTTGGGAGGGGGAAATGAGAGTGTGGGGGCCAGAGATGTGCTTGGTGGGGGGTGGGGAATGAGTATGTGAGGGCCAGAGATGTGCTCAGAGGGGGGAATCGGTGTGTGCGGGGCCAGAGATGTGCTCTGAGGGGTTAGGGAGGGGGGAATCAGTGTGTGCGGGCCAGAGATGTGCTCTGAGGGGTTAGGGAGGGGGGAATGAGTATGTGGGGGCCAGAGATGTGCTTGGAGGGGTTAGGGGGGGGGGGGGGGGGATGAGAGTGTGGAGGCCAGAGATGTGCTCGGAGGGGTTAGGGAGGGGGGAATGAGAGTGTGGGGGCCAGAGATGTGCTCAGAGGGGTTAGGGAGGGGGGGAATGAGAGTGTGGGGGCCAGGGATGTGCTCGGAGGGGAGAATCAGTGTGTGCGGGGCCAGAGATGTGCTCGGAGGGGTTAGGGAGGGGGGAATGAGTGTGTGGGGGCCAGAGATGTGCTTGGAGGGGTTAGGGAGGGGGGAATGAATGTGTGGGGGCCACAGATGCGCTCGAGGGGTTAGGGAGGGGGGAATGAGAGTGTGGGGGCCAGAGATGTGCTCAGAGGGGTTAGGGAGGGGGGGGAATGAGAGTGTGGGGGCCAGGGATGTGCTCGGAGGGGAGAATCAGTGTGTGCGGGGCCAGAGATGTGCTCGGAGGGGTTAGGGAGGGGGGAATGAGAGTGTGGGGGCCAGAGATGTGCTCAGAGGGGTTAGGGAGGGGGGGAATGAGAGTGTGGGGGCCAGGGATGTGCTCGGAGGGGAGAATCAGTGTGTGCGGGGCCAGAGATGTGCTCGGAGGGGTTAGGGAGGGGGGAATGAGTGTGTGGGGGCCAGAGATGTGCTTGGAGGGGTTAGGGAGGGGGGAATGAATGTGTGGGGGCCACAGATGCGCTCGAGGGGTTAGGGAGGGGGGAATGAGAGTGTGGGGGCCAGAGATGTGCTCAGAGGGGTTAGGGAGGGGGGGAATGAGAGTGTGAGGGCCAGGGATGTGCTCGGAGGGGAGAATCAGTGTGTGCGGGGCCAGAGATGTGCTCGGAGGGGTTAGGGAGGGGGGAATGAGTGTGTGGGGGCCAGAGATGTGCTCGGAGGGGTTAGGGAGGGGGGAATGAATGTGTGGGGGCCACAGATGCGCTCGAGGGGTTAGGGAGGGGGGAATGAGTATGTGGGGGCCAGAGATGTGTTCGGAGGGGGGTGGGGAGAGGGAAACGAGTATGCGAGGGCGTTAAATGCTATAAAAAATAAAAAGTTTCAATCTCACGTGTTTTGGGCTTTTTTTTTTTTGGAAAAAAGTGCTTGTTCTTTCATGAAAACCTGGCAACACTGCTTGTCAGCCATCTTAAACGGCTCAGGCAAGAGCTCGATTTAAAGACGAGCGAGAAAATCGTATAAGACTAACGACCTGGACAGTGAAGCTTTCACAAATTCCAAAAGTCATGCGCTTTGAGAAGGCTAATGCTGGGTATAATATGCCCAGGGCTTTTTGATACCATGGGCAGCTTGTAACCTCCCACACCCCACCCAGATGAAGTGCTGCTTGAACAAACGCATGGCACATTTATTGGAAAACTAACGGCCACAGGTTTACTGTAAATTGAGAAAATATTAATGCACCTGAGCCACGGTTGAGCTGGATTCCCTGCTGGGCAAAAACGGCCAGGCTGTGGCTTCGCTTTTCTCCCCACTCCCTGCTGAGCCCTCTAGGAACCAGCAGTAGCCCATGGAGGGAAGGAGGAAGGATTTGTCCTGGGTCCTCTGCCCTGTTTCCATGCTATGGCTTCATAAGTACCATAGGGACTGCAACCAGCAACCCACTTTATTTTATTCATAGTCCGCCTTACAGACACTTAAAAGCGGATTAGATTCAGGACAACTCCTTGGTGAACCAAGTAAAAAAGAAACCTGCAAGATGCGAGGGTACACTACCTTTTATTTACCCTTCGTCCTGAACACAAATATGCTAATAAAGCCTGAAGCACAGGTCCAGCAACAAACCTCTCGTACAAATTACCCAACGTGAGCAAAGCCACACTTGTACCTGCCTATATAGCCAGGGGATAAGGATATGCAGAAAATCTCACAGGGGAAGGCTCCATCTGGCATTGCTGCTCCCTGTGCCAGTTCTCTGTAACAAGACCACTTAGAACAAGAGTCAGCAATACAGTGCTGATGTCCTGGCACATGTCTTACCCGTGCTGTTAAACTGGATGCAGTACAATAATAATTTCCCGCAGTAGTCTGACTCTTGTGGCCCAGCTAGAAATTTTCTTTTAATAACCTTAATGATGGCTAACATAATTGCACCAAAATAGGTTTCTCATCCCACAGTTTCTTGACAATGAGGGGAAAAAGCTCTGGGGAAGATATTTTTGGCAATGCCTCCTAACCAGGCCTGGTAATATATCCCCAAACTTAAATACTTAGCTGCCTCAGTACAGAGACTGTGATCCTTCCTAGAACTCATTTGGCTAGTGAGGACTTATGGATCCCATAAGCATCTGCAGCTTTAGGTATTGGAGCCATACTGGTACAGCTCCCGTGGCTGCCTTTTGCTTAGCATGGTCAACAGCCTCAGTAGTTTGAAAATTGCTCATTAGTTTGGTAACCAAGGGTCCCATAAGAAGGTGGGCTGCTGCATCCCACAAGTATTATGGGCAGAGGGAGTATATCCCATACCACTACAAGAAAGGCCCTCAGGATTGATATTGGCTTCCCACTCTAGCCAACTGAAGGGAGTGTGTCTATTTGCCAAAGTATATGCTCCTACCCCCATAGTCAGTATTTACCCAGTGATCTCAGTTTCAAGCCTCTCCATCTTCCCATCTCATATCATCATAGCAGGGGTCCCAGAAGAGCATGTTTTGCCACACACACAAGCAACAGCTGTTAGGATAGCAGTGTGGCCCAGTTGGGCCCATAGTAAAGTGCCCTACCATGTATGCTGATTGGTTGCTGCTGCAGTAAGGCATATTTTAGGGAACACACCCAGAGAGCATACATGAGAAATGAGGGCCAAGGAGGTGAACCTTGCCTGTGCAGTATGTGGCTCATTTTCAATTTGTAAATGAAGGGGGATGGGGCAAGGGGTCCAAGGTTGACCCTTTAATGCAAGGAGAGGGGAAGGATTCAAGGCACTGAACCCTTTTTAAAATGCTGGGTGGCTTTATTATGTGTTCTGTTTTTTAACTCAGCTAGTTAGCACTGAAAATCAGGACTAGCTGATGAAACCGCTATGCTACATCAAGCTGGTCAAAATTTAGGAACATTTTCAGCAGCAAACCTAGCCTGTTAGATACAGCAGAAAATTAGTGAGTTGTGGTGGCCACACAGCTTTTTGAATATTGACCAAATATTCTGTTTGGAAAGGGCCTTTTTGAGTGTTTTCAGAACATTCCCGTGGAAAGCCACACTGACCCACTCTCCCAAAAGAAAAGAAGGGGTAAAACATTAAGAAAAACACAATTTTTAACAGAAAAATGGCAGCTTCTTACGAAAAATGTTTTCCTTTAAGTGAAGGGCTGGTTTGTAATTTCTTTATTGAAAAGAAAAAAAATTCACTAATACAGAACAGAAAATCTGTACAGCATGTTCCCCACAGCGGCTGGTCTAAAAATTTTCCAACACAAACACACAACTACTTGGGGCAAAGCCAATTAAAATGGTCAGTTCAACTGGAGATACAGAAGCTCAGAAAAAGTCTTACTTTGATCTGCAGATTTTTTTTCAAGTTCTCTCTCCTTTCCCTTATTTATAAAATACATAATATATATACACATACACACTGCACCATCTGCAATTTTAGGTGGTGTACAATCAAATGTAAACCAAACTCAAAAAACCATAAGTGGATGATAAGCCAACATACTGCATGTTCAGGACATTCTGGATCTCTGACTCCCCTAGAAAACATAAATGGCCTCCTGGCGCCATTTCTGACCTTATCCTGTTCACTTTCATTAGTGCTGTGTAGGAGACAAATGAGCTCTGAATTTCTCTGCACGCTGCATCCGTACAGGAATATCTGTTATAAACTGCATTGCGTGTCCCAGCACCACTGTTACATTACACTGAACAAACCGAACTCTTCCTCCAGCACACTTTAATGAAAGGTGATTTTTTTGTGCTTTGAATTTGGAATTTGTCCTCGGGATTTCAGTCTGCGGACAGCTTCCCGCATGTGTTTGGGCTGAAGAGGTGGCGACTCCCCCCACTTCTCACACACATCCAGGGCTACAGAGAAACAGGGACCCGGTAAGTGCAGCCGAGAGAGAGAAGAAAAAAAAAACAACAAAACAGCAAGTGTCAGAACCCAGAGAAAACAATTTCTGTCCTTTCAAACATCAGCAAAAAACCAAAGCCATAAAATGATATAATCCCCCACCGGCATTAAAACAAAACTGGACACCCACCTTCCTCTACTACTTCTCCCACAAAGACCTTGGCAATTCCAGACATGGCAATGACCACATTCTGAGAGATGGAGCAGCCTGTGATGGACTGGATCAGCTTCAAAGATAGAAAAAAAAATAAAAAAAATCAATGGAAATGTTTATTATACAGGAAAATGCGCTACAAGGTGCACAAGGGCCTTTCAGCTGTTAAAAGTGTGAAACTCTTTAGCAAACCTCACCATGCCCAAAAGTGATGTGATTCAGGGCGACTGTAAAGAAATGCAACCTGAGATACACCTGAATGTGCCCGGGGTCTCTCCTACCGATGGCAAAGGCTGGAATCTGTGGTTCTTGGGCCTGTCTCTCAGCATAGAGCTCGCAAAAGATCCTCTCTGCACCTTTGTGGGCAGAGGGGAATTCCAATTCACTATGTGACCTTCAAAATCAGAGACAGGAGCGGGGAGGGGGTGGCGTGAGTGCGCTGGTAATAAAACATCCAGACCACAAGGCACAGACTTATCTCATTGTTATAAATTCATGGGAAAGAAGCCGGGAGGGGATGCACAGAAGTAGCAATTAAAATACATTTCTTTTAGGTTATCACTAGACTAGTTACATCCTCAAGGTTTGGACTTCTGCAAGCTTGCGTCTGTTGGAAACAGTGATGGATTTAGGTTTGTGTCACCATTAGGCACTTTTGGTGCAGTGGGTACTCCCCACCATGGTAAGGTTGGACAACAGGGAACAGAAGATCCAAGGCACAGCCCCACAGTTTACTGCAGCAGCTCAAGAGTAGATTCTGTGAAAAAATTAGAAAATTCCGATGCACATTGGCAAACATTTCCATCCTATCATAAAAATAAAGTAGTTTTCCAAACTTGTGTCTGTATAAGTTTGTTTTTATCATTGGATGAGGAAAAGAAAATCACAAATACAAGGTCAGGAAAGATCTTGAGGATGGGGCAAGGAGGAGGAAAGGGCAGAGGAGGAGGAGGAGAGGATTTGGGATAGCAAGGATGGGAGATGGCGGGGAAGACTCATGAATCTGGGACAGAGGAAGGGAGGGAGGTTCTGGGACTGATTAAAGGAAGGAGAGAGTAGGAGGGGGTTCAGAGATTCTAAGATCAATAGGTGGGAGGGGAGGGAGCTTCCAGTATTTGGGAGAGAGAATCCAAACTGCAGGTGAGGGAGGAGGAACATAAGAACATAAGAACCTGCCATACTGGGTCAGACCAAGGGTCCATCAAGCCCAGCATCCTGTTTCCAACAGTGGCCAATCCAGGCCATAAGAACCTGGCAAGTACCCAAAAACTAAGTCTATTCCATGTAACCATTGCTAATGGCAGTGGCTATTCTCTAAGTGAACTTAATTAATAGCAGGTAATAGACTTCTCCTCCAAGAACTTATCCAATCCTTTTTTAAACACAGCTACACTAACTGCACTAACCACATCCTCTGGCAACAAATTCCAGAGTTTAATTGTGCGTTGAGTGAAAAAGAACTTTCTCCGATTTGTTTTAAATGTGCCACATGCTAACTTCATGGAGTGCCCCCTAGTCTTTCTACTATCCGAAAGAGTAAATAACCGATTCACATCTACCCGTTCTAGACCTCTCATGATTTTAAACACCTCTATCATATCCCCCCTCAGTCGTCTCTTCTCCAAGCTGAAAAGTCCTAACCTCTTTAGTCTTTCCTCATAGGGGAGTTGTTCCATTCCCTTTATCATTTTGGTAGCCCTTCTCTGTACCTTCTCCATCGCAATTATATCTTTTTTTGAGATGCGGCGACCAGAATTGTACACAGTATTCAAGGTGCGGTCTTCACCATGGAGCGATACAGAGACATTATGACATTTTCCATTTTATTCACCATTCCCTTCCTAATAATTCCTAACATTCTGTTTGCTTTTTTGACTGCCGCAGCACACTGAACAGACGATTTCAATGTGTTATCCACTATGACACCTAGATCTCTTTCTTGGGTTGTAGCACCTGATATGGAAGGAAGTGTCCCTATCCCTACCAAGCTCCAGTTCTGTTTCCCCTTGCATCCTCACCCCCTGTCTAACCTCCCACCCAATCTGGTGAACACATTTCCACCCGGCACTAACCCCTTCTCTCTCACCTACAGAGCACTACCCCCACCTGGTTTTCCCTTCACAAACATGTGCCCCCCAGCCCTTCCCCTCACCCCCACAGTGCTCTCTCTCAGTCCCTCAAAAATGATCTGCCTTTACTTTGTCTGCTTCAGGCTCACCCCCTTCCTGAATGATCAGAGGGTGCTGCATTAGAGAACAGAGGGATTTTTCTTTGCTATTTCTGCTCTACTCTTACGCCCACATCCCTCCTGTTCTTTGCAGGCTGCCCTAGAGGGGAAGGGCTGAAGCAGGAAGCTTCCCTCTCGGTTGCATCTGAAGCTCTCTGCTGAGAAAGTTTTAGCTCAGCTAGAAGGCAGCAAATCAGAAGACCTGCTGTTCCCCCCACCCCAGATTTCTGCCACTAGGCACAGCCCTAGTGGGCCTAACTAGCAAATTCAGGCCTGACTGGATAGCATTACAGACTAGGCGATTCTACCAATTTCCAATCAATATCAGATCAATGCAATGATGGCACTGGATATGGATGTAGCTAATATGCTAGCTTGTGACATAGTATTAAAAAACTTAGAATGAATAAATATGTAGATTTGTGATTTCCTCCATTTAGGGACCTTCATTTGAATGTACTTTCCCCTGCAATTTATCGGTGCATTTTATAATTGTTTATTATAATAAACACTGATAAATTCCAGGAGAAAATAAAATAAAAACTGAAGGTGAAGGTCCCTACCTATGCAACACGTAATGCAAAGGGAAACTTCAGATTTCTCTTGTTCCATGCTTTTACAATTTCAATGCTCTGAGATATTTGCTGTAACTGACGACTCTCTGCTTGTGATAGGAGGAAGAGCAGGGGCCTGGCAGACAGAATCACATCTTTAGGGATTTGCAGCAGTTTTCGCAGAGGCAGTGGGAGTTGGGGTGCGTGGGAGCCTGATTAAGGTGACCGTTACCCGTTTGATGGCTGCCTTAGGGAAAGCAGAGCGACGGTACATTTCATAGCGATTCAGCTGCTCTTCAGAAAAGGAAGAAACCAATATCCTGCAAGAAGGGGAAAACAAAACAGATGTTTCTTTCTTTTGGTGCATTTTGTTTTGTTTCTGTGTCAAATTTTATCCATCTCTTCTTGTGGTTTTATGGTTTAATTCTGGATATTGCTTAAGGCATTCTCTGGCTTGGGGAGGTGATTAATAAATATTTAAAATAAATACAATGGAGAAACAAAAATGATAAGATTATAAATAAAGCATATACAACAATGCGGAGGCAGTAAACACTTGAGTTTACTCATGCCTTTCTGCAGGCAAAACCCGCACCCGTGTGTTACGATACAAAAATCGGCAAACATCATAAAACGGAAATACATTAATACAAAATCCATACTACAATCAGATTCCTCCTCACACACTGGGGCAGGAACGGATTTGCAAACTAAACTCCCCCACCCCAAACACACATACTTATCCCATCTTTCCACTAAGAGAGAGAGAAGAAAATTATAAAAGCATAACCAGATACTCCCTTTCACCCCGGAATAATATAATTACCAAAACACACCCTTAAAAACTCCATAGCAACTTAGCAAAATATCTCTACAACCCATCCATCCCCCTCCAAAAAAACAAAAGTAATCTGCTAATTTTCTCATCACCTGCCCAGGAATGATCCATCTCTGCAGGCAGGAGGCAGAGTCACAGCAGCCAACAGCTGGGGCAGGCTTGATCTTCCATGTCACCAGCTCGGGTGGGTGACAATTCCAGGCCTCCACAGGGTCCTGTGTGATAGCAATAGCTTCTCCTCCTCTCCTGCAGTGAGGCCTCACTGCAGGAGAGGAGGAGAAGCTTGAACAGCAAACTTCCTGCCTAGGTTAACTGGGAAGGTGACACCTAGAAAATACACAGAGCATGCCAATCCGACAAGACTAGGAAATAAAATACACTCACTGCATTTTCTGGATTTCATCCTCATCCACCTTCTGCTTTCTCTCTTTCTTTTCTTTTACTTCTATTTTCATCTTCTTGGCTTGGGATGACTGCAATGCAGAATCCTCCTTTTCATTTCTTTCTGTTGCTGCTGTCGTCGCCGCTGTTGTGACTGCTGCTGCTGCCGCCGCCACCACAGTCGTCGTCACCACCGAGGCTGAGGAAGATTCAGGGGCCTCCTGTGTCAGTACCTGCTGGGACAAGAGTCAAGTCCTGTCTTTAACCAATACACAGTTTACAGGAGCCCTACAGCACATTATGCCATGATCACTGCAATTGTTAATTATTAGTTCTTACTGAGAAAATTTCTATTGACACCCTCCTTTGTAGTGTTAATATCATTGTTCAGCTAAAGGGTGATTTTTAAGAAAGAAAGCAGACAGCAGCTAAAACCTCCACAGTCTTCCAGGCATCTTCTGTGAGCCAACATCAGTGTTCTGTTTCCTCTCTCCAAGGAAAACAAATGAGTTTGTTTCACCTCTAGGCCTCAGATTCAAATCCACTTCAAGTCAGTATTGACCAAGGACCGTAACCATTTTTGGAATTTGTGTAAAGTGCTTTGTTGGTCTTAAGTCAGTTTCCAGTCCACTGACCATCTCAACAGAGAATTTGAAAACTTAGAACAGCTTAAAAATGATTTTTTTTTTCATTTGAGCAATGGGTTCCCAACATTTTTTGGGGAGGTAACCCACTTTCAAGCTGAAACAAAATTAGAGACCCCTATCATTAAATAAAATGCTAAAGCTATATGCTTAACAGCAGCCTTAAATTGCTCTGCTCCTGATTTTCCTGACTGAATGGCCACATTGGAGCCCTGTCCTGTGACATACCTGTAAGTCATTCTTATCCCCAATATGGGAACATTTGCCCAATAGGTAATCCCTCCATAACATGGCTAAAAGACAGCATGGGAGATGCTTAGACTATTATCTGGCCTGTACCTGCTATGGGGACAAATGGATGACCTCAGTGACCAGTGCTGACAGACTGGCATCTTTCCCCAAATATTTTGAGGGCATTTTCAGAAGCCATGTACCCAGGTTTGCTTTGAAAATTGCCCACATTGAGGAAGTGAGTTCTGGGGGGAGGGGCGGGATTAAGGCAGGAAATGCAACAACATGCAAGTTTTGCATTCTTAAAACTGTGTGCACTGTTTTCCTTAGAAACAGCACCTGCTGGAAAAGCAGATGCAAATATCCATGGGTACTTTTTCCCTGGATAATTTTCAAAGGGAAAAGCTGCCACTTTCCTTTTGGAAACTGGTGCAAAGCCCATAGCTAAAAGTACCTGCAGACTTTGCATCAAAACATAATTTCCAAATTGCCCCATTTAATTTGGAACAATTGAAAAGAAACCTACTTTTTCTTTTGCTTCCTCCTCTGTGTCCATTTTGGAATCAGCAGCTGTCTGCGATGCACCATCTTCAGTAGAAGCCAACGGTGCAGCCTCTCCGACGGCAGTAGATGCAGAGTCCAAGATGGCAGTAGGAGGTTCTTGGGCTGGTGCTGAATCTCCTCCCTTCTCGCTACTCTGCTCACTTGCTTCTTCCATCCCAAGCTCCCCCTGCCAAAGCAAAATTTCACTCAGAAACAGAACCACGGTAGGTAAACAAATTTTGCATTTATACCATATTTTTTGCTCCATAAGATGCACTTTTTTTCCCCCCAAAAGTGGTGGGAAAAACATCTGTATGTCATATGGAGCGAATATAAAAAAAACCAAAAACACCCCATCCCAACTCTTTAAAGTTAATTAACTACAACCCCCCCCCAAGACTTGCCAAAAGTCCCTGGTGTTCCAGCAGGAGTAACCTCCTGCACACAGGCCATCGGCTGCCAGTATTCAACATGGCGCCGACAGCCTTTGCACTTACTAATCTCACAGGGGCTACCGGTGCCATTGGTCAGCCCCTGTCACGTGGTAGGAGCAATGGACAGCCCACAAGATGGCTGCCATTAAGCATATAGCTTTAGCATTTTATTTAATGATGGGGATCTGTAATTTTGGCACCAGTAGCCCCTGTGAAATAGTAAGGGTGAAGGCTATTGGCACCGTTTTGAATACTGGCAACAGTCGGCCTAAGTGCAGATCTCTCCCGGACCCCCGCTGGACCACCAGGGACTTTTGGCAAATCTTGGGAGGGGAGGGGAGGGGTTGTAGTTAATTAACTTTAAAGGAATGGGATGTGGTGTTTTGTTTTGTTTTCCAAGAGAACAACAAACGTTTTCTGATCCACGGAGCGGACAGAAATGGCCCTCCCCAGACCCGAAAATTAAATGGGGACCAAAAAAAATGTTATGCCCTCCCCTAATTTGCTCCATAAGACACACTGATGCCCAAGAACAGAGCCGATTTAGCACACCTTTATTTATTTTTTTAAATTTTCCTGCTCTGAATCCTAGATGCGTTTCATGGTCAGGTGCCTCTTATGGAGCGAAAAATACAGTAGTTTAAAACCACATCAAAATAACACTTTTCTTTCACAATGCTATTATTAATATTATTATTTTTAATTAACCCTCCCCTAAACAGCCTATTGCGACATGTCTGGATCCAAGTTTACAGAAACAAAGTGTTTGATTTAACTGACGTAGACCCACGTCTCCATCCAACAAAGGGGTTAGGTTCCTCAGCATCTGGTTTCATGTTCCATCCATTTGCTGCTTTCCCCACTGGGTTTGTACAGCTTTCCTTTAATTCAGGGCCAGGCAGAAGGGTTTTACTTGCATTTTAGACAGAACAAACACTTTTCACTGCCCTGAATTAAAGAGGAGTGGTGTTCCCTTCTGTACCTCTTCTCTGAGCTCCCTCCACTTCCCAGCAGGTGATTTCACACCATCTACTGATGACTGCAGACGTGGCCTAAGAACAGGCTTATCTGGGTCTTAATGTCAGCTATAGGCAGGCAATCACTCTAGATACAGCCCCCCCCCCCAAATAATTTAAAGTCACTTGGAGAAAGAATCGGTACTAATTTTTTCTGAAACTAAGATCAGAGGCCTGACGTGAAGGTACAAACTTAGGACCTGATTTTCTAAGGCTTTTCTCCTATTCTATGTAAAAAATGCTTAGTAAATGAAGCCCTCGGGAGATAAGGAAATGCCTTCAGTACCTGAATATAATCCGCTTTGCAGTGTCTGAAAGGCGGAATATAACTCAAATACGTGTGGAGGAGAACGTGTGAGAAAGGACATCAAGGCTCAGGATGTGATTCGGATCTGGTATCCCGCTGGAGAGAGAAGCGATCGCCAGCCGATGCCTGGACTCTGCCCTACCGATCCCCACTGGTTTTGCCTAGATCCGATCTTCTTTCATCCCGCTGTCGTAGTTTCGTCAGCACTAAGAAAAGCAGACGGCCATATTGGCAGTGACATCACTGCCGACAGCGGAGAAGACAGAGGCATTATGGGTACCTACGGCCCTTTCTTCCACGCCCCCGGTCCGGTCTTTGATCCTTGTGTCCTTTGCTCATTGGCTTAGCGTTTGCCTACCTTGCCGAGCCTCTTCATTGGTTTAAAGAAAACCTTTTTGCCCAATGAGCGTGCGTCATTAGTTGCGCCCTCTCCTCTCCGGCGCCGCGCGCTGTTGAAGTTTTTTTTTTTTTTGCGGGCTCTTTTCCCGCAGTTGGCAGGCAGGGATCCGAAGTTGTCGGCTTTGTTTTATTTTGTGCTCATGGGAGCCGGCGGCGGTAGTAGTAGCAGCGGAATGAATTAAAGTTGCAAGGCTTGGGAGTTTTGGGGTTTTTTTTAATTTTGGGAATATAAAGGGGAGGCAGCCAAGCCGGTCTGGTCAGGTTCGCCATGTCGGCGAGGCGGAAGACGGGGAAGGGACCAGCGGTGCCACTGCACCAGCAGTCTCCGAGGGAGGCTGAGGAGGAAGAGGCGGAGGAGGAGGAACGAGGCCCGGGGCCGGGCCCGGGCCAGGGCCCCGGAGCGATGGTCTGGGCCCTGCTCGTGCTGTTGGCTGCCGGGCTTGGAGCGCAAGGCTGGTTGCTTTCTCGACAAGGGGAGTCTCAGCGACAGTTTGGGGACTCGATGCAGCTGTTACGGAGCCGCCTTCAGGGGCTGGATGGGTTGCGGGAGCAGGTACAGTAGGAGGGAGAAGCGGGGTGGAATTGTGGCACACTGAGGAGAGGGGGGTAGAAGGAATGGGGACACTGACGACGATTTAGAGTAGAAGAGTGTCTGGGGGTATTAAAGGAGAAGAGTATTAGAGAGTGGCGGGCTGTGCCTGGGATTGATGCATATTGTATATCTGAAAAAAAAATGGACTTGACCGTGCGTAGCCAACCTTACATGCACTTTGATGTGGTAGTGCTGAATTTGTGATCCTTTGCTTTTCCAGGTACTAAGCACAGTGGAGTTGGGACAGAGAATGACCGACATGGAAGTGGCCCAGACTCTGTCTGAGCAGAAGCTGGAGAAAGCCACCAGTGCTGCAGAGCAGGTCCTTTCCTCTGATCCCATTGCTAAACTATCTGCCTTGCAGTCAGAGGTGAGACGTAGCCTTGGTGATATCAGGAAGGAATTCCCTTCCAGGGCAGACCTAGATCTGCTCCAGAGCAAAGTGGCGAATCAGGACTCTGTGGATCTGGAGAAGATGGGGCAGACCATGGTTGATGTTCTGGAGACCACTTCTCAACTAAAAGAGAACATTTCTCAGATCTCCAATTCACTCTCCAAATCTTTCAACACCCTGGAACAAACACAGCAGAGCTTGCAGGACTTGCAGCAGAAGCAGGAAGTGATCAGTAAAGAAATCAATGAGGGCATGACCTCCTTGGCAGCCAGGATGGTAGTGCTGGATGCAGGTCTAAATCGGACCCTACGACTGTTCGAGGATATGAGCACACAGCTGGAGGACACGGAAGAGTTAATGACTGCCCTGAAAGAAACAAGAGAGAGCTCCAGCTCTCAGCAGCTGGAAGAGCTTCGGTAAGGAGCAACTGCATAGTGGTGGTATCATCACCTGATGAGCAGAGATTAAGACTCCTGTTGTATAGCAGGTCAAACCATTACAGCCTTTCCTGCAAGCTTAATTAAGAATATTTGAGTTCCTTACTCGCAGAATATCAGGAAGAGGCTTCTTATCTATATAACTGTGCTCCAAGGGTAACTGAATAATTAAAAAAAAAAAAAAAGCATGGGAGAAACACAGAGTATCTCTAGTGGAAAGGTGGTGAGGAGGGAGGCTGGGGATTGGCTGGCGTCTGTGGTGTTGCACCATGGGGCAGGCTGGATGCACCTGATGGTCCTTGTCTGCCATCCTGTTCTATGTCAGTGGCTGGCGTTAATTTCAGCCGGCACCGGGAAAGCGCTCAGAAAAGCAGAAAAAAAACTGCTTTTCTGTACACCCCCCGACTTAATATCATAGCGATATTAAGTCGGAGGCCCCAAAATTTAAAAAAATTAAAAAAAAAAATTAAAAATCTGCCCGCGGGTTGGAAGACGGACGCTCAATTTAGCCGGTGTCCGTTTTCCGAACCCATGGCTGTCAGTGGGTTCGAGAACAGACGCCGGTAAAATTGAGCGTCGGCTGTCAAATCCACTGACAGTTGCCGCTTCTGTCAAAAAGGAGGCGCTAGGGACGTGCTAGTGTCCCTAGCGCCTCTTTTTACCGCGGGCCCTAATCTACATACCTGTGCTTTCTGAATCGCGTGCCCAGAAGAGTGGCCTGTGCGCATGTCGGGAGAGCGGGAGCTCGCCGGCTCTCCCGCACGTTTTTCTGTTTCGGCCTGTATTATATAAGTATGGTTAGTCATATTCAAGCACTACTTTAAAGTTATTTTAAGAAGACTGATTTTTAAAATACTGTGCAAAATTGTAGCTTCCAGTGGTGATTGAGTGCAGGATTCATTCTGAAGCAGCTTTCTTGACATCCAATAGTAAACCACCTGCACATACCTCTGTACCGTGACAGTCTTAAATTTAATAAATTCATTATTTGCTCAAGTATTTGCTGCAGTTTAATTGTGACCTTCCTGTGTTTCTAGAGAGCTGATCCAGCAGCTGCAGAAGGAGAAGTCAGCAGCGGTGGAAGAGGTGAGCTCAGTCCGGCGCCAGGTGGCGGATCAACGCAGAGAACTGGAGGGCAAGGCAGTGGACCTGGAATCTGCCCTTGGCATTCTGCAGGCTCGCGTGGTACAGGTAAGGGCAGTGACAAATTTAGCTTTGTGTCGCCCTTAGGTGCCATCAGTGATTGCACCTTTCCTCCCTCCCTGACTCCATTTCCCTCCCGCTTTGGAGCTCATGGCAGCAGCAGTTTGCTGCCCCAGGATATTTGCCCATGTAGGCAGAGTGGTAAAGTTGGCTCTTGGTGACAAGTGAATTGCTTGAATGTGTGTATTTAGACGTGTTTATTAGACATCGTGCTTGCTGCAAGTTTGTTTTTTCATTGGAAGTAAAGAGAAAAGAAAGGAAAAATGATTCCTATGGCTGCCACTCATTGTGACCCTGGTTCCCTCCTTGGGCATACCCCGAGAGAGTGGGGTAGGGTGTTTTTCCTGCTACTCTAGATCAGGGCATTGAATTATCTAGCATGGGCCTTACGATAGTAATAAATATGCACCAGAGGCACGTTGCACGGATTACAGATCTTAAATGCAAATTTCTCACATCTTATCTTCCTCTCTTAAAATGTGGTGGTGGATTTTATTCTTCTGGTATTTACTGTTGGTCTGCAGAACCAATTAAAAAAAATAATAAATGGAGGGAGGTTGAGAGGAAACGCTCCTTTACCATGCCTGGAATCGTCCCCAGCGGAGGCGATTGACAGAATTCACGCAGCCTTGGGAGATATGTGAAGGGCGCTGGTACGGCGACAGAAGATGACGAATGGAATGGGGAGGGAGGGAGGGCGGGAAGCCTGCACTGAGCAGGAATTTTAACTCCATTTGAAATACGTCAGAAGTAAACATAATTTGAAGAAATGGACACCGCTCCTGAAAGTAAGATGTAACGAGGTTATCTCTGTGGAGGAGGCAGTGAGATATGATTAAAATTCAGGTGGTCCTAGTGAGATGTGATAGCATGGTGTTCATGGGCACCGTGCTGGGCTTCAGATGAGACAAGGCCCTGTCTTGGACTTTGGAGACCTTTTGGATTCACCCTCCCCCGCTCCACCAAAAAGGATAGGGCTGTTGAGAGGCTGCCGTGCAGGGTCAGAAACTTGTCCAATACATTTTTTTTTTTTTTTTTAATCTAGCTACATTGTTAACCTCGACCACATCCTCCAGCATCAAATTCAACAGCTTACCGTATTTTTCACTCCATAAGACGCACCTAGGATTCAGAGTGGGGAAAATAAATAAATAAATAATGGTATGCTAAACCGACTCTGTTCCTGGGCATCTGGGCGTCTTATGGAGCAAATTAGGGGAGGCAATACAATATTTTTTTGGTCCCCATTTCATTTCCGGGTCTGGGTAGGGCCATTTCTATCCACTCCCCGGATCAGAAAACGTTTATCGTCCTCTTTGTTGGGAAAAAACAACAAAAAAAATCCCATCCCTTTAAAGTTAATTAACTACAACTCGCCAAGACTTGCCAAAAGCCCCTAGTGGTCCAGCGAGGGTCTGGGAGAGATCTCCTGCACTCGGGCCGTCAGTTGCCAGTATTCAAAATGGCGCAGATAGCCTTTGCCCTTACTATGTCACAGGGGCTACTGGTGCCATTGGTTGGACCCTGTCACATGGTAGGAGCAATGGACGGCCCACAAGATGGCTGCTGTTAAGCGTATAGCTTTAGCATTTTATTTAATGATGGGGGTCTGTAATTTTGGCACCGGTAGCCCCTGGGACATAGTAAGGGCGAAGGCTATCGGCGCCATTTTGAATACTGGCAACCGACGGCCCGAGTGCAGGAGATCTCTCCTGGACCCCTGCTGGACCCACAGAGATTTTTGGCAAGTCTTGGTGGGGTCAGGAGGGTGGGGGTTGTAGTTAACTTTAAAGGGCTGGGATGGGGATTTTTTTTTTTTTTTTATATTCGCTCCATAAGACGCACAAACATTTTCCCCCACTTTTGGGGGAAAAAAGTGCGTTTTGTGGATCGAAAAGTACGGTAATTGTGCATTGACAGAAAATATGTTTAAAATCTGCTACCAATTCATACAGGAGTAGGCAACTCGATCCTCAAAGTGCCACAAACTGGTCTGGTTTTTGTGATATCTGTAATAAATATGCATAAGGTATATTTATTTAAAATTTGGATACTGCCTATTAACATTCCTAGGCGGTTAACAAGGTACCATTTGAAAAGATACATTTGCATGCACTGCTGGCATTATATGCAGAAAGCTCAAGCTTTATTCTCTGCCTTTTCAAATAATTCATAATGCTCTATTTGCTTTTTCGACTTCGGTAGTGACTTCTAATATGGAATTTAGCATTGTGCATGTATAGTTAGGATTATTTTTCCCTCTGTGCATTGCTTTACACTTGTCCTCATTAAATTTCATCTGCCATTTTATTTTATTTATTTATTTTATTTAAGGTTTTAATATACCGGCAATCATGAGAACATATCTTGCTGGTTTACATGAAACGGGAGTGCATTAAATACATCAAACTAGAACTGAGGTGACCGAAGGTACAGTTACAATTAACAAGGGTAGCAAAACTTGGTGAAGAGGAAGAAATAGGAAAGAATAAAATGGTTAAACGATATACAAGTCAAATTACAAGTTATGTGCAAATGGCATGATTAATGGCTGGATGTTTTAGAGGAGTCCTTGGATTGTGTCATTAAATTGTGTCTGGGAAAGCTTGCTTGAATAACTTTTGATACTCAAATCTTCAGTTTGCTCAGGTTTGATTTTGAAGAATATTTATCCATCTGCAGATTTGATCGCACCACTCATTGCTCCGGATCATTAATGGATAAATTTAAACATTGGTCCCAGTTCCAATCGCTGGGACACTCCACTGTTTACCTCTTTCCATTGGGGGAAACTGGTCATTTAGTTCTACTCTTATGTGCTTACTCTGCTTCCTCTCTTTCAACAGTTACCAATCCACAATAAGACAGTGCCTCTTATCCCATACCTTTCTGATTTCCAGAGCCTCTCATGAAGGACTTTGAAATGCTTTCTGAAATCCAAATACAGTGTTTGATTTACTCACTCGTATCCACGAGCTGATTTTAAACCAGTGTTTCCCCACCTTTTCAAGCTTAAGGTGCATGTACATTAAAAAAAAAAAAAATGTGTGGCACATCATTCTCCAGAGCTGGCCGTGCAGACATGGAAAGGATTCATGGCCAAAAGAAGTGCTTCAGAAGCAGTGAAAGCCTCATCAGTGCCTCCTCCCTCCTTTTGTTTTAAAATTTGGAAGAGAAAAAAAGACACACATGAGCTTGTCTTGTTCGACCAGCTTTCTCTTTTGCAAGTGCAGAAGAGAGAGGTCTGTGTGGTGCAGACAGCTAGTTTAGTTAGTTACCTTTTGCAGCTGTTTGTGGCTGTTAAAACTCCTTCACTGCTGCTGCATCCAGTGCTCCTTGCATGCTGCCCCCATCTTGCTTAGCCTGGAAATAAAGGAGGAGGCTGAAGAGGGGATGATGTGCTCTGCGTGCTGCACATTAGCACTCTCCAGGCCGCATGCTGGAGTTGGGAATAAGATGCATGCATGATTACACATTGTTCTCAGAAAGGAGTTCCTAAGAGCCATCATTGGTGTCATGCTGAGGCCAGAACCCAGGTACTGGCTTGGATCTAAGCATCAGGCAGTGATGACCTTTCCTTGGTGCACACCAGTGTGCCATGGCACCGTGATTGGGGGAAACAGATTTACATATTCAGAGAATTCTATTAGATCAATAAGGCACAACTTCCCTTTGCTAAATCCATGCTGACTTATCCATATGACCAGTAATTTTGTTCTCAATAGCTTTCACAATTTTAACCAGCACTGACATCAGTCTGTAGTTATCTGGATTACCCCTGAAGTCCTTTTTAAAAATTGCCATTATGTTGGCTACCCTCCAGTCCTCAGGTATAATGGCAGATTTGAATAATAAGATACAGATTACCAGGAGTAGGTCTGCAACTTCATATCTGAGTTCCTTTAGAGTTCTGGGGTGAATACCATCAAGTCCCAGTGCTTTGCTCCTATTTAGTTTGTCAGTTTGCTCTAGCACTTCCAAAACCAGGAGTCTGGACTGATCCGTGGTACCACAGGAACGAAAATTATAAGGTAAGAACCAATTTTCTTATCATACATAAACATGGCCATCAACTAAATGTTTCTTTAAACAAAATCAGCTTTAACTGCTTTCTAAAATCCTTTACATCAGTCTGAAATCTAAGCTGATCGGGAAGGGAGTTTGTATCTCTTCCTCTGAATCGTCACCTAGAAAGAATGGATCCAGCGCCGTAGGTATTTCTGCATATCCAAGTGGGCTAACATGGCAATTAATGCTACTTTATTCCAGACGCAGGAAAATGATGCCATCGCACTGCAGTGCTATGAAGTGAGCCACTGGGCCTGCCCTCATCTGTTTTGATTTTTATTTCCCATCAGGGCAGACACAGTGGGATCTCATTGGCCCTTTTTTTTTTTTTTTATTTCCCAGAGAGGTCTCACCTACCCCATTCCCCTCATCTGTCTCCATGCCCTGTACAGAGACTGGGAAGGGGGAATCCTCATTTTCAACTCCTTTTAGTATATTGCAATCTGCACTGCCCTTGCCTAAGCAGCGTCACATCTTCCTGGAACACAGCAAGGCTCTTGGCCGGCCCACGGTTGTTCTGTGAGCAGCACGTGATGCTCTGCGAGTGGGAATGAGACCCTTGCCCTTGCAGTGATTATAACAGCTCTGGGCAGCTCTTCCTCTCTAGGCTTCATCCTCTATGTCTTTGACCCAGGGTCTCTCTTAGAGTTTCACACTTAATGTGTGTTTAAAATATTTTGTTATGTTCTTAACAGGTGGAGACTAGAGTGGCGAGTCAGAACGTGCAAGTGCTTGGGGCTGTGCAACAGGAGCTGCAACATCTGAAGAAGAAGCTGGACGAGATGGAGAGCAGCCTCCGGCAGTGTGAGAGCAAATCCCAGCATTGTGTGTGTGTGTGTGTGTGGCCGTCTTTCGTGCACTGGTCATCTGAAGGCTCGCTCTTCAGGGTTACATCAGGGCTTCCTTGATCCTTTTTGGGGAGGGACATCTAGTGCCTACTGACGGACAGTAGTGAAAGCTGAAGTGCCATAAACAAAGCATGGGCAGGCAGACACATCACAAACCAGGAACTGCATGGCAAGCAGCCAGTGCACGCTTCACACAGAGGGCGCTTACTACCCCGGCATGGATTACATACATCGCTCTAGAGCTCTTACTAATTTTAATTCTGTTGTGATTACCCCCCCCCCCCCCCCCCACACACACACACACACACACACCAAGGGAGCAAGTCATTGCCACGGGTGCTGGATTTTTTGTTTTTAAATGTACATAGTAGACAAGGGCAGGAAAAATAAAAGTCCCATCAGCCCTTCTAGTCTGCCCAGTTATTCTTGCGCATACTACAAAAAATATCCCAGCTGGAAATGACTCTTCATCCAAGTCGGGTTTTATTTTTGATTCTCTGCCCCTCAGGATAGATGAGCATAAAAGTTCCCATACTCAATTCGGCACCCAGGCTCTCGTGCCCTCCGTGTCTTACTGCCAAACTTTGGAATAATCTTCCCCGTGAGCCTTGCTAAACAGTACTTGGCCATCACCAACGTGCCGTCGCTGACCCGTTGGTTTGCAGGGAGTTGTAGTCTGCTGGTACCAACTCGCCTACGCTCTGGGCCTCCTGTAATGCTATGTTGTCATGTTTCCTTCATCTGCCCTTTTGTTTTCTGCTTATTGCATCTCGTCTTGTCTTTGATCTTGAAAGAGTGAAGGATGAGTTCTGTGCAGTACTGCATCCCCTAACTCTGCTTCAACCACCAATGTCATGTAATAGGAGCAGATAAAGACCCTTAGACCCATCTTTTCTGCCCGCTATCATTCCTGGTACAAAGCCATAGACCCAGTTGATCTCTGGCCTTCCCATCATATCTTTGCCATTGGGGATCCTCTGTTTATGACAAACTTTCTTGAATTCTGTTACCACAGTGGTCTCCACCACCTCCCTAAGACCATTCTATGCCTTTACCTCTCTTTCCGTGAAGAGAATTTGCTGACACTGCCCTGTATACATTATCCACAGGGTGGCGCCCTGATACCACCTTTCACTTCATGCTTATGTTTTCCGCCAGCTTCTAGTAGGAGCAGGGTGCCCTATAAAATGCAGATTTCAGGATAGTACATGATTCTGGAAGAGAGTGGCACCCAATATTCTGCATAATGTACAGAGTTTAGTGAAACTCTGGATGTTTTCATCCCCTGGCTGGAGAAGACTAGAATTTTCTAGGATTTTAGAGACAGGTGAGCAGAGCAAGCTTAGCGATAAGCTCTGTGTTCCATAAATTAATTTTTTTTAAAAGCAGTAATAGCACATTCAACAGATTTATTTATTTATATTCCGCTTTGACACTTCAAAGTGGATTACATTCAGGTACTGTAAGATCTTTAGAGACAGAGCTGCGTTGAAGTTGGTCTGGAATGCACTGCAAGATGACAGCTCTGGCTGCAGCTGTGCGCTCTTGTTGCTTGGCTTAAAGCTTGCACCGGTTGCCAGCTCTGGACACTTGCATAAGAACATAAGAAAATGCCATACTGGGTCAGACCAAGTGTCCATCAAGCCCAGCATCCTGTTTCCAACAGTGGCCAATCCAGGCCATAAGAACCTGGCAAGTACCCAAAAACTAAGTCTATTCCATGTTACTGTTGCTAGTAATAGCAATGGCTATTTTCTAAGTCAACTTAATTATTAGCAGGTAATGGACTTCTCCTCCAAGAACTTATCCAATCCTTTTTTAAACCCAGCTATACTAACTGCACTAACCACATCCTCTGGCAACAAATTCCAGAGTTTAATTGTGCGTTGAGTAAAAAAGAACTTTCCGATTAGTTTTAAATGTGCCCCATGCTAACTTCATGGAGTGCCCCCTAATCCTTCTATTATCCGAAAGAGTAAATAACCGATTCACATCTACCTGTTCTAGACCTCTCATGATTTTAAACACCTCTATCATATCCCCCTTCAGTCGTCTCTTCTCCAAGCTGAAAAGTCCTAACCTCTTCAGTCTTTCCTCATAGGGGAGCTGTTCCATTCCCTTTATCATTTCGGTCGCCCTTCTCTGTACCTTCTCCATCGCAATTATATCTTTTTTGAGATGCGGCGACCAGAATTGTACACAGTATTCAAGGTGCGGTCTCACCATGGAGCGATTATGGATAAGCCAGGTCTAATATGCAAACCTAAACACTACAACATGAAATATGTAAAAGAACAATCTTACATGTGTGTGTTTTGTCTCCCCTGGCAGGTTTCTCTGGAGAAGTGGAGACATTCTGTGAGACCATAGCAAACTGTGGCTGGCCGCACGTCCGTGAAGTCATCTTCCCCCACCGTCTACTGAGGGAGCCTGCAGTTACACTGGGGGTCTCTGGGCTGAGTGCCCAGGGCCCCGTGGGAGTATCAGTAAAAGCCGTGGATGTGATGGATTCTGGGTTCAAGGTCCAGATCAGCAACCTAGGTGACCACCATCTGTCCAGTGTGAAAGTCACATGGATGGTGTGTGCTTAATGCAAAAGGGGGGGGGGAGGGAAGAGGATGTGGCAGGCAGGCAGGGGTCATTGACTGACTGGGGAATTAACAGGAGCAACGTACTGGGAAGACTGGTAACTATAGCTTAGGAAAAGGATTTATAAAAACAATGGTGGTTAAAGGTACTGTGATTGGTTAGATAGAATCATGTGATTGCACTGAGTAATTGGTATATTGGGAAGCCCTTGGCCAATGGAAAGGCAGCTTAAAAATGCATTGGATGAGGTCGCGCTGCACTGTCTTGACTGAAGGCAAAAGGTTAACTTTTGAGTGACTAAGAACTTGGAGAAAACAACATTGTGTTAAGACATCGTATATCGTGATAGTATTAACTTCTGGAGCACGTGACTCAGCTTCCTGGCGGTCATGGGACATTCATCATGGGAATAAATTTAACATTCTGGTGGTATGAATATTTATCATTGGAAAACAATGTGCTTGAAGGGCTAAAAATCTTATATTTTTGTATATAGATCTTAAATTTTGTAAAAAAATCTTTTCATTTTAATCTGGAGCTTCGCAGAGCACATGAAACCAAAGGGTTTTTTTGTTTTTTTTTTTGTGTGTGTTTTCAAGAAATATTACAACATTTTTTTTTTTTTTTTTTTTTAAATCAAGTTCTATGCCTTTGAAAAATCTTAGGGTGCACCTGAAGACCTTATTTGCTAGTTTATAATTTTCTTAGGTAGGTGTGGAGGTGGATTCCTTTCTTTGAACTCTCGCTGCTGGCAGATGTTACCTGCTTTGAGCCATATTCCTGCTGAAGTTGTACTGAGGATTTTCTGCCCCGGAGGATGCTTGAATTTTGGGGGTGGTGGAAGTGAAAGGAACTTTATATAGCTGTGTTGCCTGGAGCTAGGTCGAGGGTGCTACGATAGGCTCCTGCCCCATATTTCACACTACCTTCCATCCATGTCCTGGGATCAGCAATTGCAAATATGTAGGGGATGTGGTTATTTTTTTTAAAGCTGAATTTTTAGTTTACTGACTTTTTGTTCTCTAGCCTTTCATATATTAGGAATCTCACCATTTAATAAAGTAGCGCCTGCCTGTGGTTCATAGTTCGAATGCTGGCAATTTGAGAACTGTTTGCTTATAAGTATTTTGCAAATGTTTTATGTTGCTCTGGTGGGGTATGTGTACTTTTTTTTTTTTTTTTGAAACTTTGATTTTCAGGGTGGGCCACAAAGGCACTTCCCGTTTTGGGATCCACCAGTAAAGTTGCCCTGGTCTAGTCACCTTAGTGCCTGTTCTCTCCCCATACTGCTCATGGCCCTTGCCATAAACTTAATGGGCAGTGAAAGGGAATTCGCTACTCTTGGACCTTGGGCTGTTTCTTTTCCTGCGTTTGTAGCTACTGTAAGAGCTTTTATAACTATGGCACACAAGGGTGCAAGGAAAGCCATGCCATGGCCTGAGGTCGCATCTTTCTTGAATGACTACTGAAAAGTGACCCTGGGAAGTATGCTCATTGTAGTCCTAATACCTTTTTTTATAGTGCATCTTATTTTTTTAAAAAGCAGTGGAAATAGATTAAAAATCTCAGAATAAGAAGGAAAAAGAAACGAGAAGCGTCAAAATCTAGGGCATCTGCTATTTCCAGAATCCTGTCCACACTTGTGCGTTAAACTTGTAAATGTGCTGAATCGTATAAATGTCTTGTCCATTTTTTTTTTTTTATCTCATGTGTCCTCTTAGGCAGATTGTGGAACAAGGTCTGCAGAGGTGGAGGGGCTGTGGTTTAGAAAAAACACGTGTATGCAATAAAACCCTGACCAAAGATTTTATCTTTGTAGCACACGAGCAGTCTTCTACAATGAGCAGGGAACTTGTTTTAATAAAATGAATGACAATCGATTTAAAATGAAGTTCTTACTTTTTACGTGAGGAACAAATGCATCTGGATGTGTGTCTCCCTTTTTCGAGCAGGACTAGAAGCAGAGGCCTCTTTCCCTGCACCAGTAGGTGTTGCTGTAGTCTTATGAAACAGGAGCGTAAGTTTAAAGGATGCTAAGCTGCCACAGCCAGCAGTGGGATGCACAGCGTCTGAGGAAGTAAAGTCATCCCTGAGCAGCGTTTAGCTTGCTCCTGTCACCTTAGCAGTTTTTGGCTTTGTCTGACTCAAAACCACTTTTGCATGAAGCTGGGTGGGCTCTGGCTGAAGTTTCTCATTGGCTTAAATTGTATCAAAATGCCTGGTTTGATGCTGGAAAGGGCCCGTTATGGGAGAAGATACCCCAGAGCCTATATTATTTGTGCAAATGAGCTGGGAGTTATACTGTGGTTATAGGCAGAGTTAAGAAAAAGTGGTGCTTCGTTACCGATCACGGGATATCCATGCTCCCAGTATCCTGATTTTTAACACTGAGGTGGACAACTCCATCAGGAGCCACAAACAGGTCTGGTGTCGATGCTGCTGTTGTAGAAAAAAAAAAATGCTGAAAACTTCAGCCCACAAGGTCTTTCATCCAGCTGCCACCGAACAAAAATCAGATTCTGCCTGCCCCCACCAACTGGAAATCTGCTTTCCTAGCGTGTAGCCAGAAGCAATGGCATAAAATGGTCACCTGCAGAAACAGGCGCAGGAACACTTAGTTATCCTCCCCCCCCCCCCCCCCCCCAGGTCCTGCACCTCAGTCAGGTGCCCCCTTCTAAAATTAGGGAAACAGATAATGACCTCTTGCCCCACCAGCACTGAAATACAAAATAGCACTGGCTGAGCTTAGTAAAGGTCTACAGGAGGAATTTATACTTTGCTTTTTACAAGAGGGCGAATCTGTTCAGTCATCTCTGCTTCAGGATGAGCCTCCTAGATCTTCTCTTGTTTGATGCTCAGTGAGGATCCATATGTCAAAACAAACATGTCTGAAAAGATTCACTGAGGATCTGCTATTATGATATTAGGTAATGGATTTTAAGTCTCCAGATGTTTAATGTTAAAGACCCATCTCCTGTGATCTGATAATGCAAAGCCTTTTAAATCCAGAACATACATTTTATTAATGGTGGGGATCATTCATGGTTTCACTAATTCTCGTCTTTTTTCATCTTGAATATAACCTCAGGATTAATAATTAAATAACCTGTCAAAATATCAAAATTATATTTTCTAGAAACCTTTTATGCTTACTAGTTCATTGATTAAACATTTGCTGTATTACACTTTGATAAAAGTTAGGTATTTTAGTAGAGCTGTTTATGGAGACTGGTTTTATAGTTGATGTAAGATCTTGGTTTAGTGTTTTTGGGATGTTTTAATGTTTTCTGTTTTATAGTATTTTATGCTTGTTACCCTATACTGTTGCTTATGATGTTGTATTGCTATGTGTGTGTATGATCCTGTTTCATAATATTGTTCTCTTGCACCCTGCCTTGAGCAAACTGGAAAGGTGAGAGAAAAATTCAAATAAAATGCACAGCAGTTGCCATCCTTTTGAACCCAAGCAAAAGACTACTTTTGGGGTTTTTTTTGCGGGGGAGGAAGCAGGAAAAGGCCTCTGTCTCAGCCCCTTACTGTTTGCAGTGGTGTGATTTTGTGCATGCGTCAACTGGTACAATGACGGCTTATGCATACATCTCAGGAGGTTGAATATTACAGACGACCCCTGCATCCCTTATCTGTGCTCAAGGTACAAATGGAGAAAAACAATAGTAATTCTGCAAGTTTGCAAGAATTGGCTGAGCACACTCTGTGCATATGCAGTACTCTAGATTATCTCAACCTAGTCCCCGGGAGTCACTTAATCAGTTTGGGGTTTCAAGATATCCACTATGAATATGCATATGAGAGATTTGCATTCACTTCTTCCATTGTTTGCAAATCTGTCTCCTGCATATTGGTGGTGCATATCCTGAAAACCTGACTGGCTAGCTGTTGAGATCTGCTGCATAGCAGCTGAGGCAAATGCTTATGGGGGTGCCTTCCCCGGAAAGCTTATGAGTCGGGGGCAGGCAAACCCAGGCCTCGCAAGCTGCAACCAGATCTGGTTTCCATGATTTCCGACTTGAATAGGCATGAGCTATACTTGCATGTGCTGCCCCTGTTTGTATGCAGATAGTATGAATATCCTGAAAACCAGACTTATTTGCATCACCCACTCAGAGTTCTGTGTACCCCTGTTAATCAGATTTGGGCTGGGTGGATGACTTGCTCAGAGGTTTGAGGGGGTGCAGGTGGGTTTTAAATTTAGATCCTAAATAAGAGGAACCGGGTCAGGGCCAGTGGCAGCCTTGGGGGGGAAAACACGAGCTCAAAAAGGTCCCAGTTGCCGAGTTGGCAGAAAATCCCCATTGCGGTCTGGCCTCCCCAGCTCCGTGCTCTAAATCTTAAGGTGCACCGCCCGCTTGGGACTACAGAACCATTAAACGTTTTCCCTTGGCATCATGCATTAATTTATTCCCACCCATCTTCCCTTCTTCCCTCTTTGTATCTTCTGCTCCATCTGCTATTCCTCTCTTCCCGTTTTCCTCCAGTCAGTGTTTCGTAAAGGCAGAAGATGTGGTACAGAAAAATGAACTACATTTGAACATGCGCTAAAGTAGCAGCTGCTGCCTTGTAGCGAGTCACGTTTTCTGATGATCCTTCTAGTGTACTAAATGTGAAGTTTGCTTGAAACATAACTGGCATTCTAAAATGAGTGCGTACTGCTTTCTCTTCTGGTTCTCAGTTGCTGTTTTTCTTGCCAACTCTTTGTACTTCACATGCATGTCTTGATGCAACTCCACACCAGATAATGTGGAAAAGAAGTGACTGTGAAAATATTTTGATGGAGTGCAAAATGGTACAGGTTCCAGCGTGACGCATACTGAACTATTGGCCAAGTCTGAGCGTATCTGGCAGGAGAGGTGGTGCGGGTTCAGTAACTCGTAAAATTAGTTCGTGATATTGGGCCCATTTACGGTGATGCTGCCGTTTGGTTCTCTCTCAGTGCTTTAAGGATGGGTACAACGTCTGACTGACTGACATTTATTTATTTATCTATACCAATATTCGATTTGACATATCACACCGGTTTACATATAACAGGATGTCAAGGCAAGCCTTATAATGACATAATACATTATAACAGATTAACTGAGTACATATAACTTGCTTTACATAATAACTTTTCTAACAGTAATATGTTCTGATTTAACTACTATGACCAGTGGCAGAGGGGGGGGGGGGGGGTATCAGAAATTAGCTATCTGGAGGGAGTGCTTTCAGAAAGAGCCAGATTTTGAGATTCTTTCGGAAGGATGGCATCGAGGGGTCAGTTCTGAGAGTGGCCGGGAGATTGTTCTAGAGATGAGGGCGTTCTCTTGTGGAGACTCGATGCACTTCCTTAATGGAGGGAGTAGTGAGTAAGCCTGTGTTGGTTGAGCGGAGATTCCTGGTGGGGTTGTAGTGGCACAGGGGTCCCTGTAACCATCTAGCTTTATCATTATGGATTGCTTTGTGGATGAGCATGAGGGTTTTGTATTGAGATCTGAAAGGGCCGGGTAGCCAGTGGAGTTGTTTGAGTGTGGGCATGATGTGATCTGTTTTTTTGGTTTTTTTTTTTGCTATTGGTGATCGCGCAGCTGCATTCTGAAGAAGCTGGAGGGGCTTGAGGATAGACGCGGGTAGGCCTGTTAGGAGGGCGTTGCAATAATCTAACTTGAGGGATTGTAGTACTGTTCGGTAGTCCCGGGGGTGTAGTAGAGGTTGGAGTTTCTTAAGGATTTTTAGTTTGTAGAATCTTTCTTTTATCAGTGTCTTGATAGGATATTTAAAGTTTAGTTCCTTGTCTAAGGTGACTCTGAGGTCTCTTATCGTTGTGAGCGTATTGTATTTGGACAGTGTTGTGGAGTCAGTGTTGGGTGTAGACGTTTTTCTGGAAAGGTGAAGAATTTCCGTTTTGCTCTGGTTGAGCGTTAGTGCCATTTGGGTGAGGATAGATGTTATTTCCATCAGGTAAGATTCCCATCGGTTTAGAGTATTATTGATGTTGGTTTGGTGTTTTTATCTTTCTCTGAGAAGGTGCAGTTGATGTGCTACTTGCATTGGCGATGCACTCCCTGCATCAATTACAGATGCTACACCGGCGTTGCTTAGCTTTATTTTTCCCTCCTAGTTCTGTCAGCATCACCCTTAGCAGGCCCCAGCTCGTTCACCACGGTCACATATAGAAGAGCTGCAAACGACGTTGCAAACCTAGACACCCAATTGGTTCATCTCAGCTAGGTGATGTTTTAGTGTGGACCAAGAGGATTTTGGTGCGGATTGCAATGCATAAGAGGAAATTTAATTCCGAAAGGTAATATTTTGGTCCCTAACTCCTGGACTACCGGCACCATTGGAATCTGCTTTCACGCTCTCACTGACTAACCCAAATGTCACCACATTTAACCGGTGGATCTGAGGTGAAGGAATCAAAAGCAGTCATTTGTCAATGGGGAAGGTTAAGCACTCCCTCATTCCCCCACCCCAAACTCACCTTCAGGAAGTAGGTTCAAGGCGCTGTCGTTCGGAGCTGTGACCTGGATTGGCCACTGTTGGTTTGATGGACCCACGATCTGACCCAGTATGGCAAATTCTTATGAAATTAGCTTTGACTGGTGTTGCGACCGTCGCTGCCCGACGTCTCCCTCCGCCCACCTTACCGCTTTGGCGACTCCCTCCGGGGCTGATGGAAGGCTGGCTGCCGCAGCGTCTTTCTGCCAACCCCCTCCGGCGTTCCCGGACCGGCTCGATGCTGCAATCCGCCATGTTGCCCAGAAGCCTAGGGGCACGCGCACGTCCCAACTGAAGTACCAGCAGTGGCGCGAACCTCAGAGGCGTCCCCCTGAGATGATGTCATCCGTACTGAATATTTAAAGGTCCCTGAATCGCTAACTAATCGAGTTAGCAAGGACTCGCTAAAGCTTTCCTAGCTACTCTGCCTCCTCGGACTAACCAGGGGTACCCGCTCCTCGGGGGCCTCGCTCTCTCTTTCTTTTTCAGGTTACAGTCTGGAACCGGTACTCTCTCCTCAAGGGCCCTCGTTCCCCCACCTTTTGTTCTGAATTCTACTTCTGCCTGGAAGTCATTGCTGCCTATTAGATCAGTGATTTACCATCGCTCTCTCAGAGCTTTCCCTGGAACCAGGTACTTGCTCCTCGAGGGCCTATTCATTCCAGCTCATGAGCTTCTATGAGACCATTGTGTGAGTGTTACCATCAAGGTTCTGTTCCTGAACTCTACATACCCTGCCTACCTCACTATATTCAGTTTCTCAACAGCTCAGCTATCCCGGGATCGCTGTTCCAGTATCTGAGGAACTACAGCCCAGCCGGGCGCTTCCAGCTCACTACTGCCACCTCTGGTGGTTCAGTATACTGTTTAATAAAAGAACTAATGTGTGTCTGTCTCCAAACTCTGAGCCTGACCGGTGGTCCCTCTCGCGATCTTCTCCCGGGGTGTGGCCATCTGCCACCGGCCCAAGGATAAGAACATAAGAAATTGCCATGCTGGGTCAGACCAAGGGTCCATCAAGCCCAGCATCCTGTTTCCAACAGAGGCCAAAACCAGGCCACAAGAACCTGGCAATTACCCAAACACTAAGAAGAACCCATGCTACTGATGCAATTAATAGCAGTGGCTATTCCCTAAGTATAATTCTTTCATTGGTGGATTAAAAGCGAAGGGCCAGGGACCCATTTTCTGTGCCAGAGGCTGCAGTGCAATGAAAGCGTTAGCCAAGGCCGTGCTGGCGTGCTCCGACACTTGTAGCACAAAGAAAGCATGGCTAGCGAGCCCTGTGAGGCTAAGTGGAAGAGAGCATCCAAGCGCACACAGCACCTGTAAAAAACCAAAAACTCCAATGCAAAATTCTTTTTTTTCTTTCAGTTGCTCCAACTTTTAAGGCTGCAAAATCCCCAACTAGGAGTGCAAGGATTCCAGGCCCTCCCAGTCCAATACTATCTAGAATTTATTCTGACGCACCAGCAAAGAGCCTTCATCACATGGTGCGGGAAGGGCCTGGAATTGTCTCGTTCCCAGGCCATGTGCTGTTGCCCTATGTGAATTAATCCCATGCCATGGGTGTAACCTGGGATGGGTGTTAAGTGCTGGGCGGATACCTGGCAGCGGAGTTGTGTGCTTTTTGTTGTTTTATTTTTTTGTTACGGTAGAATACCAAATGCATAAATGTATTCTGTAAGTGTATCCTCCTGTTTATTGAAAATATGTTTAAAATGTAAAGGCAGCTTACAGCATCAGTGCTTGGTGTGGGAGATTCAAGTAACGAGTTGATTTTAGAAGCAGACAGAGGCGTTGGGATTTTAGATTTCCCCTGCCCCCTTTTTTTGTTCTGATTTTTTTTTTTTTAATGTACTTTCCAAGGTGATATTGCTGTTGAGCTTCTGAACGTAAATAAATGGAGGAGGCTCTGACCCAGATCCGAATCCCATGCAGGCTTTCTACTGCTGATAAATATGTAAACATGACTGAGTGGTTAAAATGAGAGCACGGGGAAAAGACAAAACAAAATAGGTGTGTGCAACGTACAAAGATGTAAAAGCTAAAAAAAAAAAAAGTGGGGGGTTGTGGGGGTGCAGACAGGAGAGAGAGAGAGCCGACAAGGAAGCAAAAAGCCAAGCTAGCAAGTAAGCTGATACTCTGGGCACATTATAGCCAGGGGGATCTTGAAGAACCTGAAATGTGGAGTCTGGACATTGAATCACAGGCTGATTCACAGATGCACAGCCTGCTCTTATTCAGAGCTTTGAAATCTCACTCCTGCACCCCTCCTACTGCCTCTTCTTTTCAGGCCTGGGGCAAAGCGAAGGTCTTGAAGAACAGAGCCCGTCTGGGTTCTATCTACGTGCCCTTTCAGATTTCACTTCACACCCCCCCCTCCCCCCCGTGCCAATAACTCTTATGCTCTATACACAGGCATCAGAAACAAAAGGGCAGAGGCAAAGTTTCAGGGCTGGGGAGAAACCTCTAGTCAGGAGAGGCTCTGGGATGTCAGACTGAGTCTGTCTACCAATGACTTGTGCATGTGACCTTGAGCAAAGCACTTCATCCCTGTGCCTCTGCAGGCCACACAGCTCTGCCTCTGCCTCAGTTCTACGCCTGGCTGTGCTGCTGACTTTCCTCTCCCCTTCTGAAAGCTTTAGGTACTTCAGGCTCCAACAGCCTAGGGCAGAGAGTACGATTCTGCAAGTGCAATGCATCTTTAAGCTCTGGCTTGGAAGGAAGAGCAGGAGCAAATCAAAATAATTCTAAAGCAAGTTCACCTGAAGTCTGTCTGGTGAAGCCACGATCTCCTGTAAAATGCAAACTGTGTTTTTTGTGGTCTTTAACGTCTGCCATTCAGCCATGACAAATTTATTTGATGCATTTATATAGCACAATTGTTTTATTCTGCAGATCCAAGCAAAACTGTCTCTTTGCAGAGCACAGTAAAAACATAAACAGGGTCAGAAAAAAAAGTCAAAAACATTCAAACCAGCAACTCGGAAAAGTGCAAATCCAATTATTATTAAAATCTAGGCCAGATCAGAGATAACCCAGAAAACTGCTTATCACTGAACAGATGATAGAATTGATCAAGTTCATTGAGGAAAAGCTGCTTCTTCCTTTAAATGACAGATAGTCCTCCTCTTCCCTGAGATCAGCCAGGAGCAACTTTCACCATTTCGGCCCGGCTATCAAAAAGGACTGAAGTCCGGTCTTATTCAAATGAACATCTTTCTCAGATGGCCAACCAAGAAACAAATGCCATCCTGGTACGTATTCTGTAAGCGGTGATTTCAGACAATCTAAGCTCGGTAAGCAGTGCCGGGATAGTATGCTCCTTGTGACCAGGCCACGGCTGAAGAAGGAGCGGGAAAGACCTATCTATGTCAGGCCAGATGTAACAGCAGCCTGAACTACAGACCTCAGGTGGAAGCTGAGATTTAAGGCTTCTGACCAGACGAAGATTATAAAAAGCTTTTCGGGCTACTGTCGTGGTATGGGGTCTTCAAGAATTATGTGCTTTAGTCTGAATGCTAAAACGAACAGCTCTTGCCCCTACTGTGTATAATGATGAACAACTAACCCAACGGCTTTCATGAGGATTTTTTGAGTTAAAAGAGAATCTGTTTTTTTAACCAGGTTTTAACTACTTAAATGCAATTTGTTAAGGCTGCTAGAGTTTGTCCTTGGTCAGAAATGCCCAGCTGAATTCCTTTAGTGTATAATTGTAGATTTGATGGGCAGCCTGGCTCTTTTTCTGCCCATCTGGATGAATCTTTTGGGGTGGTTTTGCATCGCCAATGTAAGGAACTAGTAGACAACCTTGATATGAAAGTTTTGTGACCTGGGCTCCGTGGGAAGCCTGCTGGCTCAGCCAAATGCATATTTTGGTCAGAAATTAATTGGAGGCCCTTGGTTTAAGAGTAACTTTTATTTTTTTATGTTGTGCTGCATCTTAAGGCCTTGTTCCAAAAGGATATTTCCTTATTCTGTGCCTACTGAGAAAAAAAAAACCGTTATTGAAAAAAATCTATAACTTGTGGTCCTCAGAATTAAGTGGGTGGGTGTAGTCATGCACTGAGCTCTGAATTTGGACTCCCAGGTTGCAAACCAAACTCTTAACCCACTGTTTGATCTCCTTGTGCTCAAACACATTTGGGCATGCGTTTTCGACTCGCTAGCTTTACCCCTTATTCAGTAAGGGGTGATAGCACGCCGAAAACACGCGTCCAACCCCCCCCCCCCCCCCCAAACTAATAGCGCCCGCAACAGGCAAATGCATGTTGATGGCCCCATTAGTTATGCCCGCGCGATTCAGAAAGTAAAATGTGCAGCCGAGCCGCACATTTTAATTTCTGCCAGTGCCGGGGAAGTGCACAGAAAAGCAGTAGAAACTGCTTTTCTGTACACCCTCTGACTTAATATCATGGCGATATTAAGTTGGAGGTCCCAAAAGTTACAAATAGTTAAAAATCTAAAAACGAAATTTAAAATGGGCTCGCGGGTTGAAAACCGGACGCTCAATTTTGCCGGCATCCGGTTTCCAAACCCGTGGCTGTCGGTGGGTTTGAGAACAGATGCCGGCAAAATTGAACGTCGGCTGTCAAACCCACTGACAGCCACTGCTCCTGTCCAAAAAGAGGCGCTAGGGACGTGCTAGTGTCCCTAGCGCCTCTTTTTACCGCGGGCCTTAATTTAAATACATTAATTTACTGATTCGCACACACAGAAGAGTGGGCTGTGCGTGCGCCAGGAGAGCAGGCGCTCTGCCGTGGTTTTTACTGTATCGGCCCGACAGAAAGTAAGCTCTTTGCGGTAGGGGCATTGTGACAATGCATATCACCCGGTGCACTGTACCCTGACCATGTGATATAAATAGAAATTATTTTTTTTAAAAAGAGTACTAGGCATGCTGGAGTCCTAAAAAATGACCAAACCCCTGGGTAGCAAGACCAACAGATTTGTGTGCATTCCTCTTCTCGGCTGATTATACCTCATCGATTTCATTTGCACAGACTGTGCCAAGTATCACTAACTTCATTCATCCTGTAGGAGCTGACAAATACAGCTGGAGCCTAGAAGAGAGATCTCCGAAAATAAAATCATCACACTTCGATGTGACATCAGCAGTTACCACAATGATGCATTGTACTGACTATGCACCACCCTGAGAGCACAGATACAGAGGAAGCATCTGGTTCTGTGGAAATTCAGCACAGCTCCTTCGTTTCCACTTTGTTTCCTTGGGATGATATGTGAAGCCCAGCTGAGTCCCTGTCCTGGTTACACAGCTTGAGCTTCTTCCGCACTGTAGTTTGGCAGTGCTTCCCATAATGTTCCTGTGAAAAACAGCAGAGGATGGCACCGGCTAATCTGGGTACCATGAACACTTGAAACCCTTTCAAAACTAGATTACCAGAAAATATGGCAAGCTATGCCAGTGACAAAACCTAATTACTGGATGGTTCAGAGCACGGCAGGGTGAAAACAAGAGGTGTCTGTGGGTGTCTGCTCAGATGCAAGGATACGGGCTTTAAGCCGGGAGGCAGTACTACTTAACTCCATTAAATATTTTATAATGCTGAAAGTCGTTTGCATGCAAGCAGGGAGTGAAGCTGCTTGTGAGGGAACAAACTCAGCAATGCTCACCTAATGCCAGCCAGAAAATTCTGGAGGGGTAGGCAGACCATTCTTAGAGGCAGAGCGTGTAAGCGTTGGAATCGGATTATACCTTAGAAAAGCTAAGCCTGAAAAATATCTGCTGGGAAATGTGCACATAGTAATGATGGCAGAAAAAGACCACATGGTCCATCCAGTCTGCCCAGCAAGTTTCTTAAGGTAGGAACTGCCGCTCCATGCAGGCTTCCTCCCCCCCCCCCCTCCCCCTGCCTTATGTTAAGGACCTTTTTACAGTTCTAGGTGGGTATACATTTCAGGGTCAGAATTCTGCTTAATATAAGAAGGCATTGCTGGGAAAGGAGCCTGGTTGTTACTTCCATCGGAATATAAAAATATTTCAAGGAGAGGATGGTGGGTGCAGGCAGGGCCTTCTGGTGGAAGCAAAAACAGTCACTTAATTTAAGAAAGCCTCAGCTAAGCACAGAGGGATGCGTCCGTGTGATCATCTGGGCTCTATGGCTATGCAACAGAAGTACTTTGGGCCAGTCCCAGACGGGGCCTTATGGACCTCAACTGCTGTCCAGACTCTGGGAGATGAGTGGATTCCTTGCAGACTCTTCACAGCTGGTGATGTATGTTGGAAAGCACTCAGCTCCTCTCGTTTAGACGTGACCAAGAGGGAACCAGCGGTCTGGAAAGCTTACTTACATCACCATTTCTGGATGGTTCTTCCGTCCATCCAATAAAAGACATCATCCAGTGCTCAAAGAATCCTGTTTTCTCTAAGACCTGCTCCCGGACATTTTGGTTGTCCTTCTCTGCACTTTCTCCAGTGCAACTATATCTTTTTTGAGATGCGGCGACCAGAATTGTACACAGTATTCAAGGTGTAGTCTCACCATGGAGTGATACAGAGGCATTATGACATCCTCTGTTTTATTTTCCATTCCCTTCCTAATAATTCCTAACATTCTGTTTGCTTTTTTGATCCCCACAGCACACTGAGCCAAGGATTTCAATGTGCTATACACTATGACGCCTAGATCTTTTTCCTGGGTGGTAACTCCTAAGACAGATCCTAACATTGTGTAACTACAGCAAGGGTTATTTTTCCCTATATGCATCACGTTTGAGCAAACAGTGTTTAATGATAAGAGCCTTTTCCTTGCCAGTATTTAAACAACTTCTATGTTCTCTCAATTAAAAGCTCACTGGTGTCTTAGTGTGCCCTATTCAGAATTGCATATAAAGTTTTCCATTCAAGAACATTAAACTTTGGACTCTCAGAAAGTCTGTTTTTTTAGGATATGTCGTTTGTGTTCATCCCTCCAAGAATTTAAGAAACATGCCATAATGGGTCTAATCAAGGG
This sequence comes from Rhinatrema bivittatum, assembly GCF_901001135.1. Classification (NCBI taxonomy): domain Eukaryota; kingdom Metazoa; phylum Chordata; class Amphibia; order Gymnophiona; family Rhinatrematidae; genus Rhinatrema; species Rhinatrema bivittatum. The sequence goes on along the minus strand of NC_042626.1, from coordinate 16,122,488 downwards.
TCCATCCAGTATCCTATTTCCAACAATGGCCAATCCAGGTTACAAGTCCGATTTTGTTTAGTGGGGGTATCCAGTGTCTGCAAAGCAGCCTACTATAGAGCTATTTATTCTAATCAAGATGACTTATTGCAATACAAGACTGTCCCTGAGCTGTCACAAGAGGTGCATGTGTTGAAATAGTCAAACAGATCGGCAGCCATATCGTCTAGTATGCACTGCCACTGGCATGTACTCTCCATGCACACATTATGTAAGGAGCCACCTTTAATAGCTTACTCTCGGGATTCAAATATACGCAAATGGGTGGTTAGAGCAGCTCTGTCATCATTGATCCAATATCAGTAGTTACAACGCGTGCTGAAATTGCAATATATGTGTGCATTCACTAAAGGGGGACAGATATGGACACATCTGGTAGCTCATCAGATTATCTGCAGGGCCTATACAGGCTGTAATACATCCAATGTCTATATGTAATTCAGTGTCCCTGTCCGCAGTTGTACATAGGGTGCCCCTCCCTGACAATCCTCCCCATGTCCTCTGCCCCTGCTGTGGACCATAGCTCCTCCACATCCTTATCTCCCAGGCTGCAGGACCTTTCCCCATCTCCCCGAAATCACTTCTTCCACTCCTGTCCTTCACGCACCCAAGCCAGTTATCCCTGCTCCTGCTCCTTCCTCTTTCTCCTGCTTCCCCGCTGGCTCCTGCCTCTTCAGCAGTGCCAGCTCATGCCTCTGGAATCCTAAACGGGGCCTTATCTGGGGCGAGCCCTTTGTGAACACTTGGTTTTTCCTCCTCATGCCCTAATTAAAAATGTAAAAACAGCACAGTGTTGTCATACATTGATCTGCCAGGTGGGAAGAGAATAATCTTCAGTCCACCCAGGGCATTTCTGTGTCTCTCATTCTTCGGACACAAATCCCAATCACAGGAAAGTTCCGGTCATGGTGCTGGTATCATTAAAGTTACCATCTTATTGTGAATATTTATGAACATAGGATGTATGTGCTTACCCAGTTTGATTTCATAGCTCACTTCTCCCTTAAGGTTTTATGATTTTAGATCTTTTCTAGGCCATCTCGTAAGTGAACATTTCCAGGGGGAAACATAGGCTGGGCGTGGAGTAGAGAGCAGTTTGTTGAGGCCTTTTTAAAGAGCTGCAAGGTGCAAGAGTGGGCAACCTGTGCAGCCCACGTGGTCTTTATCGCCCAAACCCTCATCTTCTGCTTTGTGTGGAGCCGCAATGCATCGGGATCCCCAGATGCATGAACCGTGATCTCGGCGATGGTGCAGGGAGGCCTCCTCTCTCAGACTGCACCCCGGCATTCACCCTTGGGGAATGACCCATTCAGTTAGCAGCACCCTGTTAGACAGAGGTTGCCGGCGGTTAGTGTGCTGCAGAGGGACCTCATTAAGCCTTTCAGAGAAACTTCAGACCTGTTCTAAGCATCCTGGGATTTACAGTTCTATAATAAACAAATCAAGACTACAAATGCTGGCATGCAGAAAGATGGGTGTTTACCAACCAGAACCATCCCGGGATCAAAGTCAAGTGGATCAAAGTCAAGTGGGCTGGTTTGAGTGAGGCAGAGGAGCATAATGTGTGTTGCCAGTTCTAGCAGCTGAATTTGGAAATTTGTTTTGAAAAGTGTGCATCAGAGGGCCAGTTAAACATGTCCCTTTTCCAAAAAGCGGCAGCCTGTTTAGACATTATTATTGCACAGTCAGGTTCTCCACAACAATAGCTCTAAAAGTAGCTGAAAAATCCCTTGCAATGAAGCTGCCCCATGACAGGTAAGGGCAGAGAAGGGGAGTGAAAATATAGAGAGCTGATGTTACTATATATTTCAATTTTATAAAACCCTTGTACAAGGAAATTCTTTACCTCATGATGGGAAACTCCCTAGCTTTATGGGATGAGGGCCCAATTTTATTACTCATAGATCTGTAACACCGAGGGGTTCTCATTTCCTCGTCTTTCTCCCTCTCGCTCATTCCTCTCCTCCCTCCCAGTATCTGTTTTTGGTGTCTCCCCACTCCCATCTCCACCCCTTGCATTTTTCAGTCTGGCTCTCGGTCTTGCAATTATTTTATGAGAGTTGGGGAGATGGGGTGCTTTATCATGCACTGGAACACATTGGGCAAACCATTTCACCGACAAAGTAGCCTTTTGTACTTGAATTTGGTGTTCACGAAGGTTGGGTATTACGTTGCCTGGTGTGAGGCTAGCGCTGTAGACAGGAGCGAGGCTCCAGAAGAGTCACTCGAGCTTCTCTGAGCTTGTTTCCCCTTTCATTACATAATCCCAGCCAGATGAGATATAATGTAAGTCGCACCAGGCCCTACATTCAACTAAAATCTTTGGGCCATGCTACTGTTGCACTTATAAAATATCCACAAGGCTTTGATAAGCACAAATGGACCAACTGCCAATGGTGTACTCAGTGGGCTGTGCATGGTCAGGTGGTCCCATGCAACCAATCACATTCCTGGAGTTCTTGTCACCCCCCCCCCCCCCTCCCCCATACACACACACACTCTATCTATATGCATATATATATATTTCTCTCTTTCTTTGCTGGTACACCTAAACTGGCATATGTGCATTTGCAAGCTAGCCCAGGACCTCTTCTTATGTAAGCTATTGCACACAGTCAACCAGATGAGAGCTAAATAACTTTCATAACATTTACAGGCTGTGTCCTGCTGGGTGGGGCTTGGGGAAATTTGGACACATTGGTGCATTTTGTTTTGGATAAACCAATTAATGCAAAGTGAGGCCACTCACTCCCTTTCCCGTCTACTCCACTTTGCCTTGTTTCCCAGTTGAGGCAAAAAGCCCCTGAGTGTTACTGAGAGACCATAAAACATGTAGGATAGACTTCGGGAGCTGCCAACAGGTTAGGTTGTCACGATATCCCTAATGAATATACATGATATATGCAGTGGAGGCTGTGTGCATGCAAATTCATTAGGGATATCCTTAAAACCCAACCTGTTGATAGCCCTTGAAGGCTGGGAGTAAACACCATTAGTATAGATCCTTACCTTAATTAGAATGGCAAAAACTGTTTAAGACAGGGGTATGAAACTCCAGCCCCGGAGTGTCATAAACAAGTTTGGTTTCCAGGAAATCCACAAGGAATATGCAAATTCAAATGCAATGAAGACAGTGCCTGCAAATATGCCTCATGTATATTCCTTGTGGATGTTCTGAAAAGCAGACTTGTGGCACTCCACAAAATCATGAAGGATGCAAGAAGAGAGGTGGGGACAGGGAATCCCCCTCCCCCAGAAATCAGAAGGAGTGCGGCCCCTGCCCAGATCTTCCCTTCTCTCCCCTGGCCTACTGCGGCAATGTCTCCTCTCACCTCCCACCTCCTGCCCTTCTTCTAGGTCTGCAGCAAGAACGTCCCTTAAACTGAGCCTGGGGCCCACGCACGCTCACAGACCCTGCTTCACCTCGACCTCTGCTCCCGCACCAGCTTCTTCTTACTGGCGAAATCCATGCTAGAGGCGGAGCGCCGCGGGGCCCGTAAGCGCATGGCGTTGGCTCTGGCTCCCAGGCCCCCCCACGCTCAGCATTCTTGCCGCTGACCTGGAACTTGGAAGAAAAAGGCCAGCAGTGCTCTGGCGCCCGAGACGGATTGCCTACGGCTGAATCCAGGCCTGGCAGGGCAGACCTCTGCTCATCCCCCTTGAAAGGAATTTGTTGACTCATGACGAGAGCGCTTTCTTCAAAGGGGCCCTGGAAAAAGACAGCACCAACTAGAGATACTGCGGTCCTGCGACTGTAAGCAGGAACCTAGCCCACATCCCAGCCACTGCACTGGGCTCGTTCTGTAGAATAAGTGCAGGGATGGTTTGCCCTAGGAGCTTCTGCTATATAATAAAAACAGGGTCTGAGCTGGTGCCATTCCCTGATGTACCAGAACTAAGGGAATGTCTCCAGGGCTAGATCTGCGTTATAAGCCTCTTACAGTCCCTTGCTCTCCCTTCTCAGATCTTTGCTGATTGCTGCAGTTACTTAGAAGTCTTGTGGTTTCGGTGCATTCATGTAACCTGTCATGGTTGCTTCATACTGAGATAACTCAGCAAGCTGCATTCCTTTGAAGATCTGGCTCCAAGCAGTACCGCTCCCCCCCGATCTGATTTCCCACCACAAGTCCCCCTCTCTTGAAGTCTGTAAACTAGGATGAATACAGACTGTCCAACAACGAAACCTGGAAAAATTCATTATCTGTTTTTATATATAAAACTGTCAAAGATAAGATAATAAAAAAAGAAAAAAAACCCCCGAGATACCACCAGTGAGTGATGAAGACCGCTGAAAATTTTAGTAGCCACCCTCTGGACCAATTCTGTCCGGTTTATATCTTTTTAAAAGTGCAGTCTCCAGATTTGTACATAGTACAAATTAGATCTCAGATGGGACTTATATAGAGGCAATATCACCTCCTTTTTCCCACTGGCTTTTCCTCTCCCTATGACCCAAGCATCCTTCTGGCCTTTGTTGTCGCCTTATCTATTTGTTTTGCAACCTTAAGATCAGATATGATTTACTTCGGATTCTGCTCTTGTTTTATGAACAGAACTTTGCTCCCTTCACTGTATCGCTCCGTTGGGGTTTTACAACCCAAAACCATGACCTTGCACTTTTATTTTAGCATTAAATCATCATTTCCAAACTCTAGACCATTCCTCCACATTCTCTAGATCCCTTCTCATGTTTTCCAAAGTGTCTTTCCTGTTGCAGATTTTGGTGTCATCTTACAAAGAGGCAAATCCTGACAGCCCTTCTGCAATATTGCTTTAAAAAATGTTGAATAGAACTGGACTGAGGATTGATCCCTATGTAACCCCTTCCCCCCCTTTCCTTGGCGTGAACTCCAGTTACCACTAACCCTTTGTCACCTCCTACTCCAATTGTTTCTAGGCTAGTAACTCACTTTAGGTCCCATACCGAGGGCACTCAGTTTGTTTATAAGTCACCACTGCAGAACCGTGTCAAAAGCCCTACTGCAGTCCAAGTACGTTACATCTAGCAAGTCCCCTGCTCTAACTCTCTGCTCATCCAGTTAAAGAAATGGATTTGATTCATCTGATAAGAGCGACCTCTGGTAAAGCCATGCGCCTCAGATCCTGTAAACTGCTGGGACTCCATTAACTGCACTTAGCCTCTCTTTTAGCAGAGATTCATTAATTACCACCAAAAGTCAGATTAATAGGCCTGTAGTTCCCAGTCTCCTCCTTACGTCCACTTTTGTAAAGAGGAACATATCTGCCTCTCTCCAGTTTCTTTGGAAATACTCCCAGCTCTAAATTAGTGATCCATGATCTGTTTGCATTTTTGTGAAATCAGGCAATGAGAATCGTGGGGAGGAGGGGGGAATCTATGTAGGTTGTGGTTAGAGCAGTGAGCTACAAAACCCGCTAAGCCAGGGTTCAAAATCCCATTGCTTGGCTCCTTGTGATCTTGGGCAAGTCCGTTCATCCCCATTACCTCAGGAACAACTTAGATTGCAAGCCCTCTGGGGACAGAGAAATACCTACAGTCCCTGAATATATCTGCTTTGAAGTGCCTGAAAAAGGAGCATATAAATACATAACTAAGAAGAGCTTCTAATTGGTGCTGAGTGATACAACAACCACCTTTATTATTCTTACCACAAGCTTCCATTCAATAAATCTTTTCTCGGGTTGAAAAAAAAAAAAGGGCCTGGAAGTTCAAGGTGACAACTTGTATACTAACCTTTAGACTATGTTATCCGAATTAACCAAAATTGCAAGTACATTACTTTATTCCAGACAAAAACAAAGAAAAGATGCCCATGAAATTCAATTTGCAGAGGCTACTAAAATCTATCAAAAAGGAAAAAAGCAATTGAAACATATCGATCTGCTTTATGGCATAAAAGTGCCCCAGGCCATAAATCTGATCCTTTGCCATGAATAATATACCCTTTCACCTTAGTTTCAAATGTTTGAACCTCTACTTTTGGCTAGGTTGCATTTTCTGTAACAAGAAGAGTATTGGCATGGTTTCCAGCTATCTCTTTTAAATCTGGGAGAGGACCTCTAGGGGAAGTGGGATCAACATAAATCCGTACTCAGATTGGGAGAATCAGGTTCTTGAGATTACATCTGGTATTCAGCGGGGATTCCTGGTGGGTGCGCTGGTTTACTCAGCTTAGCAGGTATGGCCTGTAGGGTATTCTGTAAGCTGTGGCTTGCTGGGAGGAGGCTGCCTGCTCCCCCTCCCCTCTCTGGGGGGTACTGGCCGTTGCTACAGAAACTTACCACTTATTACCTTATCTGCAATCTGAGAAGCCCAGGAAAGGACAACTGTTTGTCTTGGAAAAGAGTTTTGTTGATCAGACATTTTAGGCTTACCAGTTAAGAGTAAAATAGACAACACATGCCTCTACAGTCCATAACAACGCATAGGCTTATACCGAGTAAAGCTTTGCATCTTTAGTGAACGCAGGGCAAACATATCAGAGACTCTGACTTGCTTAGGGTATATTAATAAACACAGCTAGTTAACTACCCCCATAACTTTAGGAGATTGCCTTCTGTTTCACCCTGGCGCAGTTCTCTGTGGCTGGAGGTCCTGGAGGCAGCCTCTGCAAAAAAAACAAAACAAAAAAAAAAACCAGAGCATGCGTTCTTAGCCCCTATTGCTTGCTGGGCTCAGGAGGCTTGGCTGAGCCCTGCTGAAGAAAAGACAGGTTTGACATGAATGGCCAAGTAACAGCAGGACTTTCTTATGTGCAGCCTTCCAGGTCACAGGACCTCTTCTGCTTCGTCACAGGAGAAGCAGAGGTGATGTTTTGGACATCGCCATCTGCCAAGCCGCCTCCCTGAGCCTTCTCTACCTGCTGCTTTTAAAGGCAGGGACATGCATATGTAAGAGCTCATGCATAGTCAAACAGGAGCATGAAAAAAGGGTCTCTCCTTTCCGACTGCTGGCTGCCCTTTCCTATTTGGGGGTGTGTGTGTGTGTGTGTGGGGGGGGGGGGGGGGGGTGGTCACTGCTCCTGCCATTATGGCAATTCCTGACCAGGATGCGTGATCTCTGTTCTGGACATTTGGGCCAGAGAGCTGACCTGGTCACAGCAGTTAACCTGCTCGATAAGCTCGTTCCGATTGGCTGCTCTCATTTCCTGGCAGATTTAGGATCTGTCCCTGATGCATACCGGGGCTGCTTCTTACAACAGTGTTTGCGGAGAGAAGCTATATTCCTTAGTTAAACAGGAGGATCAGATAACATAGTCACATATTGTTATTCAGGCCAAAGATGCTCATCTTTCTATTTCTACTGAAATACATCAAAATGTCCGTCATTTGAAGTCAGTATTCATATTTTGCTGCATACAGTAGTAAAACTTCTGATATCTCTCTATAGGCCATGCCACCATGGAAACATGAGACCCATCACTAGAGTCCTAGGTAGTGCCCTGTGGAAAGTATTTTGTGGGAATTTCTTATGACTTTGCTGAGAGATACTGCTAATACAGCTCTGTGAAGAGACATGAGTACTGATAAGCTTAATTTCAAAAGTGATTAAGATACTTAGAATGTTTGAGATCCAGATTAAGATCTTGGTGCTGTACTAATGGAAGAGGAAATGTAAGAGAGTGTTTATTTTTTCTGTTGCTTATGTCTGCTAAGAATCCCGTGACTCATATTTTTGGTGATTCTTTATTATTGTGAAATGACTGCTGATAACCCCAGAAGAATCATCATCATCATCATCATTGTTTATTTATGGCATGCCTTTCCAGCCAGGGAGCTCAAGGCATGTTACAAATAGCAAAGTTAGTACCAAGTATTTTATACCATAATTATTTTAGTAATGAGTGGACAGTTGGTAGAAGATTATACCATGGTTATATAACAGATGTTGAAGGCTACAGACAGTTGCATAATAGGTATGGAAGGATTACAGTGGTTACATAACTTATCCAAGTGTGGTACATCAGGCACATAGTGCAAAATAGAGTATGTAATGTTAGTGTGGGAGCTGTATATAAGAGTGTCTAGAGGGGATTATGCCATCATATCAATAGTGTAAATAGATAAGGAGTTCGTGGATCATGATGGAATAGTTATGTACGGTACAAAAGGTTTTTTTTAGCAGATTTGTTTTATGGTGTATTGATAGAAAAATGTTATTTCAAAGACCCAAATATTTATCAGTTTCCTAAAGGATAGTTTGATGAGGGGAATTCCAAAATGTCGGGACTGAGCCTGGAAAGATTTCCTTCCTTGTGCTGGCAAGTTTTGTTAGGAAGTTCCTTGTGCTGGCAAGTTTTGTTAGGAAGTTCCTTGTGCTGGCAAGTTTTGTTAGGAAGTTGTTGAGGTTAACATTGGTTGAATCTAGGTCTGAGCTGAGCAGTAGCAGTAGCTGTATGTCAACAGCATAGGGATAGTATGTAATCTGACATGAATTTGCCAAGGAGGGCCATGTAAATATTGAACAGTGTTGGTGTTAGAATGGAGCCTTGTGGAACACCACATGGAGAGGGTTCCTTGTGCTGGCAAGGCTCATGGCTTTGGATGAAGGCACCACTAGATGTGCCTGAGCGTGTGAGCAAAGTGAATGAGCAGGTACATAGCAGGCGATAGAGCTCCTGAGGTAGGCATTTGAGTATTTTATAGACATAAGATTAATAGTTTGAATTGTTTATGATAAGAGTGTTGGGAGCTAGTGTAGGGATTTTAGGATGAGGGTTATGTGGTGCAATTTGTTTGTCATAAGAAATTGCCATACTAGGTCAGACCAAGGGTCCATCAAACCCAGCATCCTGTTTCCAACAGTGGCCAATCCAAGTCACAAGAACCTGGCAATTACCCAAACACTAAGAAGATCCCTTGCTACTGATGCAATTACTAGCAGTGGCTATTCCCTAAGTAAACTTGATTAATAGCCGTTAATGGACTTCTCCTCCAAGAACGTAACCAAACCTTCGCCATTGTGTGAGCTGCTGCAGTTAGTATAAGCTGCGGGTGGTGGTTCAAGGTGTTGGGAATCCCAGGTTATAGGCTGTCGCAGTACTCCAGATGGGAGATTACACAAGCTTGAATTGGTCGCAAAGTTGCAATCATCCAGGAGGGGTCACAGGTGGCGGAGCTGGCAGAGGGGGCCGAAGGCTGTTTTAGATACTGCTTGGGTCTGAGCTTTGGCGTCAAGCTGAAAGTCTAACATAAAGCCGAGGCTTTGCACCTGGTTACAGCTGTTCCATTGAGAGTCACTTTTGGAAAAGGGTGGCAGTGTTCTTTCTTCCCAATCGTTAGCATCTCTGTCTCTTTTGGGTTTAGGATAAGTTTGTTCTGCTCCATCTAGTTGGCAAGTTTTGTTAGGAAGTTGTTGAGGTTAACATTGGTTGAATCTAGGTCTGAGCTGAGCAGTAGCAGTAGCTGTATGTCAACAGCATAGGGATAGTATGTAATCTGACATGAATTTGCCAAGGAGGGCCATGTAAATATTGAACAGCGTTGGTGTTAGAATGGAGCCTTGTGGAACACCACAGGAGAGGGCTCGTGGTTTTGAGAGAGCTGTTCCTAGAGCTACAAATTGGGTGCGGTCGGTTTGTCATTTTGCAAAATAATCCAGTGAATGAGACTCTGCCTACTAAATCCCAAGGTAGTATGTTTGAGTTTTGTGAGTCTGCCCACGTGGACTGGAGAAGGAAGACTTGAAAGAAAGATTTGAAAGACTTGAAAGACTTGAAAGAAAGATTTGAAAATAGGGGTGCAGTCAGAAAGTCACGGAGAGGAAAGGGAGATTTTTGTGGCTTGTCTTGCTTCTAGGCCAGGTCCAGTCCACCATCTGCCTGATCAACTTGTGAATTTTGGAACCCATGGGAGCTGGTGCATGCATCAGACACTCTGATTTTAGGTGCCCTAAGTGGGGGTTCCCCCATGAACAGTCTTTAATACATTTTTCAGTAAATAAATATTTTAAATCAAGGGGCCTTATTAGTTATTCCAACGTTTAAAGAATTGAGGCGGCACATTCGTTTGCGGGCTGGGGCTTTTTCCATCATTGCCCTTGTATTATGGAACTGCCTTCCTGCTGATGTCAGATTAAAGGGGGAACTATTGACCTTTTGGGAAAAAAAATTAAACATGGTTATTCTTACAGATGTGATCTGCTGTCAGTGGGAGATGGAAAAAGAGGAGAGTGGGAGCTGAGCAGAATATGGTAAAAACTGATTTGATGGTATGCATGTTTAATTGTCTTTATGTTACGTTTTTATTGTTTTAATGAATTGCGCATTTTTTTAAATATGTTAAAATAAGTGGTTGTGGTGGCCTCCAAGATTGTATTCTCATCTGCGTCCCTTTCCTTATGTCATTATGACCCTGCCCCCCTTCCCGTTAGTTGCTCTTGCACAGCATTTGTCCAAGGCGCCGAGTGTCCGTGATAGAGAAGCACAGAGCTGTGCCCCATTCTCTTCCCCATGCATCCCGGAATTGGGCCAAGGACCTCGTAAACAAAGAGACGTTTGATTCTACTCTTTGCATCCACAAGGGACTTTTGCAACGAGAGACATTGTTACAGGTCAAGTTCATTGCACATCTAACTTTGCAACTGCGAGCCAGGGGTAGGTTCTCCCTGTCACAAGATTCAAGTCTTGCAAAAAGAATTAGATTTCTTTGACCATTTTATTCTGTTGATCAGAAAAATTCACCTGTGGACGCCATTGTATTTGGTATTTCTGGGACCCTCTGGACTGGGATTTCTTGTGATACATCCATGGATTAACAGGGGGACATAACCAGAATTCAACTTGTGTGTGAAGTGTTTAAATAACAAAAATTAATCCCCTAAAATGGACCACGGAGATGTGTCAGAAAAGCAAAAAGTTCCTTGTAACAGGAACATACCTAACAGGTAATAAGGTGCGCACGTACAATTTTACACTCCATTTAACAAGGAGTTTCACACACAAAAAGTGTGCTCAGACAAATTAGTGCTCTGCCATGCAAATCCCATGTGAATCAAGGCATTAGCTATTACCCTCCCCCCACCATGTAGAGAGGTGCGCTGGCTTAACGCTGGAAATTTAACTCCTGGTCAGAGGAAGGGATAAGGTTTTTGAGATCAGTGTTAGTCTATGTGGCTGAACCTGGGGTTCATGGTGCAAGGGTCCCGTATTAGAAAACACAATTTATTTATTTATTTATCTATTTAAATTCTTTTTGATATACCGATACTCAAGACTAGTGTCTTATCGTACCGGTTTACAGTGAAACAAGGGGGTAACCAATTAACTAGGAAGATAAAGTTACAATGAACAGAGATTTCATTTGTGTGCACAAATTTACAATTTGTGCACACAAATCATGTTTTTACATGTGCAGAGAAGATGCTTGTGGCACACGTTGTGTTTTCAGTTTTAGCCACTGAAAAGTTAGCTTTACAGTACTTCCTGCAGGATCTCACAGTTTCAGGAGATGAGGCATCTAGTGGACATTACGGTTAATTCACTGGAAGGAGCTGGCAGCTGTCAACTGCTACCCTTGTGCAACCTGCAAAGTGTGTTTGTGAGGTCAGCAATCTGATTATCTGTCAGTGTACTGTGCCACCAGAGAACAAAGTGACAGTGTTCCACAGCAAAAGTGGCTTTTATATTTGCTGACCCTAAATAAAACTCGTGCTGGGGAGGGAGGGAAAGCTTCTTTATGCCACCATCCTCTTTCAAAAAAAAAAAAAAAAATGCACCTGCTCTGCTTGCTAAGGAGTGTTGATTGGATTTTAGATTTTGGTTTCTCCTGAGTCATACATTTCGTGGGTGGATTCTTGGTCCCTGCTGGCATACGGTGGCACACCTGCCTCTGTTACCCACGCCCTGGCAGCTGCCCAGTGAAAACAGACAGGCCAGAGCTTCACTTATCCAAATAAAAGCAACTCACGCTTTTCTCTTGGGTGATAAGGAGACCTTCATCTGGAGAAGAAGAAAGTGTTCCATCAATAATCACGGTTGACAGCGCAGCAGAGGTTTAAAATAGGAGCTTCCTAAAATGTTGCACACCCTCCCTGCTATCTCCTGCCCTGGAAGAGGCTTTCAAATGTTACTCCTTGCAGGTGCCACACTCAGTTTGGAACTTGTTTCTCTTACAACCATCCGCATCAAAGCTACACCCACCACTCTCACTGAAACCTCATGAGGGGGAAAACAGCTAATGATCAGAGCAGGGTCTCTCAACCCTGTTTTCAGGATATCCATCATGAATATGCATGTGATCGATCTGCATGCAATGAAGGCAGTGCATGCAACTGTACCTCATGCATATGCACAGCAATTAACCTGAAACCAGGCCTTTTTGTGGCTGTCCAGGACCAGAGTTGCCTACATCTGCCTAATCCTTAAATCCACCCTTCATCGCTCTGCGCATCAGCTGTAAACCTAGCTCTGCGCTTTCGCTTTGATTCGGGGCTGGTGACCTTTCCCTTAACTATTTGCGGACCCTCGCTCCCCCTCCTCTTTCGCCTCCTCCAGGTGTTCAGCCCTCAGAAAGGAGGGGTGGGAGAGGCGCAGCTTCCAGCAGGGAGCTCTGTGTCCGGATAGGAGAGCGGCTGGCACGCCGGGGGAATAGGGGCTAGCGATTGGCTCCCCACATGGGCGTTTGTGCGCTTGCAGCTCGGCCCAAAAGCCATTTCTGCAACCCCCTCCTCCGCCCTGCCGCGTCTCTGTTTCCCTTGGAAGAGGGAACAAGCTGGAACAGGGCCCCGCCCAGCGTCTGGGCCGCGATCTCGCTCTCTCTCTCTCTCTCTGGCGGGCTTGGCCGGCGGCCCAGCGCAGCGCAGTGGCTTTGAAGCTGTCAGACGCGGGCCGGGTGTGGCCCGGGGCGTGGATCGGCGCGGCCCTGACTCACCGCTCGCGTCGCTGCGCTGGGAATGCGGCGTCACGTGGCGCGGCCGCCTCAGCGCGCTCTCTCGGGCAGCTGCTGGGGGCTGAGAGGTGCACCTTGGTCGCCTTCTAACCTGCGATGTGAGCCGCTTCAGAGCCACAGGGAAGCTTGCGCTGCTGCTGCTACGGGGCAGGGGCAGTGTGTGGGAGAAGGGTGCCCCCATAGGATGCCAGGCCATGCCACTTTAGTGATGGTGGGAGCACCAGGCATCATTGGAAGGGAGCCTCCTCCCAAGCTGAACTCAACATGGGCTTCTTGCCCACCCGTGAGCCAGGGCCCCCTTTATTTATTTTTATATTCTGCTTTTCAGGCACCCAGTACATAGCCCAGCAGCAGTCCTGCGTGTCCCTTTGAGGGAAGCCTGCACTGTTGCTGCCGCTGCTGCACCTGTTCTGGGGTGAGGCAGTCTTTGTGTGTGTGAGTGTGAGTGTGTGTGGGAAGCTCTGCTATCAGTCTGACACCTTTCACAACCGTGCATGCAAGTCCTAAAATAGGGCAAAGTAATATCAGTGACGGTGGAAGGGTTCTCCTCTGGCTACTGGTTCAGGAGAGGTGGCAGGAAGAGGGATCCAGTGCTCCGCGCAGATTCCTGCGATTCAGGGGGATATCTTGCCGCATTAATTTAACTCATTGTATGACCATGCTCTGTTTGGGACCCAGTGACAACAAGGCCTTCATTTTAATTTGACCTTTCTGGTCAACAAATGTAAAATAGAAAGTGTATTCCTACTTCAGGTCTTCAGAGCTAGCTCAGGTGTTGAGCGCCCTGTCTCACCAGTAGGGTTCCCTTCTCTCCCCCGAGACTCCTGCAGTGTTTGAATAAAGAGTAGCAAGAATAAAGAGAGAACAACGAATTAAGGTCTGCGTGTGAAGTAAACCAAGCAGCATGAGCATGAAGGGAGGACCTCTCTGTAGGTCCTTGCAACCACAGAGGTATCCCACTTTTTTCCTTCCCTCTTGGAGCTCTGGGAAACGCTCAGGGGTACTGGTAGCGCGAGCTGCCCGTCGCGCCGATGAGGTTAGCTCTGCAGCACTTCTGACTGGAGCCCCCAACTGACCCGGATAAAGCAACAGAGCAAAGGTGGCACTAAAAGCCACAGAGGGACATTGAGGCCCCTCAAGATGGAGGCTTTCTACAAGTTTAATTGCCTGGCAACGCATGCCCATTGTGGGCACTCCCCTGGCTACAATAGAGGTTTCTTTCCTGTTTACAATATTCAGCCAGTGAAAGACTCTTATCCGAAGGAGCTGGCAGCTGACCTATTGCTTTTACTGCCGAAAGGAGCAGACTACTCCTAACAGGATGGCCATCTGACAGCATTTCCGAGTTGGCAGCCACTGCCAAAACATCAAACAGTTTTGGCTTTGATGGTGCCAGAGTAGCCAAGATAATCACTTTAGATTAAGTTAGTGATACAGTGCTTTCCCTGGCACAGCACAGCACAGCTCCCAGATCCCTGCTCCAGCCTGCCTGGAGGGGTTAGTGCTGTGCAAACAGTAAAGGGAGTACATCTTTTCTAGCTACAAGAAAACCGTAAAGGGCAGTATTCCTTTCATACGCCCAGTTAGGGCTCTGCTTCTGTTGGGGGGTCCTGTAAGCCGTCGCATGCATGGGCATGTAGTGGGATCGCCACCGCACATGGGCTGATTCGGTCCTGTTTCTGCCCCATTAAATGCAGGGAGATACAGGCCCATGTTTCTTAGGGAAATCGGCGTTCTTCCTCTCCATGTGGCCCCCCAGTGGCAGAGAGACTGAAGTTAGATCACATCAGGAAGCACTGTGGAATGGGAGTAGTTTCTGCTCCACCTCATGCGGGTCAACCCGATCAGGCTGATTCAGTCCTGGCTTTGCTCCATTGCAGGCTTGAAGTTGTTCTGATTGCCCTAAGAAAAGGAGAAACTAAATCTCTCTGCTTGTAATGGAGCAACGCTGGCACCCCACATCGCTGCTTTTGTGACACCAATTGTTACCTCGCAGCCTGTGTTGGCCCCATCAGGTCAGTACATGTGAAACCACTGGCGGCTCCCACAGGTGTGCGTGAATTGCACCTGGGGTGGCTTGGAAGGGGGAGCTCAATATATTTAATAATGACATGGCAATACGATTTGAATTGATACAGGCTGAACACTGGACGATCACTCAAAAAGACAAGCAGCAACGTGGGGGGGGGGGGGGGGGGAACATGGCTGCACCAGGGGCAGCTTACAGGGTCGAATGCTGGAGGTTCTGGCCCTCAGCTGACTCCATGGCTTTCCCAGCAGGCTTATCCAGTCCTGGTTTTATCCCCTCTCAGTGTCCATCTTATTCTAAGACAGGGTCAGCAACATTTTGGGGGAAGTGCCAACCACCCCCCCCTCCCCCGTGCTACATCTACTTCCAAGATGTTGAAATAGCAGACAAGTGAGGGAGGGCTGGAGAGAGATCGAACTGGCAAAGTTACTGCCCAAAGGGGAGAGAGAGAGAGACTTGCAGCCCGCAAGCCTGCCCCCTCCAGTACTGAGTCCCAGATTATCTTCCACCCTTCCCTGTGCAGCTGCATTCCCCCCCCCCCAATCACCTCTCCTTGTGCAGCAGCCCGATGGCCCCCGCCCTCACAAGCACCCGGCAGCAGAATGGTATTGGAAATGAGGAACTGCCCCGTGACACAGCTAGCACTGAAGTGCCGTGGCTTTAAGGTAGCGCGGAGGGGCAGTGTCAAAATGGCTGGGAAAATGCATGATCTAGAACAAGCTTGGTCCCAACCATTCCAGATAGGGGGGTGCGTTGGTGGCTATATTTATTGGAGCTGGTTTTGGTCATAGAAACCCTTTTGGGTTTTTTTTCAGTTGAAGAATTTCCTTATGGGATGAAATTTTGGAAGGGTCTCGTAGCCAGGTTATACAGAATGTGTATGTGGCATCTTTTCTGGTCAAACTCCACGAAACATTGTCATGTTGAGGTTTTTCTTGGTAACTGGGATTTTTTGACCTTGCGGTTTTTGCCTGGTCCTGCACATACGAATAGTCATTAAGAGTGCCAGCTCATCCAGGTACACCCAAACAAACAAGTGGCTCCAAACCAGATGCTGCCCCATTGCATGCAGGGAGATGTAGTATCTATTTGTCTTAGGGAAATCAGAACTACAGCTTCCAGGTAGTTTCCTCCTGCTCGGCTTCTAGCTCAATTAGAACCATGTGCTTCATTCATGACAAACTGACATTTCTCCCTCACCCAATTTTAATCTCCTCCCCTGTAACTCAGCCACTACATTGACAATGCTTGTTCAGGAGCTACAGATCATTTGCATGGTCTTTGCAGGGCTTTGGGATATTTGCACCCTGAAGCTGGAGGGCAGATGGTGTAGTTGAATCCTATCCCTCACTCCCTGATCCCGATCTTGGTAACTTCAACTTCAGTCTCATAGATAAGCTGACCAGATGGCTCCAAGTCATGAGGAACAGGCCAAGGCAGCCCTGCTTTTACATTGCATGCTGGGACTCGTACATAGTCACAAACTTGGTTTGGTTGAAAGAAGACCAGCGATCCATCAAGCTCAACCTTCTAATTTGTCTAATGGTTTTCTCTAGGCAGTGATCCAGGGAAAGTGAAAAACACCATGCATCTGTGATCCTGCTTGTCTGAAAACAAAACAAAAAAAACAAACAAACAGTGGAACTGTATTAGGGATATGGACACTGGGTTTTTTAGTTTGTTTCATGTTGTCTGGTTTCTGGGGAAAGAGACCTTTTTTGTTAGTGCATTGGGGTTTTTTTTTATATTTTGCTTTCTATTATTGGACACACTATTTGCAAATTGCATGCATTAAAATAGAAAAAAAATATAAATAAAATCACCAACAAAATTTGCTTTTGTTTCTTTTAATTTTGAAATGACACAAAATGAAAGCCTCTTTTGTTGTGTTTTTCCATTTCATTTCAAATTGAATGCACCATCACTATGCAGTCATATGAGGTAAATCCAGGACTGCCCCTTATGAGATGGTATTATCCTCTCAATTTACATATGCCTTCAAGACTCCTCCATACTCTGGATTCCTGGTGTATCTCTAATCTCCTAAAACAAAATGCAGCCAGCCTCTCTCTCAGTACAAAAAGTAACCAGATGCACAGTCTGATCCTTGTTCTTCTAAAATTGTGATACTCAATCTGCAGCTGTCAAGGACAGTGGCAGTGGATACTGTTTCAGGAACTGGCAGTCTGAGTGAGGCTTGATGGCATGGAGAGATGGCGAAACAGTTTTCCTGTGTGACCTTCATTTATCCTGTACATGTTGTTGTTGGTAGGTGCCCAGGGCAGCATGTGTCGCTCTGTGCCTATCAGCGCGCCTTGGTCAGTATTTTCTGCAGAAATTTGGGTGCGCATTGTAGCACTGATCTGTTTCTATGGGGTTTGTGGGCGGAAGGCTGTGTCCTGACTCTTGGTTTGTGCATGTTTTCTGTGTTTGTATGCCAGCGCATGTTTTGCGTGTATTTGAGTGGATTGAATGTGTTTGTATGCCAGCGCATGTTTTGCGTGTATTTGAGTGGATTGAATGTGTTTGTATGCCAGCGCATGTTTTGCGGGTATTTGGAGTGGATATATATAGCTGAATGTGTTTGTATGCCAGCGCATGTTTTGCATGTATTTGAGTGGATTGAATGTGTTTGTATGCCAGCGCATGTTTTGCGTGTATTTGAGTGGATTGAATGTGTTTGTATGCCAGCGCATGTTTTGCGTGTATTTGAGTGGATTGAATGTGTTTGTATGCCAGTGCATGTTTTGCGGGTATTTGGAGTGGATATATATAGCTGAATGTGTTTGTATGCCAGCGCATGTTTTGCGGGTATTTGGAGTGGATATATATAGCTGAATGTGTTTGTATGCCAGCGTCACAAATGAGTTTGCTTTACCTCACTCTCGGGCCGATACAGTACAGTCCGCAGGAGAGCGGACGAACGCCCGTTCTCCCGGCGCGCACACTGGCCCTTTGCCGGTGTGCACGATTCTCTATTTAAATTAGGTGACGCGGTAAAAATGGGGAAAAGGAGGCGCTAGGGACACTAGCGCGTCCCTAGCGCCTCCTTTTTGTCAGGAGCGGCGGCTGTCAGCGGGTTTGACAGCCGACGCTCAATTTTGCCGGCGTCGGTTCTCGAGCCCGCTGACAGCCACTGGCTCGGAAACTGGACGCCGGCAAAATTGAGCGTCCGGTTTTCTGCCCGACAGCCGCGGGCCGAATTCAATGTTATTTTTTTTTTTACTTTTTTTACTTTTCGGGACCTCCGACTTAATATCGCTATGATATTAAGTCGGAGGGTGCACAGAAAGGCAGTTTTTACTGCTTTTCTAATTTCTGAAAGTAAAATGTGCGGCTTGGCTGCACATTTTACTTTCTGTATCCCGCGCGCATACCTAATCAACATGTTGACGGCGCTATTAGGTGCCGCGGGTTGGACGCGCGTTTTCCTCCCCTTACTGAATAAGCGGTAAGGGAAAACGCGCGTCCAAGAGCAGGCTGACAGTGCGCTCCTTCGGAGGAGCGCACTGTACTGTATCGGCCTGTCTTAAAGCAAGGTAGGATCTTAACTCCGCGCTGGGCCCAGCAGCGCCCCCTCCCGGAGCGCAGCGCGGGTGCTTCTTGAGGAGAGTGAGCGAGCGATTCAGGCTGGGGGCTGGCTCTGCTCTCGCAAGCCCTTGGCCTCCCGCCCCGCCCCCTCCCTCCCTGCCGGTTTTTATTGTCGCCTCCCTGCTGGCGCTTCTGCAATAGGCAGAGGCGGCCGCAGGGAGGGCGAGCCCGAGCCGGGAGTGGGAGGCGCAGGTACATCCCGTCGGTCGCAGCGACCCTGCCGCCGCCACCTTCTCCGTGCAGCTTCCCTTGGCCGCGCTGCCACCATGCTGGCCTCCCCTGCCCCCCTCAAGACGGCCCTGGCCTACGACGTCTTCCAGGGGCAGAGCGACTCTTCCCTGGCCGTGCCCTCGGACAAGCACCTGCGGAGCCGGACCTCGGGGGACCAGAGGGTGAAGGAGCAGGTGCTGATGACGGTCAAGCGCCAGAAGCCCAGGTCCTCGCAGTCGTCGTCCACGCTGAGCTACACCACCCGAGGTAAGAGCAGGGGGGGCCTCCGGGGGGGGCGGCTCCAGCCCGGTCCAGGCTTTGCTCCTTTTACAATGCCTTCTACTTTTTGGGGAGTCTCCCCCCTTCTTTTTCTGCCTGCGCTCCCGGCTCCCACCCAGCCCACGAGGCGCAGTGCCTTCCTGGCGTGGGTATAACTTTTTAAGTCCCTTGATCGAAATTGTCATCAAAACACACGAACAAAGGCCCAGTGCACGAAGCTATTCCTTAAAAGTGCCTTCTGGCTGCCTCCTGTAAACGCAGGCAGACACCTGTGAATGCGGCCGCCTCCCTTTACCATTACAGAACAGCAAATCTCCCCCTCTGCCTGAAAACCCAGCTTTGGCTTCCCCCTCCGGAGACCTGGGCTGAATGGTTTCCTGCCTTTGCAGAATTGCTCCACAGGGCTTTTATAGTTCTTTTCACAGTTTGTTTGTTCTCGCACCCAGAGCTTTTCTCTTTCTCCCATGCAACTGGGACTGGTGCCCTTCCTCTGCCTTGAGGCGCTGGGAGAGAAGGGGGCTCCAGCGCTGATTCTTCCCTGGCAGGGAGGGTTTCCTGCCTCAGCCTTGACCCTTCACTATGGTCCTTGTCATCCCTCCCCGCATTCGTAGTGTGTGATTCAGCGTTTGGGAGGTCTTTCTGGGTGCGCATCTGACAGCTCCAGGAGCCCGGAGAAAACAGTGCAATGTTTAGAGGATGTAAGACCTTTATTTGGGTCAGCGAGAAGTGGTGCACCAGAGCTGCCACCCTTTGGGTACAAGACAGCGTTTGAGGACGACTTGTTGATTACGCTCAGTGGTCTTTGTCATAGTTGCGGAGTTGGAGGCGGCTTTGATAGCCACAGCAGGATTTCACCCACTCCCCCAGATGATCCCAGTTCAGACGGGACTCCTGATTTTTCAGTTTGTTTTTAATTTGGGCGTACAAGCACTGGTCCGGATTTATGTGAATGCTAGTGGACATGATGTTCTCAAAAGATGGCTTAAAACTTTTGGATGTTTTTGGACAGCAGTGTGAGATCCGTGAATGTTCGCTTCCGAACTGGGGTGCAGACGATGCCAGTTGGGTAAATATAGAGAGATTGCAATCAAGGCCTGTAAGGTACTCAGAATTAGCTGGTCCGGGTTGAATATTCGACCACTCTCTGAACCCCAAACCCCTCTACCCCACCAAAAAAAATGCCTAGGGGGATCTGGGTTTAATACAGACTGGCTCAATGTGCTCTTTCCCATGTTTTTATTTCACTTGTTAACAATTTCCATGTTTATTATTGTTCAATGTATTGACAAAGGAAATGCTTGATTTCCTGCATTTTTTGTTGGAATGTAAACCGATGTGATGTGTAAAATTGAACACCAGTATATAAAAATAAATAAAATAAATAGCAAAAAGTGACTAAAATCTTATTAACAATGGTAACTAAAGCTAGAACAGAGGGAAACAGGACAATGAGCATTTCCTGCAGACTAGGAAGAATCAGGCTAAATTCAAATGCAATCTCTTTTTTTTTCTTTCCAAATCTGAAGCATCATCAAAAGTGAAAATGGCCAAATTCTCTTCCATTTTTTCCCCCATCTTTCCAAAGGAAGAAAGTCATGTAAGGAATTCAGTTACACCTTTGAAGGAAGAGTGAAGTATTATTTCTCCCTTTCCTCAATAACAAATCAAACTAATATTTCAGAAACTAAATAAGTAGAAGCAGCCCATCAGGGATAATGTGATTATAAATAAAGTTATATAAATAGTGGCGAGCTGCATAGATAAAAAGTATGAAGATGCATAATAGTTTTTCAGTATCACTATAATCACTCACAAGGAATAATAGAGACCATCCCCAGGCATTTCTATCCCTCCTACCTCACACCCTGCAGGGAATAAAGTTTATCACCAGGCATTTTTATCCCTTCTCCCACACGCTGTAGGGAACATAGAATACATGGACACTTTCACTTTTATTTCAGTAAGAGTAGAATTGTGGAAGGGTTTTTTGCTGCTTGCGGATCAGGATATGTGCAGAGTATCCTCTCTTTCTCTAATCTCTCCATCACCACAAGGCTAAGGATTTTCTCTTCTATTTTTTATGCCCAGGATAAATACTGCTGGATGACTTTTCTGACCGCACTGACAATGGAGAGCATATATTTCAAAATAACCGTGGTTTTCCCCATGGCTGATTTTAGACACTAGTAAAATCTTGCAAAAGGTGGCCCTGTTGTACTTGTTAGTGGGCAATGGCAGTGCACGCAACATTTATAGCAAGAGCTGAGAAGACAGGTAAAACTTGTAGGAGAAAGGGATTTTGTGTACGCATACACCTACATTAAATGAATCTCTACTGGCTGGATCATTTACTGTGTAACCTGAAGTCATGTAGTCTTTGTCAGAGCAGAGCAGTCCAAAAGGACCTATCTGCACTGAAATAAACTAGGCCAGTCAACTAATGGAATGACTCTGTTGATAGGCTGTAGGAAGAGTGGTATAGTAGGGGAGAGGAGCAGGAGCAGCAGACCCCGACACCCCCCCCCCCCCCGGTGTGTCCTGAGAGATGCATAGGAAAGGTGCTGCAGAGCAGGATGGCAGCTACCCCTCGTGGTTAGTGCTGAGGGCAGCTTCCTGACCTACTGGGTCACTTGGGTAAGGTGAACAGCCACCTAGCAGTCACACTTCTCTCCACTTTACCTCATTCCCTAGAAATGGATGAAAACTATTTCTCTCTGCCCTGGTTCTGCCTGAAGAGCCCTCTGTGGTCTTCTTTCCTATTCTCCAGTGCACAGGGCTCTCTCCTTGGAACTCTTGCAGCTTCAATCATTTCCCGATGGTGCCTAATCCCTCAGTAGCAGTGGCTGCAGGGGTCTCAGGCCTTCCCACTAGAGAGAGTTCCCATGTTCTAGTGCCTGTCTTTACAGTCAGCTGTCGGATACAGCTCTCCCCTGGGCAGGGAGGGAAATCCTCTTAATGATGACTTTTCGCTCTTTCAATCCTTAACTCCATATATCCATTGCACCTCTGCTCAGGTACCAATTAATAGGTAATTAAACCATGCAACCATTCTGAGTTTCAAAAAGTCCAAGCCGAAGAGGTATTTAATGACTTTTATTCTTAAAGTTCACAGGCACAGATCACTACTGAAAGATCTCAGTCTTATTCTCCAGGCAGTACTATATTTTCCCCATTAAGCAAGTAATCATGGCTCCATTTCTTGATGTGGTTTTTTTTAACAAAGCAGCTGCAACCTTTCCACATAAGCTTCCAGACTTCAGTTAATTAAGCTTAACCTAGCTCCCTGGGCTTGTGCTAGGTATTTCTTCACCTGAGGCACACACTAAGTGGATCCTCTGTTTAACAGGACAATCGTTTTACACAATTATTCATCAGGAGCAGCCTTTCAAATAATAGTTTACCTTCTCTGCAGCCAGAGCTGTATTTTTGTGAGATTTAAATCTCTTACTGGTTAATTAAGGAACACTCTATGCCTGTATAGGTCCCACCACCCAGCTTCTGGATTGGAGCAAGTTTCCTGTAGTTGCAAGGCAGAGCTTGCTAGTAGACTTCATCCCTCCGTTTCAGCCCTCTCTTTCTTCAGCTGCACTTCCGAGCCATGGTCCTAGCTCTTAGGAGAAATAACCATGCTTTGTGCCTTACTGCAGCTATGTGCTCTCCGGCCCCAAAACAAAACCAGCAAGCTACAAGAGAGAGCAGTGTTACTTGCTAGCTCCTATCTTATTTACCAGACTTCTCTGGCTTTTCACCCAGGGACTTTCTGAAGAAATATTCTTCCATTTCAAAACTAGTAGTGCAGTCTAGCCATTCACTTAGCTGAGTGTTGCAGCTCTCTGGTTCTTCATCCACCACCACCACCACCATCTCCATGCTAAGGAGAGTTCTTCCTGCTCTTCTGGAGGGCCAATCACCCTTTGCTTTATACAGGGTTACCTTTCTGTCCCTTTCCTTCCCTGCCCCCAGCACTTCCAGGGGCTGATTACTAAGGCTTCTGGGGGATGTAGTTCCCCCCTCCCAAACATTTCTTTTTTTATTACTCCCCATGCAGGGACTCACAACTGGGTAAATCACCACGGGGGGACGGGACTTCAGGGTTGCAAGGAAGTTAAAAGGAATTCACTGTAACTTGTGCAGACCTGGAACATGGACTTACAGCAGCTATTTCCCTGTACATTAACATTACAAGATACTAACTGGGTGCCAAAAAGAGACAGACAATAGAAGTATCGTGTGGCTATGGAGAGCCACAGCAGCACCAGACCTGGCAACAGCTCCTATGATTTTATGAAAACACCAAGGGCCAGCCACTGGATAAGAAATGGTCAGCAGATCACCCGGTCACACAGAGCTAAACTTCCTCGCTGAAGGCTCTTCATCCTGGATTTCCTCATCTCTCACTTATTTATCAGAGAAGAGGTTTGGAATTTACAATCCACTTATTTTTTTTTCCATGTTTGCACAATCTGTGCAGGTGTCTGCATGCAAGATAATTGCTAAGGAGATGCTGTAGTTTTAACTCTGTTCTTAAAAGCCGCCATTTCACAAAGGAGCCGGTTACGGAGCAGAGCTGGGAGAACCCAAAGCTCATTGATCTTTATTTTAACAAAGTCTCAGGTTGTGAGTTGGGTCTCATGAGTCCTCCCGCTCTTTTGTACTTCCCACTCAGTCACAACTGGTGCTGGGATCCTGGCACCATGAGCCTTCGTTTGCAACTAGCCATGCTCTCTTTTTGGTTTGTTATTAGTAATCTGCA
The DNA here is from genome assembly GCF_901001135.1 of Rhinatrema bivittatum. Taxonomy (NCBI): domain Eukaryota; kingdom Metazoa; phylum Chordata; class Amphibia; order Gymnophiona; family Rhinatrematidae; genus Rhinatrema; species Rhinatrema bivittatum. Next base: position 16,098,720 of record NC_042626.1, on the reverse strand, counting down.
GAATGCTGTTTGTTTGTTTTTATGTCATTTATATTATTTGGTTTGTTATTTAATTAGTGCCTTTATTGGACCAGTGGTTATATAAGTAAATTGATTATACTGAGTCTTCTCCCATCAGCAGGGAGCCATGTGCCAGGACTCCTTCCAGAACCTTTATCTGGCCAGTAGGTGTCGCCAACACACTAACTGCAACTTCCGTGCCCCCCCCCCCCCAATCTCATTCAACCCCTGGCCATCCCCCAGGGGCTGTAAATGCCACTTCCAAGCCCTGGTTGACCTGGGGTATGGAGCTGAACAAGCAGCACTGACCTTAGGAGGCAGCGGATCCTGGGGTGAATCAACCACAACAGGGCCCTGGAATGCTGATGTGAACCCCATGAGCTGACAGGTAATTATAGTGTTGGGGATGGAGCTGCCACAGTGGCACAGGGCCACACCCCAAAGCAAGGGCCTAGTCACCCCTCCCCCCAAGAACATCCCTCCACGTGGCAGTGCACAGCATACGCCACTGAGCCATCAGGCTGGCCCCTAATGACTTTTTTAAATGCTTTTTATAGTGCAGTTACAAGCATTGTGTGGGTTTGTTTCTCTCTGAAAAGAAAGTCATTAAAGGAAAACATAATAGTAATGCGTAAACATGCAGCACACTGCACTGCCTTACAACCAGGAAAGATTAGCTTCCTGGTGGAACATCGGGTTACTGATTAGCTTGTTCTGAGGAATTCTGCTCTCTGGGGTGCTCACCTGTTCCGTCCCTACTGAACATTTTAGTTAACAGTGGCAGTCTGGGCCACAACACTGGATACTTTCTAAAGAAAACAGGACAGGATTTTAGATAAAAGAAGAATCTCAAGAGATTAGATGCATCCCAGGCACCTCCCTGTCCTCGTGGATTAATCATACATATTAGAGTACAGGCTCCTTCCTATCTTTAGGGATTAATAAACCATCCGGAGGAGTGGGGATGCACTAACCTGTGGGATTTCCAACAGCTTCGCAGGCTGTTTGCACACAGTTTTTCTACCCATGCACATGACATCCGTAGGAAACAAATGCACTTGAAATTTTGCAGGGAAAAGTCTAAAAAAAGATAAGTAAACCTTATTGAGGTGTAGTAACTTTTTTTGCAAACCCCAGCCCGCAAATACATTTTCACAGGCTGGTTTTCATAAAATTCATAATGAATGAGCTGCGCTGTATGATATTGCATTTTAAAGACCCGTTCATTATGAATTTAAATAAAATTCTGGTGCATAGTGAAGTAAGTGTGAAATGTTGCTATTGCAGAAGTTTTTGTTAATGGGGCTTTGGGCAGTACAACACATGAAAGCCCTGGAATTTCGAGGTTTCCATGTATTTTTTTTTTGCACACACAATCCTGTTTGCAGATGGTTCTGCAATTTAGTAGATTTCTGTCAAGGTCTTGGGCACTTCCTAACATCAGGGATCAATGATCCATCTCGGGCTCAGAAACCTTTCTGTCCTCACAGATTGAAGATTCATTGCAGGGTCTCTGGCTCCCTCTTATTCACAGGTACTAATAAACCATCTCAGGGCCTCAAGCACTTTTTAACATCATGGATTGATAATCTCTCAAAATGGTGAACAAAGTGTAGAAAAGCATTAATCAAAGCTGTACTGCACCAAAGCTTTACTCTGGGGCCCTGCCGTGGTGATATATGCATTAGCAATCATGTTATCGCCCAATAAAGCAATGTCACTGCATTCCCAGTGTAACAGTGGTGTTTCCAGTTACTTTGCTCCTTCGTGGGTGCCCAGAGTCAGAGATAACCCTGTGCCAGTGCAAAAAAGAGCAACTAGCCCAAAGCAAACACAAGAGTGTGCCAACGCCATTCTGTGATAGTACAAAGTTGAGTGTCAGTTCATGTTCTTTATATGGATTTATCAGGTGGCTCCAGAACAGTACAAGAGGCAGACTGAAGCCAGTTCAGGTTTAATCTTCTATTCCATAGCATTTTGGGATCTGTAGTCCAGACTATACCACACTGGCACTCCATGTCCCAGAATACAGTGCAGAGCTAGGGTGCTGGATCTGTCACTGCCAGGTATACGCCCAGGGTTAATGCAAGAGGACTGGTTGGGAGGAGGGGAAGGGGACCGTAACCCTGGCAGGGAGGCCTCGGGGTTACTCCCGTCTGCCCAAGCGGGACCCCAAGGCTCGTGGCTGGCTAAGGGCGGGGACGCCTCACTTCTCCCGTACCCGCGCTACGTGGAGGGCGTGCGCCACTGCCCGAAAACAAAAGCCTAAATGTGTTCTAGCAGTGAAGGCTGGGGTCCGCCGAGAACCTCTCAGAGCCCGCCCGCTATTGCCCATTTCCAGACGAATTCATCTAATGTATCTGTGGCTACAGCGCGTTCATATTCACTCCTCACCCCGGCCCGCACCACGCAGTCTTCCAGGGCACCACCTTCCGACGCCACGATCCTTGTCCTGTGTATGACGGGCTTTGCAGTGGCTACGATGTAGTTAACCAGGTGGTTCTTGGCCCTCAGTCTCCTCTTGTTCAAGGTGGTGCGGCCATAAATGAATAGGTGAGGGCTGAATTGCAGCCAAAAACGCAGGAGGAGGGCCTTCAACTCTGCGAGGAAAGGTGTCAACCGGGGACATCGGAGGAAGATGTGCTCCAGCGTGTCTTCCTCCCCGCAGAATTCACGCCCTCCTCCTGATCCCCTGATGCGCGCCAGCAGGCTGCCTGCTGCAATGGGCCAACAATGAGGCAATGAGAACTACAAGCTCCAGCATGCAATGGGGCAAAATTAGGACTGGCTTAGCCTGTCCCTGATGCCTTCAAGCTATTTGTTAATCTTACTATGATGTCTTCAGAGTTACTCAAAATATCTTTTCCTTGGTCCTCACAGCGTACTAAGATTCTCCGGTTTTCTCCAGGATCAATACGGGGGCTTCATTTAGAAACGCTTTTGAGGATTTGAGACCATCCCTCTCTTTATTTCTTAGGCAAAATGAAACTGTCCCATTTATGAATGTGTCACTCTTTTCAGAATGGTAGAGAACATTTTGTGCCTTTACAAAATAACTGAAATGAACAAGTACTGGTTCTGTACTGTCACGGATCTACACACGTGGGGGAGATCCCACCAGCACAGCTTCTCTCAACACATACGCAGTGCTAATATATCTTAGTCCTCTCAGCAACATGGTTTAACGCACAAAACTGCAGTAAACCTGTGCGCTAAGGCCGACCGCAAGATCCCGAGCTCGAAAAAAAATCATCCTGGAAGCCCCACCTAAAGTTTTAACCTATCACTTTCCAGGAAGCAAACGCCCGACTTGCTGCATCCCAGTCTTCAGGACAATCTGACTGTCAAAAGAAGGTCACAGACAGATGGATATGATTTCCCCATTAGACATACCTTTTTTACTTTGTATGTGAATGCATAAACCCAACCCCTTCCCAAAAAATAAAATTGTTTTCTGTATTCCTTGGACATCACAGAGTACTCTGTCAGAGTTTTATATATGTGTGGGACATTAAAAGTTGAATTCTTAGGAAAGCAGCTACCCTGGTTTTAGTCACTTTAAACCCCAGTATATCTAAGAGTACCCTTGGCGCAGTTTGCAGATAGCACTTTGAAATGTATTGCACTCGTTAAGGATGCATAGGTACAGAAAGGCACCTATTAACTGATAAGGTACTTTTTAAACATCCTCTCACCAGCTCTTGCCTGCACTGCTGGGCCACACAGGGAGGCTGATCCTTGGAAAGAGCAGTAGAAACTTGCAGACGGATGTCTGAAGGACTGCCAGCTGCCCTCGCCATCAGAATGTATAGGAGCCGGGCTGCCAGGGTGCGCAGCTGTAGCCCATTTGCAGTCCCTTGGGACCATAAATCCTGTCTGGTTAGGGGTGCTGTGTTGCCAGCTTCTAGTTGTCATATTTGTTTGGGAGAAAACTGAACATTTTGCAGGCTGTTACACTTATAATTGGATGGACGTAAGAATTACCCCAAAAGGATGATGCAGAAGCTCACGTGCAGCCTCTGATGCACCAGGAAAAAGGTTTCCCATCCTGCTGAAGAGCGATTTATCATTGGCTAAAGAAAACCTTGGCTGTGCAGTTTAATGTCTGGCGATTTCTGACTGAGCATCAGGATAATCCTGGGAAACAGACTCGCGCTCATTCTGAGAGAGGCAGTTAGGGAAGGGGGGTAAAAGAGGGTATAAACTCCATCCGAGCAGCTCCTGCAGCTCATTCCTGGGGACCCTTTCTGAAATGGTCACCGGGAGAGCCTAATTTGAATGCATGCCCTCTCTCATTACCCCCTGAAGAGAATTCTGGAGAGCAGGAAGTCTGAGGGTAAATCTAAGACACCCCAAGGGGGTGGAGGGCGCACACACTTCCTGCGGCGTTTCCTGTTTATAAAGAGGGGCTCTGTATGCCTGGCATTGGCCGATCTCATTATAAAGCCCTTAGTGGGGACCACAGTCCAGGGTTGAAGAAACATGAAACAGCCGGTAAAACTCCAGCGATAATAACTGTGCATTCAGTAACAAACCACGGAGAGCAAATTAGAACAAATGCACTCTGGACAGTCAGAAACAGTGAGACCTCTTCTTTTATTCTCTGTCACTAACAGGACTTTTCAGGAGAAAACAGGCGTGAAAATGTGAAGGGTAATTCACTGGAAATTGTAATAAAGGTTTAGACTTTGAGCTCCATATTTCCAGTATGTAAAATCTCTTGGCAGGTGATCAGTTTTCTTGTAATCATTTTAGGTTAGGATGTTAACAGGGCAATAAAGAACAATTGACCTATTCACCTGAGCTCAGTAAGATCTTAACCCTTTAAAATGTACAGTAGGTACCCAAATAAGGGATATAACAGGAATGGTACCCGGGAACAAAGGCCCAAACAGACTGTCCAGTCTGCCCAGCAAGCTGTTTAGGGTAGGAACTGCCGCCCCATGAGAGATCTGTTTTTAAGGTTTCACAGAGACTCTGTTCCATTATTTAGTATCTGTGATGCCCATAAGAACTTGGTAAAAAAAAAATGGGGGAAATTCTTTACTCCCCAAAATAAATCAGAAGCTGTCCCCATTTCCCATACCCTGACCCCATGGTTCGTGCTTGCCTTGCCCGGTGTGTCTCGGGGATCACTAGCTGGCCGATGCAATACAGTGCGCTCAGCAGGCGTTTAAGTTCTGAGGAGCCCCTAAAAGTTCATAGAAAATATTGCTTTTCTGTTCTTCCTCAGACTTACTATCGTGGAGATATTTAAGTCTGAGGAACTGGAAAAACGAAGTTAGGTAAAAAAAAAAAAAAAAGCGTGCTGGCGGTCAGATTAGAAGTAGGGACACTCAGGAAAACGGCTGTTCATTAATTGACTCATGGCGCTGCACAGGTTAGGAAAATGGATGCTCGTAAAATTAAGCGTCCGTTTTCCTAACCCGCTGACAGCCACCTCTCCCGGGCACCCGCTGCAGAGGAGGCGCTAGGGGTGCACAGTTTCCCCCTAGCGCCTCCTTTTTTTTTTTTTCCCACGGCAGCTGATTTGCATTTTGTATCGGGCGTCCCGGAGACGTCGATCGGCGCATTAGGAGAGAGGGCGCTCGATCGTGAACGCACGCTTTACCTGTGCCGATATTGCATCAGCCTGTAGGTGGGAGAAAACTGAACATTTTGCAGGCTGTTACACTTATAATTGGATGGACGTAAGAATTACCCCAAAAGGATGATGCAGAAGCTCACGTGCAGCCTCTGATGCACCAGGAAAAAGGTTTCCCATCCTGCTGAAGAGCGATTTATCATTGGCTAAAGAAAACCTTGGCTGTGCAGTTTAATGTCTGGCGATTTCTGACTGAGCATCAGGATAATCCTGGGAAACAGACTCGCGCTCATTCTGAGAGAGGCAGTTAGGGAAGGGGGGTAAAAGAGGGTATAAACTCCATCCGAGCAGCTCCTGCAGCTCATTCCTGGGGACCCTTTCTGAAATGGTCACCGGGAGAGCCTAATTTGAATGCATGCCCTCTCTCATTACCCCCTGAAGAGAATTCTGGAGAGCAGGAAGTCTGAGGGTAAATCTAAGACACCCCAAGGGGGTGGAGGGCGCACACACTTCCTGCGGCGTTTCCTGTTTATAAAGAGGGGCTCTGTATGCCTGGCATTGGCCGATCTCATTATAAAGCCCTTAGTGGGGACCACAGTCCAGGGTTGAAGAAACATGAAACAGCCGGTAAAACTCCAGCGATAATAACTGTGCATTCAGTAACAAACCACGGAGAGCAAATTAGAACAAATGCACTCTGGACAGTCAGAAACAGTGAGACCTCTTCTTTTATTCTCTGTCACTAACAGGACTTTTCAGGAGAAAACAGGCGTGAAAATGTGAAGGGTAATTCACTGGAAATTGTAATAAAGGTTTAGACTTTGAGCTCCATATTTCCAGTATGTAAAATCTCTTGGCAGGTGATCAGTTTTCTTGTAATCATTTTAGGTTAGGATGTTAACAGGGCAATAAAGAACAATTGACCTATTCACCTGAGCTCAGTAAGATCTTAACCCTTTAAAAAGGCTTGTGGGGGATTTGTGGGTCCAGCAGGCTTTTCGTAGATTACACAGTCTTGAAACTGCTAACTTTGGGCGATAAATCAAGTGGAATAAATAATAAGCGCATTAGCCCCAAAAAATCATTTTTGAATCGTGATTTACAAAATGCGCTTCTCAAAAACTGAAATCAATCACAGATTATCCATGGATCACCGAGGTCGCCTGACCTCTCCTCCTTAATGAAGCTGTGCCACTGGTTTTGCTATCCTGGGCTTCTTAAATTTGGGTCTTGGCATTTCTTTTCTAATGCTGCGCTTCTTATTTGCAGGGTCGATGTACGACGGCGTGAATGACAATTACAATACGGCCCGGACGCAGTTTTATTCCAAGCAGCAGGCAGGAAGTTCCTCGTGGGGCTACCCGGTAATGTACTATGCTTCTCTTCCTACTTTCTGCTGTGGAGACTCAGGGCTCATGTGCAGCCGAGGGTAAAGCTGATAGCAGCCTTGCTTCCACCACTAATAAGACAGGCAGGTGATTATCCTTCTCTTGATTTTGCACAAGTTTAGTCACAGGGAAGCTTTTTTTTTGCATGGGGTGGAAATATTTATGAATGGAGCTGGCATAGCCAACATGAAGTCTGTTATATCGGGCTTCATTTTGAAAAGAAACTTTCACCTACGGAGGGAAAAGATGAGAACGCTTTTAGTCTTAGCATGTCTTTCCGTTCTCTTCATGTGCTTGTCACAAATTAAGGAGAAAGGGTGATTTGTGAGGAATCTGACAGGGGCCAGAATTTGAATGCTTCTGCCAATGCCCCCCGGAACCCGAGCGGCGACTGGACAAATCAGCAGCCAGGGCGAGGGGCTCCTTTTGGGTTCAGGGACTGACTTAAAGGGCCACTCTTGACCTGGCACGCTGGACAGTCCCCCCTTCTGGCCCACCTCTTACGGCAGCCCTGCCTGGAAATGCAGATAGCACCAGCACCATTTTAAGGTCCCGTCCAACCTAAGCCAGTGCTCTAGAGGCAAAAGGCTCTAGTTCTCCTTCAGCTGTCGAGCTCCTACACTTCTTGAGATGATTTCAGATTCTTTCAGTTGCAAAACAAGAGGTCTGCTTTTTCTTTTTAAATGACAACATTCACTTAAGGGTAAGACTGATAGGTACATCTCTGTCTGGCCCTCGTACTGGTCATGTCCTGAGATACCTTAAATGATAGGAGTTGTGTCTTTGTTGTATGGCTGGGAATATATGGTTTTTCCCAGTTTTTGTGTACCTGCCTAAGACGATCACACAGGCCAGTGTGCAGTTCTGCATGCACGCCCTTTTTGTATTTCTTTCTGTTTGAGCATCATGGTTCTCAGACATTGTGGCTATTACATAATGTCTGTCTGGTTCAATTGCTTAAAAAAGAAGAGTTTCTGTGTGAAGCAGTTTCAGCCTGTGGTAGGTATATAAATGGCTACAGCAGCTGGAGATTGATACAGTCCTGGTGTGTGCTGCAGCAGCACTATATGCAGATAACACAGGTACGCACGGCAGCAGTGTGCACAGATATAACTGTAGGCTCTACAGATACAGCAAGTGCATGCCCCCAGCAGTGGTACAGTAGTGAGTCATAACGATTAGGGATTAAGAAGTATGGTTGCTGTGTTAGGCCACTTGAATACATAGAAATGAAGGATAGCAAATAAAAGCAAAAAATATATAAGGTGATACCGTTTTTATTGGACTAACAATACATGTCTTGACGAGCATGAGGGAGCAGATATGCCCTTCCTCCAGTCAGAATTGTATGTAGTCCAATAAAAAGGTGTTTGGTAAGCTTTATTTTCATGAAAACTGTTATGGCAATGTTGTAGTTACAAATAAAAATCAGGCCGAATGAGAATTGTTCAGTTCTCGGCTTAGAGAGGAGGGTCTCCCAGAAGAATTAGGGGAGGGGAAGATATAGGGAAGTTGGTAAATGGGGGAGAGAGTGATGCGAGAGCGAGCAGAGGTGACGGAAGGACCCGGGTACGTTGTGGGGGAAGAGCATCCAGAGAGGGGGAAAAGGAAGAGGCAGGAGGAGCTTGCTGTTAAATATATACAATTTATGTAGCTGCTGTATCCCGTCAGGGGGGTTCATGAAGACTTTCCGAGGTGAAAAGCTGGGGCAGGCCTGCTGAACCTTCTCCCGACAGGAAGCTTTACATTTGAGCTCATCCAAAGAGTTCAGGGGGTGAATTCCCCCTTGTACCAATCAGAGACGGGCAGAAAAATTGTCATCCAAGAACCTATATCCCACCCAAGATCTGGGTATTTACCTGCGGGTGGAGGCAGGGCCAGATTTAAGATTATGGCACCTATAGGCAAGGGGAGGAGGTCTTCCTTCAGAAGTCAGGGAGCAATGGGGAGAGTCCCAGTTTGTGGGTGCCTGTGTCGCCGATGCCTACGTTTTGGCACTGAGCTGAGGTTTATGATCACAGATGCAGTTGTGATTTTTCAGCCCATCTTCACAACTATGTCTTACTGTAATAAACACCTCGCACACTCTCCTCCCTAAGTTAGGTGTCCTTTGCTGCACCGGCAAAGAGAAGTGGAGATTGCTGGATCTCCACTCTGTGGCGCTGCCACTCGCGATCCCACATGGCTCGCGCCCCCTAACGGTCAGCACCCTAAGCCCAGGCCTAGTTTGCCTAGTGGTTCCGCTGGCCCTGTTGCCTCTGTATCGCTCCATGGTGAGACCGCACCTTGAATACTGTGTACAATTCTGGTCGCCGCATCTCAAAAAAAGAAATAGTTGCGATGGAGAAGGTACAGAGAAGGGCAACCAAAATGATAAGGGGCATAGAATGGCCCCCCCCTATAAAGAAAGGCTAAAGAGGTTAAGGCTGTTCAGTTTGCAGAAGAGATAGCTGAGGGGGGGATATAATAGACGTCTATAAAATCATGAAAGGACTTGAACGGGTAAATATGAAATGGTTATTTACTCTTTTGGATAATATAAGGACTAGGGGGGCATTACTTGAAGTTAGCAAGTGGCACATTTAAAACAAATCAGAGAAAATTATTTTTCACTGAATGCATAATTAAGCTCTGGAATTCATTGCCAGAGGATGTGGTAAAGGCAGTTGGTATAGCTGAGTTTAAAAAATGTTTGGATTGTCAGTGTGGAGAACTGCAGTGGGGAAAATATTGATTTTGTTATATTGGAGGGACATTGAAGCCCTTCCTTTTGGCACTGGAGGAATCTTTTTCATAGATGATGCAGTTGGATAATTTTTCATCCTGTCATTCCTTCAAAAGCCAGAAGTATTTTATGTTGACATGGGGACCTTACATTCATTCTCTTTCTCACAGATCACGTAGCCTTGTATTAAATGGGTAGTTTATTAAGTTTGGATTAACTTGATGTGAATGAGGCTAGAGCCTGTTGTGTGTGTGTGTGTGTGTGTGTGTGTGTGTCTGTCTGTGGGCGGGGGGTTCGGGACCAAGGTAGTGTTGTTTTTTTCTTCTTGTTTCTTGTAATTTGCTTTTTGGGATAATGATTGATGTCTTCTTTATTGCTTGGTGTGCATAAGAGTCCCAGATGTGCCCAGTGTTTTTTCTTTGTATCTTTTGTCAATAAAAGTGTTGAACAATAAAAAAGGTTTGGATAAGTTGTTGGAGTCCATTAACTGCTATTAATGAAGTTGACTTAGGGATTAGCCACTGCTATTACTGGCATCAGTAGCATGGGATATACTTAGTGTTTTGGTACTTGCCAGGTTCTTATGGCCTGGATTGGCCACTGTTGGAGTCAGGATGCTGGGCCTGATGGACCCGTGGTCTGACCCAGTATGGCAATTTCTTATGTTCTTATGCTTTGGTCAGTGTGTCTAGTCAGTCAGCCCTTCCCTGCCTCTTATGGACCACAAATGGGTTTATTTTGCACGTACTGTGACAGGAATGAACTGCATTCGTAAGCCAAGGCTTGTTAGGAACGATCTCAGTCTGAGATGTACTGCTAATGCCCTTCTTAGTATGGAATTGTTCCAAAATGGCCTCCACCTGGAGTTCATAGGGTGTAATGTTAACAGGCAGTATATCCACGTAGTAGTTTGGAAAATTCTTCCTCATCAGGCCAGCAGCACCCCATCCAGTTGGGACTATTTCTGTCTCTTTCTGCCAGCTGTTCCTGGCCTCTGATTGTATCTCTTCACTTTCTCCATAGGAGCCCCAGAATGCTTTGTGAGTACCTGCTTTTGTCTGGCCAGGAACAGATTAGCTGTGCTCTGCTGCTAAGCTCAGAGCCTCCCTGCCACACCTATCACAGCAGGGCCTTTGATTACCTTGGCTGTGACTTGCTGGAGAGGAGGAGCCGGCTTCTTTCATTCCTGCTGGTAACTTGTTGGAGGCATTGTGCATATCTGGAGCAGTCTGCAACCCTGCTGCACACTTTTACATTTCAGCAGAAGTCTGACACTGAGAGCTTTAGTGTGCGTAGCTGCAAATCTAAACAATTCTCCTAATGCCCTCTTCCGGTTGTCTCCATGCTCATTAAAACGTGTGTTTTACACCCTTCTTTACCTATCGCCTGGCATGTGCTGTGATGTCACTTTCTAGCAGCTAATTTCAGGTCATCCACGTGACTGAGGTCCTCAGTCTCGGGATTTCACACATGGAAGTCCCACTTTCTTAATAGGAAAAAAACCCCAACAAAACAGAACTGCAAGTTGCGGAAGGCTCTGGGAAAGGAATTAAAAAAAAAAGTCAGGCCCACGCTATGTGAACTTGTTAGGCATGGCCTTACTACAGCTCTTCCCACCGGGACCTCCAGCAATGAAAAGGAAACCAGGCACTACGCAGCGATCAGAGGAAGTGATGTCGGTGAAACCAGAAGCGGCACTGTCGAATGCCAGAAAGCAGGGGAAACGTTCAAGGACCCAAAGAGCTTCCTGATTGGTTACGGCATTGGGCGCAAATGACGCAAAGGCATACCTGATATGCTGGAAGCAAATGGGCATGATGACCCTTCTTTACATGATAGCAGTTGCTTCACTACTTCCAAAACTCTTTCAGATCATAGTTGGCTTCATTTTTTTTTTTTATTATTATTATTTTTCAAGATACCCTGATCCAGTCCTGGGTACATAGACTTGTAGCTCCTATTTTGCTTAGAGCAATCAGAGCTACATCTATCTGAGTGGGAGAAAATGAGAACTGGATCAACCCGTCTTGAAAGAATGGCGACCCTAATGGAGAGACATCTCCTATGTATATCTGTATAGCATTACGTACACCTTGTGACGCTACATACATGTTGAATAATAATAATGATAGTAGATAACACTCTCTAGGGTAATGTTTCTTAAATCAGTAGTGGAAGGCAACAAGTGTATCTTTTACTCATTATCACAAGGAATATTCTTGAACTCTGTTTGCATTTAACACCCAACTTTAAAAATTAATGGTTTATTTCCATGGCTTTGGTCATCCTGAAAACTAGACATTTGTGGCCCTTACAGACCATACAATTGGCTATTTCTAGCTCAGGTTGTAGAAGTGTACTATACGAGGTGAAGAGCGGAGCATGGAGGGGAGAAGGAATACGATGGCAGACATAGAGCTACACTACAAATATTTGGCACAAGCACCTCTTCCCCCCCCTAACTAGGCTGAGTAGTACTACTGAAAGGGTGCATGAAGGAACCATAATAGACTAGATCTCAAGATTCATTGTTCTATTACTGATGATGCAACGAAGTATTCTTTCTTATCAATTTCGATTGATGGAGATAATCCTTGGATTTCCCCAAAATACAGTTTCAGCATTGCCATAGAGCCAGTATCATTTTAAGCTCTTCATTCCCAAGGGGCCAGATGTACTAACGGGCTTTTCCAATGTTGTGTCTATAGGGGGAAAATATGCTTAGTACATAGGCCGCAAAGTGCCCTCTGTGCAATAGATAGAAAACCAGTTCATTCTGGACCCGGCCTGATCACCTCAGCCTTGCATCTGATATATCATTCCTGGAAATTAATCCCACTTAAGCTTAATTACTAAAAATATTTTTTTTTTTAATTGGGGGTGGGGGGGGGTGGGGGAGGGAGTTGGTTCTGAAGGTTAGTGCTTTGGACCCTCAACAGAACAGACAGTTAGCAAGCAGGAAATGACCAAACCAATGGGCAATTATTTATTATTATAAACAAATGATTTCAACAAAGTAACATTTGGAGAGCTGTAGAGATCAATGATAATTTTGCACTAGGGGTGACAGATGCTTCCTGGTCAGTAATGTCCTCTCTCTCTCTCTCTCTTTTTTTCAACAAATGTTTAGCTGAATACTATATTCCCTTCCCTGCACGTGACATATTCTCTTGGCCTACCACTTCTGGGGTTCGTATTTTGGGGAAAGCAGGAAAAAGAGATAGGAGGAGTAGGGTCACTACCAGGCTTATATTTATATTATTTTTTTTATAAATATATGAAAGCTTTTTTTTCTGACAAGCACTTGACAGATTTTGAAGTGCATTTTAAATTTTTTATAGTTTTATTGTAATTGTTTATATTAATCACTGTATGTGACTGAGCAACATTTGCTTATGACATGAAGACAGGTGGCCATCCTAAGGGAGCAATACTTTTCAGGGTCATCACCTTTACAATCAAGCACCACATTAGCAAACTAAGTCTATGCCATCTCATAATATACATAGCAACATAAGTACTGCTGGCAGAAAAGACCGAATGGTCCATCCAGTCTGCCCTCAAACGTCAATGGTAGTAACTGCCGCTCCCTGTGCCTTATGTTAAGGATAGTAATATTTACAATCGAAACCAAACTGTCTAACCCATAACAAATTACTGCTAGCAACATTTTTAGGAGGTGAGCAGTCGTCTTGATGATTCAGACCATGCTGCTCGAACGCGCTTTGCTTTTGGACATGGCAGTTGAAGCAGTCCTGTGCTTTTTCCATAATGTCTGCTTATCAGTACCCCAGACTGTAAAAGTCAGGGCCCAACATTGCCATGCATCTGAATCCAAAACCCCTTCCCCCCCCCACCCCAACCACAGTTAAAGCGGAGAGCGATGTTGCATGTGAATCCATGCTGCCTTGGGTTGAGCAACCCATCGGATTGTAGGTAGTTCATTATCCTTTCCTACAGCAGCGTCTCCATTAATTTTCCCACCAGAGAAGTGAGGCTAACTGTCCTGCAGGTTTCGGCCTCCTTTCTGCTCCCACTCTTCTCCAATCCCAAGGCACCAGTCCCGTTTCCAGGGATCTGTTGAACAGGTCTTTCAGTGGACCCACCAGCACATCTGTGAGCTCCCTCAGTATCCTGGCATTGTCCACTTTCAGTTTGCCTGGCTCTTCCCATACATTCTCTTCGGTAAATGGAGTTTTGCCTACCCCATCCCCATCTACGGTCTTGTCAACCAGCAATGGTCCTTCTCCAGGGTCTTCTTTAGTGAACACTGAACTAAAGTATTTGTTTAATATTTCTGCCATTTCTTTGTTTCTCTCTACGCATTGCTCCTCGTCACCTTTCAATTTCACTTTAACACTTCTGACCTCCCTTTTCTCTGATATATCTGAAAAATGTTTTGTCATCTCGCTTTACCTATTTGGCAATCCTTTCTTCCTCCTGACCTTTTGCTTTCCTGATTTCTTTCTTCGTCTCCCTCATTCTCACCAGGTATTCTTCCCTGTGTTCCTCCCTTTGGGATCATTTAAACTTCTTGAATGTCTTTATTTTTTCAGCCACCTCCTTAGAGAACCAGCTCTGTTTCTTTTACTTTTCTTTACTTTCTAACATATAGATTTGTTGCCTTTGTAATAGTTTCTTTTAGCTTGGCCCACTCTTGTTCCACCTCCCACATTTTCTCCCAGTCTTCCAGTTCTTCCTCCAGGTACGTCCATATTTTTTAAATTCAAAACTCTGGTCTTAGTGTGGCTTCCCTGTATCCTATTTGTGATATCGAACCTTACCATCTAATGATCACTGGTGCTCAAGTGAGTCCCTACCCAAACATCAGAGACATTATCCCCATTAGTGAGCACCAGATCGAGGATCACACCCTTTGTTTGAGCAGAGCTCTTTGAAGGGCATCCACTTTCTCTCTTCTCCTATATTCCGCAGAAGGGATTCTCTAGTCTACATCTGGCAGATTAAGATCTCCCTTCTTTCCCACCTTTTGGATGTCTTTGACTAGATCTCTGTCCAGTTCTGTTTTGAGTTGGAGATCTGTAGATCACACCAGTAAAAAAGGAAACACCGCCTTCTTTTGTTAGGACAGTCCATAATGCTTCTTCTCTACCCCACGTTCCTTGCGGTTCAGTTGCTTGGATATTGTTTTTGACATAAAGAGCTACTCCTCCCCCTTTTCTGTCCTCTCTTAGAAAATTATAGCCCGGGATGGCCATATCCCAATCGTGGGAATCAGAGAACTAGGTTCCCAGAACAGCAACAATGTCTAAGTCCGCCTCCACCACTGGGACCTGCAGGTCTAGGATTTTATTGCAATCAAGCTTCTGGGGCGTCTTCATCAGGTAAAGTTGCTGCACTGCAGAGACGTCTCCTGGCATTTTCTTTTACAATTCAGAAGAGCAGAGCCTCCTACTCTGGGCAAGTTAGGAGAAGGAGATGTTATGGTTTGAAGTCGTGTATGAGCAAGTTTCAGCTTCTTTATCTGATTACGGCTTGAGGTTTGGCATAGATGGAAGGAACACATTCTGCCCCCAAGTTTCACAGCATAGTAAGGAAAGAAATCAAGGCTCCTAAACTTCCATGCTGATTTTTGATTTCCCATATACCCTTGCAGCAGAGCTTCAAAGTCCTGTATTAGAAATCCAAGAGTGGGCCCAGGTCTCCTGATGACATGGATGTGAGTTGCTTGGGGTCCTGGTCAGTTTTTGCAGAATAGCATCTAATAGCATCTAAATGGGCTAAGCTTCTGGTACTGCTGCCTGGCTAATTTTTGCCCTTGGGCTGTGTTGGCTAAGGTTAATGGTCATCTCCCATCAACAGCAGCCCAAGGGGATATTTGTGAGCTGCCGGGATCAGGACTGATGTTAGACACACAGGGTCCAGGGCAGAAATGAAGAATTGGGTCCAGCTAGTGCTAGCTGCTGTGAAGCTCTGCCTCAGCGACATCACACAACTTCACCAACTGTTGCCCTGCTTGCTCCTGCATCACTACATCCAGCCCTGGCCAGGATTGAAACATTCATCCCCAGCGGGATTGCCCTGGTCCTTTGAGACTATGGACTAAACCGCTCAGCTTTAAGTAGATGTGAAATAGAAGCTGTGGAATTAAATACTTCATCTCCTAGCCAAAGTTAATCATAGTCTTTGGAGATAAAGGATTCCCCTCACCCCCACGCTCTAGGAATGCAGGATTCATATTTTAATAAAGAAAATAATGGATTTGTCTCCTGAAAGGAAGTATGCAGCATCTTTAGGGATAAAAGAATCATCGTAAAATAAGGTTTAAATAAGAAAAAAGGCAATATAGTTTCAGTCTCCCTGAATCTGAAATGATACGCCATCATAAGCCGGGGACACTTGGTTCCTTGAGCTAGGCCCATTTTCAGGATCGTTAGGTATGTCAAACCTCTCCTCCATCCTCCTCCCTAGCAGTACCACCCATGGTGCACTATGAGCTTCAAAAATGTAAGGTCGTCTTTTCTTAGTTGATGGAACCAGGTAAATGTTTTCACTGAGGAACATGCTAGGCTTAATGAGGTGGTACTTGATTTACCTTCCTCCCCGCCATGTCTTTCACCTTTTGTCAGCCCTACTGCAGATGACATACCCAATCAACATATGTGCCTTCATCAAGCAGAAAGGAAGTCTCCGTTGAGTAATGCTCAACCCTCAGCAATGCTCTTTCAGATAGCAGCTGCCTTCCCACCACAGGACTGGACTTAATCCCCACTGGCCCCATCAGTGAGGGAGCTTGGACTCTGGTCTCCGCCCACTGCAGGGTGCAGGGCTGCTGCCTGAGTCATGGGGCTAGCTCATGTGCGTGTTTTGTTTCTTAATTTAAGACCAGATGCATTCTGAGAAAGGGTAATGTATTGTAGAAAGTAAGAGTAGATGATAGGGTTAGAATTTAATCAAATGAAGGAAGTGTATCTTCTCTTTTGATTAAGATCATGGGTATTAATTCTGCGAAATTATTTATTGCCTAAAGAGGCAAATGATATGAGGAATTTGTGTGTTTGACTATATAAAAATATTGAAGGGATATTGGCCTCCATTAAGATGTTCCATGGGCACAGTCAACTCTCCCCATGCCCTGACTTAGGAATTTCACAGACATTCTGCCAGGTTACCTGGAGGCCTATGCGCTCCACAATACAGACTCCTCTCTGAGGATATTTAATCTTCTGTCAGCAGTACACACCCGAGTCTGGCAGATTCCAGCGTCGAGTGAGATCTTGTTTCCATGATGAACTAACCAAGCCCAAAAGGGATACCAAAACCCCATTGCGGTCGGCTTTTTTCAGCTGCCTCTCTGGTGGCTCACTAGTGGAGGTGGCAGGAGCAAAAACAGTAACAGAATTTTGGATAAGCGCTGACGACCCTTAGCAGAGAAGAAGTGAGGGCAAAGTCCGAGATCGACAGGGGCCCATGGCACTGCACCAGGGATGAAATTGGCCAGGTTAAATAAGTCCTTATCTGCCATATTTAAGAGCAAATAACAAAGACAGACTTTCACTTTTGACTCCTTGGGCCAGTTTCGGGAGGACGCATGAGAAATCCTGGGACATAAATTTAAGACCTCTTCTGCCACTGGCTCTCTTTGTGACCCTGAATAAGAAACTACCCCCCCCCCCCCCCCAATGCTGCAGGCACCCAGATGACCACAAGGTATTTGACTTAATCTAGTTTTCTCTGTCCATAAATATTTACTTTTCATTTCCTTGGTCCAATATTGTCTCTAGGCCGTGGGTGGCCAACTCCGGTCCTCGAGAGCCACAAAGAGGCCAGGTTTTCAGGATGTTCATAATGAATATGCATGAGATACATTTGCATACAATGGTGGCGGCACACACAAAGCTCTCGCATGCATATTCATTGTCAACATCCTGAAAACCAGACCTGTTTGTGACTGCTCTAGGTCCTGATTAATGTTTAGTTGTTGTAGCTAAACACGGCAATCATTCTATGCATCCATCCAAAAAAACCCCTAGGATGTGCATTTGTTTTTTCCATTTCAGCAGGTACCTGCGTACCTCACCGACTTTCTAGTACACACGGGAAACGGAGAGTAGGCATGTATTTTTATTAATGAGATACACGCATACTCTGAGTCTTTCCCCGTGTACTAGAAAGTCAGCGAGGTACACGGGTACAAGAAGCGCATGTACATCCCTAGTATTAATGTTATATTTGCTTTTTCTTTTAACTCAGAAAGTAAACTTTTTTTTCTCACAGTTTTTTCTTCATTTTCTAGTTCTCATTCATTCCTACTTATTTTTGCTGTTTCATTATTTTAGATTTATTTTTCACTTCTAATGTGAAGAAAGGAAGGAGAAACAGCAAAAGCAAGTCAGAATAAATGAGAGCTAGAAACAATAAAAAAGCATGAGCTACGAAGGGAAGGGGAAACACAGCGACAGTAAGAAAGGGAGCCCAGGACAAGAGCAGCGCGTCACGGAAAGAGCTTGGCCTGTCTTTATTTTTTTCTGGCTATTCTAAGCACAGGGTTCTAGTTAGGGATGTGCACTCATTTAAAATGACTCAAGAAATACCCAGCAATTGTTCTCATGCCACTGGTGTTATTTCTAAACAAAAAAATAACACAAAATAATAAACCAAAATTTCAGGGGGTTTTCCCATCTACATCTTTTTAGTGCACACTGTTGCAAATAGCACGCACTAAAAAAGAAAAACGAAGATGACACAAGCTATCCCCAAAACAAAATTTAAAAAAAACATTTTGAATGCACATCTCCAGTCCTGAGTAGCCATATTGGTCCTGGACAAAAGTGGATTCTGTGCGGGCTGCGAGAGCTTAAATTACATCGCTGAAAGAATTAGCCAAAGACGTGATAAACACGGGTGCCTTCGAGACCCTCTGTGTCCTTTCTTTAGATACGGAGACTGGACCTGTGGGGTCTCCAAATTTCAGGTACAAAAGCCTCTTTAGATTGTTCCTATGGGGGTCCGATAAAGGGTGCCACTCTCCTCCGAGCATCCAGCTGTGCTGAGAGAGGGAGTCGCAGGGAAAGAGACATGAAACCCATGTTGCAATAGGAAGGTGAGCTGCTCAGAGCTTCATACTCAGGGCGGGACCCGTTCTGCTGAGCTCATCGCCCCAACATTCCCCGAGGCATGGGAGAGACCCACTCTGAGCGTGTCTGTACTGAATCAGATGGCAGAGTTTTGTCTCTTCCCTTTGGAGACCGAGAAATCGGGGAGAAAATGAAGCAACAGAAAACAACGCAAAGATTGTTTTCATAATTTGTGCTTCTGTCAGCACCAGAGTCACTTGTCTGACTTGGAGCTGCACCAATGACTAGTCATGGCAATCAGAACTTCAGAATAGTCCTGGTGGGCTACAAAGCACCTTCTGTTTCATGACAGATAGATCATGGTAGGGTGTCCATGGGAACAAACTGAGCCGGTCTTGGTTTTACCCCATTTGCATGCTTTTCCTACAAAAAACAGGTCTCCATCTCCCTGCATACGTCAGAGTAAAGCCAACACTGGCTTGGCTTGTTCTTCTTGACATTGGACACACTATGTAGAAACAGAGAAGATTACCGCAGATAAGGACCATCAAACTCATCCAGTCTGCCCAGTTTCCTTTCTGGTGCGTGCTATAAACCACAGTTAATCTGTAGTTTTCTTCCACACTGTGATTATCCCATGTTTTCTTGAATTTCATTACTGCTTTATTCTGGAAAATCCTTCCATGCCTCCACTACTTTCTCTGTGAAGAAATATTTTCTGATGTTACTCCCATGTCTGTCCCTTGAAGCTTCATACCATGACCCCTTGTTGTGGAGTAGGTTTGCTTCTTGTGCATTTTGCATAACTTTTAAGGTATTTGCGTGTTGCCATTATATCCTATATAACAGGTACTTTTGACTCGTCTGCAGAGTAGTTTGGACAGAGATTGTCATATTGGCCGTACAACATAGACACAGTTTCCAATTGCTCTGTTTTGGCTGTGGTGCAGTTAAGTCCCACTTCACCCATACATGAGCCATTCTTTTCCTTGCCCATGTATTGACCTTTGTGTGGCCTTCCAAACATGGCCATTCCCTCCCTGCTAATCAGGTACCAAGCAGTGCATTTACAAAATGTGTTTAATTTTCCATTGAGTGAACTTCAGAAGTGGTTCCCTGAGGAGTGACATGAAGAAAATCTTTCCTCATGGGAAGGGTGATGGACGCATGGAACAGCAGAAGCCTGGAATAAGCACAGAGGATCCCTGGTTGCAAAGAAGTGAGCAGAAAAGCCAGAGATCGACCTGGATCTATGGCACTGCCCCAGGGATGAAACTGAAAATGTTCCATTTCTTTTTCAACTCACAGTACGGATTTACATCACAGAGTGAGTTGCCAAAATGTGCCCCTCTAAATGTTGGAGAAACCTCAGGATTATGCTGTAGCACAATGCCCACTTGTTTTATTTATTTCAATACTTTTGTTACCTTATCACAAACATTTGTGCACAAAGCAAGGTGCAACCCAGATGGTGTCCATACATAACTTCACTAAAGCTGCATAGCAAATTAGCAAACTAGCATAAAATCGTCATGAGAGAGACATAGCACATTTATACAGTACTACTGTCTCACCGTGGCTCTTATAGCTTGTTTAAAAAAAACAACAAATAAACCCCAGTGTGCACCAGGCTAGCCCATGTGACTGCATTTGGGACTCTGTAAAGAGAGGAGTATCCTATTCTTTGGCAGTAGCATAGGGTGTGTCGGTTTGAAGACCTGAGAAAGATATCAGTAGCAGTCTAGCAGGTTCTGGGAAGGACCCCACCCGCCACGCCTTATAATGGGGTTAATAGCTGGAGGGCGGAAATGTCCTCTGCATGGTTCTGCACAGCACCTAGCAAAGGCTGCCTTGTCTCGGAGGCAGGAGGACTGTGCCTGACGCTGGCCACCTGCTGTCACATATTCTCGTACTTTGATGTGGCGTTCATTAGCTCTGACCTAACACCACGGGTCGCAGAGTTTGTGTGTCAGCAATGAAATTACTGCATTAATGGCTCAAGCTGAAGGAGTATGGACAGCCAAGGTTTGCGGTACCTATTAAGCTTGCCAGCGGGCTTCGGGTGTTTCGGGACAGGATGGTCCAGCCCCCTGGTTGTAGCCTCCTTTCCCATCATTGTATTCCTGCTTTTCTTTGGGAAGTCAGTAGGGAGATCAGAACTAGAAAGCCACGCATGCAGTGGGAGTAAAACCAAGATGAGATTAAGCCTGTCCTGAAAAAAAAAAAGAATGGAGCCTGTTGACCACCTTAGTACCTAATAGGAAGGCCAGAGAGCTCCATGTCAAAATGGACAGACTGATCCAGGCTTGGTGTTGCCCACTGCATGCAGGGAGTTGTAGTCCCTGGGCTTTTCTCAGGCAAATCAGAACTGCAGCTCCATGCATGCTTCAGGATGACATCTGGCATTGACTTTTTCAGCTGGCATTATACAGTCAGACTATATTTAAAGCACGGCTGTATCTATTTATTTTTTATTTTTTCATTTGATTTATATTTTTCATGGGCCACTACTGTCTCGCAAGGCATGCAGGAGTCGGTGCATTCCTCCCGATAGAAGGGCGGTTGTTAACTTGATCCCATTTATCAGGATAGGCTGATCCAGTCCTGGTCTTACCTCCATGGGATGCAGGAGCTTGTAGACCCTGTCTGGAATTCAGTACTAAAGCCGATGCATGCAAATGGCTGTAAAACCAGGACTGGATCAGCCGATCCCAATGGAATAAATTGAATCCCATGAGAAAGAAACATGATTTAATTCTAAACTTCATGCTATATTTCTTGGCACCGCTTTGCCCTGCTCGTTTAGTGCTGATGTGATAAAGGCTTCCTATGTACTAACGGGCTGATTAGATGACTCCTTCAGTACCGGACTAGCATTCTGCGATTCCAGGTCAGATTGTTTCACCGGTGACATGGAATTGAGAAAAGCAATAGGTGGCAGTGCTCATGAGGGTAATCAGGTGATCGTGCTCTAACCAATGGATTATACTAACTGCTTAACTTTCATAGCACCCGCTTGTTGAGAAGCCTGGAGAAAAATCCTACAAGTCATTCCCTTGGGTTGCCACCGTACCTAGGTTTACCAGAGCAGGCTGATTCAGTCCTGATTTTACCTCATTTCCTGCATGGAGATGTAATTCCTACTTGTATTAGGGAAATCAAAACTACTACCCCATACAGGTCATGGGGGCTAAGCCCTGTTTGGATTGACCTGGGTGAGGTGTGAACCTTACTCCAAAGTGACGAGAGGCGTCCGAGCTGTCTTGTTTCTTCAGCCCATGCACATGCATGGATTCGCTGTATCTGGATCCCGTTGGGCTTGGAGGTGAGAACCATAACTTTGTGGCTTGGAGCCATCCGATGGCCATGGCAGTCACGAGGACTGAGGACTGACCTGTCACCTTCTAAAGTTCCTTGCCAGAAGGGACAGGATGGGTCAGTCCTGGCTGTACCCCAGTCATCATCGTTTATTTATGACAAGCTTCTCCAACAAAAATAATTTAACAAGTTATATCAACTAAACAATAACTGAATACATTTACAATCAATAGTTAAAATAGTCCAGATTTGGGTACGGTGTGGTAGGGTAAATAAAGCTGTGTGTGGGGATTACATGCAACATAACTCAAGGAAACCTGTTCAGCTTGTCTCAATGTTAGAGTCGGGGGGGAGCTGAGGCAGGATTACCTCAGGAGCAGATAATTTAATGAATGATTGGTTAAGTACCTAGTCGGGGGTCAGAAGGGATTTTCATTGATCAGAATAGTAGGACATGGCTTTTATGGGTTTAGGATGGGCTAATGTCAAATGCTACCTCACAAGAGCCAAGTTTTTACCACATTCCTAAATGCTAGGAGGTCTGGGGCAGACCTGATGTGCAGGGTTGGCGAAGCACTTACAAAGCTTCTTTCTCTGGCCTTTGTGAGGCGCATGGTTGCTTAGGGATGGCGTTGCAAGGCAGGTCTGGTTCAATGACCTTAGTGCGTGATAGGGGGTTTATAGGGGGTGAGGGAGCTGCTGAGGTTAGTTGGGGGTCGGGTCTTTGATGAATTTGCAGGCCAGTGTCAAGATCTTGAATTTGGTGTGGTACAGCCGACCTCTTGTGACACAGAGCCGTTGTGACATGGTGGGCCAAGGACTGCAAGTTCAGCCAATTTTCTTTCCGTGTATAAGAGAATCCCCGTTCCCTTCTATCTATGCAGTTGCTTTCTTTGCATTTATCTCCCCCACTCTCTGGCTTGCAGAATGAGACACTTCAGTCCCATTCCTCTGAGTCACCAGGTCTGCCCTTGTTCACTTGGTTCTGGTTAGTCCTGACTCACTTGGGAATGCACTTACTCAGGATTAATTCATGAGCCTTCCACGGAACAGACACCTACGTTTCCTCCTCCTTCTAGATATGGTGTCTAATTTAAAAAGACATAAAAACAAACATGAAAAAAAAAATGTGATGAATACTTTATTATGCAGAGATCCAGAACTGATAGGGACCTCACCATGACTTAAAGGACTGCATAACCCTGCAGGCAAAAATACAGACAAATAGGTTTTACTTATGCAGGCAGCAGAAACTTGCCAGGCCATCTCCTCCTCTCCCTGCACTGCGTTTCCTTTCTATAAAAGAAGTGGAAGCCATGGGGCCAGGAGGAGGCGCTGTGGTGGCAGAGTGACCCTGGTTTTTTATCTCCTCATAGAGCTGTTGCTGCCATGGCTAGAGATAAGAAGATAAGATAAGAGAGGTGGGGATCTGAAATAGGAGAGATCAGAGAAGAATGATGGGGACTGGGAGCAGGTGAAAACTAGATGGGGGGGAAGAGATGAGGGCCAGGCAGGCGGGAGTGAGAGCCCGAGAGATGGAATATGAGACTGAGAAATGGAGAAAGAGGGGAATAGATTCAGGCTGAGATAAAGGCCTGAGAGTTGATGGATAAGAGAGAGTGAGGGAGGTGAGATGGAGGAGATGGGGAAAGCTAGAGAGGAATGAGAGAAGAAGGTGAAGAAGAGGAGCAAAGTGAAATGAAAAAGGGAAATGCTGTAGAAAGGGAGGGGATGCAGTGTGATGAAGAAGATAGGGAAACCGGCAAGGAGAATCAGGAAGAAGAATATAGACATGCTAAGAAGGCAATGTGTACAGTAAAATGTACTAATGCACAGACACCCCCCGCCCAGTGCCACTTCTCCTCCTGCTCTGCCTCGCCCCAAACATCTCCCCTGTAGTCAGCAAAGCAAACTTGGATTGCCTGCTTATGAGTAGGAGTCAACTGAGCAGGCCATTCCTGAGAGATTGTTTAAAAAGAAAGTTGAATTGTGAATTTTAGAAATACATTTTGTGCAGTGTTTATCAAGCCTCTCCTG
Source organism: Rhinatrema bivittatum (assembly GCF_901001135.1). Classification (NCBI taxonomy): domain Eukaryota; kingdom Metazoa; phylum Chordata; class Amphibia; order Gymnophiona; family Rhinatrematidae; genus Rhinatrema; species Rhinatrema bivittatum. The sequence goes on along the minus strand of NC_042626.1, from coordinate 16,074,630 downwards.
GAGGCACACCTATCCACTCAGATTTTCAGGATTGCCACAATGAATACGCGTGAGATAGATTTGCATACCCTGGGTCTGCAGTGTATTCAAATCTCTCATGCATATTCATTATGGATATCCTGAAAACCCGACTGGTTAGGTGTGCCTCCAGGAGAGTGCCGGGAAACACCGTGATACAACTGGAGAGTGCGTGCAGGCATTTCTTTTTTGGATTTTGTGCAGTACAGACTGCGCCATCAGTGGATACGGGGGGGGGGGGGGGTGTGACAGGGTTTCATGTTATAAACTTTGAAACTCTTTATTATGTCTGAGACACAAAGTGCAGAGGTTTTGTAATCATACTCCCTATGCATTTTACCTGGGAAATTAGAATTACAGGGGGATGGGAGTCAGGAAAATAGGACTAGATCCGCGTCTCAGGATGGCATGGAGACAGTTGACAGCCCTGGCTGTGTCCCTGCCCATCGTGGGAGGACTCTCCCGGTTGGACAGGCTTGTGAACTCTGGCCTGAAGCTTTTGCTAACAAGTCAGTGCTGGTCAGATCTGGTCGGGATGGAGTCAGAGGAATGGGCGATCACCACCAGCCCAAAGAAAACAGCAACTCTCCTAATAAATAAACGCAGCTGGGAGAGTGGCGTATTTAAATGTAATTTAATGAGAAGTTTATATTCCAGCTTTTCTAGTTTGCAGATCTGCTTAGTGCAGATTATAATGCAAATAAAGGCAATACAGCAAGCAACTTTGGCAACCAAGACATAATAAAACATAAAAAAACCCCCATCTAAGTAGCCTGAATTGCTTCTTCTCACAAATGTGAATGGCGTTGATATGGAGAAATGTTCACATTCGACCTTCAAGTGAGATAGAAACCCCGTGATTTTCAGGTTTGCAGAAATGGTCTTGAATCCATTAATAGACGTCTGGTGTTTGATTAATTGGTTGATAAAAATTAATGTACAAATAATAAGATAAGGCCAGAAAGTCTCCATTCAAACCTAAGCCAACCCGTTGAATGCAGAACATTTGGGAGTCAGGCAAGTGATACAGTGAGTGACCTTGAAAATGTTCCACCAGAAATCCACAGCAGCAAAACTCCCCAAAGTGGGCAAGCGCAATACCCAAGTCAAGACCCATCTGTTGGGTTACTGGCAAATCCAGTCCTGATGGTTTGAATCTCGTCCAAATTTTTCTGGATCAGTTGGGGGTGTGAAAGTTTTTTTAGATTTTTGTCCCTTTCATTGTCAAGGGTGGAGGGGAGGGAATGGGTGCATGGGTTCTGGATTCGTTTGAACCAGGTGGGCTCCTCTCCCAGAAACAAGTGCTGTCTGATGAAAAGGGCCCATGAGGCCATGTGCCACTAACTCTGCCTTTGTCTTTGTTTTTGTTTTTTTTCCCTAGCAGCAAGTTTTTAATGGGACTCTTAAGAAGGACACAGACAACAAGCGTTTCAGCTCTTACAGCCAAATGGAGAACTGGAACAGGCAGTACAAATCTTTGGGCAGCCCGACCAGTCCCAGCAGTGACTTCGTCTACATGCAGAACTTAAAGAACAGCCGGAGCGAGCCGGACCTCACCGCCGAGCCCCGCGCCACACTGAGGAAGCAGAGCCAGCTGCAAGCCCAGAGAGGAGGAGGAGGAGGAGGAGGAGGGCGGGCGACTCAGAGTCGGTACAGCTTCTATAGCAACCACAGTACTCAGCAGAACACCCAACAGAAAAAGAGGGGCTTTGCCCCAACACGCACCCCGTCCTCCATATCGGGAGTCAGACAGGAAGTGTACGGAAATGGCCATGCTCAGATGTACAACACCATGCAGAAGCAAGAGTCGTATGGTGGAACCCAATCTCAGATGTACAACACCATGCAGAAGCAAGAGTCGTATGGTGGAACCCAATCTCAGATGTACAATACGCTCCACAAACAAGACATGTATGGAACTGCCAACATGCCCATAAGGTAAAGTTCAAGAGTTGGTTTGTTTTTTTTTTTATGGTAAAAAAAAAAAAGGACCATTCAGCAACTATCCAGAGAGAATTTACCATGGAGTCACCTGCAGCTTCACTCACTGGTCAACAAAGCTAAGCCAAACATTTTGCTTTTTCCTTTTGACTGGGAGATAGCAAAACTCGGGGTTCAAGATCGTAGCCGCTGAGATTTAATGCAAAAAAAAAAAAGTGCAGTGAACCAAGGAAGCAGGAGATGATATTGGGGGTAGCACTGGTGACCCACTCAACAGGAGAGGGATCTGGGAATGATCAGATCTGATGACCTCAGGGTTGCTAGTGTGACGAGCCAGTGAGGAGTGCACACAAAGCTGTATAGGTAGCAGTGAAAAGGAAGTGAGGGTCTCTCCTTATCATTCATCAGTGACCTCATAACTATGGCAGGATGTAGACAGGAGGAGAGAATCAAAAGTGGTGCCTACCCTGTGCCATAAGCCCTCGGAGATGAGAAAAAAGGAGGGCCATAGAAAAGAAGAGGAAGCATATGAGAGAGACATTGAAATACTGAAATGCTGGGAGCAGTGCCCAAACGTCTGGCATTGGTGCAGTTTTCATCAGTGGGGTTTGCACCCAATAATCAAAATAAAAGTTATGCTGGTATTTATTTAAAATATTTATATTCCACATATAACAAATATCCATGCTAAGTGGATTACAATGTGACAAAATAGAAAAATACATTTGGTACAGGTTTAGAAGTTACAATTAAAATAATATTTTAAAAACAGAAGACTTAACCTGAAACAAACAAAAAAAACCACTTTAAAACAGGCATTCATGAATGAAAAGAGACGGGAACTAGTGAGCTTTTTAGCTGTTTGCGAAAGGTTTTTATGTTTAGGCTACGTGGTTGCACAGGGAGTTTGTCCTACAAACAGGGGCAGGCATGAGAACGGGTTGCTTGCAAGCGAGCAGTTTTTAAGAGACGTTCATCCTGTGATTTCAACGTGCGGGGAAGATTGCAATTCTCCAGTAAACCAGCTGAGTAGGTGGGGCTCTTTTGTTTAAGTATTTTGGAGTTAAGACTAAGATTGTAAATTACAGACCTTGTTACTCCAGAAGCCATTGCGGGGGTTAATATAATCCCAACGATGACCTCCCATTACTAAGCGGGCAGGTGAATTTTGTAAGATTGGAAGAACCCTTAAAAAAAAAGTGAGGGGAAGGTCCAATATAAAGAGAGTTGCAATAATCAATTACAGTTAAAGTAAAGGCTTGGACGACCACTACAAAAATCCCTGGGTTCAAGGATAAACTCCCAAGTGGTACTTTTTTCTTTGATAGTTACTCCTGGAGAAAATACCAGGAGACCTGTGCCTGCTCACTGCCGTCGCTTCCCCTGAGTTAACCCCACCCACAGGAACGCCTCCGCGGTGTGCGCCATGCAAATACCTTTACCCAACATTGAGGGTGGGCAGTTTTCCTAGGTTAAACACCATTTATATACAGAAATGGCTTTGGTTATAGCCTTGAGTAATGTATGAAAGGCGAGCATTTTTCAGTGGAAAAGATGTTCAAACCTCAGAGGATGCTGGAAGGTCGGGGCTACAGGGGTAATGCACAGAAATACTTTGCCACAGAGAGGGTGGCAGAATCATATAACAACCTCCCGGGGGAGGTAGTGGAGACAAAACAGTAAATGAATTGGAGGAGACATGGGCTAAGCACAGAAGAGCTTTCCTGGTGAGAGTTACGTGCACGCCTGGGCTAAGCACAGAAGAGCTTTCCTGGTGAGAGTTACGTGCACGCCTGGGCTAAGCACAGAAGAGCTTTCCTGGTGAGAGTTACGTGCACGCCTGGGCTAAGCACAGAAGAGCTTTCCTGGTGAGAGTTACGTGGACGCGTGGGCTAAGCACAGAAGAGCTTTCCTGGTGAGAGTTACGTGCACACGTGGGCTAAGCACAGAAGAGCTTTCCTGGTGAGTGTTACATTATAGATGAAGCATAGTTTACAGGACTGTGGTAGGTAGGGGAAAGGAGAAGATTGGTTGGACCTATTGGGTCTTTATCTGCCATCCAGTTTCGTGCTCATGGGTGGAAGCTGATACCAGGGCCACAAGTAGGAGTGAGTGGGAGGGGAAACTGTACAGAGTGCAAAGCTCCTTGTAGGCAGATAAAAACATAACATAAGACTGCCATGCTGGGTCAGACCAAGAGTCCATCAAGCCCAGTATCATGTTTCCAACAATGGCCAATCCAGGACACACGTACCTGGCAGGACCCGCGAGCCAGCAGCAGATGAAATACTGGGAAGAGAACTGCTCTCCTACCTTCCTGAGCGAGAGGAAAGATGTAGAAAAGGAGAGAGGATGAGAGTGGAGGGGGTGGAAGGTGAGAGGAACAGGGATTAGTATGAGTGCACAATTCTGATTGTCTGCATCAGCTGCTGAAATGTTTAATTACAGCTCTGGCTGATGCTCTTAGAGGGCTGCTCCTTTTGGCTGGTTAATGCCCCGCACTAAATTGAAAGTTGATTCTGCTGTAGAGCCAGATCGTTCTGGAAGCACATCTTTTCTTATAGTTAGTGGTTGACTTGAAGAACCAGAAATGGCTGGGATTGACTTCTGGCTGAAGTTTTTTCCTATGAAAAACTAATTTCCATTGCTTCTTTTTTGTTTCCGTCACCATTTCAAAATGGCTGTTGTCTTTGGAGCCCAACAGTAATAATTCTGTTATATTTCATGAGAATCAAAATACGTATTTCATTGTGGATTCATGGATGCCCATAAGGAGGGCCCAGGGAAGCCCTTGTTCCTCCCCTGAATTTTAATGACCAATTGTTTTATGATGACATTTCTATGATTTAATTTTTTCTATGTCCTTTTTTTTTGTTTTTCTATGACCTCCCCAAAAAATGTTTGGTAGGCACATACAATGGAATTTTTTTCTTAAAAAATCTGGATAAACTGTTCTAAGCTATTGTTTGTAAACGGGTAGAATATATGTTAAGATACCCCTAGTTTCACTCAATTATTTCAAAAGTAGTTTTGATATTGGAGCGTAAGCTGAGCTCTTTAAGGTACCTGCCTATGGGATCTGTTTGAATCTTTCATGGCCAGGTGCTGTCATGGCTGACTCAGCCATTCACCATACCAAAGTAGATATAATACTGCCCTTTGTAATTTGCAACCGAGTCATGTTCTGTGCCTATAAAGTTATTTGGACAAAGGTACTACATGTGAGTGGTACCATTATTATCTTGATCAGCCGGATAAATTTAGACCTGAAGCAGGCCTAACCTTTCTGCATATACCCGATATTTGGCTAGGTTAGCTGGATGTCTCTCTCCTCAGAACGCCCCTTCCCTCTGAAATGTCCCTTTTTTATATTGCTAAATTATAACCGGTTAAATAGTTATCCGGCTATAATTTAGCCTAAGAGGCTGAATATGCTACATTAGCCATTTAGACTAATTTTGTGAGTTATCCATCTAAATGGCTTTTTAAAATATTGGCCTCTTTCACCTGGCTTCTTTTTTTCTTCCCTGTTCATTTGTTTTAATGTTTGCTTTTAATTGGATTCCAGAGATGAATTTGATAGTGGGATGTCTATTGAAAAAGCAATTGAGCTCCTGTCCTACCCGGATGAGAAGTACCAGACCTCCGGGGCCTACAATATCCAGCACGCGTGCTACCAGGATGAGAATGCCAAAAACCGGGTAATCCTTGAGCCATCTGTCACCCACCATTAGGGACTCATAGTCATTGGCCCACCTCAGGGTAAAGGCTGCACACTCAGTTCTCCATAAATGAAGCTTCCACACTCACTGCTCCACATAGGAAGATTCAACAGCACTGCCACCAGGGCCATCCTTGGAGGGAGGGCAAGGGAGAGGAGAGAGCAAATAGGAATGACCACCCTGGGTCCCGCACTTTGAGGAGGCCCCATTCTACCATAGTAGTCCTATCCCCAGAACTAGAACTAGGGATGTGCATTCATTGAGCCATTCATTTCATGGGTATGCGTGCACCTCATTAATAAAATATGCGGGTACCCACAAAACAAATGAAACGAATGGTCTAACGAATGCTCATCCCTAAAATTCAGCGTTTCAGGGCCCTGCTGCGGATGATTTGCCCTGGGCTCCACACCCTCCTAAGATCAGCCCAGATTGCCACTATCTACTGTATCAGGTTCCCGCACTCAGCTTGAGAACTCAAGAAAGCCTGCTGCAGTTAGCAGAGAAGGATCCATTGTAGTGGGGGATTAAGCATAAAACCAGAGAGCAGGTAAAGTCTGCAGTATTGCACAGAAAAAGTAAATAAACTGACTAGATGGTTCTTACAATTTTTATCTGCCATTATATTCTTTGTTGATATATTTCAGGGCCCCCTTATATGGGGGATGGGTCTCAAAATCCCTGCCATTATATTTTCTTAATCTCACTCACTGTCCCCATGTGGGAAGATAATTTTAGGCCAGTTAGCTAGATCCCCGGAAGACTTTGTACTGCGAACAGACAGCTATGGATCAGAACAGACTCTAATGATTGAGTATGGATGCAACTTATATTGCATATAAGTTGAGTACAAAGATTGTATAAAGACATGACATTATATTTGTTCCCTTCATTCCTGAGACATTCTGGCAACAATGAGCTGATAAAGAGCTGGGATGGCCCCAAGGAACTTCTGGTATCATTGGGAAGATCAAAGGCTATGACATTTGGTATCTCTTAACACCTGGGAAGATCAAATACTAAATACTTGTATGGATACCAATGAGCTGATAATAAGTTAAACAGTTAGTGTCTTTTACCAAATGGGAGATCAAAAGATTGATACTGAAATACCTTCCTGGGTAAAGTGCAAACTGAAGCACTTAACTTGCAGAGGGATATATAAGGCATAGCATTTGCTTATTTAAGTTGGATGAGCTGAAAGGAACAGAGAACAAGTTGTTCTTTTTCAGAGTCCCTGGGCCCGAGTCTTCCAGGTTTCTATGAACACTGGCTTATATAGAGGAGGATGTATAAGGGAGGTGTTCTGTTCTTTTGTTCTTTATTGTTTTGATTAATATTCTGTCTTTATTTGTCTATTTTCTATTTACCTGTATTGTTTTTTGTACAGCTCACTGTGATACTATAGTCAATGTAGATATTACTTTGCTGATTTATTATCCTTCTATTTACAATATTTAGTAAACTAAGTTTTGTTTTACCAGATTGTGTGTAGAAATGTTCTATGACATAATATATTCCACAGTTAGCTAGCCTTTTGGAATGAAAAAAAACTTTTTCTAGACTTATTTTATATAATTACTGCATCATTTGTGTTCTTTCATAGGAAGTTAGGTCTTGCCCAATCTAGGTCCTTTATCTCTTCCTCTACTATCTCTGAATCAGTGACCTAACAAATGAGTATCTGGATACAGTATTGACTCTTTCTTTTACTTTCTCCCTTTTACCTCCTCCTATCAGGTCTGTCAGCTGAATGGGATCGAGAAGCTCATTGTCCTTTTGCATAGCCCAAACCACAATGTCCAGCAGGCAGCTGCTGGGGCCCTTCGAAACCTGGTCTTCAAGAATACTGCCAACAAAATTGAAACCAGTCGGCGGGGTGGAATAAGGGAGGCTGTGAGCCTTCTGAAGAGGACTTCTAATCCTGAGATACAGAAACAGCTGACAGGTACAGATCCAGCAAAAAGAATGTGCCAGAGAAGGTGTGAGAGAAATTTACCATAAGTGAGATTTAGTAGAAGCATGGTCTGGTGAATCAAGCTAGGCAATGCTAATAGCAGTTTGTGGTTTATTGACAATTAAGCTATATTGTGCCAAACACATGGCATATGGACTGGATGGCTATTCCTTGTCTCTGAATGACTGGGTGGTTCCTTTTGTGACTTTGTATGACATGATAGTTTGTCCCTGTCTCAGTATGACTGGATGGTTCCTCCTTGTTTCTATCCGACTGGGTGATTCCTTTTGTGACTTGATTGTTTCTCTGTGGATTGGGTGGTTCCTCCCTGGCTCTGTATGCCTGGGTGGTTCCTCCTTGATTCTGTATAATTAGGTATTTCCGTCTGATTGGGTGGTTCCTCCTTGACTTTGTATGATGGGATGGTTAGTTCTTGGCACTGCTTGACTGGATGGTTCTTCTTTAGTTCTGTGTGACCAAATGCTTCTTCCTTAACTTACCTGATTGGGTGGTTCTTCATGGACCCTATGACTCGATGGTTTCCCTCCTTGACTATGTAACCGAACGGCTGTCCCTTGACTCTGTATCATGGGAGGGCTCCATCTTGGCTCCATGGTTCTTCTGGATGGTCCTTCTCACCATGGCTTTCTGCAGAGAATCAGTTGTAATCATCATATTCCTTGCCTTTAGGGCTCCTCTGGAATCTTTCTTCTACCGATGAGCTGAAAGCAGAACTAATCCAGGAGGCCTTGCCCGTGTTGACTGACCATGTGATTATTCCTTACTCTGGCTGGTCCGAATACAGCACTAAAGTCCAAAGAAATGAGATTGACCCAGAAGTGTTCTTCAACGCTACAGGCTGTTTGAGGTGAGTCAGCCAGCAGTTTGCCATGTACGTTTGAGAAAATGTGTTGTCCTTTTGAAGGCCACTAAAATTTCAAAGACAATCTCAGGAATCTTCCTTAATAACTCGAGTATTTTTTGTCATCCCCATGGCAGCCCAAAAAGTCCATTTAGTTGCCAAAGTGGGAAATTGAAAAAGTAAAAAAAAAACCAAACCCCTATGTCCAAAACATGCTGCCAGAATTGTTTTGAAATCCCGAATGGACATTTGTGTCTCTCCCTGAAATACTTCAAAGTGCCTGCTATCAGTGTTCAGAAAAGAATGTCTCTCTCATTTAGCCTGTCAGTTAATTCAGTTTAATGTGCTGTATTACAGTAGACTACTTACCAGTCTGCATGGATCAATGCGCAGTGTTCATACCCTCTGGCCACTGGTATGGGGACTTTTGCTTCTGCATGCTCAGAAATAGATTTGACTTCTATAGAGGTGTCCAAGAATAAATTCTCTGCTGCTGACATCCATAATGGTGCATAGATTTACAGAACAGGGGAATCAATTACGTACATTGATAACAATCTGGGACACAGTTGTACGTAGCAACATGTACTCCAGCTGTAGCTGTAGCACCAGTTCACGCACTTTCGTATATGGAAATTCTGAGCTTCTTTGCCCATGAAGGATGGTCCCAGAAAACAATTGAGCAACGTCTCTTCCCACTGAGTTTATACTGAAGGCAAACGGCACTGTCCAGTCATGAAGACATGACTGGTGAGGTAGGAAGACGCAGACAGAATAATGTCTGAGGCAGGCCCCGTCCAGGACAGTCCTTCAGCTCAGCTCACTCCTCTGCTAACCAAACGTGCCCCACAGTTCTTTACAAGAGCTTCCGAGGGAGATAGTGGCAGAGAAAGATTGGTATATTGGTACCGGAATCAGAGGGATATTTAAGGAGCATCTTCCTCGGGGGAGAGCTTCCGATGCAGTGAGGCCGAGCGTGGAACAGAGGGTGACCCACTCCGGCATCATTTAGTGCAGGTCACTTAGTGTGGACATCTCATCCTAGGCAGTGCAAACAGTAGGGGGGGTTCATGTAGTGATTCAAAGGTATGGATAAAAGAGCGCGTGACCCCCATTAATGCTGTTGCTTCTGGGGGAACACAGAATGCTGGGGGAGGGGTCTGGCTATGCTCGGTAAGGAGTCCAACTTGCTGCATCACTAGTGTGTTAGGAAATCTTGTTTCATTCAGAAAGATGAAATCTCATAGTTTAGGGGATTTTATTCTATTGGTAGTGAGGGGTGTGCTATAAAGGTTTGTAGAAGTGAATGGTGTGGGTAGGGTAGCCAGCTGTCCGATACAAGGGAGGAGCTGGTTCCGCATCTTTTTAGAAAGTCCCTGTTTTTCTGCTTGGCTTTGTAAAATACTCGCCCACTCCAGTCCGATTCAGTAGGGCTTCATGACTTGCCCCTTGTGTCCCCTGCTATGTAGGGACCTAGGGAGTTACAAAATTACTTCCATCCACGCTGACAATCTGTTCCTTAAAAGAGCAACACCAAGACCAAAACTGGGAATGTGCAGAACCCCGGTCGCAGAAAGCCGTCTCACGCCCCGGAGTTCCAGAAAGCGTCCGTGTATGGATCAGAATATCATGGAGCCTGGCTTAATAGATTCTGCCTTTGCCAGCCAGAAATGGGTTACCCAGTACAAAGGTCTCACCTTCAGCTCATTTACTGACCCTTATTTCCAAGTAGACTAAATAAATGCAGAATCCAAATATTACTAAGACAGAAACTGCACAAGTCCAGTGATGGAGTAGTACAAACGGTTTTCTCTCTCTCGCTTCACATTTTCCTTCTGTCTCTGTTTGTTTTTTTTCTCTCTGTCTCTTCTCTTGTCCCATTGCCCTTCGTTCTCTCTATTGATCTCTCCCTCTGCCTTTCTATCTTCCTGCCCCTCTGTTTCTCATTCACTCACTCTCTATCTGCCCGTCTCTTGCCTGCTCTGATGCTGCTCACTTGGTTTCCCTTTCTCTTTCTGCCTTCTTCCTATCTTCCCATTTCTTTCTGTCTCTGCCCTGCTCTTCATGCCTCTATCTCTTCTCCCTTCTCGCTCCTTCTTTCTGATCGTCTCTCTCTCTCTCTCCCTTTTGCCGCCGCTTTCTGCTTTCAGGAATCTGAGTTCCGCAGATGCAGGGCGGCAGACCATGAGGAACTGCAGAGGGCTGGTGGACTCTCTTGTGTTTTATGCCCAGAGCTGTGTGGCTGCCAACCAGCCCGATAACAAGGTAGGAACTGCCCTGATGTTGCCCCATTGCTCTGTGAATTGCACAGCCAGGCCTCCTCTCATTAAATACGTCTCTTACCCCTGTGCCAGCCCAAAGTTAGAGGTATAGGGCAGATCAGCCAAGGGTAGGGTTGCCGCCCGTTCCAGGTCAATCTGACAGAGTCCTGGTTTTACCCCATTGCAGTTCTGATTTCTCTAGTAAATAAATATAGGGAAAATTGGAAATGCATGCACTGGGAGCGAAGGGGAGCTAAAAACCAGGACTGGATCAGCCTGGCCTCCAGAAATGGAGCTGCTCTGGGGCATGGTTGAAGCCTGCAAGAATTTGCAGAAAGGTGCCACTGCAATAAAGTATTTTCATCAAAACAGATTCCCGAAGATTTGAGGCAGAAATGATTTTAATCATTTTCAAAGCACTATTAGTTGTATGCAGTGCTGTACAATGGTGATAAGTATTCAGGTATGATAAGTCCCTTCCCCTAAGAGCTTACATTCTAAGTGCATACCTAAGCCAATAGGAGGTAAAGTTGACCAAGATCGTGAGGAGCGTTGGGGGTGAAGCACGGTTTGAACCCTGGCTTCCCTGGTTATCAGCTCATTGCTTTAACCACTCTTGTCCCTTAGCATAAACCCGACATAGAGTTTGCCCAGCAATCTATGCCAGGACTGTCCAAACCTGTCTTGGTCACCCTAAAGTCAATCGCGTTTTCAGAATACCCACACTGAATACGCATGAGATAAATTAGCATAAATTGGAGATCCAACATACGCATATTCATTGTGAATATCCTGAACACCGGACTGGCTGTGGGGTCACCAGGGCAGATTTGGGAACCTGTGGGACTATACCTATGAACAGGAGGAAATAATCATTATCATGGAATAATTGCACTGGACGTGGGTAACTCATAATAGATTTATCCAGATGTTTCGTATATTCTGTGCTTAAAATGACCTATTATTATTTACGGAGCGCCGTCGGTACTCTCCATTACTCTAATATTAATCAGATGGTTACAAAGTCTCTTCCCCGGGAAGTTCATACAGTAACTGGGGCCACCAGGATCTAGAACTCTGTGCGTTGAGCCAGTGAGCCCAGCTGTTTGTTGTATATAGGGTACACTGTTGACAAAAAGATCTATTATTTTTTTTTCCTGGTGTCTTGCCGGTGACCAGTCAGTAGAGAATTGTACCTGTATTCTCCACAACCTCTCGTACCACCTGGACTCCGAAGTGCCGAATAAATACACCGATTTGACTGAGAAGCAGAACCAAATGGCTAGGAACCATGAGACAGACAAGACCTCCATGGGCTGCTTCAGCAACAAGAGCGACAAGGTGCAGGTAAGTTGCCCTAGCCCAAGCTGCAAGGGTGCAGTGGCCACTGGTAAGGGTGAGGGCTGCCCGCCTGGCTCCACATCACAAAGAGCAGGCTAATCCGGTCTTTGCTTTCTCTCTCTCTCCCTTTATCCCTTGGAATGCAGGGAGTTGTAGTTCCGATTTGCTTAGTGACATCTCTGGGATAACCAGAACTACAATTCCCTGTGTGCAATAGGGCAAAAACCAGGACTGCCTTGTGACACAGAGCCTGGTGGTAAGCCTGATTCCTGGGCTATTGCACAGCCTCTTTGTGCCCATGTCTGTTTCATGAGAGACACAATCCATGCCCTTCCCTAGGCTATCCCAAAGTCCAGGCCTCTAATCACTGTTCCTGATATTCCTTGACATGACTCTTCAGCTGAGGGCATTCATGGCTTCATGGTCTGGAAGTATATGAACTGAGACTGAGAATACAGATTAATTTAGATTTTCATTTAGAGGCTGTGGAAGAGAGCACAGGCAGCTGAGAGAGCTCTTCTGTTGGTTACAGGCTTTGGGAAGAAACACAGGAGCTTGTCTTCTCCATAGAGGCAGTGGGAGGGAGCACAGGCAGCTGAGGAAACTCTTCTCTTGGTTGCAGGCAGTGGGAGGGAGCACAGGCAGCTGAGGGATCTCTTCTCTTGGTTGCAGGCAGTGGGAGGGAGCACAGGCAGCTGAGGGATCTCTTCTCTTGGTTGCAGGCAGTGGGAGGGAGCACAGGCAGCTGAGGGAGCTTTTCTCTGGTTAGAGGCAGTGGGAGGGAGCACAGGCAGCTGAGGGATCTCTTCTCTTGGTTGCAGGCAGTTGGAGGGAGCACAGGCAGCTGAGGGATCTCTTCTCTTGGTTGCAGGCAGTTGGAGGGAGCACAGGCAGCTGAGGGAGCTTTTCTCTGGTTACAGGCAGTGGGAGGGAGCACAGGCAGCTGAGGGATCTCTTCTCTTGGTTGCAGGCAGTGGGAGGGAGCACAGGCAGCTGAAGGAGCTTTTCTCTGGTTAGAGGCAGTGGGAGGGAGCACAGGCAGCTGAGGGAGCTCTTCTCTTGGTTGCAGGCAGGGGGAGGGAGCACAGGCAGCTGAGATTCATTCCATTATGTCACAGCCTCTATACTGAAGAATAACTTGTCACAAAGACATTAGATGAATGCAGTAATTGCATTGGTTCAACACCCTATGAAGTTTTTAAAGAATATTTTTGCCCATTTTTTTGCCAGTAGTTTATCCACATGTGTATTTAGAACATAAGAATATAAGACTTGCCATACTGGGTCAGACCAAAGGTCTATCAAGCCCAGTATCCTGTTTCCAACAGCGGCCAAGCCAGGCCACAAGTAACTGACAGGATCCCAAGGGGTAGATAAATTCCAAGCTGCTTATCCCAGGGATAAGCAGTGGATTTCTGCAACTCTGCCTTAATAATGGTTAATGGACTTTTCCTCCAGGAACTTGTCCACATTTTTTTTAATGCAGCTGCACTAACAGCTTTCACCACATCCTCTGGTAACAAATTCCAGAGCTTAATTATGCGTTGAGTAAAAAAAATATTTTCTCTTATGTATTACCCAGTAACTTCATTGTGTGTCCCCTGGTCTTTGTACATTTTGAAAGAGTAAACAATTAATTAACCTTTACTTGTTCCATTCCCCTCATTTTATGGACCTCTATGATAGCTCCCCCTCAGCGGTCTCTTCTCCAAGCTGAAGAGTCCTAACCTCTTTAGCCTTTCTCCATAGGGGAATTATTCCATCCCCTTTATCATCTTGGTCGCCTTTCTCTGTACCTCTTCTAATTCTGCAATATCTCTCTTGAGATGTGGTGACCAGGACTGCACACAGTACTCAAGATGAGGTTGCACCATGGAGCGATACAGGGGCATTATGATAGTCTCTGTTGTATTCTCCATTCCTTTGTTGATCGAATCATTTTCAAGAGGAGGCTCGGGGTTGACAATTTTAAAAAAAACTCACATTTTCAATTGCCTTTTCCTGTGGTTTTTCTCTTTTTAGAGCAACAACTTTGAACTGCCTCTTCCTGAGGAAGAGTCCAACCCCAGAGGCTCGAATTTGCTCTTCCATTCCAATACCATCCGGACCTACCTGGCCCTGCTGGGGCTCAGCAAGAAGGACTCCACTCTGGAAGCCTGCGCCGGGGCCCTGCAGAACCTGACTGCCAGCAAAGGACTGGTGAGCCGGCCACGCTCGCTTCTCTCAGATTTGCATTTCCCTCCCGAGGATGTATTTAGTCTTTCACGTCTTTTAAAAGCTCCTCCTCATCCACAACCTGAGTAAATCGGAGGGAGGTGGGTTGGGTGCAGGCTGCTGTGCTGATCCCAGGGGCCTGGGGGTGACAGCCGCTGCGGCTCTCCGCACCCCCAGGCCTCATCTCTCGGGCAACAGAGATCGAATTTTAGGCGCAGAGTGCCCGAGATTTTTCCGGGCCTGATTATCATTGGTAATAAAAGAATACGTAACGTTTTTGAACACACCGCTTTTACTTCTGAACCACGCAGGGTGCGCTGGACTGTAGGGCGACTGCTGGGGACTGCTGTGCTGACCGTGCACTGCAAAATCTGGCTGAGGTCTAGATTTCCAGACGTGGTGTCTATGCTGGCTGGTCTCTGCGTAACACTCTACACCAATATACCCAATATGGTTGCTTTATAATTTCCAGTCAGTTAACTGTGGTAATCATATTTCCAGTACTAGTTTTGTGCATCTTGGTTTTTGGGAATGAGGATTAGAGGTCGTTTGTGCTTGTTTTCACATGCAGTTTCCATTATGAACCAGAACAGCTGACACTCTGTTGCTTTAATGATTTTCAAGCCTAATCCTCCCAAACCGGTAGATTTACTGTGCCCTGCCTCTATTAATCCACATTCTTTAGATTGTCTAGTGCCTCCCCTGTACTAAAAAAAAAAAATATCCTGGCAATTTGTGAGGTATTTTCATAAAGAGCTCTTCTTTGCCAACAACTGATATCACACCCCGTCTCTGTGGTTTTATAAGGCTGATGGATTATGGTCTGGTTGAACATGAGCTGTGGAAGAATGAAATCCAGCTTTATGATTGGCTGGATGGAATCACATGATCAAGCATCAATTCTTTTTCCATGCATGGCTGATGCACCATTAGGACCTAAGCAATGAGAAAGTCATCTTTGAAAATTGCTGCTGATTGTGTCCTTGAAATTTTGGTTAGAACAGAAGATGTTTGAATATTATTTATTTATTTATTTGTTGAGTTTTATATACCGTCATTCGGTAGAGCCATCTTAACAATTTACAAAAAATATACATTTTTCTTAGCAGTTGTGTAACAGAAAAAACAATGTGAACGTTATACATTTTCTTAGCAGAATATTAGAGTAAGGAGAGGCTAATAGTGACCCTTGGAATGCACACTTATCACTTACAGCACTCATTCTGCAATCTACATAAAGAGTTGGCATTCAGCCATCTCCAGTGTTTTTCATCTGCTGAATCTCGGCAGCCAACTCTCCAGAAAAATTCCTGAATCATTTCTAGTACAACCAGGAAAAGCCTTAAAAGGTATCTAAGACCCTTCTCCTATCTATATCTGACATCTGAGGAAAGGATCTCTGTGGTCTCCAAAACTAAGGTACAATAGCATTTTTGGACAAGTCTTAGATTGGTCCAACAAAGAGGTAGCACCCTCAGCCCACACATCCATTTTTCTCCAGAACCAATATGGCTGCCAGACCTCTGTCCACCCTTCTTTCTTGATGTATTGACACCATTTGGCCTTGGCGATATGTTCCACTAGGGTTCCACTAGGGTTACCAGCTGCCCGATATGTTCACCTAGGGTTACCAGCTGCCCTTTACATACTTAGGACACCCAGAACATGGGTGTCCTGAGTATGTAAAGGAACTGGAAAGACAAGTTCACTGATATAATTGGAGTAACCACAGGATGGCTTTAGCCTATCCCTTTTAACACAGTAATTTGGTTAAATATTTTCTTCTCCTCCTCCCCCCTGCCCCTGTCAAATCACCGGTGAAAACGTCCCAATATTTAACTCTGCAGAAGAGATCGGTTCTTCAAAGACCTTGTATTGATTTGTCACACTGAAGACAGAAATGTCCAGAAATACCCAGGACGGAAGCTAAACAGAGCAGACCGTTTTATTTGTTTCACGTCTCATGAAGGATACTAAACGTTCCCAGCAGATACAGATACACTACATTCCTTCTGCAAATAGAGACTCGCCCCACTGGCAGAGTCACTTCCTCTCCCTTCCTTCTGGGCAGTCAGCTGCCATTGCCTCAGAGATCGCACATTCCAGCTGGTTGCTATGGCAACTCGGCGGCTCGGTCTACCCTGCCTGTTCAGATGAGCATGTAGAGACAGAGGGGAAAGAAATGTAAGAAGGAACAAAGTTGGCATGTCTTGTGTCAACTGATAGATCAAATCCATGCCAAACTCGGGCAGCTTCATTCCCTGCACTTACCATGTAAGGGCAAACACCTTATCAATGCCTTTAGCTCTGCCACCAAGTCTTCTGAAACAGAGAAACCAGAGAACGAAACACCCAATGTTACGACAGCTCACTATCAGGCAAGTACATAGCAACACAGTAAATGGCTCAAAAAAAAAAAAAATTAGCCCACCTGGTCTGCTCAGGTGTGATGCTTCCATTTTGGGTAGATGAACATTCAAGTTGCCACACTCAATCCAACACCAGTCCCTCAGCCTCCTTTACCTAAACTTTCAATCTCTTTTCCTAGCACTCCCCTCCATAGCATGCCCAGAAGCTGTTAAAGTGCTGAATGTTACATCCAGTGGGCTGCCCAGCCTTTCTTCTTTAATAAGTAGAGCTACCTGACAGCCCATTGTGTTGATAAATGTCATCTTGCATCTCTTTAGTAGCAGAAGCACTCCCTCTAGCAAAGCTGTTCTCGCCATCACTGGAGGTTGGAGCAGGCTCTCTCAGCCAGCGAGGTTGAAATAATACCATTTTCATTTCTCTGACCACTTGCTGGCAAGGGCCATTATATTTGTGCTCCAAAATATAATGCAAAAGACTAAGCTCCGGTAATTTGGGAGCAGCACTACGTGCCCGCTGACTTAAACCGCCGAAGTGATATAGTCGGTAGCATTTTTACTAATACGGAGGTCCATAATTAGCCGCTGTGTGGCTCAGCTAGTTAAGCCAGATATACTTATCTGGATAACTTATCCCATATAACTGCACCACTGAATATATGCAGCTAACTTTAGGACAGCTCTATGGGCCGACCAGAGTTAGCTGGAAAGCTTACGGTATCTGGCTAACTCAGCTCCTCCCAGCTAACGTCCCCGGAATGCCCCTACCTTATTCGGCTAAATTCTAGTTGCCTGACTTATTGTCCGGCTACAATTTAATCAGATAAGTGCCCAGATCTTCATTTAGCTGGATAACTTCTGAGCGCAGCTGAACAGGACATGATACCACAGAGTATCAGCGAGGCAGCCTTGCTATTGGTTACCAAGTTGGCATGAAATGGAGCTTCTCACTGGTTAAAAGATTATTCCCATGTGGGTCTGTGGATTGGGCCATCCTTGGTGCAATGCAAGAGGAGATGGGAGCACCACCCTACCAAGATTGTATTCTTTTTTTTTTTTTTTCTCTTAGATGTCCAATGGCATGAGCCAGATTATTGGGGTGAAGGAAAAGGGCTTACCACACATTGCTCGTCTTCTCCAGTCTGGGAATTCAGATGTGGTCAAGACCGGCACCTCCCTGCTAAGCAACCTGTCTCGACATCCCGCGCTGCACAAATCCATGGGTAGGTAGTACAACAGACGCCACGGTGTTAAGCAAAATCTGGGATATGAAGTTGTCCTAGAAACCGTAGTGATCTGTGTTGGTTAAAGGTCACCGGCCATTCCGGGTCATCCTATGCTGTTACTGGGCCCTTGGGCTGGCCTGAGACCCACCCAGTAAGAAAGAAGATGAGCTTTTTGCTGCAGGCACCAAGGCCTTAACTCGTTTTCTTTCTGTGAACTCTCCGTTAAGGTAACCAGGTCCTTCCAGATGTTGCCCGCCTGCTGTCGCACCCAGTGGGGAACAACACCAGCAATTCTGAAGACATCTTGTCGTCTGCTTGTTACACCATGAGGAACCTGGTGATGGCCGATCCCCAGCTGGGAAAGCAGAACCTCTCGGGCAACCTCCTGAGTAATGTTGTGAACATGTGCAAGAGCAGGTGAGGCCGAGGGCGAGAAGAGAAGCATCATAAAGTGCACGAGAGGGGGGGGGGAGGGGAGTGCAGGCACATCTGGCGGTGGGGAGGAGTTTTAGGGAAAGGAGGGGGGGGGGGGGGCGAGTAGCGTGTGGCTTGCCTCTCTTGCCTCCGTCTTTCCATTCCCTCTTCCCTGGCTTGGTGCCCCGGTGGGGGGTGGAGAGAGATGAAAAGGGAATGCTAGGGCCGAGAGAAGCAATCTGACAGGAAGTGGAAGAAGCCCTGCATGACCCAGGAAGGGCAACGTTGAGGTCCCTGAGATATCACAAGGGTCAAGTCTCTCAGCCAATGAAATAAATTACTTGAAAGTATGCAGGGGGCCTTGACCTGCGCTCTCTTAATCATCACTTTACCGATGTCTTTGCCCTTCGCAGCGCCTCGCCGAAAGCAGCGGAGGCGGCTCGCGTCTTCCTGTCCGACATGTGGTCTCAGAAGGAGCTCCAGAGCTTGCTCAAACAGGTAGAAGGCGCTCTCCGTGTCCGCCGTACGGTAAAGGCGGCACAGACCGGGTGCTGTTGGGGGGGGGGGGGGTACTCTGTCCTCCTGCAAAGCCGCTGCAATTTCCTCCTGTTTCATTTTACGTGTGGCAGTGCCACCCCCCCCTACGGACCCGGATAAACTGTGGGGGAAGGGGACGTCTTTCTGGCCCTTCGTCGTCGCCGAGCCCAGCAATTCGGGGGGTGCGCGAGTCAGATGGCTTTGTGTGTTTAACACGGCGCTCGCATTCTGACGAGTTCGGACCGTGTTGCGGCACAAACGGAGATAAGCTGGGAATTCCCAAAACAAACGATTTTTTTTTTTTGCCTTGTGATAAGCTGACAGGGCAGACTGCGTTCCGCTTCCTCGGCCACCTTCGCCAGGCCCCCATCAGCTCCCTGTGGCTTGGTTTTAAAATGCTGGCTCTGCTGTTTGGAGCCCGAGCATTGTGCCGTGTAACCCTCTCGTTCTGCGCCCCCATCTGACTGCATCCCTGGATCCGCGATCTACGTTAAACGCTGGCCGTGCTCCGGTCCTGCCCGTTTAACACCGAGGTGGGCCGGTGTTTGTCGTCCTGCCGAGCAACTCGGTGTGGGAGTGGGAAGACCAGGGCCGGATTACGAATCCCGCAGTGGCCTGAGTCTTTAGGGTGAGGGTACTGGGCCGTACGGAGGCAAAACGTGGTGGCTGTCTTTTAGGGAAGCCTTTGGTAACCTCGACAAGGTCCATTCCTTTAAGCGATAACGTTGGGTGCTCTGCCCGCTGAAAGCCGCTCTAGAGTTGGGCATCAGAACCATTTCCAAGGGTAAGGCGATGCTTATCCGAGGGCACAGGCTGCACGCGTCACTTTTCCTGCGCTGAAAAGAGAAGCACCTGGGGAGCGGGGTTGGGAAGGGGGTTGCACGTAAGCCATACTTTTGAATTTTCACATCATTTTGCTTGGATAAGCTACTTGCATGCATAAGCGGGCGGAAATGAGCGCAGGCAGTTTCCCAGCTGCAACTCTCAAAGTGAAAGCACGTGTGAGCCGTTCACTTTGAAAAATTGTTGCAAACTCCGTGGGTGAAAAGTACCTGCAGACTGCACTTATAAAATGACCCCCCCTCCCAAATAAAATGTACTTCTATGCATTATCCATCCGCCCCTGAGGTGGCTGCAGCTACTCATTGTTTCTGCAGGCCTGAGTAATCAGTAGTGATGGAGGGAGGAGGAGGGTCTTCATGGGAAGAAAGGTGCCTTCCGGGTCCTTCCACGACCTCCTGTTCATGCTTTGCTTTTTGTGTTCTGTGATTCTGCAGCAAGGACTGGATAAAAATATGATGGGGGCTTTAACTGGATCCACTCTAAAGAGCGTCATGTCGAGAGCCTTCTAGCAAGAGACTGGCTTGAGGTGAGGTTGGAAACGGAAAACCTGCTTTGCTTTTTTAAGAAAAGCATTTTGTTCAGTATATTCTCTGAGGAGGCCTGGAATTCCACTTATTTCTGCTTTTGCATTGTCAGTGGCTTTGTATGCAGAGGGGAAATGCAGGGCCTGTTCCAGAAATAATCAGACGTATTTTCCTGCTGTGGGTTTTCCTAGAGTTTCTTGGAGAACATGGCCTAAATTTGGGAAGATTCGGGAGCAACCAGGCTGCTAAGTTTGTTACTTTTGGATTCAAACACCAGGATAGTTTATTTTTTCCACAGACTGTGTGGGAGCAGTTGCATTGATGTACATTTATTTATTTGATTTATATTCCACTTTTTCGGGCACTTCAAAATGGCTTACATTCAGGCATTGTCGGTATTTCTCTGTCCCCGGCAGGCTCACAATCTAAAACGTGAATTTTCAAAAGCTGCATGTGTAAAACAAAAATAGCACTTACGTGTGCAAAATAGCATGCACGCATATAAAATATCACTTGTGTGTGTAAAATAGCATGCACGCATATAAAATAGCACTTGTGTGTGTAAAATAGCACTTGTGAGTGTAAAATATCATGCACGCATATAAAATATCACTTGTGTGTGTAAAATAGCACTTGTGAGTGTAAAATAGCATGCACGCATATAAAATAGCACTTGTGAGTGTAAAATAGCACTTGCGAGTGTAAAATAGCATGCGCACGAGTAGATGGTATTTTGGAAGCCTCAACATGCATGTGTAAATCAGGATCTGCGAGTAAAACAGGGGTGGGTCAGGGTCATTCCGGGGAGGGGCCAACATAAACACATTTTATAAGCAACTTACATATATAAATTTGGTACCTTACTTGCTCAATATCTGGAGTAAGTGATCGTTGACATCTTAAAAGTGAAAAGGTGACTGGGTGAGGGGCCTGGGTGATAGGGGGGGATTTCAGGCTGAAGTGCCAGGAGTGGCTTCACTGGATGAACTGGTGGACTAATTCATTGCAGTGAGCATGTTAGGAAATCCCCCGGCAGGCATGGAAAAGCATCTGAATAATACTCGTAAAATCTACTGCGAATCCCTTTAAAATCTGAAGTAGAATTGTGCAGAAATATCATTTATGCAGGTAAAGTCCAATTTAGCTAAGCAGCAGCCGGATAAGCCTGAAAAAAGCTACTTGTCCGTGTAAGCCAGATAAATCTAAAAAAGTGCTACTTAACCGGATACATCTTAAAATGCTACTTAGGGTAAATGTGATTTAGACTTACTCGGCTACCTGACTTAGCTGGACAAGTAGCGGTTTCAGACTTATCCGGCTAAGCGCCACTATTTAGTGGGATAAATTGGAACTTATCCGGATATATGCTGCTACTTATCTGGATAAGTCCGAACACGCACGGCTCATGGTGTTTACATGTGCAAGCATGTTTGCGCGCATATCGTTTGCATGCAGGTTATAAAATACTGTCGCAGCTTCCTGCACACCCGTCTACACGCAAACAGCTTTGAAAGGTTATCCTCCTTGTTTATATCTGAGGCCATGGATGTGACATAACTTGCCCAAGGTCACTTGTTAGGATGGGCAGAAGTAATAATGCTTCAGGGTTAGGCTGGTCTTGCTGAAAATCTCCCCCTTGGGATCTCTCGGTCAAGCACCTTTCTAGCATCAAGGTTCAATTATCTGTTTCATGAGGCTAAGAAGGGACCTGTGACCCTGCGGAGAATGTTTAATCCTTGAGGTTAAGAAGGCCTCTGAGGTTACAGCAGGTCTTAATCTGAGGTCATGTGATGGTATCAGTTCCTGAGAATATTACTTGATTTGTTAATTAGCGTCAGTGTCCAGTGAGTATATATAACATACTTAATCAAGTGTATCTGATACACATAGTCTGCTATGTTGATAGTCTTTTTTTAGCTTTGATTATAACGTATTACATTATGGTTTGATTGCATTGTGCACATTTATTGATATATTTTTTTTTACTTTACTAGATTGTATATTGCTGTGCTAGAAGCTATTCTGTATATTAAAGGGGTAATTATTCAGTCACTGGCCGGATTGCAAAGTGGGCCGGATAAACTTATCTGGCTAACGTTTTGGAAGGATGTTCAGTGGTGCAGCCGCACTATTCAGTGTAGCCCAACTATAGGTTTATCCAGCTCCACAGCGCGAGCAGAGTTAAGAAGCTAAGTTATCCACCCCGGATCACCCCTGTGTAACCTGGCTAAACTTTAACTGGATAACGAGGGGGGGGGGGGGGGAATATTGAAAAGTCGGCATGAGGCAGTAATCCGGCTAAATGCCAGCGAATATTGACCCCCGAATGTGTTAATTGTGAACCACTTGGACGCTAAAGAGAATAGCGGAATATTAAGAATATTTTTATTTATTTTATTTATAGATTCTTTTATACCGTGGTACGTATAGTTATACATCACCTCGGTTTACAGTGAAACAATAAATTAGCAACAGGCTTTACAAATAACAGTATTAAACATTAGAACATTAAACAGCGACAGGCTTTACAATTATAACGGGTTTCAATGTAATATGCTAACTTCATTAAAAATATTAACCATAATATAATCAATATATTATATAAAAATATATTATATTATATATAATATATTGATTATATAATATAATCAATATATTATATAAAAATATATTATATTATATATAATATATTGATTATATAATATAATCAATATATTATATAAAAAAATAATATAAATAAGAAGGTAGGATTAAAAATAGGGAGCGGGCGCTTTTTTAAAGGGAGTTTATCCAGTCCAAGCCCCGGGACTGAAGATTACAGCCGAGTTTCACCGGGCAGCCATTTAGCCCTGGGGGGGGAAATGGGGCCTTCCCAGCGATGAGGAGGGGCGGGGATTTCCTCTGTGAACCCTGCCCCGTGCTTGATTGCCCTGGCACCTCGCAGCTCCCTGCCCTGCTGAGGATTTGTCCCGCAGGCAGCCCCGCGAAGACAGATGAGGGAGAAGTTGTCCACGGGGTGGAGGTTTAAATGCAGGGACGTGGAAATGTCCTCCGGCTGGCCCCCGGGATTGGCTTGCGGGATGCGGGAGATCCCTTCTGGATCTCAGGTGGGGGCTCGTAGGGTCAAGAGATTGTAGCAGGGGGAGCATGGACGCAGAGAGGTGGGGGGGTGGGTGGGAAGGAGGGAGGGAGCCCTGTTGGAAATGTTCTGCAGAAGAGGGGGGGCTGAACAGCCCAGGGGTAGAAGGGGGGAGAGGCCGCTCATTCATCTGTTTGATTCGCTTTCTTCATTTCAGATATTTTGCCTTTGCTTTACTGCTGAAGGGGCCTGTTCTGGCAGGAGATCAACTCACAGTTTCCAGTGCTTCACGTTCATCTCTGAACCAAGCAGACCGAGGAATCCTAGATCTCTGGATCAGCGCCAGCCCTTTTTATTCGGTGGCCTCTCTTTGACTCTTCTGATTTGTTTTTTTTTTTTGTTTTTTTTCCCTCAGCTTTTTCATTGCTTGCGGTTTTTCAGTTTACATGGGGGTCTGTTTTCCTTTTTAAATATAGAATAATATGGACAACGGATAAGCAGCAGAAAACCAACACTTTCTTCAGTGCAGCTCAAGTCTGATCTTGACTTTGTTTTAAGCTTTTTAAGAACTGCTTCTGGCTTCAGTCTGTCGTGTAATGCCAAATGGAAGGGAACAAGGCTGTGGTACATTTTGTTTAGTGTAGTTAGAGAACCCAAATATATAGCAATTCAGTTGCCAGTTAGATAAAAAGAAGCAAAATTAGCAATACATTATATATATATATTATTATTTTGTTTCTAGTTTCCATCTTGTTGCTGACACCTGGAGTCAGTAAAGGCTTCCCCTTTATCACCTACTGGCTTCTCCCATTCCTTTTCCAATTTTAAAGAGGGGGTTCATCATCCCATGCGTTCGGTTTCAGCCGGAGCATGTAACACAGTAAGACAAGGTATTTTTCCTAACGGAAAGTCCTGAAAAAGTTGCCAACTGACCCAGGTCAGTCCAAAGAGGGCCTCCCAGACCTGGTTTCCTCCTCTACCCTCCACCCCCTTTCCATGCATAGACACAGTTCCAAGCTGTATCGCCATGCAAATGGTACATGTTGGTTTTTTTTTTTAATTTAATATAAATAAAAATGTATAAAGACACATGGGAAAAATAATTTTCTACAAAAAAAAAAAAAGAAAATTGGGAATAAGAGATGAAAGGCTAGTTTAAAGGAACAGGGAAGTTGATAAGTCATTTCTCAGTATGCTTGTAGGACGCCTGGCATCGGTCTGTCAGTGTAGTTCTGGCAGCGGCCACAAGGAGGCAGAGCCTTTCAGTGCCCACTACTTGGTTTAGAATGCGTGTACTTCACGAATAGCATGCACTGTTTGCAAATTACATGTGTCCCAGAACCGAGCAGAGCCAAAAGTGACATCGCTGCAAAAGCTAGGGAGGAATATGGGCTGCAGCACCGAGTGGGGGGGAGAGTACGATCAACGACCGCATTCACTTCTGGCCATGGACTGGCTGAGGCGAGGGGGAAGTTACCAAGCCACACTGAGCCACAGCAATGGGCAAATTGTCTAGGACTTCTGAATGCCAACAAGGTGCGAACTTGTTTGGGAGCATGGGCACAGGGCGATGGCGTCGCCCGCCCCATCTTCCAAAGGAACAGTAATGGGGTTGAGTAGAAGAGGAGGGTTAAAGAGTCCTTGGAGGAGTAAAGGCGAGGAGAAGGGAGGGGAGCATGCTAAGATTGACGGAGAAAGTGTTGTGGGAAGGGAGAGAGGGGGCAGTTTAGAGTAGGGGGATGAATGCTGGGAGGAGGAGGAGGAACGTGGCCATGGCATAGAAACTAAAAAATGCACAATATTTTCTGTTGAAATTTCAACGAGTTGCAGCTAATACAACTTTAAAACGCTGAAGTGTAGCCTTTTTCCGTCTATTTAATACCGACACTGTTTCCACCATTCACAAAGTGATGAGTTTAAGCTATGTTGGCTTGCGCATTGCAATCCCAATGTTGCTTTGTAATTTTGTTGTGGACGCCTGGTGCACGTATGCTGAGGCAGCTCTGCTTCTGATATTGACTACAAAAAAAACCTGACTGGATGTCCTTGTAACATATATCACCACTAAGTGCTTATCTATAAAGAGAGAAATTCTTTATAAACATCCAAAATGTGTGAATTTATTTTTTGCCTGCGTACCAGATTGATGTACAATGTACCGTCTGGTCTGTCACTGAGCTGTACAGTGTTTCTGTGTTTATTCCTATATCTGGCTGTTTAAATAAAATGTTAAAAAAAAAAAAAAGTGAATTATTAATTGCATCCCAAGCATAAGGTAAGTGGCATCCACACCCCGTAGCACCCACAGGGCTCTCTAAGTGTTGACTAATCTGTGAGACTGGCATACGCAGAGCCAGCCCTTGGGTGAGTCGTGCCAACGTCTTTCCCCAGGCCCCCCATGGACTATTCTCAGCAGTATACTCGGCCCTGCGCCACAGACTCACTGCCGTTTCATGCCATGTAGCCAAGATGTTTTGGTTTTTTAATTTATTATTATTCAGGAATTCTGCCATGAAACCGAACTGTGAGGAGCTAGCAAGATGGCCTGTGGAAAACCCTCGTGCTTAACTTCCAGGGCGATAACTTAAGGGTGGGCGAGGCAGACACCCAGACTGCAAAGCTTTTGGGTGTGGAAAAAATGCTGGACGTGCAAGGAGAGGCCGGCAGCAGACGAAAATCCAGGAAGAGCAGCACTCTCCTCCTAGCATGTGGACTGAGGGGCGAGAGAGGAAAAGAGCACCTGGGATCAGAGTGTAAGGGGTGAAGGGAGGGAGGACTGGAGTAGGGATCAAGGTGCGGGCAGCGAGAGCGTGTGCAATCGTGCTTTCCTTCTCCGGGCGCTGAAATCCCTAGTTACGATTCTGTTAACTTCGATGCTAAAGCCACCCCTTCGCCTAGCTGCTGGCCAAAGGCAGGTGCAGGCTTCACCCTAATTAGGGAAGAGATCTGGCAACTTAAAAACCTTTTCTGACCACTGAGAGAGGGGGTGACTGCATGCCATGCCGAAGGCGGTGGTTCTCGGCCTGCTCCTTGAATACCCCCCTCAGCCAGTGCTGCCACTGAAAAACTGCACTAGTGTGCCAGATCTGTCGTGCTGAGATAATGCCTAGGGAGGCCGAGCTGCTTATGTAAACGCTCTGGAGCTACTTTCTCAAGGATTTGTTTTCTGGAGGAGAATCTCTTTGACTTATAATTAGGGCAACTCTCGCAATCCGTCTCCTACTCACAGGCAACGAATATTTTCCAAAGTGATTTAATAAGACTTCTTCAAACCAGCCCAATACGAAGTTTAACATTTAATTACAAGATTTTTTTTTTCTCCCAGGCAAAACTATGACAGATGATTTTAGTCTTATATATGTTGGTGCTTGGAAGTGGCAGAATCTGAGTTGGCCAAGAGCAGAGTCTGAATATTCATCTTCTGGGGGGGGGGCTTCTCCCTCCCACTAGGGAAACCCGCCTAGCACAAGGCCTGAGACTTTATACATTGAGAGAAACACTACTATTCGTTCACCTTATTAATGTGAGATCATCTGAGATGCCCTGCCAGCAACCCACTCTCCGGCTACAATTTACCTAAACTCTTCAGGGGTTTACAAGCTTTACTTGTCTCTGTAACTCAAAGTACTCTTTAAGTGATGTAATTGTTGACTCTCCTACTGGGTGCCATGGGTGACCTTTGATCTTATTGTACACAGGATTTTAAATGGTTTCACTCTAGGTGTGGTACAAGGTACCCTCCCTCCTTGCTGGAAATCCCCAAACATTTATCCTCCTCTGCCCTTGCAGTTCATTCTGTTGGCCGGAATCGGCGGGGCTGATTCTGAAAGTTATCTAGGATGAAATGCTACCAAAGCACCGGAAATTAAAACTGCTGGTTTCTCCAAAAATCGGTAGCCGAAGCAGGCCCGGAGGGCTGGTTTATTGTCTCTGGGGATGCATGGAGGTGAGCGGGGTTGGTGGGGACAGAACCCTGAAACTCCAGAGGCAATAGCTTCCAGTTTTCAAGTTCTTTCTATGGTTTCTTTGTGACTGCCATGTTACTGAGAGACCCCCCTCACCAACCCAACCCTGAAGGAACAGATCCTGCGAGAAGGGAATGGGGATTGCATCGTATTCCCTCCCAGTCCTTGATGGTCGACAGTGGCCTTTTTGAGTTGCTGAAATTCCTGTTTGACATCTGGAACCATTGGAATGTCTTCCAGCTCAATAGAGTGGTGTTGCCTTGTAGATTGTCAATAGCTCTGTTGGATCAGGACAAATCTCGGCTCCATGTACGGTTGTAGCTTCCATTGGATTTATACAAGTCACTTCCAGACTCTGGTCCTTTCGTTCAGTCCTCTCTCTGGCACATTGTGCCACCATCATCTGCACTTTATACTTTTTTTGTACTTAGGATTTCAGAAAGCAAATGTGGATGTAGGTTTTTAACTCACTTCTGTTAACTCTTAGATGCCCAGGGTTGGACTGGCAAAATCCATTTGACCTGATTGTTTGGTAAGAGATGAGAACCTGCAGTCTCCAGTGGCTTAATATGTTCTCATAGTCAGGGACGGTGTCTCTATGGGACTCTCTGCTGTTTACCCTTACTTTTCAGCTGACTCGCTTTGAGCCCTAGGGACTGCCTCATTGTCATCCCCCCCCCCCCCCCTCTCCCCTTTTAATCTGTCACTGCTCGTGATGTTACCCTGGTCAGGTAATTTTGGTTGCTTCATCCTGCCTCTTCTGTCTGGTACCAGCACTTTGCCTGCCATGACTGAAAAGGGATGGGTAGCTGGGTGATCACAGGGCAAAGCCGTTTTGTGAGGAGGCCAGACAGCAGAGCCACTTTGACAGCTCGACCTTTTTTACATTTTTTTTAATCGGTGCCTGTAGAGCCTTTTCCCCATCTCTCCCATGAGTCTCTCAGCTTCGCTGTAGGATACTGTATCAATCACTTTCGATTGTGGTATACCACAGGCTGCTGGAGGTAGAGCGTGAGTGGCATAGAGCAGTCACATTGACCAGATGATGCCATGAACACTGAGATGGCCCTAATAGGATTTTATCTGGGAGTTTCCTTAAGTTTACAAAAACCGCACAGGGCTACAGAACCTGTCACCTCTAGGACGGGATGGGGAGCAGGGTGTACAGAGTCTGTTACCCATTAATCATGGGTTCAAACTTTGCCCCAACTCTTAGGGAATGGATCATCACCATCAGTAACCCTAAAATTAGCAGCCCCTTTAATGATGTTGACACTGAGAATGCTCCGTCTTCCTCTTGCACCCACCCTGATGCCAACTCTATGCATGTGACTCGAAATTCCTGTCCTATAAAGACGTCTTCTGGGGCTGATCTCCAAGGGTCCGGTCCGTTTTTTAAGATGTGGGACTCCAAAGCTTCCATGTATTGAAACTTGGAAATCTGCTCACGTTTCCGAAAGAGCGGGCAAGGCAAGGCTGCTGAGGATGCAGCCAGTTGGGCACGCAGAGGGCTTCCCATAGCCACAATGAATATGCAGGTAATTAATTTGCCTACAGTGGGTCTCCCGTGTATGCCAGCCTATCTCATGCATATTCACTGTGGCTATTCCGCACTGGCTGTGCCATCACCAGGACAGGCACCACTTTTAATGTACTCTTTACTCTGCTGTTCTCCCCAGTCCCTGCTCTAATTATTAATCCCTTAAATATCATGCACTCTAGCTCATTTAAGCTCTATTTTATTTCTATTATATAATTTTCAGGGTGTGGGTTTTTTGTTTTGATTTAAGAAGGTGCCAACTCAGCTCGCCCCTGCTAATTATTGGCTCGCTGAAATCCAGTTTAGACAGGCTGTGGCAAGCAGCTTGGCTGCTAGAACTCCTGTTTCCTATGTTTGCAGCTCCAACAGGAGACTGAAAAACAAGAAATTCCCTGTAGTGCTCAAGGAGTCTGTTTTGCAGGGCAGGCACATGTAGATCCCCGTCAGGATCCTCTTGGACCCCTGGTGTGGATAGGGCATCAAACAACAACCACCCAGGCAGGGGAATCCCAGAAGCCGCCTACCCATCCTGTCTCTCTGACTGAGCCTCCTTTATGGCAGAGGTGTGAACCCACTTTCTGACCTTTGTAAATTAAGAGCATCGGGGGTGGGACTCTGCATGTGAAAACCTGACAAACTGAGCAGCAGCGGCAGAGAAGGAGCTCCTTAAAGTGAAGGGTGTGGGTGCAATTATTAGAGGGGCACACCTTTTATTGCAAAGATGAAGAAGGGAAAGCAGGTACGAAATAAAATCCATTAGAACCTAGAAAGAAGATGCAGAAGCTTAGTCAAAGAGGTTTGACGCCTTGTAGGCCTCAGCTTGCTCTGAGCCTCTACCCAAGCCGGCACGCCGTAATATCTGTCGTGCACAGCATCTGAATTTTCATGAAGGCTCCTCACCCAGTTAAAAATGTTGTTAGCAGTCATTATTTTTAATGGTTTTGATTGTAAATATTTCTAACCTTATCATAATAAGGCACGGAGCGGCAGTTGCCACCCTTAAGAGAAATATGGATGCAACCCGCACGGCATGGCAGGTACTACCATAAGAAGCTTGCTGGGCAGACTGTGGATGGACCGTTTGGTCCTTTTCTGCCATCATTATTATGGCACTGTGTACGTTGCACAAGTTGTGAGTGTAGCTAGGTACCAGGTGCGAACTGACAGTGACCTGGCCCCAGCAATAAGGGTCATTGGCACCTAATCACCCATCCAAGGCTAGCGAGAGTTCTGTGGGTCCTTGGGCACTGCCCTATTGCGTGGATGGTCAGTCCGCCCCTGCTAGGTACTGTTGATATGAGTGTGCATCAGATAAAGTTGCGTACATTGCATATCTAGTACATGCAACTTTATCTCCTGCGTATGCATGGTGGATATTCTGAAAACCTGAGCAGCTGTGGGGGAGACCGGGACAGCCTGGGGAAGCCCTGGTAAAAGGACATCTGCAGAAGCCCGAAAGAGCCCCATTGCCAGTAAATCAAATCTTTTGCCGAGGGCAAGTGCTTCTGGGATTTCTCACGCTACTCTCGCATCCTTTCAGCTACCTGACTAAAGCTTAAATTGCTGGTTGTGTTACATTTATTTTTCTTTTTTTTTTTGGTTATTATGAAAGAAATTGTCTTTGTAAGCCCCAGGCAAAATCCTCAGGCCCTACCCTCTTCCGCTGTGATTGGTTTCCAGTGTTTGAAAGCTCCGTCTACTTAACCACACCCATCACTATAAATTCAAAGTTTAACTGGTGCAGTGCCCAACTCTCTGGCAGGAATCCGTACACTCAGCCTAGGAGTTTGCACTTCACCAAATCATTTACTCCAAAAATTATAAATAGGAGATGGAAGAGGGACATAAGAGCCAGCAGTATAAGGCAAGGAAGAGGGGAAGCTTGTCCTGCGCTGTGGTGGGACTGTGTGTCTGTCATTAACAAAGGCCTTTTTAGCTAACTTCTTGTTTTGAATCCCCAGATGTCTCTTTTGTGCATCAGCACTTTATTTTCTGGTGAGTGCAATTGCCTAAACCGGAAGTGTGTGTATCTCTGAGTAGGGGAGGCCTCTGCTGTGGGCTGCATGAACCACACCCAGGGTTGGTAGCCCTGTGCTGCTGCTGCCGAGTGACAGAAAGCTGTGCGCCACCACGCCCGGGCCCCAGAGGTGCTGGGACGGGGTGGGTGGAGGCACGACTCACCACCAGTAATTATAGAGGGACTAGCCACTCCGACAGTGTCCTGTGCACTCCTTGTCATGCCTCATCCTCCCACTGCCCCTTTCACCTCAGCTGCAGGGGCCTGGCTCCCTGTGGAGCTGAGTCAGTGGCAGAGCTGAGAGCTCCCTGGGGACATGGCGAGGTGTTTTTATGGGACTCACAAATCTGTTCCCAGGCTGGGTGTATAGAGTAACTAACCGCCTGCTGCAGAGGCAAGCTGGGAACCTGGATAAGACGCAAACTTTAATCTCCCAGCTTCCTTGTCATCAGTTCTGCCCTGTGGGATGTGACTAATCAGCCTGCTTTCAAGAACCTGTCTTCTATCAAAAGAGAATGTTTTCCTTTCTGACTCCTTGTGTTTTAGGTGCTTCAGCAGCCTGAGATTATGCAGATTGGCTAGTTTAGACTTGCAACAGACATGCTACAATCTCACCCTCCCAACATACACACACACAGCTCTGCCAGTGCACCTGAATCCTGCTCTGCAGCATCCCCTGTTATTCTCATACTGAAACTCCCATGCACAGCTCTGCCAATGCTCTGCAGCACTGCACCCTGTTCCTATACCCAGGAGTCCCCCAGTACACACACACACACACACCTTTACCAGTGCACCTGAATCCTGCTCTGCAGCATCCCCTGCTATTCTCATACTGAAACTCCCATGCACAGCTCTGCCAATGCTCTGCAGCACTGCACCCTGTTCCTATACCCAGGAGTCCCCCAGTACACACACACACACACACCTTTACCAGTGCACCTGAATCCTGCTCTGCAGCATCCCCTGCTATTCTCATACTGAAACTCCCATGCACAGCTCTGCCAATGCTCTGCAGCACTGCACCCTGTTCCTATACCCAGGATTCCCCCAGTACACACACACACACACACCTTTACCAGTGCACCTGAATCCTGCTCTGCAGCATCCCCTGCTATTCTCATACTGAAACTCCCATGCACAGCTCTGCCAATGCTCTGCAGCACTGCACCCTGTTCCTATACCCAGGAGTCCCCCAGTACACACACACACACACACACACACACACACACCTTTACCAGTGCACCTGAATCCTGCTCTGCAGCATCCCCTGCTATTCTCATACTGAAACTCCCATGCACAGCTCTGCCAATGCTCTGCAGCACTGCACCCTGTTCCTATACCCAGGAGTCCCCCAGTACACACACACACACATATACCAGTGCACCTGAATCCTGCTCTGCAGCTGTCCATGCTATTCTAATACCAAGGCCCCCCCCCCAACACACTCACAGACACAGCTCTGTCGGTGCACCTCAGTCCTGCTCTGCAGTACCCTCTGCTATTCCAGTACTGAAACTCTGCCAAACTATGGTTATCTTTGTGTTACTACACAGGCTTGCTGCTCTTGTGCACCCTTTTTAATTATGCCTTCTGATTACTTTTATGACTGCTGATAAAAGGGCTTTAAGAACACTTTGCAGAAGATGAGTGAGAAGTCACATGGGCTATTGTGAAAAAACCTCCCCCACCAGGTTCCTGTGGCTCTTCTAGGAAAGAATCCAGCAGGTGGCAACCCCATAATGCAACTTCAGAGGAAGGGGGTGAAGGTCTAGGTAAGGGTGCAATCATCATGCCCTGTATTCTATCGAGTTCTTCTTCTGCCACCTAGTGATGAGTTACAGCACTGCAGCAACAGGTAAGACCTGAAAAGTTACACAAACAGGCCGAGACAGTAAAGCGCGCTCAGCTGCTCGCACTGTTTAACACACGGCTGGAAATGCATTTTGGACACGCGTCCCAACCCCTTATACCTTAAGGGGTTTAGCACGTCCAAACCCACACCCCCCGAAACTAATAGCGCTCATCGTATGCAAATGCATGTTGATGAAGCTTTTAGCTATTCGCCCCAAATACAAATAAAAATACATGTGTGCCCGATCCGCACATTTGTGCGCTCAGAAATTAACGCCGTCCCAGAGCAGGCGTTAATTTCTGTACGGAACAGCAGAAAATACTGATTTTTTTTCTGTACATCCTCCAGCTTACTATCATGGAGATAGTATGTCAGAGGAACCAAAAGGTTAAAAAAAAAAAAAGTCAGATTAGGAAAAGGGACGCTCGTAGAACTGAGCGTCCGTTTTCCTAACCCACTGACCACCACCTCTCCTGCTGAGGGAGGAGGGGGGCACGTAGTTGTCCCTAGCGCCCGTGACCCCTCATTTAAATATTGTATCGCGTACCCAGGAGAGGTGGCTGGGCGCGCATTAGGCAAGCGGGCGCTCAACACCGAGCGCCCGTTTCCTAGCGAGACTCTCTCGGCCTGATACTTAGGCACCTTTCATTTCTTTCCACTGATTTCCTCCCATTTTTGTTTGTTGTAATAGAAACTGATACATTCTCAGGAAAAATAAGATAAAAACTGAAAACGCAGGTCCGTACTCATGCTAAAGGTCCCCATTTAGCGAGCTTTTGTTCGAAATGCAAGGTTCCTGCCTGCAGTTCTGTGTCGTCTGCATGCTCCATGAATGCAGGGAAATCGCAGCGGCTGCAGGCCGCTTTTTCAGTGCTTGGCAGTGACAAGCAGTCTCCGAGCGGCCAGGACTCTCGGGCTTTCCGAAAACAGGTTAAGGCTTGTTTGTGTGGGGGAAGCTTTTAACTTGCTTTAATTTTCACTTTTGATTGTTTTAAAAATGTTTTGTTTTTTTTAATGTCGTTTTTAAATTATGGCTGTTTGTTGTGAGCCGCCCAGGACAAGTGTCTGGTAATGGTCAGGTCAAATAAATAAATAAATAAATAAAGAAAGAAAGAAAGAAAGTGTGGGAGGCGAGGCCCTATAAAGTGATTGTGGCACTTAAGTCCCCGCTTGCTGGGGCCACTGTAATAAGCTGAGCGTTAAAACTGCGCACTCAAATCCGGCCCACAATTTCTTCATGCACAAGCTGAATTTTTTTTGTAACTCCTGTCGCAATAAGCTAATGGTATGCTAGCATTTCAGCAGTTAAAAAACCCTCACAGATCAGAAAATGTGTGAAGAAATGCTTAGCGCACTTGAAAGCATGGTTTATGCACAGAAAATGCGGTTTATGTGCCCAAATCATGTTTCCTGTGCATAAAACATGATTTCTGTGAACAAAATTTGTTTTCAGTGTAAAAGACATTTTTTGTGCAATAAATCATATTTTACATGTGGAAAACCTGCTCTGTATACAAAAAACCCCCTGACTAGAGGTCCCTGCACCAGAACTCCAGCTTACACTATCAGCCCCGGAACCCTTACTCCACCTCAAACTAAGAGTTAAGTTTCCAGCACTAAGAAAACATGAGGTACGCAGGAGGGGGGAGGGGGAGGGCCAATAGTTAATGCCTTGAATGAATGAATTTATCAATCGCCTCACACTAAAAAGACCGAACCGATGTGTGGGATAAAACATACATAAAATAATAATTTACATAAAAAATTAAATGACAAACATAAAAACATTGTTCTAACAAATACAATACAGGAGTATTGAAACAGTTAAATTATTATGGAATCATCCATATCAAATGCCTGGTCATCTAGCGAGGCTGTGGCGGGTTAGGAAAACCGACAAGTTTCCCTAACCTGACTGCCGTCAAGATTTTGGTTTTCCCATGCTGCTTCCTGTGGTTCCTTCTCCTTAGTATCGTGACTTCCAAAACGCGCATCCAATCACGGGCCAACCTGTGCTCTGGCTGAGCGCACGATATTGCATCGGCCCCGTTGTTGTACACACAGGGCTCCTTGCCGCGCTGGTAGTAAGGTTTGTGCACAAAACTTCTGCGCACAGCTATGGATAAAACTATGCATTTTGCAGAGCCCCCCCCCCCTTATTACGTGGGCCCCTCTGCATGCCGCTGCTAATGAAGGGGCAGAGAGTGGGTATGGGCTGGGGGGAGGAGGGGTGTGCACTCCCATGGATTGATGGCATGTGACTGCACAGTGAGTTCCAGCTCACACCTCATTAGTGAAATCTAACTGTGCTCACTCAGCATGGAGAACATGGAATGGTAGGCGAAAGGTGGGGTTTTTTTTTTTTTCCCTGTAGCTGTTGTCATCAGATGGTGGAGCTAACTTCAACCGACAATGACTGGGATCAGATAGAAACAGAACACACCCTGAGCTTCAGCTTTCATTCCCACTCTGCAGTATCAATAAACGGTCAGTTTTGCTCAGTAAATTGGGACGATATGAGCTGGCAGAGCAGAGAAGTAGCCCAGAGCAGCAGATTGCAAACCGGGGAAGCCACGGTTCAAATCCTATTGACGCACCTGCGTCCTTAGGTACAAGCTTAGGGGCTTATTCTCTAAGCAAATTTTCTCGTAGAAAGAGAATGGGAAAAAGCCTTAGTAGATCTGGTCCTTCAATAGTAAACAGTCTAAGGATAGGGAAGCACCTGAATGTGATCTGCTTTGGGTTACAAAAGGCAAAATATAAATTTGAATTAAAAAAAAAAAGCCACATAGGCCTGCCACGGTCTCAATATGGCACAGTGGCTTTTCTCACTAGAGGGGGGGTCACCTTATGCTAAATTCTTGTGGAGTCTTGTGGCTGATGTATTAGGAAACCGGAGACCATGTTTACCCTCCCATTTTCAGCCCCTTCCTCGCCCTCCCATAATGGATACCCGGGCTGGCTGGGAAGAGAGATGCGTGGTCTGGGATTATTTAACCTTCCAACCCCGTTCTAACTCTCTCCCTGAGGGCTGGGCGCATCCCTCACTGCCCCCCTCCCCTCGCCCGAGCCCTGCCGGCGCCACCGGACAGGAGACCTGAAAAATAACTCTGCCGTGCCGCGGCCTGCAGCCCATCACAGCGGCGCGGCGGCAAACCGCTCGGCAGCACCCGAAAATAAGAGGCCCCCGCCAGCATCGAATGCTAACACCAGAGGCTCCGCGCAGAGCCAATGGAGGCTGCATGTAAATCCCCCCCCCCCCGACAGGCCCCCAAGCCCCTACAGTTATCGAGGGGACACCCCCCATTCCCCCAATCCACATACTTTGGACAAATAGGTTACAAATCACTAATCTCATTTCCCAGGAATTTAGCAGCAAAATCAAGCCCGGGAAAAATCCTCAGATTCAGACCCTGTGGGCTACGACTACAACCAGCGCTATATTCATTTATTACTACAACACTGCTCCCTTACTTCTGTGCAGATGGAACACTTTGGTGGCAGATAAATAAAAAGGTAAAAATTGCAAACTCTTTTATTTGAATTTTTTTTTTCTGCCTGCTTTCAGGAGATGTACATGGAAGAGAAGAAGATTCAAAGTAATTCTGTGCGCGCTGACTACAGAGCCAGCTCTTGGGATCCGGGGGCCTGTACTGGTCCGCTTGATCCGTTTCCGTGCCTGCACTAGAGAAGTTTAGTCATAGGTGAGTGAGGCTGGGCACCCCTGAGCTTGCTTTACGAGTGGCACAGGAATATGGGGGGACTCTCGTGTGAGCCCTGGGAGCCCCAGGAGCCTGATGGGGACGGTCTCCGGCCTTCTTTCTTCGCCGTGGGCCGCGCTCAGTGATGATTTACTTCCACCGACCTCCGACCTTGCCCTTCCCACTATGGGCAGCCTTGGCACTGAAAGAAAGGACAGACAGGTAGGTATTCAAAGGGATTTCTGGACTTGCACTCAGGGCTGCAGGGGGTATCAAGGTCACTTGTACCAGAGACAGACTCATAGAGAGAGGACCCCTGGCCCGTGTACTTGTTGTCTAGGGGAATCTCTGCCATGGTTTCTAGCCATGCTTGCTGCTGATAAGGGGTCACAGGAGGCTTCAGGATTTGCAAATTGCTCAGATCAGCAGGAACTGGCTGAGCTGGTCCTGATTTTGCACTCCCATTGCTTGGAAAAATTGGAAATCCATAGATGCAAAGTCTGCAGGATCCCTGGGCTTCTGCATTTCACTGAAATACCTCTCAGTCTCTCCCTCCTACCAAGAGCATCGCCCTCCTAACCGCATCATTCGTCTCCACGGCCTTCAGTGGCATCGCCCTTATAAGCGTCAGAAACTTCCTGGCACGGCTCTTCAAAGTTACCAAGCTCACTCACCGGTGACTCAGTAGGCGGCGAAGTACAGACTGGGGAGATTCACCAGGAAACTCTCTGACTTCCATTTACCCTCTCCTGAGGACACCTCATCCACCAAGCTGGGAGCACTGCTCCCGTCCATGCCTCTAAAGTCATGCAAGAAGTGGTGCAGTGTCCATGAAAAGCCGAAGCTGCAGGCATCCTGCTGGCTGGTCAGGATGGGGTGGTGACCCTGCCTGTGGCTGGTGATGGAGGCACTCCTCCATACAGAGAAGACCGGAGTCAGATATACACTTATCGGCCACAGCCAGTGAATGTGTCACAGCAAAGACCACATCTAGGAAAACAGGTTAAACCCCTCAGACATGCCCCTCACCGAGCCACTGAAACAGGCAGGCCTAATGGCAGCAGCGACCTAGAGTTTTCTAACTGAGGTGCTCTGTGCGATCACCACAGGTCTCTTGAACTGGCAGAATGCCATCCTAAATTTTCAGGAGCTCCTGAGCTCTGCCTTACCATTGTTCCTCTTATTACAAAATGAAGCAACGACTTAGGACAAGAGATTCTCACCTTTTGCTGGAACCATGGGAGAGATGGGAGGAAAAAAACAGACACAGGGGAAACAAATTAATTTTCATCAATATCACAAGATGCCCACAAGCAGTTCACTGCTGTTTTGCATTTTGCAGCTTTGGGTGCCTTTGCGACTGTGATTTTAGGATTAGAATACAAATATTCTGTGCACCGTCTGAGAAAAGTGCGGCTGAACCTGGCAAGCAGATTAGACCCAACAGGACCGAGTGGAGTTAGATCAGTGATGGTTCTGGGGCCTGCGGGGGAGGTTCTGATCTGGCCAGCGGCGGCGGGGATGGCTCTCAATCCACGGCACTCAGAGCACGGCCTTCCACCTGGAAGCTACATCCGCAGGCCAGAAGCAAGGTTGCCCTCAGGGCAGTTGTCCAGATCCCCAGCACCAGGAAGGGCACCCTTGGTGTCGCCGAGTGGTCACAGAGCCAGAGCTTCAGGGCACCTGGCACTGGTTGGGCCCATTCCTTCCTTTCAGCTCTGGGCCCCAGGGTGTCTATCTCTGGCCCTGCTTGGCCTCTCACACCTCAGCTCCTCAGGCTGGAAGTCCAGCGTGCTCTTCCCCTCCCCTCCCCTAGAGTCCAACGATCTGCTCACCCCTGAGCTACACAATCAGCTTTGAGATTTTGGGGGTCACAGCAAATTGATTACTTGTCTTTCTACCTGTATTTCTTTTTATCTTTTTCTGAAGTTAGAGTTTTATAAAGGAAGCTGTGACCCACCCCTTAGGGGCAGCTGATAGATTTGGCAATGATTCTTCATGGACTGGTACTTCTGGATTTGGTGAAGCAGAGACAATATGGAAAATATTTACTGAGGAAAGGACCGAGGGAATTGGAAGAAACAGATCTGAATTCCACAATAAAATGCTGTTACCGTGCTGTATTTTATAACACAGAGGAATTTCAATGGAAAAGTGCAAGGCTGGACTGAGCTGGGGACTCTGTGCCCGGCTACGTAGGGGACCTGGGTTCCAGCCACGGCCAGGGCTTTGCTCCCCGGGACAGCCGCTCTGGAAAGGGCGTCTCAGCCCTCGCTCAATACTGACACCTAGTGGCCAGACTTAGGGTCCACAGCGGATGCGACCCCTGGCCGTGACGGAGCCCTCCCCACCGGGTCACTGCGAATGAAGGCTCACGGCGCCCAAAAAAGAAGCCAGGCTCGGAGGAAACTGCAGGGCCACAAAAAAAAAACCACAAGTGCAATAAATGCAAATTTTATGAAACTATCTGAAGGTGACAGGGGGACATTTCAATATCATGAAATGAACAGCGGGCTAATGGCAAGAAATTTGCATTTCTGCGTGAGGGCTCGTTTCCAGTAAAGCTGTGCAAATTATCCAACAACACTTTAGTGCGGCGGGAAGGGTGCAAACATGGCAGTGCCCTCTGCCCAGCTCCTTTCCCTCCCTCTCAGATGCCCTTCATGACATGTTTTGTGTTTCAGTGCAGTAAATAACAAAGGGACTTGATCTAACTGAGTAATGCGACATTGCCTGCTGGGTGAGGCCTGGATGCGCGGGTGCCGACTTTCACAGCGGGGCGTGCGCAGAGCCACAAGAAGGCCACAGCAAAGGGCGACTCCATGCTCCATGCCAACAGGGACAGGCAGATCCGGGCTTGGTTTTACTCCACTGCACGCAAGGAGATGTAATTCTGATTTCCCTAACAAAACCCAGAGACTACGTTTCCCTACATGCAGTGGAATAAAACCAGGACCGGATGAGACTGTCCCTTTTTTGGCCTGGAGCTGTGTGGTCCCGTGTTCAAAGGAGGTTGATGAGTCAAAAAATGTAGTATTAGGAAGTAAGGGAGGGGTTCAAGCCCCAAAACTGAGAGCTCTGGAATCCCCTCTCCCCCCCCCAACACCAAGAATTAAGGGTGGGGGTTAGTAGGTGAGATGTTAGGAGCTTCAGGAGAGCAGGAAGGAGGCAGGAGCAGGACCCCTCAGACACTTGGGCTTCCATTCTGCCAAATTCAGGGAGGCGCACGATATTATGTACAGGTTTCTCTCTCCACAGGAGAGGAGAAATTCACGCTGGCCTGAATTTTTTGTTTTCCTCCCACAGACTGACTGTCCTCAGTTTGGCCTTTTGCATACGTCAAGAATTGTGCAGAATGGAGGTCAAGGAGCATACAGAACCCTAACCGTGCGCACCTCCAAAAGGGAAGGAAGTGAAGGTCTCAGATCAGGAGTTCTCAGCTCTAGTCCACAGCCAGTTTGGGTTTCAGGACAGAGCCAGGTTGCTGTATGCAAATATATCATGCATATTTATTATGGCTACCCTGAAAACCAGATTGGGTGGAGCATGAGGACTGGGCTGACCAGGAAAAAGGGCCGTGACCAAAGGCAGCCTGAATACTTACAGCTTCTGGTGATCACTGACTCGGTTTCGGAGAACATTGATCTGGAAGGAAAGCACAAAGCAATATAAATAAGGTTGAGTAGTACCACATTATTATGGCCTAAACAGTGACCCGGCGCACTGGTGGTGCTGCAGGTTTTCGTGATCCCATGCGGCTTGTGTTCGTACAACATAGTGCACCGTTTTGTAACGTGTGCATGTGACATGCATAGGACACGCTTCTAAAGA
This sequence comes from Rhinatrema bivittatum, assembly GCF_901001135.1. Classification (NCBI taxonomy): domain Eukaryota; kingdom Metazoa; phylum Chordata; class Amphibia; order Gymnophiona; family Rhinatrematidae; genus Rhinatrema; species Rhinatrema bivittatum. The sequence goes on along the minus strand of NC_042626.1, from coordinate 16,034,416 downwards.
CCTTTTGCCACTGGCTGAAGCAAACGAAGTCGGCCAGGGAAACAGGAGCTCCCCAGTGTACGGTTAGGCTCCGGTGACACCATGGGACTGGAGTTTCCTTGACTTGTCCGGATACAGAATATTCCAAGGTTTCTTTTATAGTTCTTAAGCATGGAAATCAGATTATTTCAGCTCACATTTCCAAATCTGTTTTTCAGGGAGAATAAGTCCATGCCCAGAGAGCTTACAATGGAAGTGGGTGTGTGAGGCAACAGAGATAAAGTGACTTATGTACCTGTTTTTTCCAGGTTGGAAACCTATTGCTGTAGCCATTAGGCCACCCCTACAGCAAGATCATAGGCCCTGCTCAGTCTCAATTCTATGGCTCTTTTGTTCGTGTCCCCGTTTTCTTGAATTCTTAATACCAATTTTTTTTTCCCTTCACCTCCACCGAGAGGGTGGATCATGCGCCCAGCGCCCCTTATAGGAAGGAAAGTTTCCTTACGTTGCGCCCTTCACCCTTGTATCGTGAACCTTTGCTCTAGAACTCCTCCCAGTGAATTTGGACTGCAGAGAATGTGCTGCGTGCACCATGGCATTAACGACATCATACCTGTATATTGTTTAATCGTTACTAATTTATCTCTCTCTTCCTCCTCATCCCAGTTTTACTACCCTTGTTAAATGTAACTGCACCTTCGGGCACCACTGTTCCAGTTTGATGTATTTACTGCACTCCTGTTCTATGTAAACCAGCAAGATATGTTCTCATGATTGCCGGTATATAAAAACCTTAAATAAAATAAATAAATAAATAAATACCGGGGAATGGACATTTAAAACAAGGCTAGCAGTGCTGGCAGGCAGGGATGTGCTTTTCTTGGAAACTAGAGTTCCTGTTTCATTTCTTTTCATTTTGAAAACAACAAAAAAACAAAATTCGGTTTCCTTTTTGTTGTTTGTTTCAATAATAGCTCCTTGCTCGAGTTGCTGGTGCCATTTTGAAAAATAGCGGTAGTGGGATAGCGGTTACTGGGGATCATTCCTACTCCAAATGGGAAGGTGTGTGTGTGTGTGTGTGTGTGGGGGGGGGGGGGGGGGGTCAGAGGGCTAGGGGAGAGGTGGAGACAGGGCCAGTGCATGGGTATTAGACGCCCTAGGCAAACCTTCTGCCTTGTTCCTGTCCCCTTCCCCCCACCCCACCCCAGCTCCGTCCCCAACCTTGTTCACGCAGACAGTGCCCCTCTCTTACACACTCTTAGGTTCCTTGTCTCATTCACACACGCACCCTTCCACAGGCTCCCTCTCTCTCACTAACACACATTGCTCTTTCGTTCACGCACAATCCCTCTCACTCACACACACAGGCCCTGCTCGTGGCCCGCCAAGACTCTGCTTCTCTTGGCCGCGAGCAGGATGGGTGATGCTCATGGCCCGCGGAGACTCTACTCCTCTCAGCTGTGAGATGGGCTCTCTGCTGCCCCCTAATGGTTGGCGCCCTAGGCGACCGCCTAGTTTGCCTATTGGGAAGCACCAGCCCTGGCTGGAGAGGGACCTGGGAATTAAAAAAATAATAATTTAATTGGCAGGAGGAGGGCGTGGAACTCCCAACCCAATGAAACCAGCAACCTCCCCCCCCCCCCCAAAAAAAACAAACAAACCCCAACAAACGTGCATTACCTGCCCCTAATGACAAGTGTGGGATTGAAGGACCCTGGACTCCAAATATTTCAGCTATCAGGACAAAACCTGGGTCACAAGCCGGCTGTGCCCAGTCTCACGTTAGGAAAGTCCAGACTTTGCTGATGGAAGACGTTCCTTTTACCCTCCGGCTTTCAGATGCCACTGAGCTTCTGGGACTGCAGAAATTTGGAAGTTTGCTCGCTTGGCTGCCCTTGAAATCTGAGGAGGTGAATGATGGGCTCTGAGGGCGACTGCAGTCCTGTGATGGTTGTCCTATGAGACCAGGACCCCACTCCCCCCCCCCCCCCCCCTCCCGGACTATATATTACCCTATTTGCCCTTACTTTCAGCCAGCTTTGGCTCTACCGGGTATTACGTTGAAATTGGTCAAAAGAATATTAGGAAACAGGGTATGACTCTTTGTGTCCTGGGGTGGTTGAACTCCATTGCTTTCCGGGATTTATATTCCAGTCTAGCCCTACCGAAATGACTAATCCGTCTCTTGCACAGGCGAGGTACTTTCAGCCATCCACTCTTTGCCAAGCTCACGGATTCACTGAAGCACGAAACCTCACACACACACGCAATGCAGCAAATCATCTCATCTAGTACTGAGGGTCAGAATTTGGTGGGAGTTAGAAACATCGAGCGAGAAGATGCATTAATGGATCAACACAATGTAGAACGCAGAAAGGCGTGTGATGGCATGCACGTGGACTGCACACCGGATGCCACGCTGTGTGGTAAGACCGGGCCGCCAGACCCCTGCTCTCTTTCCCCCATCCCACCTGATGCAACAATCCTGGACATCGCGGTGAACCTCATTTGGTTTCTGTAAACTCGACCCCGTGAACTGAACCCTAACAGGCCACAGTGATGCTCGATAGTCTGACTGACAACAAACAAACTGCTGCTGAGAAGAGCCTGCTGGCAGAGGGAGCAGCAGTCAAACCCACGACAGAGGTGAAAAGTGCCTGGCAGAGACATACAGCACAGGGGTAAAGGCTTGCAAACCAGTTGTGGAGGGCAGTAACTGGAGCAGGGAGGGAAGGAAGCAGTGGGATTTGTTTGCTCATCCACTCAAAGCGCCAGAAAACCAGAGAGAAGGAAGAGTGAATCTGGGCAGCCAGGATGGGCGAGTTGCTCTTTATCTGCCGCCATTTACCGTGTCACTGTGTGGTACTTCCTGGGGCCAGTGGCTGTAAGGCTGCATCATGGAGCTCTTTTCCCCTCATCAGTCACAAAAAGGGAGGAATGTTACCTGTGCTATATAAGCTCCTGCTTGTATCTTTCAAGAGAGCAGTCAGTGCTCCGGCTTTGAGGAGCAGGAGAGTCCCTGTGGCCTCAGGGGAGACAGCACGGGGCAGAAGATTCAGAAGCTGCAGAGACAGAGAGCTGAAGACACGTACCTCATATTTTTGTTGTTTGAATTTATCTTGAAGGTCAAACTTCTCGGCTTCCAGCTCATATATCCACTGCCAGAGCTCTTTTGCTTTATCCCTGCAGGGTCGCATCAAGGAAGAATGAGCATCATTAGATCATCACCCATCAGCCTTCGCACTGCAAGCCCGACTCCAGATCCCTGCGAGGTAGAAGTCCAGTCCTGGGCTCCAACTCCCAGCCCCGTGCAGTCCTGCTTTAAAAGGACCTACCCGCAGGCTGATGAGAGCTGGAAAACCAGAAGTCAACGATCATCTCGCAATGACATGGACTCGGGTTGGCTCATCCCTGCTGTTAGACCTAGGAAGAGAAGTTCTCAAAAACATTTCTGAGGGTAGGACAGTGTTGTCCCCCTGGAAATATTTATTTTCAGTTTGCCTGCAGGCATGTCCTGTTTGTGTGCAAGCTTACTGCACTGAGCGGAGATGTTTCTGGAGCTGGGGATGAGGTCGATACGCACATCATTTTGGATTTGTAAAAAAAAATATGCGTATGCATTGCCCCCAAAACATGTCTGTGTTCATCTTATCAGGTATAACGTGTGCGGGCTGATTTGGTGGAATAATTTGGAAAGCAGACTAATGCACATAAGTTCGCTTAGACAAGCTGGGTAACCTAGGCAGCTATTCACCAGCTACCTTATGTACGGTGTTACTAAATTACCTCCACGATGGGCCTCCAACCCTTAATGTGGCAGAAGAGGTGGGGAGAAGGGGTATGGAAGTCATTCCTTGACCGCCTCTACGGGTTCCTCCTAATTAATGTTCATATATTGGCACATATGTAAATGAGGAGAACAGGCAGTGTGGGAAACATTACCCTATAAATGACTAAATGGAGCAATGTCACCACCTTGTTAGTCCACTTATCACCGTCAAACTCAAAGGTCAACCACTAAGCTGTGGGTGAATCCTCTCTCTTGGACTCGCCTCATGCACTTCTGAAGAGCGTTCAGATGTCTTCGTCCATCCATTTAGTGCCGATTGCACCCAAAACGCTGTTGTCCAGGCCTAGCAGTGAATTGTAGCTTGCATTAGCCCAGGACCATCCCTTCCCTAAATCATTTTACAGCTTTGCTCCTACCCTTCACGTGTCCTGAGGAACCTGCCCCATCCTAACTGGAATCTGAAAGCACTGAGTTCAGTTGCATTGCAGCTTCAGGCCCGCTTCTTCCATTAGGAGGAGTAGGCAGTCACCTAGGGTGTCAACATTTTTTCTTTATTGGGGGGGGGGGGGGGGGCAGCAAAAACCATGAGAACTTCCAGATGGTCTCTACTCACTTTTAATACAAGAGAGAAGGGAATGGATGCTGGGTAGATGTGTGGGTCTGGGGGGGACGTGGATACAGAAGAAGCTAAGCGGATGGGAGAGTTGTGGAGAGAGCGAAGAGTTCTGGGCAGGTAGTGGGTGAAGACAGAGCAGAAGCTGGGCACTGCGAAAGGGGGGGCAAAGAGACTGGTGTGACGCAGGGAGAGAAGGGAAGAAAGAGGCTGGTGGGAGGAAGAGAGATGCTGAACAGAAGGAAGGGACAGAGGGCAAAGAGAGGGGGATGAGAAGAGAGTAAGGGCTGGATGCTGAGCAGGACGAGAGGGGGATGCTGTGCCAGAGGTTCTGCTGATAGGCAGGTATGGAAGGAGGAGGGGGCAAGATTGAAGGTTCACCTAGAACGCTTAGTACTCTTGCACCAGCCCTGTGCAACGCTGTCACTGGTTTCCTGCAGTGCCTCATCCAGTTCTCTTGCTTTATTGAATTTTGCATGCCTCAGTTTTTCTTTACGTGAAACAATACTTCCCTTCTCAGTAACTGATATTTTTCTGCAGATCTTCTCAAGTCCCTTCTTGTGCCTGTCTCCGTATAGCCCAAGGTCTGGGATGCCCTGTAAGTGTCTGCATTCCCTGCCTGCCATGTCTGTCTGTTTGTCTAAAATGAATATCAATTGTAGTCGTTGGTCACCAGCGACCCTCAGAAGCTCTCAGTTTCCAAACTCACTTGCTTCAGCTATAGAAGCTTACTGTCTGCCTTCCCCTTGTTCTGTCACTGCCAACTTCTGATCCAGAGCTGGCCATCAATATGAGTGGTGGTGCCATCTTTCAATGCACCCTCATCTGTCCATAGCCTCCTCATCTTAAGGTCATCACCCTCTTTCTTGAACATTGGTCACCTTCAAAATCTTCAACTTTGCTGTGAAATTCTGTATTTCAAAGTCCTCATTCACGATGCAGTGCGTTGGGCAGCTGGATAATAAACCACTTTCATTTCAATGTCCTGGATGCATCCTTCACAAACTGGTTACAATTGGTTTGTGAGGAAACTCACAATTCCTTCTTTTAAATTCAGCATAGAAGGAATACTGAGACGGTAGAGGGAAGGGGTGAAGAGGATTAAGATCATAAGAAATTCCCATGCTGGGTTAGACAAGGGTCCATCAAGCCCAGCATCCTGTTTCCAACAGAGGCCAAACCAGGTCACAAGAACCTGGCAAGTACCCAAACACTAAGAAGATCCCATGCTACTGATGCAATTAATAGCAATGGCTATTAGCTAAGAAAACTTAATTAAAAGCTGTTAATGGACTTCTCCTGCAAGAACTTATCCAAACCTTTTTTGAACCCAGCTACACTAACTGCACTAACCACATCCTCTAGCAACAAATTCCAGAGCTTTATTGTGCGTTGGGTGAAAAAGAATTTTCTCCGATTAGTCTTAAATGTGCTACTTGCTAACTTCATGGAATGCCCCCTGGTCCTTCTATTATCTGAAAGAGTAAATAACCGATTCACATCTACCCGTTCTAGACCTCTCATGATTTTAAACACCTCTACCATATCCCCCCTCAGCCGTCTCTTCTCCAAGCTGAAAAGTCCTAACCGCTTTAGCCTTTCCTCATAGGGGAGCTGTTCCATCCCCTTTATCATTTTGGTTGCCCTTCTCTGTACCTTCTCCATCACAACTATATCTTTTTTGAGATGCGGCGACCAGAATTGTACACAGTATTCAAGGTGCGGTCTCACCATGGAGCGATACAGAGATATTATGACATTTTCCGTTTTATTCACCATTCCCTTCCTAATAATTCCTAACATTCTGTTTGCTTTTTTGACCGTTAAGTACACTGAACTGACGATTTCATAGTGATGCCGAGCTGGAAAGCTGTAGACGTGTTTGTGTGTGTGTGCCTGTTTCTACCTCTCCATGTTAAATGTACAGCGTCGGGCACTGTATGCTAAAGCTCCCTCACCTAAGTTTGTCTTCATTCAGATGGTCGATGTTCAGGGGCTTCCGCCTCTCTGCCAAGATCTTCTTTTTCTTTTCTCGTTCCGTCTGCTTCTTCCCGCTCTTCCTCTCCGTCTGTTGTAGACAAAACATTTCATGTCAGGGCTAAAACAGAGCTGCTGATCCCCAGTTTTGTACATTTCTGGCTCATTAGCTCACCTTCTGTAAATAGCCGCCAAAATGTAGGGACATATTAGAGATGGCTTTCTTCTTCTTAGCATCCTCCTCCGCACGCTTTCTGTCCTCCTCTTCCTCTTTTCGGGCTCTCTCTTCCTGTCATGAACAGAAAATGGCCACCTCCCATGAGGAAAGACTGCTGGGCCGAGGGCGAGCAAATTGTTTGATGGATTCCCTAGACAACAGGGGAGCTCTAGGCTTTCAGGGGAATGAGGTTCAACCCAACGCATTTCCACAAAGAAGCACAGACGCTGAAACGCGTTGGGTTCCATTTTGTTCCCCTCTGTCTTGGTTGTCTTGTCTCAGGAATCACTTGGGTTATTCTAGTGGTATCGGCTACTACTGCACTTGAGTGCTGGCTCCTATTGTAGCAAAGGGCCTCTTGTTGCAGTCGTCACCAGTGATGGTGGATGCAAAATCTGTTCCAGTGAGAAATGGGGGTTTTGGACTGGGAAGCCTAGGGTAGCCAATAGTCCCACACTTGCTGGGATATTCCCTTTATTTTAGTTAAGGACAAGGTCTACTTTTTTCTCATCTCTTTTGCGAAACAGATTCATAGAGTTTAATGCATTTCAACTGCAGAGTTGCTAAGTGACCCAGTTCTGGTTCTTGAACATGCATCCTAATGCATTATGACATTTGTACTCCCACTTGTATCCATATGGCAACAGGACTACAAGTACCAGAATGCATTAGAAGCAAAATTTCAAAAAGCCAGAACTGCCCTAATGTCCCCTGCAGGACTGGCCCTTCCATTAGACAGACTTAAGTGATTGCCTAGAACACAGCAATTTTGGGGTCAGAAACTGGGACCTCACTACAAATGAGCACACAGGGCTCTGATGACTTTGCATCCCTCTGCTTTCTGCTCCAGCCCCTCTCCTCTCAGGCTGTATGCATGGATCAGGAGGGGAGAGGGGTGAGGCTAGAGAGAACAGAATAGAGCAAAGCAAAGAGGAGCCATTCTGCTCCATAATCCAGCCCTCCCCCCATTTCCCCCTTGCCTCCTGGCTTGCAGGATACAGGATTGTTCCGGGAGGGGTGGTGGAGGGGTTATTATGATTGTTGAATTGAATTGGCTTGGCGGCCCGAGGGGTAGCTTATGAACCTGAAAGTTAATTATGTGGGGATAAGGGGAGCGGGTGTAAGGCTGAAGGTTCGCCTAGGGTGCCTAATACCCATGCACCAGCCCTGGGTCACTTGGCAGCTGAGATGGACTTTAAGACATCATACAACGATCCCTAGAAGAGTATTTGAAAGTTGATCACTCTTGGCAGCCCAGTTGTCTGACCAGAGCTGAGATGAGTCAAAGTCCAGTTTTGAATAGAATTGACCATAGTTTTTGGCCTGTTTCTAATATCCAGTGGGAGGTAGAGATAAACACCAGGTAATTTAACATGGAAGCCTGGTCTATTTAAGCAATATTGGTTGACCTACCAGATAATTGCCTACAACTGCAGTTGGGCACCTCAAGCTGAAGGTGAGGTCAAGTGAACAGAAGGGGTAAGGGTAATTATCACCCAGCCGCACCCCCTGGCTTAGTTATGAGGTTGATGCCTACCAAGTTGTGCACAAAACAGACCCAAATGGAGACCCAAGTATCGCCAAGGGGATATTCACTCAGAGAGAACAAAACTAAAGAGACATGGATCATGTCTGACAGCTGGGATATATCCTTGGCTTGCTCAGTGTAGGCAGGGGCAATTGGGCCAACTGGTCCCTATCTGAATTCCTCTAATACACTGCATGCCCAGTCTATAGCCAGGTCATAGGAGGGCACTCACAGCTACTCGGGCTTGACGTTCCTTCTCCCTCTCGGTGCGAATCCTCAGCTGTTCTGCCCTCTCCGACCGCCGTGCCTCCTGTGGGGGGGGGGGGGGGGGGTAGAAACAAAAACAGCGCACAGAGCTATTTAGTCACATGGGGAGAGGAATACACCTGGAGCATGGCACACAGGAAGACTCTCGGCCTTACAATCCTGTCTTTGAGCGCGATCAGCTCCTCCTCCTCTTTCTTGCGATTCTCAAAGTGGGCTTCGATCAGCGTCTGCAGCTCGTTCAGGTCCTTGCGCATGCGTTTCTGATGAATGTCCTGCGGGGCACCAGACACACACAGCCTCGGTCAGATGCTAGAGCAGGGGTTGGCAAACCACTGGCATGTGTGTCGCCACATTCCTGCCTGCACGCCGCACCTCCCACCCGCACGGTGTCTGTGCCACAAACATTTTCAAAATCCATAGGCCAGCAGGGTTGCTCTCGTGATGCGCGAGATCAGTGCAGACGGACTGCGAGGCTGTTTTTCTTTTTTTTAATACTCAAGGTGTTTGCATTGTATAGGTGGGAGAAGTTAGATTTATTGTTTACCGAGACCAATATGAAACCAGCAAAGCTGGGCTGTATTCGTGCTTCACATGTAATCATGCAGTATGTTTTTCATGTGATTGTAATCTGCACCAAACTGATTGTTAACCTTCAGAAACTGCAGACTATAAGAATTAAATTCATTTAAATTAACTTATGTGTACCATTGCAACCCCTGCTTGGGGCACTGATGCAGATCTGCTCTTCAGCTGTCCGTGCTGTATTCTTGCTTTACATGCATCAGTGTGTTGCCTGCATGGGGCACTGAGGAGCATTCCCCATCCCTGATTTTACTTAGATATATTTAATGTTGAAAGTAATTATTTATGAGGAGGTCTTAAACACTGTAAACATGAAAATCTCCTTAGAAATAAAATTAAAATTAGAAAAAAAAACAGGGGACCTTAATCATCTGTGCTGATCTACCACTGAACTAAGTGGAAAGATGCTTTCCTTTAAGCAAATGCTCTCTGTAAGGAGGCTCTGTGAGCAAAAAAGAAAAACCTTAGACTCACATCAAAGTCGACTTTCTCTCCATCGGGGATCTTGGGAGGTACCAAGTTTGGCATGAACGGCCTGCAAAGAACAGCACCAGTGGTCATTTCTAGACAAAAGACTCCAAGAAGGAACAGCAAGACTTAGCGTGCCAAAAGGACGCATTGGTGGGATTGTGGGCAGCCCACGTGGGATTGTGTGGCAGTGCAGCCACCTGGGAGGGGGGGGGGTAAAAAAGACCCTGCCCCCTCCAGTCCCACCTCCACGTGACCCTGTTCATCTCTCACAGCTAAGAACGTGTGAATACATCCTGCCACGGAAGGAATCCCAGGCAAATTGCACTTCTGCTGAAATCCCTCCCATGTAACACAGTTTGCAGCGGGGAAAACAACAACCCAAAATATTTTCTTTCAAACTGGTGCAAAACATCCCAGGGATAGACTGACCGAAATCTCCCAGGGGTTTTCACCACAAGGTACACACACACACATACACACGCGCGCGCGCGCACACACACACACACACACACGCACAAATCCACTCTCCCTGCTTTCCTGTAGAAATCATAAAACGCATTCAGGTTTATCACGTGAAACTGAAGCCTCGCTCTACTCACTTTGGTCTCCGTTTTGATTCTTCTGTAGCCCACATAAGTCAAGTGAAAAGAGAGCAAATCAGTAAAAATGAAACCGACTGATTATTCTTCCTAATGCTTAGTAAACATGGAAACGTATTTTACATTTTGTGTTAGATTACAAATACTATAATAATCAAAATGAGAGGGCAGATAGTGAAGCCAAAGAAGCACATTTCACTCTAATTATTTACATTGCAGTGACTGAATTCCCAGCTACCAGGTGCAAATAGTTGATTTGGTGGATGAGCTCTCCGGAGGTACATAGTGCTACACTACATCACTGTACAACCTGCCAGAGGAGGAAGTCATTCTGTAAAGGATTTTGTCAAAAAGTATTAGGGGGAGGGAGAGATCATGCCGATGTGGTGTTCTCGACTGCCCTCTCACCCCTTACTACGCTTGCCAAGGGCTTCCCAGTCATAAGGAGCAGGCCAGGCCAAGCCGGCCCGGGTTTTCCCTCCATTACCTTTGTGAACGTTTATGCCAAGGTTTTTCTATAGAAAGCAGGACCCCCAAGCCCGAAGACTCAATGGTGGTAAAACCAGGACCGGCGCTGCATGCCCGTTCATTGGCGACCCCCCCCCCCCCCCCGCCTCCTTCTAGGAAAAGCTGCAGGAGACCCCCTGTGTCGCCAATGAGACTCCGTCAAGGGTTGGAGCACTTCCCCAGCAGAGATCCGACCTTTCTACCAAATCCCAAATTTCCGAGAAAATAATGTTTTGGTTGCTGTCTCCTAAGGCCATGCGATACTGTGTTTCAGCACTAAGCACTCCTGGAGAAGTGTCCAGCTTGCTGAGGTTTTGAGAAATCTGGGTTGGTCAGATTGGAAAACCTTCCCAAATATCATTGGTCACTATTATAGCAGATGTATGAACTCGGCATTTTCTGCTTTCGGATCATATTGGGCCAGCAGCGAGCATGCTGTGCTTTTCTCTACTGAAACAGTAAAGACATCAGTAGCCAGAGTGCCTCGGCCCGGCCTGAGGACGCCGGGCTGGTGATGTTTCTTGGTGGCCCTTAACCTTCGCTCTCCTCCTCCTCCTCCTCTCCGCCCGATACTCATTCAGCTTTCAACAGCAAATTGGTACAAACCCGAGACTCTGCACCTACAGAGCTACTTGCCCTGCCACCAGAAATTAGGAAACCATTTGGATTCCTTGAAAACTTGGCTAAATCAGAATAAATTGGTTCTAAATACCAGGAGAACATTTTGTTTTTAGGGTGAAAGCTGAGGGGTGTGGAGATTCTGCCAAAGGCCGAGGTGAGATCGTTAGGAGTACAGTTGGATTCAGCATTGAGTATGGAGAAAGGTGTTACGTGTTGGGTGAGAAATAACTGCATGAGGATTAAGATGCTTGGGCAAACTAAATACGAAAACTGCCACTGGTTCAGAACCGGAAGTACCAGGAGAACTCCGGCTATCCTGGCGCTACAAAAACCTCCATTGGCTTCCAGTGAATGCCAGCTGTAAATGTAAAAATCCTTCTCTGGCATTCAAATCATTAAGAGGAATAGGCTCAAAGCTGCTGGAAAACTGGTACAGACCCGGCAGGAATTTGAGATCAGTGAAGGGACAACTATTAAAAGGGAGAAGGGGTGAACGCGTTTTGCCATTCTCGCTTGAAAGCTAGGCCCATTTCGGGGATGGTCTCACAGTTGTGGAATAGTCTTCCATTAAGAGAGGAGGGGGATTTATTCCGGAAAGCTGTAAATACCTGCCTCCTGACTGAGATTATACAGGAAGGTTAAACTGATATGTATTTTCTTAAGGAACGATTATTGCTGAGATGTATGTAAATTATATTTGAATTATGTTCTACATCGCCTACGAAGATTTTATCTGTTGGGCAATTGAAGGATTATTTTAAATAAACAAATGCAAGTCTAAGGTATTTGGGAAGATGGCTCAAATGAAGTCTGTGGACTTGCCCCATGAGGGTATCAGCAGTGCAGGGGGAGATGGAAGGAATGATGCATTGTAACTTGGAATAAAATGATTCTAGGGAATAACAGACAGAGCTGTTTAATTTTTTTTTTTTTTTTTTTTTTAATACTACACAAGCTGGCAGCCTGCTTTGCAGATTCCACAGCCCCAAGTTCTGTGCGGCCGATAGTCTTCTGCGCTAGACTTGGGAAATGGGAGAGTCCACGGTGCTTCTTAACCTTACCTCTCGCTAGGCAGACTTGTAGGAAAGCAACCAAGATGAACACGATAAACCAAAAATATTGGGTTATGAGCAAACAAACAAATAGAAAGCTAAAGAACCTTCAGCAAAAAGAGTAAACCAAAAATCTCCTCCTAGGAATCGTTCATAACATAACAAAGCAAATTCATGAAAATGTAAAGCTGCCTGGAGGCCACAGAGCGAGTGCTCCTACACTATGGACCCTGCAGGGCTTGGGTACGGTTTCTCATAGACATGGAACGGTAGCGCTTGATAAATCCAGGAATCAATTTGCTTGCTCCGAGCGGCTTCCAGGTGCTCTGTGGTAACACGTCCCTGCCCCCAGCTTTAACATCACGTAATCTCATGACCACCCAAGGTGGCAATGATAGAGAGAATAATTAACTAGAGTCCTCCCTCCAGCCCTGAAATAAATCGCATATTAAAATAGATTCCCAGGAACTGTGTCTCCTTACCTTCTTCAGGTTCCTTCTCCTCATCGACATTTCCTGTAACTTCAGATGAAAACACAAAAGTCTATAAGTTACATTGTATGGAAGAGTTTGGGGTACCACCCTGATTTTGTGGGTTCCTATTCTTATGTATAAGTAAGCACCTTGCCTCCCTCAGGGTGGCCAAGGAAATGCACTAGGGCAGAGCTTTCCAAAGTGTGTGTCGGGACACATTAGTGTGTCGCCTGTAGTGTGGAGGTGTGTCGCCCGGTCCACAGGGCCGGCAGAAGCAGGGAACTATAGCAGGAAGATCGGCGGGCAGTGGTGGAGCTTACATCACCACGGCCCGAAGAAAAGGGTCACGTTCACTCCTCCTCCTTCCTGCCTGTGCAGCCCTGGAAGAAAAACATTGCCGGAGCCGCGTGGGCAGGAAGGAGGAGGAGCATCTGCTGCGTACAGAAGAAGAGCAGCATTAATGGGCCGTTGCGGATCCCACGTCGCGACGGCCCGAGAAGAGGAGGAAACCCGATAGCAGGGCCGCTGCGGATCCCACGTCGCGGCAGCCCGAGAAGAGGAGGAAACCCGCTGCAGATCCCATGTCACGGCCAGGGAAGATCAGGGCCTCTGAAGAGCCCATCCTTCGGCAACCCGTGCAGAGAGACAGCATGTGCCAGTGAGAGCCTGTGCTTGAGCAAGAGAGCATGTAGGAGTGAGAGAGCCTGTGTGTGTGAGAGTGAGACAGCATGTGCACGAGAGAGACAGTATGTATGTATGTATGAGAGAGAGGCATGTGAGAGTAAGAGCTGTTGGATGTGTGAGATTGCATGTGAGTGAGAGCCTGTGTGTGTGAGAATGTGTGAGATAGCGTGTGAGAATGAGAACCTGATTGTGTGTTTGAGGGAAGACAGATGGAGAGAAAAGAAATAGAAAAAAAGACCCTGTAAAAGGAATTGGCAAAAAAACAAGAAAGGAAAGGTGGAAAAAAAGCCTGTGACCAACCGATTAGAAAACTAAGATCAGACAGCAAAGGTAAAAAAAAAATAAATTACTTTTTATTGATTGGCACATGTAATCTTTGGTAATGTGCAAGAGTAGCACTTTCTCTATGCCGATCTCACAATGTACGAGATCAGCCTGGAGGAAGTGGAAGCCTGCAAATATTATTATGAGATAGGTTGTGTTGTGAAACATTTTATTTATGTATATATTTAAGGAAACATACATAAATTGTTGAAATACATTTTGTTCGATTAACCTTTAACTTCTGGTTTGCTGGTAGACTGAATTACTGTGTCACGAAATTATGTTTGTCTAAAAAGTGTGTCACCAACATGAAAAGTTTGGAAAGCTTTGCACTAGGGATATAGACATGAGTTTTCTTCCCTTCTGATCCTAATGGGACAACCCCCCTAATGAATCAGCCCCGGCAGTCTGTCACACACCTGGCAATAAAAAAACCCAAAAAACTCAAACTCCATTCTGTATAAATACACTGGTACAGAATCAGAAGATAGTAGGCTGAAATAGGTAAAACTGGAAATACATTCAGATATTTGGGTGCTTAATAATGCTTTTTAAAAAGTGGTCCAGGTGTGTTATGTGTTTCCCATAGCTGAGAGGATTTGTGTGTTTGACAAAAAGGGTTTGCGTTTTTTTTAGGGATGGTGTGGGAGTTTGCAGTTTGCATGTGTTTGGGAATAGGGAGTAGGCTCATGGTTTGGGGTTGGGATGCATGTCTGAGTGACTGAGGACCCTTCAGCCTATTGGGCTGTAGTGATTTTGCTTTCCCCAGGTAACAGCTCTCAGGCATAGAATTTGATGGTAGATAAGGACCATTTGGTCCACCCAGTCTACCTAGTGGTACCAGTCCACTGCACTGCCATGGCTCTTCCTTGATCCGTGGTCTTCTCTCTCTCTCTCTGTCACCGAGATCCCTTTGTGTCAGTTCCCACAGATGCTTGAATTCTGCAACTCTTTTGGCTTTCATCACCTCAGCTGGGAGTCTATTCCAAGTGTCCACCACTCTCTCAGTGAAAAAGCAGTTCTCACAGTCCCTTTCAGCTTCCCTTGCACCAGGCTCTTCACCTCTTGTCCTTGAACTTCTCAATCTATGAAAGCACTTTCTGGTACTTAGACTGAAGCCCCGAAGAGTAAAACCCAGTAAATATTGCTTGAGGTGATTCCTATCTATAATGTATGTGGAGAATGATTTATAGCAGTTTTTTCCAATAGAAAAAAAAAAGAGGAAAAAACCCTTTAGCACCGTGGTGCTTTGTGAGGAGTTTGGATTTAACAAATAGGTTGACAAATAAAAACTTCAATTTGATTGATTAAGAACATAAGACTTGCCATACTGGGTCAGACCAAAGGTCCATCAAGCCCAGCATCCTGTTTCCAGCAGAGGCCAATCCAGGTCACAAGTACCTGGCAGGATCCAAGGGGTAGATAAATTCCAAGCTGCTTATCCTAAGACTAAGCAGTGAATTTCTGCAACTCTACCTTAATAATGGCTAATGGACTTTTCCTCCAGGAACGTGTCCAAACCTTTTTTAAAACACAGCTACACTAATAGCTTTCACCATATCCTCTGGCAATGAATTCCAGAGCTTAATTATGCGTTGAATACAAAAATATTTTCCCTTATTAGTTTTAAATATACTACCTAGTAACTTCATTGTGTGACCCCTGGTCTTTGTTCTTTTTGAAAAACAACTGATTAACATTTACTCATTCTATTCCACTCATTATTTTATAGACCTAGGCTGAAGAGTCCTAACCATTTTAGCCTTTCTCCATAGGGGAATTATTCTATCCTCTTTATCATCTTGGTCACCTTTCTCTGTACCTCTTCTAATTCTGCTGTATCTTTCTTGAGATGTGGTGACCAGAACTGCACACAATACTCAAGATGAGGTCACACCACGGAGCGATACAGAGGCATTATGATATTCTGTTTTATTTTCCATTCCTTTCTTAATAATCCCTAGCATCCTATTTGCTTTCTTGGCTGCTGCTTCTGCACAGTGAGCAGAAGATTTCAATGTATTATCAATAATGTCACCTAGATCCTTTTCCTGAGTGGTGACTCCTAATGTGGAACCTTGCATTGTGTAGCTATAATTTGGGTTTCTCTTCCCTAAATGTATCACTTTGTACTTGTCCATATTAAATTTCATTTGCCATTTGCATGCCCAGTCTTCCAGTTATGTAAGGTCCTCTTGAAATTTCTCACAATCTTCTTGTGTTTTAACAACTTTGAATAATTTTGTGTCATCGGTAAATTTCATCACCTAACTTGTTGCTTCCATTTCCAGGTCATTTATAAATATATTAAAAAGCATTGGATCCAGAACAGATCCCGGAGGCACTCAACTAGTCACCTTTCTCCATTGGGAAAACTTACCATTTAGCCCTACTCTCTGTTTTCTATCTTTTAACCAGTTGGCAATCCAGAATAAGACACTGTCCCCTATCCCATGACTTTTTAATTTCCTGAGAAATCTCTCATGAGGGACTTTGTCAAATGCTGTTTGCTGGATATTATGATTATAGAGTATCACATGTTGCACATGCACTAAACATGCTCACTGAAATATTTGAACAAAGGGTTTCTTGGCATACCATGTGTATCTTTGAGCTCCTCTTCCTCTTCTGCTTGCTCCTCTTCCTGCTCTTCTGTAAGAAAAATCAAAAGGAATATAACAATTCAAGAAGTGATTAAGAAAAGGCTTGGTGCAGTGTACAGTAATGTAAAGGCAATAGTGGGTATCAGCGACTATTAATTTATTGCTTTGACACATATTTCAGTGGTCATCAATGTATGGAGAATCCAAGGATCAGAATGGAAAATGATATTAGTGGGAAAATATTGTAGAGAGAGATTGTAGAATGCATAGATAATATAAGATAATAAGACTGAAGAGAGGATTTACAGTGGAGGATGGGTACCATAGGATATTGGTGGTCGCTGTAAGATAGATACATATTCATAAAATTGGAGTTAGATATTGTAGGATACATTATGTAGGATGGCTTAATCAATGTTATAAGATGGATCCCGTAAGGTTGCTGAATGATTGAGGATGGAGAGATTGTTAGGGAGATATTGTAATGTGGGATATAGGTAGATATTGTAGGATACATTATGTAAGATGGCTTAATCAATGTTATAAGATGGATCCCGTAAGGTTGCTGAATGATTGAGGATGGAGAGATTGTTAGGGAGAGATTGTAATGTGGGATATAGGTAGATATTGTAGGATACATTATGTAAGATGGCTTAATCAATGTTATAAGATGGATCCCGTAAGGTTGCTGAATGATTGAGGATGGAGAGATTGTTAGGGAGAGATTGTAATGTGGGATATAGGTAGATATTGTAGGATACATTATGTAGGGTAAGTTGATCGACATTCTAAGATGGATCTTGAAAGGTAGATGAGTGATGGATGGTACAGAGATTAGTAAGTCGATGCTGTAAAATGGAGATTTGACAAATATAGATACCATATCTCTAATCCAATTTCAAATCCTAGTAATAAAAAGTCAAAAACCCTTATGGGGTTTTGCCAATATCAAATGATTTCTATAAACGTGCAGACAGAGCAGACAGTAACATTTCACTACCTTGGTCTTCTTCTTCTATCCATTCTTCCTCATCTTAGAGGTTGGGAGTGAAAGGAATAAGTGAGAGGTTAGTGAGACCGGCACAAAGTGAGCAGTGATTACTGGTCGGTGTAACCAGTGAGAGAAAGCCATGCTGCCCCATCATTATTCAAATACAGTCAGCACCTCCTGTACTGGCACTGGTTATTTTTCCTGCGTTGCTGTCGTAGCCAATGCAATAGTAAGCAAAACTTTTCTGTTGGTGATCAAAATGCTTAGCTCATACCTATAAAGGGTTTTTTGAAGTGATGAACAGGCCCAGTCAGTTTTTGGATGGGTGGGTGGAGGGGGGAGGAGGTGGTGGTGGTGATGGTTAGTAATTCTTTTCACCATTCTGCTACTTGCAGTCTTATTCCATAGGAAAAGTAGCAATGCAAATACTGGATTACCTTGGCATGGCAGATTTATTTTTCAGAATGAAACAGAGGAACATTAGCCAGTGTCCTATACCATGCTCCTCAGCACTGATTGAGCTAATCCAATTGCTGGATTTCTTAGGACTAGGGTTTTTGTTTTTTTTTTAATATTTCACTTCAATGCTTTATTGACATTCTTTGCGGCATTGAAATGAGATGAACAGATTTGCCACTATCGAGGCACAAATCAAACTACCAGCAGGGAGTGCAAGGCAGAGGCAGGCTGAACATCTGCCTACATTTTCCATGCTGCTTTAAGATGTTCGGCTGAGCTGGGCACGCTCCCTCCACCCTTTTAGGAAAGGCGACCTTCATTACGTCATGATAATTGTCCTTTACATAATACGATGGTACCTTGGGAGCAGTTTATGGTTCGGTGCACAGTCGTGAAAAGACGCATGCAGTAGATGGAGGTTCATGCTCCAAGTGACGGCTTGTGGATGTAAAAGATTTGTTCTTCTCTCCACTGTGCGCCCCCCCCCCTCCCAACCCCCATCATTTAGAATCTATGGGCTAGCAAGTGGAAGAATGACATCCACACCCATGTGACTGGCTCCCGGCCAATGGCAGGCTTCGGGTCATCGTGTCACTTAAAAGAGCTGTTTTTTGCGTTAAGCCCTTTTAGCATCATTTTTTGATGCTAAGTCGGAGCAGTGTCCCGGCACATTCCATAAAAGAGGAATAAAAACAAAACATACCTTCAATGTATTCTTCTGGATAAAAGACAGAGGAAGAGAGAGAAGAGGCAAGGTGTCAGTGAAGATCTTTGAATCAGTAAAGCACTGAATGGAGGAGAGAGGTGGTTCTTACCTTCCTGTTCCCTACAAAGCACAGAGAGAGAGAGAGAGGGGGGGTGTGTGTGATTATTTATTATTGTATTAGGGGCTAGAATGCCTGCTGGCTAGGGTTTCCCAAGCTCGCGACATCAGGGACCAGTCCGGGTTTTGTCATAATCAGTGCAGGAACCTGCACTTTGATTGCTCGCTAAATTTAACCCAGAACTACAAGTGCATTTATGCAATGGAAATGTAATAGGCTACAAAGAGCAGGCACAAACAGAAGACTCCAGGCACTTGGTCCAAACACTCCACTGATTGATTCTGAAATCTGATTGGCTGCTGATGCTAATTTGCAAAGTCACACCTGTTGGGATGGCCAAGCGAAAGCGCTGGTTTGACATCTAATAATTTGAACATAAAATCTTGAAAGCTACCGAAATTATTATAATGTAATCTTGCTTCACACAGGTCCTCCCAGTGTGGGCTATGGGACCTGAATGTTTATCTGGTCACTGTTTTAAGGGAATGTTGTGCACACTGCATCATTAGCTGTGCAGAAAATATCAAGAAACCATAAGTGATGTGTGAGAATGAGACACAGTAATTTAATAGCTGTTAGCAGATGAGGGCCTTCAGGCCCATTCAGTTTGCTCAGGTGCCTCCTGCCTATTTGCGTACTCTCTCCCCTGCCATCCCTCTCCTTCTCCCTTACCACTCCCCGTGTATCTGCCCCAAGTCGGCTCAAATTCTGTCCCTGCTTTGGTTGCTACCATCTCTGCAGGTGGCAATTCCAGGTTGTTGTCACCCTCTTGGTAACATCCTATTTCCTCTAAGCTTCCCTACTTCCACCTCCATATCATGACGGAGCTGCTTCTGTCATAGAAGATGCCACCGCCTTCTTCTTGTACTTGAATGAAGCCTGCTATATATCGGGGGTTCTCAACTCTGGCCCTGTAGGGCCACACACAAATCTGGTTCTCAATTTTTAATCAACCTATGCAAATTAGACATTATATCATATGTATGCAAATACATCTGATGAATATTCATTATGGCTATCCAGAAAACCAGATCTGGCTGAGAACCTCTGTGGTAGGTATTTGAATATTTCTCTTATCCCATTCCCCCCCTTTTCATGTCTTTCCTCTAGAGAGTAAATGTTTAGGTCCTTGAGGCTTTCTGTGTAGGATTTGTGATATAAGGGCCTGTCCAATTTTTTGGTAGCCCCCCTCTGAACTGCTTGCATTATTCAATGTCCTTACAGCATTACATTTAGAGAAGACAACTAAAGAACGGCTAGATTTAGGTGAGTTTTCAACCCAAAAATTAGCCAGTTAGGTTTGGCTGAAAATTCGGCAAAAGATAAGCAGGTAAAATAACCGGTTTATTTTAGCCATTCAACGACTTATTGAAAATTATACTTACTCGTACTCTTCTGTGATGTCTTCTGTGTCAGACATTTTCAGCTGTGGACCTTAAAAAGAAACAGATATTTTTTTCTATTAATCTAGCTACCAGTATTATAAAAGGCTACAGAAGAGAAGGAGGCTGCTCAGCCGCTCAATTCTGGGAGGGAGTCTCTGCCATTGGACAATGGCGACACCTTGTGGTCAGACTCGGGGTGCACGGGAAGGGGGCTCCTGAAGGAGATTTGGTCTGTGTCCCCTGGCCAAGGACTGGCGTTGCCAGGGATGGTGCTTCCGTTAGACAAACTAGGCAGTTGCCTAGAGCGCCAAAATTTTGGGGGCGGCTAAATCCCATTAGCAGGGGTGCTGTGCCAAAGAAAGGAGCGATGTGCTGGAGCTTTTTCTGCTGGTAGGAGGGAGCGCTGTGCTAAGGGTACATTGGGAGAGGGGTGCACGATCAAAGATTCCCCTAAGGCACCAAATCCGCTTGCACTGGCCCTGGTCACCGCGATGGTGGGGGGCATAGAGAAGACAAAAAAAGAATATCTTTTAAATATACTACTCCAGTAATAATATACATACTAATACACTACTACATTTTATTCTGTCTGAAACACTTTACGGGCGAGGACAATGTTTATTATTACCTAATGTTTACTGGCACACACTTTCTGTATGTCGAAGAGATGAAAGGCTGACTTGACTGTGCGGGGATTTGAACCCCGGCTCCTGTTCTCTCTCCTGCTATTTCTCCCCCCCCCCCTCCCCCCTCCCCCCTGGGTTTCCAGCTCAGTTGGAGGCAGCCCAGTGGCTACAATTCCATGAACTTGCATTCGCAGCTTCCTGGGTTTAACTCTCCCCTGCCACCCCCCATATTCCAGCCCAGCCATCGCAGAGACCGTCCCGCAGCCGAGAGGCACCGACTGGGCCCTGCTTTCCCTCTGCAGAGTAAAGAAAAGGATGGAAAAACGAACGTAAAATGAAAGACCCAAGATTGCCCCTCTTATTTGTGGGAACTATAGCCACGGGTTCTTGTGTAAAATAAAATATTTCCACATTCAAAAGAGCCAAAATCACACGTGATAAAATGCAGCTGATGAGTCAAATCATTTTAAGAAAAAAATACAGAAAAAAATCCCTAAAATTAACTGAACCTTTTGTGGGCTCCATCTTTAAAATTCAGTCCAAGCCAGGAGCTGCTCTATTAGCTGGCTGTAATTTGCAGCCCTCCTCTCCAGTTCCCTCTCTCTCCCCCCCTTGTCCTTCCCAGAGAAATGCTAAAAACGCTGCCTTCCCTCTGATAACGCGCAGGGAGGGCCTGCCTGGTCCTTCGCAGCTGGCACGCACTGAATATTTCTCCATAAATGGAAGGCAGGAGCAGGGCAGGCCCAGCCCTAGGCTGATAACCCCACCAGCGCACAGACTTCGAGCGACCTAGGAGGTGAGATATCCTCGGATGGAAGAAAGGCCAAGAATGTGACCGGAGGCCTTTTATGTAGGAAACTATAATTAGGTGCCTGATGGCTCACACAAAGCAGCTTCTGCTATCTCCCTTGTGGATTACAGGCATTCCAGCATGGGAGATGTCACCCTTTTTTGAACACTGCTAGTCAACACAAAGCAAGTCAATAATATAAAGCAATCCTTATTTTATAAACCTCAAATAGTGTGTGTGTGTGTGTGTGGGGGGGATCACCTTATGGTACAGAGGCCTCCCACAATCAGGATAGAATAACTCTACCTTTCTCCGCATCAATTCCTTGGTTGTGTTTAAAACAACTGGAACTCTCCAATAATGAGAGCATTTCACACCAAGAATCCTCTTGCGGACATCCTTACGCTCGCTCCGCTTGCAAGCTCAGTCATATGGCTCGTGGCCTGGGCTCAGTTCGGAGTTTGGGGACGGGGGAAAGAGGTGTGCACCTCTGTCGACAGTCAAAAGTCGGCCCTCGCTTGTTGGCGTTCTAATTATTAACACAATTTTAATAATTTAATTTAACCAAGCATACTCCATCCGAAAAGGATCCATCCCAGCATACAGACTTTTAATATCAGACCGCGTATCAAATTGAATAAATAAACAAATAATATTCCAGTGCATATACAGCCGCCTCTGGGGTGCAAAATTACCCAGCTGAGTACATTTTAAAGACGTCTAGAAAGAGGTGCTGGGAGGTCCCTCCCTTTTCTGTCTGGCAGCTAAATTCTGCGTGATAATCTAGGAGAAGACAAAGGTAAACAAAGAACATTAACACATGAAATATTAAATAGACAGCAGCCAACTCTGAGGCACGGTGGGGAAAACACTATGGTGATCCCGAAGGGGCCGAGCGCACTGTTAACCCGCAGTTGGACGGTAGAGGCGCTAACTAATCCCCTTATGCAATAAAGGGATTAGCGCCTCTACAATGCGCATCCAACGCGGAGTGAATATATAATAGCGCTCATCACGTGAAAAAAAAAAGTGCGTCTAGGACGCACATTTAGTGATCAGAAATGAACGCCTGCCTGGAGCAGCCATTAATAGCTGAGCGCTACTTAAACCAGTACAGAAAAGCAGAAAAAAAATTGCTTTTCTGTACTGCCTCCTACTTACTATCGTTGCCATATTAAATAGGAGGAAAAACTAAAGTAAATTGACCCCAAAAAAAAAAAAAAGCACCGGCAGTCGGATGCAGGAAACAGAGGCTCAATTGACAAGCGTCCATTTCCTGAACCCCCTGGCTGTGCGGCGGACACACTCGGGCTCTCCTTGCTAACACGACCCCCTAATTTAAATATTGCATGGCACCCCCCCGGGGGCGCGTCACGAAAGCAGGCGCTGACTGTTCAACGCCCCTAAGTATGGTGAACATGCCCAGTATTTAGTCTTGTAGCCAAGATGGTCTTTCCCATGGCAGGACCACCTGTAACCTTCGAGGTGGAGCCCCTTGCATGTGCGTGACCTAGGTCGAGGGCAGGGCTGAGGAGGAGGTAGGGGAGCACCTATGGAAAGTCCTCGTTCCTGCCAAGTGCGACCCACCCAGTCTGTCTCCCGGGCGAAGGGAGGGCATGCAGGGATGTTGGTCCAAAAAGAAACCTCTGCTATAAATAATTCTTGCAGTAAAAATGTGCAAGTTTTACTTCACTAGGAAAAAAAATGTAAACAGTCTGGCAATAAACAATATATCACAACAAATATTTTCCCTTTAAAACAATGCATCCAGAAAAAACAAGCCTTTTGTACACTCTTACACATACGTAAACAACCATTAGAAAGTTCAATCAATTTCAAAGGTTTTTCATAAATGCAAATAGCTTGAACCGCTATTGATACTGATGCACCTTTTCTTATGGAACCTTATTCAGATAAGTACTGGCTTTGAATATTTCTTGCTTTCCTATAACCATGTGTATACTCTCAAAACTGCTATTTTTAAGAAAACGATTCCTTGTATTGTTTTGTTTTTTTCTTTACAGATTCTCCTGGAGGTGAGGATCTTTATTAGCTTGTAATATATTTCTGAGTACTAGACTGGCCAGACCTGGTGTGTGTGTCCTGGGGGGGTGCACACTTAACTCTGGTCCCAGGGAGATGCTCCGGTGGGGTGATCTCTGGGCAACTGGTCCTATGCAGTGGGTGTTGGTCTCTCCATCAGGATTGCCTACTCCCTGACAATACCAAATCAATAAGAGAGACAGGCTCCCTGGCACAGCAAATCATCTGCAAGCTAATTAAACTGATTTGCTAGTTAAGCAAAAAAAAAAGAATAAGCAAAAATTCCCCATCTTAAAAATTATTTAAAGGGATACAGCACATATTAACTTAACTTTCTCCACCTGTCCCTCTAATAAAAGGCAGGTAAAATATCACCATGGTCCTATCCAAGACTTTACCATTAACTGTCCTGTCTCCTTACCTTGGCACAAGGAACCAGGATTAAATTCTAGTAAAAAAAAACCCAACAAACTCATGTGCCTCTCTCAATTTCCTAAGGCACACACTAGTAGTGCTTTTATACTAATCTCTTTAAATGGTGGCTGGATTCTTTAAATTGTTTTTGCCTTGTGGCCAGGCAGAACCAGTACGGCACTTCTACCCTAGTTCAGCCACACCCATCTTCTCTTTCTTTTTTCAAAAAACTCCTTGTTCCCAGAGAGCAGATCCTGCAAACTTTGTTCCTGCATTCATCAGCCTTCCCCATTTCATGACAGGTGCCATCTACTTCTAGTAAATGTTTACTTTAGCTGTGGTGTTTCAAAAATGCCTGGGGGCAAGTCACCTTACTCCCCTAATATTCCTATGCCAGGCATTTCACACCAATGAGCTCAGGAGGCTGTCCCACTGGGCTACTGTGATTGCTGGGATTACCTCTCACTCCCAGCAGAGGGGTAGAGTAATGGGCTGCAGAGTAATGGCACCCTGCCTTTAAGATGGCTGATGCGCACAAAAGCTGCCGGTGCTTAGTAAATATTTCCTGCCAATATCAGTACTGCCCCACTTGTGATAAAATGCAGCTAAATTTTCCATTTTAATTTTTCAGAGAAACCTTATATTGCTGCAAATGTGAAATTCTGGAATTTACACTTTATGGGAAATACTGCTCCTGTTATTTAAAGCAGGAATTAAAGCCCCTGAAGCAGACATCCGAAACGTGATATCATGTTGGGCGTTTGAGCACTTACTTGGGGAAGTATTTTCTTTTCTTTCTTTTTAAAAGCATTTTAAAAAATACATATAAAAATTGTCTGTGCTCCAAAGAATTTGTCTTTTCTGGACCGATGATTATTTATAAACCTCAGCGGTGAAAACACCGCATATAAGACGATATTCAGCATCCGCGGGGTGTTATGATGGCCCAATTTTATTAAACTTCAAGGTTTCTCAGTTTAAAGGTTCAGTGGATCGTGAACGTAACCGAGGATAATCTGATCCCGCTCCGTGCTGGGATTAATGAGCCCATTAGTGAGCCTCAGGAGTGCCATTCATTCCCCGAGATCCTGAGGTCTTCGCACACCCAACTCGCCCTGCCTGCTGGCACGCGCGCAGATTATCAGCAAGTGGGATTCTTTTTGGAAGGGCAATGTGCGCATTCCTGAATTTCCCAGTTCTGGAACATGCTGGGTTTAACAGTACGGGGTCTGAATCTGCAGGCTGCAAGGGGTTAAGCCCAAATCACCCTTATAAGGATGTAAATATTAACCCTTTGATTATCTTCTTTTTTTTTTTTATGCTCCTCTACATAGAAATCCAGACGATATTGATTACCCATTTTGCCTATTTGTACCTGCGCGCTGAGCTGCCACAGGTCTCCCCCCCCCCTCTGTCACTTATGGTCCCCTTTGTGTCTATCTCATGAACTCTGGCACGGCTTTGGCTCCTGTCACCTCCACTGGACGTCTGTTCCAAGCATCCACCGACCCTTTCAGTGAAACAGGTCTTCTCTCTCATTCCTTTTGAGCTGCACACGCTCGCCCCCTTGTCCTTCAGCTTTTCATTCTATGAAACAAGCTGCCTTCTGGGACGCTGAGGCCACATCTCCCCTTTCCCTGCTGGAGCATGCATCCTCAGCTCCCTCTTCCTCTCTGTCTATGACCCTCCTGTGAATTCCCTCCAGTCCTTTTGCAGATGTGGTCTCCAGCAGCGAATGCAGTTCTGAAGGTGGGCTCTGGAGGGAGAGAATATAAAATTTCCCTCTTTCTACTCACGATTCAGTGGGATAATTGGGAGACCGTGATCTTTATGGGAAAGGAACATACTGCTGTCTCAGAGGGGACTGCCAACTGTAGGGATGTGCATTCGTCACATATGCGCGTACCTGGCCGACTTTCTAGCACCCGCGGGAGACAGAGAGCATGTGTGTAATTTTAATAACGAGACACAGGCATGCTGTCCGCCCAAAGAGATGTAACGAATGCACATCCCTACTGCTAAGGCCTCACAGCTCATGTACTGAAGAACCCAGACATTATCACGACTCTCCCAAATACTCAGGCCTGGCTGAGACTGCTAAAGATGTGTGAAAAATAAATTGTTTTATTATATTCAACAATTGGCATATTGGAAAACAAAACATTTGCCATTGACTTAAGAGAGAGCATCCGTACAAAACATGGAAGGCGGTGAAATTCACCAGTTCTGCAGCTTTTCGGCAATTTGCAATGTAAAGTTTGCAAACATAGTGAAAACTCCCCCCTCACCACCTCTTTTGTCAAAAAAAATGTTAATTAAATTCTAGGGCAAAAATATGACCAAAAGGAAGATGAATGTTCACACTTGCTCCTTCAGTCTGACACACAAATATTGTCCTTTGGTCTCTAAAATGGAAAACAATAAAACACATAGCCACAAAATAACTAGTCACATAAGCTAGGGTGGCAACCAAAGTCCCATCTTTTGCATTGATCCACTTAAATAAATATACAGAAATGAACATTTGTGACTAGCATTCGAGAATCATTCTTCCATCATTAGGTCAATGCAAAATGACCTCCACACGCCTTGTTTATATCACAATAAAAGAGCACATGCTCCAAAATATATTTTTGGATAAGCTTAAAAAAAAAAACAACCCACCACACCAGCCACCGGAACTATTAACCATTCGAGTGTCTGCATAATTTCAAACGGCTTAAACATTTTGCACTGACCTTGTACCGGGGAGCATCATTCTGGAAAGCAGCCACAGGGGCAGTGGATTAGTTCAATCGAAAGGCGTCACTTAACCTGCCTTTCCTGCGTTATTTCTACAGCTTTTGCCCCCCTCTCCCCCGCCCCACAATCCCCTTCAGATACACAGATTTGGTACCTGCACACGTAGGAGATGCCCTGGATTTCTCAGTCGGGCGGCAGCTGGACAATGTGCCCTCAAAGTCTGGGATTTCCACAGGAATTTAAACCCTTTCCCCGACGGCGCAATGATTGGTGGAATCAGAACAGGGGCTGGGAGGGGAGAGGGCCTAGGAGTAAGTCATAAGGGTCTGAATTATTCATTTCTATTTTGGCAAGTGATCCATGCACAGGCTCCGCAGCCCTTCCCCTCCCCCTCCCCCACTCCCTTTTTTTTTTGTTCCTTGCAGAAAGCCTTAAATGTTCATGGCCTTGCTATTTCAGACCCGGGAGGGGTGTGTGAGTGAGCACTGACCAAATCCAGCCAGCTGTTCCTGTGCAAGTGGCCTAGAAGTGAGTCAGATAACTGAATCCCTGCATGATGGGGGTCTGCCTGGGACGGAGAACTTAGGATGGCACAGTTTAGTTAACCCTTCTTCTCCTCACCCTGCATGGCCCAGGTCCAACTTTTCTGTAAGTCCCCTTCTGAAAAGCTTTTGTACTGATGTCACTAAGGATCGATGTGCGGGGGTGGTTCGGTGGTCTGTGATCAGATGTTATCACTAATTTTTGTACTTTGGTACTGCAATGCAAAACTGGTTTGTGAAGCTCCACCTGCGATAACGTCAAGGCTTACAGATCAGAGGGATTAAATAATTCCAACATATGTGCGTGAGACTTCCCTACCATGTACAGACAACGTGTAATGCAATACCAGCCAGTAACGTACTTCACCACATTAGTGCAAGATAAATCACAGGGAAAAGAGTTGACATTTCAACAAGTCTGTTCAACATCTAATAAGCCTTTCATTTAAATAAAATAATGACAAATTCCTTAATGGAAAAGGCAGAGTGCATATCCTCTGAAGGAGAGTGCATTTGTACACATTTTGACAGCATATGCTACGATTCCTGCATTGTCAGGGAGTCACTGTTACACTGACGTTTTATTTTAAAAAGATTATAAAAGAAAACAATTCCCTCTGTCCAATACTTAATCCCGTATGAATTAATAAACATATAAATTATTCTTGAGACTCTTAAGTTTACTGTGATCCTTTCATGCCTGGAAGCGGCCATTCTTCCCTGAGCCTTGTATACGACCTCGTGCCAGCTGGCGTCAGATTGGTTCATGCAGTGCACGCCTGAGATGTCATGTGTGAGCTCATAACCAAGACGGGCCAATCCATCCAGCTGGCACGAGGTCTTCCGTGATGGGTTTTCCCATCCACAAAACTAAGTGCTTCTGGGGTTTAAGAGAATTTACAGAGGAAAAGCTATTAAAAAAAAACAAAACCCTCCAAAATTAAAATGTCTAACTTTAAAATTGCTATCTATACTCTGAGTAGTGCATGGTACTTTTGGTATGGTTTTACTTGAAAAGAAAACAAAAATCAGAAAAATCAGTCAATGGAAATTAAAAAAGGTGTACGCCTGTATCTAAAATCTAGATGGCATACTGAATTTGGCTGGACAAATGATGGAGGCGGTGAGTGGACCTATTGGGTTCATAGCAGGCCTGCTAAGCAGAACAGTCGCACAGGGACTTCTAGTAATTGGCTAAAAGACACATTTAAGTTGTGATCAAACGGTATCAGACCAAGGCACTATTGCTTGCTCACTTGTCTCCCAATGGCCCCCTCTGCAGCCACCATACCCAGATCAGAAAATCCAGAATCAGAAACGTGCTGGGTTTTTGTCATCTTTACAAAAGTCTTCCCCACTTCTACCTGGTTGAGTGAACGCTCATTAGAAAGGTTGGCACTTTACGGTGGGTGCCTTCTCCTCCCCTCCCCCCACTAATTCCAACCACTTTCTACAGAATGGGCAGTAGCAATTGCAGCCCATAGGGGGCAGCCAAGGCTCCTGGGTATCAGGAAAGGACAAACTTTTGCAACTGAAGCCCTTCCCCATCTGTATACAGGGATTTTCCACAGGGTGAGCTTTGGGGAGCAGAGGATGGGTTAAAGGTTCTATAATGAAATCCTGGCAGCGGGGATGTTGGATTGGTGCGAAGGCAACAATGTGGAGGCCTTCATGGGAGTCAGTTTGCAGTCTTCACAGGAAGCTGGGCTTCTGAAGTGTCTCATGGCTGGAAAAAGACAAAACAAAATCAGAGCGTGCACATTTCTGTGGGTGTCATGGAGATCGCCCCTACAGCATTTGAGGGGTACAGGGTGGTCAGTGGACTCCAGATTTTCAGGACTAGCAGATCTGGTCCTGGTTTTATCCCCACTGCATGGACTCGCAGTCTTGCTTTTCATAAGTAATATAATAGGGAACTTGAACTACAAGTCCCTGCATGCAATGGGGTAAAAGCAGGACTGGATCAGCTTGTCCTGAAAATCTGGAGACAGTTTACAAGCCTAGAAGTATATATAACACACTACAATGGACAAATTCATAGTGCTGCCAAAGAAATACTGTACTATAGCTTACCAAATCTACAAGATTACCGCAGGAATGCAAAATCTATACTACAGTCCTTCCCGAAAGGAATTCAGCATTAAAATAATCCATCATGGAGCAAATGGATTGATCTTTAATTCTTTTCTTTATCACTGTCTGCATTTGCTGTACTCTGACAGCATAATGAGTTGCTGTATAGGTTTTATGGGTCTGCACAAATAAAGAATTTAATAATAAAAGAATGAAGCTATTCCCAGTCAGTCTGCATATTATGGACTCAGAGCCATTGTGACTGGTAAAAGGGTTTGTCAGCTCCCTGATCTGCACGCTTCTTATCCGACTTATGTTATGGGCCAGGCAATGGTAGATGTGCCTGTGCTTAGGCTTGCGGTGCAGGTGCAAATAACAAAAAGCAATGGGACACCCCTTGCCATCACATTAAGTGAAAGCGACTTTTTTTTTTTTTGGGCATGATGGCAAAAGCAACTCCATTCATACTAGGACACATCAGGTACCCACTCAGATTGTGAGCTCTTTGGGGCAGGAACTTATTGCACCTGAATTTGAATAATGGGGTAATATGCCCGGAACGGCATTTGGAAAGGTGGAATTATTCCATCGCCCTTCCGACCTGGTAACCGTGGACTGGCATGCCTCTGTGGGCAGGCCACACCTGACCTCTTGCCGGCCGCCCCAGCCTCGGTGGTTGTGTCTCCCTGTCTGCGCCCCCTCCACTGCTCGCACATCGTGCCACTTTCTGGCAATCAGGAGCTGCAATTACCCACCTTCCCATCCACGGAAGAGGCGGATCTCTCCCAGAGGCTGCACTTGGCTGACAGATTCCCTTTCCTTTCATCCTAGAACATGGGAGAAAGAAATCGCGATGTCCCTTACTGGTGACAGAGTCTGTAACATGACTTTCTTTTTTTTAAAGAAATTATTTTGTTAGTGTATTCTGAAGCACATCACAAACATTTAGAAACAAAAGAATAGGACACGGAAACCTTAGTGATGCAGGAAACTTATTTCTCTGATAAAGGTATCATCTCTGACCAACTACAATGTTGCTTTTTTAAAAAATGTTTTAAACAATTATTAAGAGTTTTCTGGGACTTTTACAGAAAATCTAGAACAAACTAGTAACGGCAACCTCCACTATACTTAAAATTCTTCATGGTGGGTTGTGAAAGAATCCATGTATTAATTTGCAATTACCCAAGAGTTCTTCCTCCTCATTTTTCTAACTACCTGACAGCCCAGGGCAGCCCATAGTCCTCCTCCAGGGGTCAAAAACCACATCTTGCGCTGAAATCCTAAGTCTGGCCATTAGGTGTCACTGTTGAGCAAAGAGTGACATCTCCCTCCCACCCCCTCCCCCAGGGGGTGAAATGCTGTCTTTGCACATCCCTAGCCCCTGCTGGTCTGGGGAGCAGAAGACCCCAACCAGAAATCAAGCCCAGGTCCTTCTGCATGGCAGTGCCCATTGAACCACCGGGCTGGCCCTAGTAAGTATATCATTTTTTTTCAAAATCTGAAAGTTTGCAAATCAATGCCTATAACCACCTCCTGAATCAGAAAACGGTCTGTAAGGCTGCCTGCAATAGGAATGACTGCTTTCTGCCTGCCCTGAAACAATACCCTGTGTAGCCTAATTTCTTCATCAGTGTCCTAGAGGTGGAGGGGAGAGGGGGGTATGACAGGTGCACCACCTGAAACGGAGGCGAGCAGAATTTAGGAGATGATCACACAGAGCAGCCACGTAATAGGAATGCTTGGAAAACTAGAGAGAAACATAGATGCTAAGGTATAAATAGAAAAACAAATTTTGTGAGGCCTCCCCTTTTAAAAGCAGAATTGAAATCAGGGTATATGTGATTTAATGCTTTTGCAGCATCGGTTATAACCTTTGTTTCTGTGTTTCTGCTGGATTCCTCTTGGGTTTTGCCAATCCACTGATTGATACGTGATGCCACACTGCCAGACGTGTTCAAATTCTCCTAGAGAGGAAGCAGAGTGCATTTATTCAAAATCAAAGCCAGCTTAGATGGGTGTGAAGGCCTTGGCTTGCACCCTAGATGGGCAGATTCAGGACCCATCAATACTCCATGGAACTTGGGGCTGTACAAGCATAACGTTTAGCTAAAATACCTTTGTAACACATTCTGGTGCATTACGGCAGTCTGGTGCATTCCTCTGCTAAACAGAAGTCACCATTTCTACTGAGTGGGTGATCAACTGGCAAACACTACAGTCTCAACACAACGCCCAAAGTCTAGAGGAGCCATGCGTTGCGAACACCATTTTATTCATGGAAGTGATTCTGCTAGAGGAAGATGCGAGATTAGAAAGGCAGAATGACGTGAGGGATGTTTGCATGACTCTAGCCCATAAACTACTCTAATGATGCTCAAATTGGTCTTCAGACCTCCCCCCTGGCCTCCCTGCTTTCACAGCCAGTTTGCGGTTTCAGGCTATTCCTAATGAATATGCATGAGATATCTTTGCATGCATTGGAAGTAGGCCTGTCAGACCGGCTACGAAGCACCCCAGGGTTTCACAGCGCACCGACCTTTAGTGGCACTGAAAAGTGGGCATTGCTCTGGGTGTGTTTAGGTCATGGGAGCAAACAGGCCTGCCTATGTGACATTTTCAAAAGTACACGCGTTATTTTATTCCTTCCCTCCCCCGCTTTCGCTACCCATGCAAAGAGCAGGGGCAGAATGCACGGGTGCTTTTAGTGCGTGGACTCTACACGGCAAGCAATTGCGTAATTTCCCTTTCAAAATCAGCAACGAAGCCTGTGATACTAAAGCCCTCTAAACTACCCTCATTGTGCCTCAGAGGAGCTGAGAGAAACCGCTATAGGCGAGAAGGGGATCTCACTGCTGCCCGGGACAGGAGCATTCCATAGGTCCATAAGCGGCTAACGTTACTGTCCTGCCATGGCAGAGCAACTTCAGATTGTGCACCTGCCTTCAGAAGAGCAGTGCTCCTTCCATCCCATGGGACACGCCCGGCATTTGTGGGCAGGGGGGCGGGATTTAGTTCACGGTATCGGACTCCTTCACTCTATGACCGGCGCTAAGCACTTACAAAGGACGCAGGCCAGTAACGGACCATGCTCGGGTGCTCCGTGTCCCCTACCTTTCTGCCAGTTGGCGAGATGGCTCCAGAGCTGTTGGCTTCCTTTTCAAAGATGCTCCGTGTGCTGGTTATGCCTGCTGGCAACGGAATGAAATCTTTCTTCGTGCTCAAGGGAGGTTTTATCATCTCTGATTTCTAACAAAGAAGAAGAAGAAGAAAAAAGATCCTTGATGGGTTTTATGCAGGTCCAGGTGGGGGAGCTCTTAAATGTCCTCCATTAACCAGATCTAGACCTGGGTTTGAATAAGTGGTCTTAGGATTCTGTTGGAAAGGCATTCATTAGGCAGCAGATTCTGGATCCATGGATGGCAATGGGAGAACAGGCCCATGATTAGCTCTGATGATGAGGGCCATGTCCATAGGTTGACTACATGTCTGCGGCATCACACCACATCCATGCAGTTAGCTTGCGCTGCTGTAAGGTCGTGGCCTTATGGGATGTTAGTAGCCTTGGCCTTCCTTCTCTGCCCCCTCATTAGTATGTTGACCACCAAACTTGAACATGAATTAACCCGAGCTTCCCGACATACTAAACAAACAGCCACTGAACACCCCCCCAAGTGTCAGAAAGACTCTGCAGACTCAAACCAAAATCGACGTCCAAGCGTGTGGTTACAAGTTTATTTGGCAAGGACTCTTTCCCATATGATTCTGAGTGGATTTCTACATTCTTTTGAGGCTCAGTTCTTTCTCATCAGTCCAAATGTATAGACCATAAAAAGTACTTAAATAGACCAAATCAGCCAATTTGATCAGCCTTCCTTGGAAACGAGTCTTACGCATGCGAGTAACAGGGCTAGATTCATCCCTCACAGCTTTGGGCATTTTGAGTGCCTAGAGATTGCCGCTAGCCACTGGCCAGTAGTATTGTGCTGCGGCCAGCAATGTGCTACCCGTTTCTTATCAAGGGGTCCCCCCCAACCCCCATTCCTGGGGAGGCACTATTTTAATAACCTAATTTAACATCCCTGGCTCTGATTCCTACCTGCACTGCTGAGGTGTATCTCTCCAACCTCTCATCGAGTTTTGAATTCTTGGACGAGATCCTCAAGCTGGCGCTAGTGAGGTGCAAGAAACAAAAAACCCATGGGGTTAAAACACCAGGTCACCATTTTCGATGGCACCAGAGACATTGGCTGTGCTTCCCGAGTACCATCCCAATGCATGCCAGTCTGGGTAGGTGCTCCATTACGTGCCGCGAAGGCGGTGCTCGTAAGTTACAGAATGCGTTGAGCAATGAGGAATAACAGAACAGAGCTTTAAAATGAGAAGGCCAGCAAAGAAACCAAGGACCTGAGGGAAGGTGCGGTCCTGCTTGTTGCAGGAAGCAGGGGTGATGCTGGGACGTGGAGTTCTTTTTCTTTTGTGACCTGACAGTTTTCTCCTGCTCCATTTGGTTTTTCAGCTCATTTAGAGCCAGGGCTGGGATTGTGGTGCAGTGAGCAGGGGGGTGGGGGGGGGGATTCCATGCCCCCTCCTCATTTTCTATCCCTAACCCCCAGTGTACCCAGTCTGCTTATTCCAGTGATGGTCCCGGGCCATGCAGCAGGGCTCCTGCCAGGACGTTATAATCATGGACCTTAAACACAGCCACTAGGCGTCACCCTTGAGTGCTGGCCAGGACTCTCTTTCCCCTCCACAACAAAACAGCAGCTTATCTGGTTTTAGTTTGGTTTACTTTTACTTCCTCTCTAAGACTTGCATGGAAGAGCCTCCCAGCGGAGGCGGTGGAGCCTCTCACAGAAAAGTCTTCCTGACCCTTCCCTGCTGTAATGCACTTTTTAAAAATACAGATTTTACTTAACACAGTTTTGATGAGGTTTATAGGAACAAAAACCCAACCTTCTTGTAAAAGTAGCCTCTGGTTGCTCTTTTTGAACCATTATCTGGAAGAAAAAAAAAAGAAACAGAACGGGGATTTTAATGCACAGGCTCCTGAAAGAAGAGCTGGATAAAAAGCCACGTCATCACGTCTTTTCTAAATCTCAGAGTCATTCTCCTGTCTGAGCTCTAGAGGAGGGCATTGCAAAGGACGAGTGCTGGCAGACATCTAAACCCAGTATGAAGGGTCATCTCCTTCCAATATGGAAGAAAAGGAACTGAGAAGACCGCTATGCCCATAAAGAGGAGGTCGGACGGGCATTTGCTATTCCACCTCAGACCTCCATCACTTGGCTTCATTTGGGAAGTGGATGCAGTTGAAGCAATAAGGGAGCCTCATTGCCTTGCTTCTTTGCTCTGAAGATAAGTTTAGCTGCTGAGTTTAGAAGGTGCTGAGTACGTTTATAAGTGACCTAACTGGCAAACCTTGATAGGGTGCATAACAGTAATCTAAAAGCTTTAGGATAAGGCTTCACGATCTTGGGCTGCATAGCTAAGAGAGAAAAACGAGGCGTGGATGGGCGTCTCTGTTCTTAGTCCGATTTCATCCCCAGGATGAATTATCCACCCCTGAAACTTGGGGAAAAATGTTTAGGGGACGATTGCCGACCCACTCCTAGAATAGGGGGGGGGGGGTTGTCAGTGGGGTGTTACAGAGATCACTCTCCAGTCCAGTTCTCTTCAACGTTTGTGTCAGTGATGTTGTGAAAGAGCCATTGGACAAGATTTGTCATTTCGCAGTTGACACCAAAATCTGCAACAGAGCAGATACTCTGGAAGGTGTGGAAAACATGAGGAAGGATCTAGCAAAGTTTGAGTAACTGTCTAGAGTTTGATAGCTAAAATGTAATGCTAAAAAAAAAAATATGCAGGGTTGCAAAAAACCCAAGGGAAAGAGCAGAGAAAGAGCAGAATCTGGGGGTGATTGTATCTGATGATCTGGTGGCCAGACAGGTAGATAAGGCCATGATGAGAGCCAGAATGATGCTTGGGTGCATAGGGAGAGGAGTAGCCGGCAGGAAAGAGGCGGTGATACTGCCTCTGTGGAAGTCTCTGCTAGGATCTCACTTGGAACACTGGACAGTTCTGGAGACCGTAACTTCAAAAGGGTAGAAAAAGGATAAAGTTGGTCCAGGCTAAACTGGTCAGTGGTCTTCATCATAAAGGACAAGGGGACAAACTTAAAGATCTAAACGTAAACTCTGGAGGAAAAGGAGAAAAAGGGGGATATATGATGGAAACGTTTAAAAGCCTCAAAAAATAAATATCCAAGAGGCTCAGGAACAAGGAGCTATGGGGTGAAGGTGAAAGGTGATCAGACAGGGGTAACCCAAGGAAATATTTCTTTACAGAAAAGGGTGGTGGATGCATGGAGCAGCCGCCCTCAGGACCAGCTTAATCATTAGGCAAACTAGGCAGATGCCTAGGGGAGGGGCTGCCAAAGAATAAGACTGATTCGATAAGCAGGTTTATTATATAAGTTGGGTTTGTGTTACTTCCCAAAGGGTCTGATAATGGGGGAAGTTTGTGTCACTGTTACTGAAGTGACGTAAGAAGTTGACTTTTTTTTGTATGGTGAGTAGTAAGGGGGACATTCTAGTTCAGCTCAACCAGCCGATTACCTTCAGCCAATGAGCTATGGATTTGTTTTACGTGTGTAAATGTATGGATGCATTGATTTTATGTGCAGACACTGACATCATTTCTGAAACATATGTAATATTTAAAGACTGATGTTCAATTATGTTGTTTTACAGGTTTACTCTAGAAGGGGGAGAGTGGGGCAATCGTGATTCTTGAATCTAATTATCAAAATCTTAGGGGAGCGGGGGGGGGGGGGGGGGGGAGAAGCACATGCCAGGCTGAAGGTGCACCTAGGCTTCCAGCCCTGGCAGCCTAGGTGCACCTTCAGCCTGGCATGTGGCAGTCGGATACAGTCCTCATCTTCACCAACGAGTTGGTGAAGATGAGGACTGTATCAGAATTCAAGAAAAATGGATGTCGTAGGGATAGGAGGAGAATGGAAAGCTGAACAGAAGTTATGGATGCGCAAACGATGCTCTTTATCTGCCCTTGGGTTCTGTGTTTCTACAAAAACAATTATAAGAAAACTCCACAAATCGCGAAGCAGATGCCCCATGCCAGCAGCCATTCTCACAGCCTTCTGCAACAGAAACTTAAAACAAATTCAGTACAGGCGTAATCCATAGCACGCGGTGCTTAAATATGTCAGGAACCCATACTGAAGTGGAAAAACATCACCCTACCCCGGCTCACGCTTCCCTCTCTGCTCCCTCGGGGGCCGGAGGTTACTTCGTTATCCATCGTCCCTGGTGCTTACCCGGAAAGAGCTCGTTCTGGGACTGAAGCGCCTGAAGGGGCTGGTGCCGGTGGCGGTGCTGGGAGAGGTGACTCCTGCGTCCGTAGGCTCGTCCTTGGCGGATGTTGGTGGTGTCTGACGATCTGCTCCCATCTCCTTAGGACACAATGGAGGGAGAATGTTCTCAAGACCTGCACTGCAGTATCTAAGATCCAGCATTTGGCTTACAGAAGCATTTTCATCTGCTTTGTGGGATAACTTGTTTTTTTAAATAAATCATATACTCTAAGCCCTTTCATCTACTGAGAAGCACTACCATATAAACGATACTAAAATATGCCAGGTCTATGGAGGACAACCTTCAACGTGATTTCAGCCGGCACATGTACAGCACTGAAAAATATCCCGGCTATGAACCGACCCTCGTTTCTGTGCAGGAATACACCTTAGAGGTTTCTCACTCAGTGCTACGTTGTGCATAAGAGATATTAGGCAACACCGGATACTTTCTACTTTCAGTCTAGTAAGCTATTAGAGGTCTATATTCAAAGGCATTTAGCAGACAATTCAGAAGTTGTCCAGCTAAATGAAAATTTTGGGATAAATTCCAGCCGTTAAGAAGTTAGCTGGATAAGTTAGGGGAGTTCCAGAGGTGTAACTGGGAGGAGATGAGTTAGCCAGATACCCTATCGGGTCAGGCCACCAGCTCCCCTAAAGTTAGCCGGCTATATTCAGTGGTGCGGCTGCACTATTGAATATACCTCAAATGTTAGCTGGATACGTTTATCTGGCTAACTTTGCTATCCAGAAAGTGACGGAATATGAACCTCTTAATGTTCAAAGCATTTGAAAAATTCTCTCGCTTGGCCACCCTCTCCATCAGGGGCGCTGCTGTGCTGACTGCCATTAAAGCGCCAGGCGGGGGTTATAATAATACAGTTAAGGTCTGAACACTGCGCAGAGAGCGGAAGAGCAGCTGCTAATTTTGGGATGGGGGTTCCCCTCTGTGTTAGTAAGTGTTTGCACACATATGGCAGCCTCTGTGCGCGCAGTTACACGAGACCCATCAGATAAAAATGTCTCTTTATCCAACGTGCCCGTGAGAGACGGCTAAGGCTTCTATAACTCTTGGTTTAATGAAGTTGCAAATTACTTACGGGACCCCACCACCCACCACCCCACGCTCTATTTGTGGCCCCCTCTCTTAGAGGACCTAATCTTGCCTTCTGTGGCCCCCTTATTTACAGGACACCCTCTCTCCATTTGTGCTCCCTTATTTAAAGGACCTCCTCTCCACATCTGTGGCCCTCACTTTTAGGACCCCTTCTCTCCATCAATGGGCCCCCTTAATTACAGGGCCCCCCTCTCCATCGGTGCCCCCCTTACTTACAGGAACCAGCTCTCCCATTCAGTGACCCCCTTTGCTTACCAGGACCCCCCTTCTCTCAATCTGTGACCCCCTTACTTATAGGACTCAGATCTCTACCTGTGAGCTGCTTATTTACAGGACCCCCCTTCTCTCTATCTGCAACCCCCTTAAAGGACCCCTCTCTCTATTTGTGGTCCCTGTAACTTACAGGTCCTCCCCCAACACACACACACACACTTTTTTTTTTTTTTTTACCTTTTTTTCCTCCCCAACTGGAGACAGCTGAAGTTTCAGGCCTTGCTGAGGTAAAGGAGTCCTCTGCACACTGCTTCCCTTGGTTCCCCAGGTCGAGGGCTTCTGTCCATCCCCCTCTGTCACCCCTGGGGGCTTCCCGGCCCCAGACTGCTCTGACGAATCCAGGCTCTTCCAGGCTCTCCCCACCTCTGTGGCACCTTTAGATCTTGAGATCTTCACTGAGCTGCCAATGGACCGTGGAAACAAAGAAACGTGATTCAAGGCATGCATTATAGTTTTAACATCTCTGGATCTCTGCCACTCACTGATAACATGATGGGCAGAGATCCAGAAAAATAAATTGTAGCTATAGTGGCAAAGGATAGCTAAATAAACTAAACTCAACACTCGCATATGCAGGTCCAATATAAGGTACCTCAGCCTGCAGAGGTTCCAGTTATTAAGAGAGGTACCAAGACTAGCAATGGTACCCCTTCAACACTAGCCAGATGGCGACAAAGGTTCAAACCATGAGAACATTAAATAAATAATGTAAAATGTCCGAGGGACTCTTCTCATGGATTCTTTATTTTAAAAGTTTTCCAAATGCATGGACTCTCCCATTAGGATTTGAACAAATCAGTGCATGGATTGATAGCTTTAGGAATGATTCAGTATGTTTAGAAAGCTTGGGTCCAAAGCTTAGGTGATGTTCTCATGAATTATACTCCCGGCACTATTGGAGACTCCTTGGCTTATACACTGGACATAGAGGGGGTCATTTTCAGAGACTTTTGTCAGTATAACAGTGTTTTATGCACAGAAATCACTTTTTACAAAATTGCCTGCCTGACTTGCAGGTAAAGTTGCCGACTCGGTTGGTGAGTTGGTTCCTGGTTGGTGAGCTCGGGGAGGGGTTTGGATTTAAGAGCATACTTTTGGAATTTAAAACAGATCTGTGTAAATTTTCAAGAAAAGATTCAGTCCCCACTTAGGGAATCTTGGGGTCTATGAATACTTCATGCTGTTTGGGGTGGGATGTCGGGGTCAGTAAGAGGGCAGTGGGAGAATATTAGAGAGGAAAAGAGTGCCTACATTCTAATGTGGGTTCTCCAATGATGCTTCCAGAACCTTCTTGACTACCTGCCTGGTGCAAATCAGGTGCAGGACCTAGAAAAATGCAAAACTGTAGCCTAGTCAAGGGTGGAGTTGGGAGGGGAAGGCTGTTCCTTTATAGAAAAGTTTGCACTGAATCAGCATCTTTATTTAGAGTCACAGATGCTTGCCCACAGTAAATACTGTGCCACAAATGCTTATTAATTAATAATTTGCATTTATATAAATCTTCTTATGCATCAGGAACAAAAATGCAATTAAAATACTTCAGAAAGATGGAATGGAATGTCAGACTCCCAATGCTGCATTCCAAGCAAATGGGTGAAGGTGTAAGTTAATATTTTCCATTAGAGTTCGTTAAATGAAGGCACAGGTAGATGGAGTGACTTTGCCAAGGCCACACAAAGAATCAGAGGCAGAGCTGGGATTAGAACGAGGGCAGAAGGAAATAACGTGACATGGCCAAGGTAACAGCTCTAACTGTTATCGCAGCCTTTCCAAAAACATTGGTGTTTCTTCTACAGCGCAGAATGAGAAAAATCAGATTCAGATTCCTTGTGCAATCTGGGGCAATTTGTGGAAGTCTATGGGCAACCTCATTACTTTGCCTAGGGCGTGCCTGTGAATTCTCATGGGCACCTGTCACTTTCAGTGCTTTGCACAATTACCTGCATTTCATGGCCCTCAGAGAGGCTGTTGCATCCCAGAAATTCAATCCCAGAGCAATGCTTCATTTTGAAAGTAAAAGAAAACAATTGTCTCTGTTTTTGAATGTTTATTGGAAAATTGTTTGATGAGAGAGAGACTTTGATAAAATGAGGACAATAATTAGAAAACAAATTAAAATATGCAGCTACAAAGATAAAAAATGTACATCAGGCGAGGACATTGTTTAAAAATACCACTTGGGTGCCCAGACCAGATGTATTCCATGCATTAGAAAAGGTGGAATGAAGGCCAAATGACTGCCGACATGGTTAAAAGGGGAGGTGAAAGAGGCTATTTTAGCCAAACAAGCTTTTTCCAATTTTTGAAAGGAGGATCCAATTGAAGAAAACAGAAAAGAGTGTAAGCATTAGCAGTTTAGATGTAAAACATTGATAAGACAGGCAAAAAGAGAATTTGAAAAGAAGCTGGGCATAGAGGCAAAAACTCATAATAAAACCTTTTTAAAATATATCCAAAGCAGGAAGCCTGTGAGGATTGAATCATTAAATGATAAAGGGATTAAAGGGCCAAGGCAGAAAGGATAAATTAATTATTTGCTTTGATGTATACTGAAGAGGATGTTGGGGAGATACCAATGTAGGAAAAGGTATTTAATAGGGATGTGCATTCGTTGCTCCATTTGTTTCATTCGTTACAGGGGTACGCGCGTATCTGAAGAATGGATAGGAGGCACGCCAGAATGAATGGTGTGTGCATGTGTAGATGGTGCGTACATACATGCGCACCATTCATTTTGGCACACCCACTATCCTTTTGTCAGAGATGCATATGCTGCTAAAACGAATGGAGCAACAAATGCACATCCCTAGTATTTAATGGTGATGATTTGGAAGAACCGAAACAAATCACGGTGAATGTGAATGATGTAAAAGGGCAGAATGACAAACAAAGAGTAGCAAATCACCTGGACCAGATGGTTTACACCCCAGAGTTCTGAAAAAGCCCAAAAATGAAATTGTAGATCTATCACTATTACTGGTAATTTGTAACCTATCATTTAAAATTGTCTGTTGTACCTGAAGATTAGAGGGTGACCAATGTGATGCCGATCTTTAAAAAGGGCTCCAGGATGATCCAGGAAACTATAGGCTGATTTCAGTGCCAGGAAAAATTGTAGAAACTATTCTAAAGAATAAAATCACAAAACATATACAAAGGCAGGGTTTATTGGGACCCAGCCAGCATGGATTTACACAAGGGAAGTCTTGCCTTACCACTCTGCTACATTTATTTCAAGGAGTTAATAAGCATGTGGATAATGGTGATCCAGTGAATATAGTATATTTGGATTTTCAGAAGGCATTTGACAAAGTATCCCATGAGAAACTCCTGAGAAAAATAAAAAAAGTCATGGGATAAGAGGCAATGTTTTATTGCAGATAGCAAATTGGATAAAATAAAAGAAACAGAGAGTAAGATTAAATGATCACTTTTCTCATTGGAGAAGGGTAAACAGTGGAGTGCCTCAGGGATCTGTACTAGGACCAGTGCTTTTTTATATATTTTTAAATGATCTGGAAAAGGGTACGATGAATGAGGTAATCAAATTTGCAGATGACACAAAATTATTCCAAGTATTAAAATCACAAGGGGATTGTAAGAAATTGCAGGAATATCTTACAAGACTGGGAGATTGGTCATCCAAATGGCATATGAAATGATCTAATGTGGACAAATGATAGTGATGCACAGAGTGAAAAGTAACTCATATTGTAGTTACATAATGTTAGGTTTCATTTTAGGAGTTACTACACAGGAAAAGGATATGGGCATTATCATGGACAATACTTTGAAAACCTTGGCTCAGTGTGTGGCAGTGGTCAAAAAATCAAACAGAATGTTAAGAATTATTAGGAAAGGAATGCCAAATAAAATGAAGAATGTCATAATACCTCTGTATCACTCCATGGTGAGATTGCACCTAGAGTACCATTTACAATTCTGTTTGCTGCATCTTAAAACATACTGTATGTAACTGAACTGGAAAAAGTACAGAGAAGGGTGACCAAACTGATAAAGAGGATGGAATGGCTTCCTTTGAGGAAAGGCTAAAGAAGTTAGGGCTGTTCAGCTTTGAGAAGAGATGGCTGAGGGGGATATGATAAAGGTTTATAAAATCATGAGTGGAATAGATTGGGCAAATGTGAATCAGTTATTTACTCTTTCAAAAAATACAAAAATTAGGGGACATTCCATGAAGTTAAAGCAAATCTGAGAAACTTCTTTTTCACTCAAAACACAATTAAGCTCTGCAATTCATTGCCAGAGAATGTGATAGAGGCAACTAGTATAACTGGGTTTAAAAAAGCTTGTACAAGTTCTCAGAAAGAAGTCCATAAACTTATTAATGAAATAAGACTTGGGGAAAGCCACTACTTATCCCTGGGTTTTAGCATTATGGGATCTATCTACTGTTTGGGATCCCTGTCAGGTACGTGTCTTGGATTAGCCACAGCTGGAAACAAGATACTGAGCAATGCGTATGACTGCTCAATGTTCTTTTCTTTTTTAATACTGGTTATTGAATATAAGATGGTTGGAATGTTTATTTGATAGAACATGAAGCTCTGCTCTGAAACCGGAACTCATTG
Source organism: Rhinatrema bivittatum (assembly GCF_901001135.1). Lineage (NCBI taxonomy): Eukaryota > Metazoa > Chordata > Amphibia > Gymnophiona > Rhinatrematidae > Rhinatrema > Rhinatrema bivittatum. The sequence goes on along the minus strand of NC_042626.1, from coordinate 15,991,886 downwards.
GTCAGTCTCTTTCTGACCAATCAGATATAGCTGAGGTCAATGGTTTTCACAGGAGTGGGTGAGATCACAAGGACACAAGTCGCAAGAGTAACGTTGAGCATTGTGCAATAGCATGTCCATCATATGTCATGGCGCAGATGGAAGACTCCACAGTTGCCCAAGCTTTGTTGTCATTGTGCACTCAAGAGGAAGTTTTCAATGGGCAAATAACAAGCTTTGCCACTTGAACATTAGGACAATCCCTCCCTCGTTGGCAGTGGCAGCTCTATGTATACGAGACAGACAACCTCAGCTCATGGAACCTGTCAGAAAATCCAATCGGCCATTCCTTGATATTCTTATCCCTAAAAGTTATAAAACAATATTTGTTTCATCAGTCCTGCTGTGGACTGGAGAATTCTAGGAACCATATTGGGATCTGGAGAAAACGGGCTCTTTCTCAACTTTGTTGCTTTTTATTGGACCAACACAACCTGCAAAAAATCCACCCCGCTATTACATGATCAAGGTCTTTCAGAAAATATAGAACTGCTTGTCTTGCGCTTCAACGTCTGTGTAGCTAACAAAGACCATGTCAACATCACTCAGAATTTAACATCACTAGGGTTTTCCTTTATGGCTTGCCAGGATAGACTTTAAGATTGTCTGATTTAGCTGATCTACCTGGCATATTTTTGCTTGGACCAAGAAACCATGAATGGGCGAGATCTGCACTTCAGGCAATTTCGCAAAGTACAAATAATGCAGATAAATGTTCAATCCTAACAGAATACTCCAAACAGCGTATTACGGTTAAGAAGTTTTAATATTTCCATTTGGCAACTCCACAGTTTTAAACGAACACCAGCTTAATGGCGTCCCCCGACACGGTCCCGTGTTTCGCCGCGGGCTGCATCGGGGGGGATCGCCATACAGGAATTCACAAAAGAACTGGCAACGCTGTTGCCAGTTCTTTTGTGAATTCCTGTATGGCGATCCCCCCCGATGCAGCCCGCGGCGAAACACGGGACCGTGTCGGGGGACGCCATTAAGCTGGTGTTCGTTTAAAACTGTGGAGTTGCCAAATGGAAATATTAAAACTTCTTAACCGTAATACGCTGTTTGGAGTATTCTGTTAGGATTGAACATTTATCTGCATTATTTATATTTTTGCTTGGCCAACAAATAGTCTTTTTTTACCTGACAAAGACCTGCGACCTGTATTTCTGGGTTGGACTCATAGGACTATTGGGCCCTTCAAGAGATGTCTGTTTATTTAGATGCTTTGTACTGTGGTCTCTCTCATATGCCTGTAAAAAAAAAAAGAAAAGACAAGAAAACAGTGTGCTAGCCAAAGCAGTCATATATGAGCAAAATATCCCCAAACAGGGTATGTGGGATAGCTGCTCTGTTGAACTAACTTAACACACTCCTAGTTTTGGCTTCCAGAACTAAATAATGTTCTGCTTCTACTGGTCTCATAAAACTAGTCCAAAGTAGGGATAGGATGCTTAGAACTCATTAGGGTACTGTAACTGGAGGACCTTAAATGTTTTCCGGTTGATGTGTTGGTGCTGGAGATGCAGAAAGATGGAGACAAAAACAGGACAGAAGGAAAGGAGAAAAGAAGAAAAAGTGATAGAGAAGTATAATAGCAGTGGCAGAATTAACCAGAATGACTGCATTTCTATAAGCTTAATTGTAAACAGAGATTACACTGGCAATCCCTATTGAATGTATTTCTGCAAACCATAGAGTGAGATCACAGGTATTGCATTCAATGAAAACAAGAGTGTGTGATGTCATCTGCAGCCTCTTGTCTGTCCCCAAGGGTTCAGGGGGAGGTGGGTAAAGACTTTAAAAAGTGACTTAAAATGTATAATTGATTGGGCCTGTGTTTAGATAATTACGGTCAAACCAGAACATGTCTTGGATCAGTTTGGATCACAGCATCTTAGAAATATTGCAGTTTGCATTGGCAAAGTGAGACCCCAGAGAGAAATAACTGTAGAAATATTCTGCCTGTACCAGGCTGGCTCCCCTTTATCTGGCTATGACCATGCAGTGGAGGAGCAGAGAGGCCGAGGGTAAAAGGACGATACTAGGTGGGTATGGGTCCAACAGGCATATTTGGGCAGCCTCCTCAGCCCATTAACCTAAAAGGCCTGGCGCAACAGCATGACAGAGCTTTCTAGAAACTGAGAGCCTATGGTGGCGACTCAGCTGAAACTGGTATCTTTTGTGAAAGAAAGGGAAGAATTGGGATCTTTTTAAAAAAATAGATAATGAAAATTAGGAGCGTTACAGTAGTTTTGTCACTGTAATAATGGTCTCACCCTTTAGAATCAGCTGTTAACTGGAAATAGGTGGGGTTGCCTCCTCACCCTAGAAAACCCAAAGAAGCTGATCCGGCCCTGGTTTTGCCCCCATTGCATGCAGGGAGATGTAGTTCCTTTTTTTCTTAGGGGAAATTAGGAATACAGCTCCCTGCATGCAGTAGGGCAAAACCAAGACACTTTCAGATTGACCTGGGTGAGGTGGCAATCCTAGACATGGGATCTGCTGTCATAGGTTCCTGAGTAAACCTTACCCAGCCTTCCTGGTGCATTGCGCTGATGGGAATTATTTGGTGGAGGAAGACAGGGTCCAACTGGATGCAGCCAATTCTCTTTATGGAAATGCATCCTGCTGGTGCCATAGTGTTGTGAGAGGAACATCATCTTATAGGTTCTAGTTGTCTCAGGACTCTCCTACAGAATGGTTGCAGTATAGAAGATTTGGACAGTACCTGAGCCCTTGGTTAGGGTCATGCACTAGCATCAACCTCCATGTGCCTTCTTCGTAGCACAAGAATCTCCTACTTTGGTGGGGATGGGGGTGAGTTAGGGGAAGGCAATGAAGACATGAAGAGGAGAATGGAAGATGTGCACACTTTCCACCCTTCCTCCCTCCCATCCAAACCCAAAGAACGTTTATGAATGAAGACTTACTGGTGAGGCTAAAACTGCAGCATCTTCTCTGTTCCTTGTGTTTGATGGAAGAGTTTCCTCCTTCAATCTGTTATCTTGAGGCAGTGCCTTCTGATGCTCATGTGCTTTTGACTCTTCATCTCTCTTTGGTTCTTCCGCTTGCTGCTGCTTGCCTGTTCTCTGCAGTCTTCCTCCACTCTTCAGTCCTCCCACATCCCCCTGCACTTTTAGTCTCTCCTCTTTTCCTATGCCCTTTGGTTCTCCCACATGCGGCTGCTCTCCTGGTTTCTGTTCTCTCCCTCCAGTCTTCACTGTTCCTGCATGCTCCTGCTCACCTGGACTCTGCTCTCTTCTTCCACTCTTCACTTCTCCTGCATGCTCCTGCTCACCTGGACTCTGCTCTCTTCTTCCATTCTTCACTTCTCCTGCATGCTCCTGCTCAATTGGTCTCTGCTCTCTTCTTCCACTCTTCACTTCTCCTGCATGCTCCTGCTCACTTGGTCTCTGCTCTCTTCTTCCACTCTTCACTTCTCCTGCATGCTCCTGCTCACTTGGTCTCTGCTCTCTTCTTCCACTCTTCACTTCTCCTGCATGCTCCTGCTCACCTGGACTCTGCTCTCTTCTTCCACTCTTCACTGTTCCTGTTTGCTCCTGCTCACTTGGTCTCTGCTCTCTTCTTCCACTCTTCACTGTTCCTGTTTGCTCCTGCTCACTTGGTCTCTGCTCTCTTCTTCCACTCTTCACTTCTCCTGCATGCTCCTGCTCACCTGGACTCTGCTCTCTTCTTCCATTCTTCACTTCTCCTGCATGCTCCTGCTCAATTGGTCTCTGCTCTCTTCTTCCACTCTTCACTTCTCCTGCATGCTCCTGCTCACTTGGTCTCTGCTCTCTTCTTCCACTCTTCACTTCTCCTGCATGCTCCTGCTCACTTGGTCTCTGTTCTCTTCTTCCACTCTTCACTGTTCCTGTTTGCTCCTGCTCACCTGGACTCTGCTGTCTTCTTCCACTCTTCACTTCTCCTGCATGCTCCTGCTCACCTGGACTCTGCTGTCTTCTTCCACTCTTCACTGTTCCTGCATGCTCCTGCTCACCTGGTCTCTGCTCTCTCTCGCAGGTCTTCAGCTCTCTTGGGCTCTGCTTTCCCACTCCAGTTTCTGATTCCTCATTATGCTGTGCAGTTTTCAAGCTTTCGAGTATCTCCACCTGCCGTCTTTGCCTCCTGTCCTCCCTCTTTTGCAGCATCTCCTGGAATTCTTGGTCATCATCCTGTGCGTCCTTTGTGTGTTGAGGCTCAGGTTCTCCCAGGACTTGTACCCTAAAGCAACAAAGACAGGAGCCTGTGGCTAGAGTCATACCAAAGGTCATGCCTTCAAGAGACATGGAAACCCTTTCCTTGACATGCCAGAACAGCAAATATCAAAGGAACAGACAGGCTTGAATTTAATAAAAAATGGGGGAATTTAGATCATTACAATCGAACTGGAACAAATTTTGGATCAGTTTGGATAAATCCCAGCTGTTTACTGAGCCATCTGGATAAATGCAAACCTGCCACAGTCTCCATGTTTGCCCAGTTTGGATCTTGTTGATCCAGTTCTGATGCAAATATTCACAGTTTTGGATTTACAATCAAAGGATCTGATGCTTTTCTCCATCTTAGAATGAATGAAATCTGCAAACATTTTCAGAAATTCAAACCAATCTACATAAATCTGGATTTAAAAAAAAAATCTGCTTTGAACTGGATCAAAGGGGACTCTGAGTGGTTATCCAGGCAAATCTGAATCAAGGATGTCCAGACACAAACCTGAACTCAGGCAGGGATGAAGCAGACTTGTCCCTGTCTATAAAGAAATTCCTTCTCTAATGCACTGTCTCCCATCCCAGTACTGGAGGCACCCCCCAACCAGTCTGGTTTTCAGGAGATTATCCACAATGATCATTTATGAAATAGCTTTGCATACGTTGGGTCTACTCTCCAATCCATGCAAACATAATATTCATTACAGCTATGGTGAAAACCAGAACAGTTAGGGCCAGCGTGCCTCCACTCATCTATTCTAGAGGGAAACCAGAAGTTGAGACATGATTGGGGCTGAAATTGACAAGCCCCCTGGATACTGCCCTTTAAAAGAGATTTTCAGTGGATACACCAAGTTATTGATGGTTACAGCAAAGAGGTCTAAGCTCCGTGCCAATGCACCAGTAGAATAGTTCAATCAACTTCGTGGCCTACCTTCCCCCTGCTGGTGGCGGCTCGGTGACTGGAAGGCTCAAAGAGACACCGCTGTCGGCATCTGCGGTTGAGCTTAGGTTGCGGTTCCTCCTGCGCTGTTCTCTCTCCTGTTCCTCCTCATCCTCCAGGGTCCTTTGCTTGGCAAGGCTGTTAGGGGACAATGAATGAGTTTCATCCTCTCCTCCCTAGCATCGTTTCTCTCTTTCCCCATCATCCGGCAGCAAGCCATCAGCACAGCTGGAAACAGCCCAGCTCAGCAGCTTACGCCATGCAGGCCTCTTGCGGCTGGCGGTTAAACAATACTTTGCATTTACTGCATTTATTATCTATTTATTTTTTTTCTGACCTTCCTGACTGTTTTTCCAGTGCACTGGTTAACATTTCTCCAACGTGACTTTGTGTATCCCCTATGACTTGAAGCTAATATCTGCTCCATCCGTTGGTTAATATCATTTTTGGAGCTGGTTTCAGAACACATTAAGCAATGACATGACATTGGCTCCAGAGGGAACACAGACAGAGTTTCCTGGTCCATTTTCACCATGTAGCAACCAAATGAGACAGCAAGACATTTTTAACTAGTAAATGAGCTGAGCTGAGGACCACGACGGACGTTATGGAGCACCCTCATACCACGACCAGTGTCTTGTTTTAAAGCGTGACTTGTATCAGTGGTGGGACACCTGAATTGCAGCACTACGTGGCCGTGCACTTATTATTGTGCGTGCCTGACCCGGTCGTACCTGAGCTGCATCACTGCATTATGTGCCTGTGCTGTCCCTGCTCCCTGTACTGTCACCGTGCACTCTCTCTTCCGCTCCCTGTGCCCATCTCTGCACACTCCCTGCACCATGTGCTGCTGACCCTCTGTGGGAGCGTGCTGTCTTTCTGCCCATATTCCCAGAGGCCCGTGTTAGACACTGCCAGGCACAGGACAGAGATTAAGGATGCCACTGGACTGGCCACTGTTGGAAGGAGGATGCTGGGTTTGATGGATCCTCGGTCTGACCCATTATGGCAACTTCTTATGTTCTTTTGCCGGGTACCTTGAAACTGCCTCAGTGATCCCTTTCTGGCTCCGGGATCCCAGGCAATTGCCCTGCTTGCCTCCCTGCCCTGTGGATGCCAACCTTGTATGTGTCTTTTGTATCACCACTAACAGCACCCTCCCCTCCCCCCCCCCCACCTCCCCAAGACCATTCTCCTGGGTTTAAAGCTGAGTAACCCTGTTTGGGGTGATCAATGGAAGAACTAAGGAAAGGTAAGAAATTACAGGGAGCAGAGAAGGGTCGGGATGAATTTAAGCCGCATCTCTCATCCAGACAGAATCCCAGATCACATTCCCTGACCAACAGAGTAAAAGCTCGATGCCAGAAAAGCAGATCTAGAGGAAAAGGAGAAAAATACTAGGAAAGGTTTTATTTGGCAGTTACCCCCCTCTCACTAACACCCTGCCACTGCTTTACCTAGCCAGCAAAATGGCTCTTCTGATCCTCCCCCCAGCCTGGATAACAAGGCAGGGGAATCCGAGGTCATGAATGTACAGCGTGGGAAGTGAATGAGTGAGGAGGAAGGACAGTAAGACACTGGTGTTGTGGCTGGGGGTGTGGTGCTACCTTCCTTTCCATTCTGCTACAGCCAGCTAGCCAAGTGCAAAAGCAAGCCCGGGAAATCAGTGCAGCACAAGCCTGCCACGGCCGCCCAGGGGCCTTATCCCGAGGCCCTGCTTGAGTGTCGTCGTCCCCCCCCCCCCCCGGCTCACTTGCTGGGCTCTGAGACACGGGAGCAAAAGTTTTCGGAATGACTGGGGGATGCTAAACCGCCCCAGACGTGGTGAAGGAGTTTGCTCAAGCACCCGGAAAGCTGGCACCGGTGTTCTGGGAAGTTCTGTAACAATCCAGGACACGGACGATTGGACCCACAGAGCCTGCGGGTCAGACCCAGGAGTTCAGGTGTATGGGGCATGGGACCGTGTGCTGTCTTAAGCAGCTGGAAGGTGCAACAGGGCAGGGATTTAAACAATTACAGTAAGGAATCTCCTGCTAGGCTTGGTGGGGGGTGGGAGGTGGGGGTGAGACTGGGTGGTTGCTGTTTAGCTTGGTGACAGTCCCTGGTGTGCAATCAGGAGGAGGCAGATTCAAAATTCCCGGGCTCTGCTGAGTGAGGGGGAACTGGCAGGTTCCTTCTGTATCTTCCGGTTTCCAGTTCAATCAGGACCAATCTCCAACCTTTAAGGATATTCGCTCCATATCGTATTTGCTACAGGGTATGGCTAAAACTCGCAACAAGATTTCCTACTGCTACAAACTGAGGTGAGAAAAAATGTCACACAGTGCACTGCTGAAATTAGCAAATCAATGGTCCCTTGAATTTGGTACGACAGTTACTAAAGATCAGTTACAGCGTAGCTTTTTCAGCTGCATAACAATTAATACTAAACTTCAAGAGATGCAATTTCGTATTATCTACAGAAGTTATTATACCATGGTGAGACCATCTCAGATGGGGTTAATGACATCAGATCAATGTATATGCTGTAAAGTTACTAAAAGATAATATGACTCCTAGTTTTCTCTTGTGCACCCCCCTGTATGGTTATTGGGGGTCTGGGCTGGACGCACCACCTTTTCTGGGAGAAGGGTTAATTTTAGCTGATTCTACACAGGGAATCATGTTAAATTTATACAAATTGCCCTTCTTCTAGTGAGATTGGTTATTCTGCAAATTTGGAAAAATGTGAATCCCCCCATCTGTGCAGATTTGGATTAATCAAATGCGGGACTGGAGGGCCATAGAAGATTTGGATGCTAAAATGGTTTGCAAACCATTGAATATTGGTTATAACTCAGTATGGGGAAGTTTTTGGATGCTAATAAGACTTTATAATGGGCAGAGGTCTACTGGGGGGGCGTGAATGATGGGTTGTGTGGCTGACTGCGTGGTACTGTGGTGAGTCTGCTGCTGTGGCAGTATTCTTGTTATAAGGGAAAATTGGTTAATGTACCAGTTCTATGTCTTTTTGTTGCTGTCTGCTGTACATTGCACAATAAAGATATGTTATAAAAAAAAAAAAAAGAACCAATCTTCTTAGGGCTATGGTGCCATGAGACTTCACTTGCAGTTACCCAACCGGGGGGGGGGGGGGTCTTCTTTTTTATAGCACCCCCCCACACACACACACACACACTCCTAGCCCAGCCATTGCAGAGGCTGTGGCTCTTTCCGGAGCCTGGCTGCAGGCATCCTGAATCTAGCCAGTGTGTGTCACTGTTGAGTAATGCTTGATCCTCCCTTGTCCCAGAAGCTCTGACATCTGCCTCCTCAGTGCTGCCTGGCCAGAGGAGCAGAGGCTGGGCCCAGGAACTGAATCTGAGTCTTCCACACTGCCGTGTGCCACATGTACCACTGAGAGCCACCAAGGTAGCTAAACCTACAGAAGTTCCCAGGAGCTGCAACCCTAATGATAAAATAGGAGCCCCATATAGGAATCGGGTCCTTTGCAGTTCCTTTAGGAGCCAACTCGTCTATATTTATCATAAACCTATAGGAGCTGGATCCTTACTCCGTTATAGTAGGTACCGGGTCCCTGCACTAAATTCTTACAATCTTGCTTTTTAATTAAGGAAAGCACATCGCACATTGTAAGATTTCTTAGGGATACCCAAGAGGGAATGAATCTGCCCGCTTCTCTTAAGGAACACAAAAATCAGGGAGCTGAACATAAGGAAACAGAGCAGGTCTCTTCCTTACTTTTCCCCAGGAAAAACAATTCTGAAAATCCTGCAGCACCTGCTATCGGAGAGCCGAGACCCCAGGGGGTTAAAAACTCTTTAGACGCCGGTGAGTGGTGGGCAGTGGTGGTTTGCTGCTCCCATCTCCTCTCCCTCCCTTCCAAGGCTAGGAAGCCCTACCTGGACAGGTCGCTCCAATTCCTCCTGCTGCGAGACATTGTTGGCAGGAACCGAGACTGCTCCTCAGCTGAAGAAACTTCCCCCCAGCCACTGCTGGCAAAATCCCGGAAGGCGAGACCTGAGCAGATGAAACTTTGAAGGTTACAATAATAATAATAATAATAAAAAAAAAACCCCGAACCCAACCAAAAGTGCCTTTCCCGTCGGCAGCCGCCCGGTGCACCTTTACCCTGCCGCGCCGCAGGGCGAGGTCACGTGGTCTCCCAGCGCTCGCCGGCCCTGTCGCCGTAATCCCAGCGCTCAGGCACAGGTAGGAAGGGTGGGACCGCCTCGCTGCTACAATGCGCGCCTTTGTGTGGCGTGCGCGGCTGCGGAGGCCGCCGGGCGCCCTCCCTTGCCAGGGCTGCTGCTGCTGCTGCTCTCGGGACCGGCCCACCTGGTCCTCCAGCCCCCCGGAGGCTCGCTGCTGCCAGGAAGCCCTGGCCCCTGCGGGTAGCACTTGCTGAGCTGAGGTGGTAAATTGGTGCTCGGTGCCGTCCCTGCTCCTTTGGTGAGTGGCCACCACCTTTCGGTGCTCCCCGTGGGTCACTCAGCCTGATCTTGGGCGGTGTCTCAGGCTTCCTCTTCCCAGTACCTGGGCAGTATCGTTTCAGGGCACTGCCTGTCACTCAGCAGCAATGATTCAGTGCACAGCCAAGAGAGACCTCCCTGCATGCAGCACGGGGTTCGGGTCACTGGGGGTCTCTTTCTGCTGAGACATCCTCTGCCCACCACGATAGCCACGCGCAGTGTCTCAGACCACCAGGAATGCAACAGGCCAAGAGACTGGGCACTAAGCCAGGAGCAGTCTAGGGAGCTTTCCCCATTCCATAGGCAGCGGCTTGGGGTGGGCCACCGGGGCCATGAGCAAGCAACCTTTGCAGCCAAGGCATCAGCAACTAGGGAGCTTGGGAGTGCAGGGGCAGAAGATGTTTGTTTGCCCCTCCCCCCCCCAACCAAAAAGGTGTTCTGCTGCCTCTGAATTCATCTTTCATTTTTTTTTAATGTGGTCTTTGAGACCTTTTATTGCCTCAACATAGGAATTATCCAGGCCTCCTGTCGCTATTTATTTTTCAACGTTCCTGAAGCTGGCTAAAGTGTGAGGATATGCCTATAATTCTCCCTTAAATCCACTGGTGGTGGAAATCTGAGGGAGAAATGCCCATCCAGTCCTTCCTCAATCTGATCATAGAGTAACTCCAGTCTTGCTAGCTATGACCCTCTCTCTGCACCGCACTACCGGCAATTCCATATACCGGGAAGGCATCTAGCTCCATGATTTGATCTTACATTGCCACCTCAAAACTATCCTGTAATCCATCCCATTGGTGGCCTGTCCCAGGAGGATGAAACATCAAATATCCACTGAAAATATAAATAAAAGGTTTTGGAACTTAGGTGTCCTCCTTCTCGGTCACAGTCACCCTCCTCTGGTCGCTACTTCATGACTGCTTTGATTGTGTCATGTGTATGTTCCTGGTTCTAACTTTTGTTTTTGGTTCTTGTTTTCTGGTTAGGTGTTCGATGTCTGTTTACCATACATCGCTTTGAGAGTTTTGCCTTAATCTGTAAGGCGATTTATAAGTATTCCTAAATAAATAAATGTTTAGGTAGAAGAACACTTGGCTACGTTTTGGACCTAAACAAGGAGAGATGGTTAGTCTGAAATGGAATTTAGAGGAACATATTTGTCTCAGAATAAACCTGGTCTTTGTATAGATGGCCGCAGCGTGGGAGAGGTATTTGTGGGACTGGCTTGGTGGCCTGTCTGGAGTGTTTGTGATGTCATAAAGGTTCACTGATCAGTTGGCATATGCGCTGGACGGAGCTGCCCATGCTGACTGGGGTGGGTCAAGGTTGCTAACTTTTAACACCAGACCCTTTCTCGCTGTCCCTTGTCTCTTGCAAGACGCAAGCACACATACAGCAAAAACAGAAACATTCAGACTCAAAGACACATGCCCATGTGAGGAATGGCTAGCCCTGCTCAGTTTAGATAAGTTTAGGAAATAAAAACGAGCTCATTCAGCATTTTTACTGCATTCCGGACCTTAGAGGATATTATTTCAAGTTTTTGACAGCTCCTCCTGCTCAGCCGCTCCCTACTATTGTGAATCTCCAGGGATTAATGTGGAACTCACTCTCCTCCCAGAGTGAAAACACCATTAGCATGAACCCAAGAAGGAATGTGCCTTAGGGGTGTGGATGAGTATGGAGTAAGTAACTCTAGGGTGCTGCTCTGCTGCTCCTCCTCAGAAACCTTGGAGACATGCAGAGCATGAGTACAGCACGGACAGCTGGAGAGCAGATCTTCATCAAGCCCCATGCAGACCTCATACTGTTAAATGCAGAATATGAATACAGCACAAACAGCTGAGAGGGCAAGATTTAATTAATTGTGTAGCTTTAATAAAAGGAGAACACTTTCTATCACCTACTCTACAAAAGCAGTAACTTAAATATTTAAATGTCCTTTAGGAATAAGTCCAAAAAATAAAAGGTAATAGAAAAAAAGAAATTGCCAAGTATCATTGATATTTTGTGGCACTATCCTACTAGGATCGTCTGTTGCAAACTGATGTATATTTCCCTGTGCTTTTTGTGCATGCAAAGCCAGCTGTGAATGCACTAGATGTACAGCCACCAGCTCGCTTAGGCTAGTGCTTGCTATGGTCGCTCTACCTGCTTCTGGTTCTTTCCTTTTGTCTGGTGGTCTTGTTCATAGGTCAAGGGCCAGGGCTGGCTGGCTACTCCTGCTACTAAAGCCACCAGATTGTATACATAAGCAGAAAACATTTTATCCCACATCAAATGACCAGCTTTATAGGAATTAAACCCCTTGGGACAGGATTGGCTTTATGCACTAGCCTACTGGATCTGAGCCTAGGGAAGCAAACTTTGAGGTGGTGGTAAACAACATCCTGCTCCCTGCTATTTTGCAGTCCTGCCCTGGATCTTGGAAGGCATCTCTCCTGCTGCCACAGCTTCCTCCCCCTGGACTTTGGCTCTAGCAGCGAACGACTAAACTAGCTCTCACAGGTCCCACCTCTGTGGCCTTCTGGATGGGGAGAGGGCAGGGCCTCTGTGCTTTGAGGATTGCCACTGCATACCTTTCAGGTTTGTGGGTTATTAAGCACTGAATCAGTGTATAGGGGCAGTGGGCAACCAAATCCATCCCGATCTGATGATCTCACAACCATTCAAGTTATTAGGATAATCCACCATGAGTATGCCTGAGATTTGCACATAATTTCATCTTCAGCAAATGCAAATTTATTCTTCAAAAAAACTTTATGAAGGAACTAACATAGAACATCCAGCAGATTAACTAGAAGAAGAGAACAGCATATGCTAATTTTAGCAGTTTAACTAATTATCTTCTCCTATTCCCAAGCATATAATCAAAAGCTCTGGAAAAAAATGTGTAAATCAAAAGAAATCACCATATCCAGTACACAAAAGGAGGCCAGACTTTAGGAACATGCTGATAAAAATAATCCCGCAGTTGAAAGGTAATAAGCTCCGTATAACAGGTTTGCCAAAGTCAATGAATCCATGCGCTTATAGCGGGAGGTGAGTTCAGCTCCCAGTGACATGGGTCAAGCGGCTACTTTTTATGAGCAGAGCAAAAATCCCCATAAGGTTTTCCTAAAAGAATAAGCCCAGGATCTAAAGGGAGATTCACCATCGTGAAGTGACGTAGCCAAGATAATATTTATGCCCAATATGTCTTCATTTTAGGACATATTTATTTTAAGGTTTTTATATACCGGCATTCATGAAATGATCACATCATGCTGGTTTACAAATAAACAGGGGTGCAATAAATACATCAAGAACAGAAATAACGTGTTGAAGAAAGCAGTTACAGTTAACAAGGACTATTGAACTGGGATCAGAGGAAATAAAGATAGTTTAGCAGAGACTAAATTATATACAAGGAGAAGAGGTACAGCTGCTGTGTTGGATATGTTGATGGCGAGGTGCATTAATTTAATTTAAGTCCTGGAAAGCTTGCATGTCCACCATGTCCACCATATATGAAAAACGGTCCCTCGTTCTCCACATTCTTGCCAAAAATCATCCCAGTCAAGAAGGCCCATCTTTTTAACCTTTCTGGCGAGTAGTACCAGTAGTAGAAAGTCCACTCCTTTTGGGAATATGGTTCTTAATCTCTAGCAGATTAAAGGGCTAATCTCCAAATTATATATCAACTACTTCCATCTTTAGAACCAGATGCCCTTAAGGAAATAAATTGATAGAGTATACAGGACAAGATATCACAAAAGGAGATTGGGGAAAAATTGTTACTTATTAAAAAAAAAAAAAAAAAAAAGTATGCAAATTTCTCATGCATATTCATTGTGGATAACCTCAAATACCTGAGAACCTGCTGGGGGAGGGGGGTCACCAGGACACTTTGGGAAGCCCTGGGCCAAGCCATTTTAGAAGAATTTGGGCAGAGGGCTCACCAGTGACTGCATTTTCCAGGTTGGTCATGGGATTTTATTACCCTAGTTTTGAGCACCGTTTATAATAATTTTCGCTCGTCTTCAGCTGACCTCTTAGAGGCAGCATTAAATCAGTGAAAAGCTCTCTTCCTGTAATCTGTTTGCTGACCTACTTAAAGTCTGGATGCCCTGCCTAAACCAGGTCACCAGCTCCATGCTTGCTCTACAGTGATAGGACGGACGCTCCAGGTCACTGGTGAGTCAGCCTTATTGAAAGGTGGCCCTGGATAGCTTTTCAATCAGCCTTTCAAGACCTTCCCCCCCCATAGTTTTTGGAAATCGCACCAGATAAACAAGCCAGCTGAAGGAAAGAAAGAAGCATCCGTTTCCAGGAACACACTCCTTTCCAGAGAGAGAGAGAGCGCACTGGGCGCTTTCCTTTTGGTGTAAATCAATCAACAGATCAATTAAAGAATGAATCATACATAATGAGACTCAGCTCTCCACGCCTCCTGCCTGTTACTCAACAGTAAGTGGGTCCCGACGCATTCAGCTGTCAACTTTCCAATTTCACTCTTCCTGCACGGGAGACACCCTGCTCGGCAGCCAATAGCATTCCTCCCCACATCATGTAGCACCCTCTTACCTGTCCCTTCCCCTTCAGTAGTGAAATATTTCTTTCCCCACGATAGACTTTAATGGAATCATCCATTAAAAAAAAAAAAGCAAGTCCTCTTATTCCAGGCACTTACAGAGCTGTTTTTAAAACGTCTTTCCTTGTTGCCAGACATGGGCTGTATTTTCATTTTGCAAAGTTTATGCTTGCCCTGACAAGCCCCTAAGGTCAAGCGGTATCAGGCCTCATTCCCTCATGCAAAATCCCAGGATCTGCTGCTAAGCTTTTAGTCAATAGGAGCACATGTTCCCTAATGCAAGAAGAGACATTAGGATGGCCTGATGCCCTGCTTTATACGACTGTCCTATATATATATATATATATATATATATATTTTTTTTTTTTTTAATATAAAGAAATTGTCCTATGTCCTGCTTAATCAAGTACAGGGTACACAATTTTTTTTTGGTTTTTCAACCTGGCTGATTTATACATGACACACATGGGCAGATCTCAGATTTGAGAAAAAGGGGGGAGGAGTTGGAAATGATTTATTTATTTATTTAGCCTCCTCCTATTCCTTCCCTCATCTTCTGTTTGCTTTTTTCTGCTCCTATCTTCTTTTTACAGGGTCCTCTCTCCAATTTCTCTCCCTCCCCTCCCCCCCCCCCAAGTTCTTCTCTGTATCTATCCAGGAGTTAAATAGGCACTTAGGGAAGACAAGGCCAGAGTGGAAAGGCTACATTAATTCTTTGCCTTCATTTATACTGGAGAGGATGCTGGAGAAATGCCTGTGCCGGAAATGGTTTTTAATGATGGTGATTCGGAAGAACTGAAACAAATCACAGTGAACCTGGATGATTTAATAGGGCAGATTGATAAACTAAAGAGTAACAAAATCCCCTGGATGAAATGGTTTACACCCCAGAGTTCTGAAAGAACTAAAAAATGAAATTGCAGATCTATTACTAGTAATTTGTAATCTATCATTAAAATCATCTATTGTACTGGCTGATTGGAGGGTGGCCAATGTGACGCCAATCTTTAAAAAAGACTCCAGGGGTGATCTGGGAAACTACAGAATGGTAAACCTGACTTCAGTGTTGGGAAAAATCATAGAAACTATTCTAAAGAATAAAAGCACAGATCATGTAGAAAGGCATGTTTTAATAGGACACAGCCAACATGGATCTACTCAAGGGAAGTCTTGTCTCACTTATCTGGTACATTTTTTGAAGGGGTTAATAAACACGTGGATGAAGGTGAGCCAGTAGATGTAGTGTATTTGAATTTTCAGAAGGTGTTTGACATTCCATGAAGTTAGCAAGTAGCACATTTAAGACTAATCAGAGAAAATTCTTTTTCACTCAATGCACAATAAAGTTCTGGAATTTGTTGCCAGTGCAGTTAGTGTAGCTGGGTTCCAAAAATGTTTGGATAAGTTCTTGGAGGAGAAGTCCATTAATCAAGTTTACTTAGGGAATAGCCACTGCTATTAATTGCATCAGTAGCATGGGATCTTCTTAGTGTATGGGTAATTGCCAGGTTCTTATGGCCTGGTTTGGCCTCTGTTGGAAACAGGATGCTGGGCTTGATGGACCCTTGGTCTGACCCAGCATGGCAATTTCTTATGGTCTTTTGTTCCATGAAAGACTTCTGAGAAAAATAGAAAGTCATGGAAGCGATGTCCTTTCATGGATTGTAAACTGGTTAAAAGATAAACGGTCAGTTTTGTCAGAGGAGAAAGGTAAACAGGATCTGTACTGGGACCAGTGATTTTGAATATATTTCTAAATGATCAGGAAAAGGGAACGACAAGTGAGATGATCAATTTTACAGTTCATACAAAATTATTCTGAGTGTGAGAAATTTCAGGAAGACCTTGCAAGACTAGAAGATTGGGCTTCCAAATGGCAGATGAAATTTTAATGTGGACAAGTGAAAGGGATAAATAATCCATGCTGTAGTTACTTGATGTTAGGTTCCATATTAGGAGTCTCAACCTAGTAAAAGGATCTGGGCATTGCTGTGGCCAATACTTTGAAACCCTGGGCTCAGTGTGCTGCAGCAGTCAAAAAAGCAAACAGAATGTTAGGAATTATTGGGAAAAGAATAGAAAATAAAATGGAGAATGTCACAATATCTCTGTATCGCTCCATCATGAGACCTAGAATTGTGTGCATTTTTGGTCACTGCATCTCAAAAGATATAGGTGAACTGGAAAAGATACAGAAAAGGGTAACCAAAATGATAAAGGGGATGGAGCAGCTTTCCTATGAAGAAAGGCTAAAGAGGTTAGGACTCTTCAGCTTGGAGAAGAGACGGCTGAGGGGGGATATGATAGAGGTCTATAAAATAATAAGTAGAAGGGAACGAGTAAACAATCATTTATTTACTCTTTTTCTAAAAGTACAAAGAATAGGGGACACACAATGAAATATGTAATACATTTAAAACTAATAACAGAAAATATTTATTTACTCAACTCATAATTAAGCTCTGGAATTCATTGCCAGAGGATGTGGTAAAAGCTATTAATGTAGCTGTGTTTAAAAAAAGGTTTGGACAAATTCCTGGAGGAAAAATTATTTACCATTAACCATTATTAAGGTGGAGTTGCAGAAATCCACTGCTTATCCCTGGGATAAGCAGCTTGGAATCTCTCTACCCCTTGGGATCCTGCCAGGTACTTGTGACCTGAACTGGCCGCTGCTGGAAACAGAATACTGGGCTTGATGGACCTTTGGTCTGACCCAGTATAGCAAGTCTTATGCTCTTATGTGGTAAAGGCAGCTAACGTAATTGGGTTTAAAAAGGTTTAGATAAATTCCTGGAGCTGAAGTCCATAACTGTTGTTAAGCAGAGAGACTTGGGAAAAGCCTCTGCTTATCCCTTGGTGTTAGCAGCATGAGATCTATCTGCTGTTTGGGATCCTGCCAGGTTCTTGTGACCTGAATTGGCCACTGTTGGACCTTTGTTATGACCCCGTATGGCTATTATGGTTATTGTCTGTTGGTTTTATTTGAATTTTATGAACTTTTTTCTGTATGTTGCCTAGGCCTTTATTGTGATAGGCGACCAATACATTTTTAATAAATTTTAATATATTTTACCAAGGTCCGCTTCTCCATCACTCTTGGATTCCTTCTATCTCCCTCTTCCCACTCCGATTCCTCTCTGTCTCCCACTCCTAGGTTTCTTTCCATCTCCCCCAGCTCTCCTTCAGGTGGGAAACATGGTGAGCAGGTGCTCTCTGTCCCCTTGACTGCTCTCAGTGCATGGTGTGTAAATCCTTCTTGGGCAGGAGAAGCAGCCACGGAGGCTGAGAACGTGGCCTCCCATCACTGCTGATGATCCTCCTGCCAGGGAGGAGGACAGGCGGAGGAAAGTTGGCCTTTTAAAATGTTTGCTATAGTCTTTACCTAGGGGCACTGCATGCAAATGCATCTCATGCATATTCATTGGGGTTATTCTGAAAACCCAACTGGCTGGGGGGGTCCTCCAGGACAGGTTTGGGAACTACTGGCCCGGCAGTTAAGGCAATGGGATGGGAACCAGGGTTTAAATCCCACTGCCCTTCCCTTGTGCAAGTCACTTTACCCTCCATTGTCTCAGGTGCAAATAAGACTGTAAACCCTAGGGAAAAACCCCACAGTATCCAAATGTGATCTGCTTTGAAAGTGCCTGAAAAGCAGAATATATATACACACATACACAAATAAAATGTCAGGGTGTGTAGTTAACTTTTTTTTTTTTTTTTTTTTGCAAAGAAGTAGTAGAATAAGTAGAGAGGCTGTCTGGATCCTGTAGAGAAAAGCAGGTCAGCTTGGGTGCCGGTCGGTTCATGGGCCCTCTTTAATGAACATCAGCCTGCTTCTGGGCAGACGGACGGATTGAAGCACTGCAGAAGCCTTCTTCAGATGCACCTTAAAAATAAGTAGGGTTTGGTTTTGTTTTTAAGGGAGACCTCTGGGGCTGTCTCCTCGTAGGCTGGGCAGCGCAGGGCCTTCCGGTGCTCGCCACCTTAATAGCCTCCTGCCTACCTCCCATGCTGCAGGCTGCCCGGGGGGTAGAGTGTGTAATCTTTAACTTTTATCTTTGTTCTGTGTACTTTAGCCCAGTAGAAAATAAAACAATTACAATGCAAAAGAACTGAGCTTAGCTCCGTAAACAATGCCTAGATCCTAAGCAGCACTATAAAAGCAAACTTTACTTCTTCATACGCCCGGTTAAAGCAACAGGACCGGCTGGGCTTCTCAGAAGCTGCATTTTTCCTTCTCCAACGAAGCTTTAATTCTTAATTTACCTCATTATTGGCCTAATGTTTTTGTGGGAAGGCAGAGAGGTGGAATAAAAGGTCATAACTCCGGGTCCTTTTTTTTTTTTTTTAAAGGTTCCCTCCTTGCAGCCTATTGTAAATTAATATTGCATCTGTATAGGTAAGCAAGGGGACGACCTTTTCAGCTGTATCACTAATAGGGGGTTGTTATAAAGAGTATTTGTACCTGAGGGAGCCAACCACCCACACTTTTACCATGATTCCCCCCCCTTCCCCAAAAAGAGTTGGTTTACTCCCGACCTGATAGAGAACCAAGGGGTCTCTGCCATAAATCTGGGTGGTGCTGCAGGAGCCGGGCTGACTGCGTCTTGCTCCCCCTGCCGGCGTTTCTCGAGGACCAGCTCTGCGCCTGTCTCCCGTGCGGTGCTGCATTCTGGGTAACTGGTGCCAGTGATGCCCCGCCCCCAACAAAATCTCCCCTCTGGCCATGCTTCCTCCTCCCAGCAGGGCCGACACCCCTTGGATTAAAGCAGGGTCAGGCCTGGCTTGTACCTTGATGGGGGCTGCAGGAGGCCATGGCCAGACCTCGGAGAGGCAGGGGCTGTGATCACCCAACTCTCCAAAAGAAGGTAAGAAACGTAAGCGACAGCCATTGCTCCTCTCAGGCCTCATTGCTCTCGCAGGAGGCCACCTTTAGATGTGAGAGAAGAGGAGAATAGCAAAAACTGGCCGGCTGCACTGCCGGGAGAGAAGAGGTGCGAAATCATTGTCACTTTGTTAGTTTTAATATACACCCAGCATTACTGACTGTGAGGGAGTGTTGAAGGGATTAAGATGCAGGGCCTGGAAGTGAGGAGGTAAAACACAAATATTTGGACACCTGTTTTCCCGCCCTTCTGAAGGCACAAATTCAAGTGGTGGAGAGAGTGGGAGCCCTGAGGACCAAAGGGGCTTTGTCTAGTAACGCAGCCTGGAGGAGCCCAGTTCTCTCTTCCTGGCACTGGCCCCTGCGTTTGAGGAACTGGGAAGATGGATATTATAGATCTATAAATAATCATTAGCAAAGTCCAGTGAGAATAATTTGTATAGCGCCTAGGGCCAGGAGGTGTTGGGCAGGGGATGGTTTGCAATATCCCAGGAGCCTCTGCTGTGTAATAAGAGCAGGGACCGGGCCCCCAGGGGCTCCTGCTGCAGGGTAAGCAAAGGGACTTGGCTTCCGGGACGAGGCTCCTGCTGTATCCCGAGGGACTGCGCTGGCTTTAAGCACTGATTATTAAATTATAGCGCACTGCAGTACTGGGATAGAGAGTGAAATCCATCATTGAAAACCCAGCAAAGGATAAACGCCCCCCACATTCAGTTTCAGGCCGTGCTGGGACTGGAAGCCTCTGTCGTAAAGCTCAGATGGTAGATAAGGCATCGTGTGCAGAACTTCCTGGGGTTTATGGCTGCTGATCCAGTCTCTGCTGTGGTTTTATTGTGCCAGATTGCCTCACCCTCTGTCTTATATGCTCTTATTTCTACCTATAATTCATCATGTGCCTTACAGGGAGATTTCCACTCACTGACTAACCCCTCCCCCACCAGGAAAAAACCCAGTAGATGGAGGAAAAAGACGGGGGGGGGGGAAGGTGGATCACGATCCCATATTACATTAAAACTATCAGGAGCTGGCCTGATGGCCCTGCCACAAAGCTGAACACCCTTGTACCACTGCTCCCCAGGCTGTGAATGCTGCATAATAGTGGGGAGAAGCGAGGCTGCTGTGCTACAAGATTGAAGTGGATTGGCGGAGCTGTATGTGGGTGCTGCAGGGTCAATCCTCTCCATCCCGCACTACCGCTTAATTCAACTCTCCTCTATTTCCGCCCCACTTTATTTTCTCCCCAACTTACCTTGAACCATTTCTTCCTTTTTACCTAACCAGCCCTTATTATTCGAATAAATTGCTCTCGCACACCTCTACAATGCTAATCCTATACATATTTCCCCATTAACCAACATCTCCTGTTAAATTTCAGCAAGACCAATTTATAAATTGTTTTTCTTTAATTCTGTTCCATTCTATTCTACTCTGCTTTTGCAGAGATGTTAATTATGATTCTAATGTTTATGTATTATGAAAACGTTTCCATGTATGAAGTTGTTTAATTGTAAACTGGAGTGAAGGCATTCTGCTATACTTCGGAATAAAAAAAAGAATCTAAATAAATAAATAAATAAATGGCAGAGCTGAATGTGGAACTGCTGGGGTGGGGTGGTGCTGTAGGGCAGGATGGAGGTGCCTCGGCGGAGCTGTGTGTGGAATAGCAGGGGGTGCTGTAGGGCAGGATGGAGGTGCCTCGGCGGAGCTGTGTGTGGAATAGCAGGGGGTGCTGCAGGGCAGGATGGAGGTGCCTCGGCGGAGCTGTGTGTGGAATAGCAGGGGGTGCTGCGAGGGGGGGGGGGGGGGCTGTAGTATATTGGAGAACAGGGGAGTTTACTCCCACTAGGCCTAATACTTGTAAGTACTACTCTGCCTCTCTTTATCAGTATCACATTCACGATAAAAATAAGACAAGAACTAACTGTAAATTTGTCTGAAATATTACTTTTATTGAACGCAGTTCTAACATTGAGCATACAGACAGCATTTAAATACATTCCATATACAGAGGGAGAGGGGACTATACTCCCTCCCCCCACCCTCCCCTATTTTCCTGACCGAGAAACTTGCAGTGCACTTTCGGGGGATGGGAAGACCGGGTGAGCTGGGACCTGGTACAACCTGGAGGTGCTTTAAAAAAAAACAAAAAATAAAAACCAACACAGGGCCAGACCTACTCAGACAGGCGGCCCACAGCGAGAGAGACACAGGGAAGGAAGCCAGACCTCCTGTTATCCTTTCATTGGGATGGACTTCTGAGGTACCAGAGAGACCCATTCACATGGCAGCAGAATCCGTGGTGTGAGAGAGCCACGCTGAGCTCGCTCGTGGGCTGAGGCTACGCTTAGCTGGCCCAGAGCTAAGAGCTCAGGCAAGCGATGCTAGGCCTTGATTCAAGCCTTCTCTGTTAAGCTGACCCATGGTTTTCTCTGTTTGGAGAATTGTAGTCAAAGAAAAGTAGAAGGAGATGGGGAGGGTCAGGAAGGAAGGCGATGAGGGAGGGGGTGGGATGGAACGATGATGCAGCTGGGGACGTCCAGGGAACGGTCTTGATGTGACCCAGGTACATTCAGCCTGAAAAGAGAGAGAGAAAGTAGGCCTCGGTGTAAAGCAGCACTTCCCGTCCTGACACTCTTTACCAGTCTGGTGTGAAGGCGCCCATCCATCCCGGACAGGGAAACCTCCAGAGTGGGATGACCTTGGGGGCTGCTCTAGATAAAAGGTTAATGCAGCACTACAATTCCCATCATGCCTTGATTTAAAGACCCAGGAGTGACTTAAAAAGCTCCAGAGGACGTAAGGTCTGTTGGCAAGCGCTGGATGATTAACAAAGAAAACCGACTTGATGAGTGAAAAGCTCTGTAAGAAGGTTTTCAGTGATTATAGAAGAGACCGCTCGGAAAAGCAAGGCCGGGTAGAGTTCCCACTAATATTGCCACTGGGTACCACCAGTGCTTTAAGGATGGGGCTGGCACTGAATGAGACAGGGCCCTGAGCTCACTGCCTGGCTCCTAGTTTTACCTCATGGCAGCGCATGGATTTGTAGATCTGATTGTCCCGTCCATTTCCCTACAAATCCCTGCGAGCATTGGCCTAAAACCAGGACTGGATTTGCCTGCTCCTTATCTGGAGCCAGGTGGTAACCCTACGGGGTGGGCACAGTGCCTCAGCGCTTTTGAGGTGAGAGCTGTGAATGAATCCCAGGCTTTCCTGGTCCCCTCTGTCATCCACCTTATTCTAGCTGCCTCGTCAGTCTTTCTTCGCTGTTGCATTCGCTGTTGCTTTGTAAAGAGGGTTTGAGGATTTTTTGTTTTTTACCTTTTCACTGGCCGCTCGGTGCCTTGGCAGCATCAAACATCTTCTTCCTCCCCTCCATTCCTGACATGGCCTCCACGTTCTTACGCCAGTCGCTCACCTCCATGGGACGTTCCTACCGGCAGAGAGCAGGGATGGCATTGGCAGGCAGGGAGACAGGGAAGAGCTTCAGGCTCTAGGCAGATCAAGGTTCGCGACTGGTGCTGCCCAGTTCCAGACATCCCCTAATGTGACTTTCTTTTATGACAACAAAATGTACGTTTGTTGTCTCAGCCGAAGCTCAATACCCCTGCTCCAGAGGTTCGTAGGTCACCGAGTAAGCTGCCAACACAAGTTGGCTGACTGGTGACTGTCGCCTTTCGCTCACTCACTACCCCATTAGACCAGAAGAGCAGAGCCACATTCTGTCACACTAGCGGGGCTACAGATGTGGTGGCTAACACAGCTCTTCCTGGAATCTGGGACCAGGGAGGGGTTTTGCTGGAAAGGAACAGGGACTGCGTTTTTGATGGCTACCAGTTTTATTCTGGTTAGGAGATGCAAAGGAAGCCATGGGGAAGCGCAGCTTGAAGGGAAAATGCAACAGTTTAGTAACTGGATAATATTGAAACTTCACAGGGATACAGAGCCTGTCCCCCCGTAGGACTGGAGCGCAGGGGTAGAGAGCTCCGGCTGGTCACCACTAGAACTGGATGTCTCAGGGGATCGGCACAGGAGCTGTCACCTCTAGCTCACCAGCTCCAACTTGCTGCAGGTGAGTACAAACAGAATCATCCTGGGAGCCACATGGACGGTGCCCAAGTGTTCACATCACTACCAGCGGCCAGGGACATAGAGGTTGAGCTCCTTCATCCCTGCGCTGATTTCTGCACGGCTGGCAAGGTAAGCTTGCCCCCCCGCCAACCAGCGTTGTGTGGAGGGCTTCAGATCCCAGCCTCCTCCCCTCTCTGGACCCATGGGGCTGGCTCGGACTCCTCACCTTCTCGGTGTCTTCCTTCTTGACAGACTTCAGGTTGGCCCGTAGGTCCATGGACACCTTGTGTTTGGATCCGAGCAGGGCTCTTAGCATGGCATCGGCGGAGACCCTCACCCGGCGCAGGGGGGGTCGTTTGAACTTCCCCCTCAGGTCCAGTACTTTCATCTTCAGGTTTTGAATCTGCGAAAAGGGAGAGAAGAGGCAGGCACCACTGACTGCGCAAAGTATGAGCTCGCCGGCTTCGGGACTCGTTGCTGCTTCTCTTGCTCCTCTTCCTAAGCCTCCTTTCTTCCCCATCCTAATACATTTTCTTAGAGGTTTTGCCTCTCCTTCTGGCTGCACCCACTAGTTTTTCGCTGAGCTAACTCTTTGGCCGCTGCTGATAGTCGCGTGGTTTCTGCACGGGTTCTGATGGTGATCAGCACAGCAGCGCTCTCCCCCCTCCCCTGGTTTCCTTAGGCTGATAATGCCAGGAGTGTTTGCCAGCTTTTAACACTAATATCTTGGGCATGATCTATACCGTTAAGGTGTGTGAATTCTTCGGTCCTGCCTCTTCTTTACGGTGTGCGTAAGCCTCATCTCTTATGGCTGTCGGGGCCGACGCTTCACCCTTTTCTCTGGGCAGCCTCCAGCTTGTCTAGATCTTTAGTGGAGGAACGGACTCCAGAACTGGACACAGTTTTCTAGGTGAGGTCTCACCAGTAATCTGTACATAGGGACTTTCATTTCAGTTTTTAGTTTATTTTCCATGGGAATGTCGGTTATAACAACAACAACAAAAAAATTAGTGGAAAAAATGACTTTCTTATAACAAAGGAGAAAATGCAGGGGAAAAGTAATTTTTCCACAGATTTTTTTTTTTTGTTCTAACATTGAAATTCCCAGGGAAAATAAAATAAAAACTGAAAACAAGGATCCCTATCTATACAAAGGCATTAGTATGTCTTTTTTTTTTTTTTTTTTTCTGCTGGTTATGCCTCTCCCTCTGCACCCCAGCTTCTCACTGGCTCTGGCCATCTCTTTATCACACTGTTTCACCACCTAGAGATCACCCGGAGGTGTCTCTCCTTGTGTGCACATGCGCTGCTCCCTTGGATTTCCGTCACTTCGTTCATGTTCTGAATGATTCTTGTCTAATGGAGCGTCATGGTGTGGTGGCTGACCCTTGCTCCCTCCTCACCTCTCTTGTGTTGTGGATGACCTTTGCCTCTATGTCATATCTTTCCTCATCCACAACGTGCACCTTATCGAGAAGTTCTCGGCACAGCTCCTGCCATTAATAGACAACAAACAAAACTAGGATTAAAAACATGTGAGAAATCATTTGCGGGATGTTAATACCATTGCACCAGGTCAGTATCTGCCAAGTAATGCCTCTCTCACATCTATTAGATCAATCACATCAGGTGATATGGGGAGAGGCACAGGGATACAGCACCTGTCACCCCTAGGACTGGAGGGCTCAGGGGACGGGCGCAGGGATGCAGAGCCTGTCACCTCTAGGACTGGAGGGGACTGGAGGGCTCAGGGGATGGGCACAGGGATACAGAGCCTGTCACCTCTAGGACTGGAGGACTCAAAGGATCGTGTAGGGATATCTGGTTGACTTCTGCACTTAGAGTCACAAGAACTGGATGAATCAATCTTTCAATAATGTTTATATGGAGAACTTTCACATCACTTTGAAACAGGAGCTGAAATTCCAACACTGGTTTCTCAATGCCGGGAGGAATACTGTATTTTTACCATTAAAATCTCTATTTGAAATTTGGTTGCGATATGATTGAACC
Organism: Rhinatrema bivittatum; assembly: GCF_901001135.1. Classification (NCBI taxonomy): domain Eukaryota; kingdom Metazoa; phylum Chordata; class Amphibia; order Gymnophiona; family Rhinatrematidae; genus Rhinatrema; species Rhinatrema bivittatum. The sequence continues at coordinate 15,966,679 of NC_042626.1, read as the reverse complement.
TCATTCAGTGGGCTGGATGGGATGAACCCGTGGGTTCAGTACACGACTCCATGGACAGGTGCAGCGCCATTAAAACCCACCTTGGTGCAGAGACGAAGGAGGGGAAATGGCCATAAGAATGGAAACTTTAACCCCGCAGAAGCAGGAACTCTCTGACAGCGTGAGGAGGTTTTTCCTGACCCTGCTGCCCCTATCACAAGGGGCAGGGCTGTGGGTGCCAGCAGCGTCAGACCAGCACCTTTTCGCCTGGACAGAAAGTCACCGTTTGACCCTCTGATCTGTTGGACACACCTGAAGGGCGCTCATGGCCAGGCCGCTTGTCCTGGGAGTGGAAACGCGCTCCGCCAGGTATCTCTCCTTCTCCCCCTCCTTGTCCACCAGCTCCTGTTCCCAAGCTTCTTTGGCCTTAGCGAGAAGCAAACTCTGAAATGCAAAGAGTGGGGGGGAAATCAGTGCATGAGGTCCAGGGCCGTCATTGGCCAAATCAGATACTGTGGAAGGACTGGTCAGCAGAGGGGTTTGACAGCATACAGGGGGGGGCTAGTTCAGCTGGGCATGAAAAGCACGTTCTTCCGTGCCCTCCTGCCCCGCTTCTGTGTCTCATCATCGCCTGCCCCTTACATCCAGACTCCCACAAGCCCCTGAGTTTCCCTTGTATTTTGCCGCTAATCCCAGCTCTGCCGCTGACTCTTTCCCTCTGTCACCTTCTTAGGGTTTCAACTGGCTCCGGATTTTCAGGGCTTGCTTTTCTTAGGGAAGTCTACGCTGGCTGTGGGGTAAATAAAACCAGAGCTGGATCAACCTGTTCTGAAAATCCGAAGCCAGTTGGCAACCTTAAAGTTAATTTTATTGCCTGGTGCCTCAATTAGGGCCATCTTCACTGGGAATGGGGGAGGGGGGGGGAGGAATAATTGGAGTGACTACGCAGGACCTGTGCTTTGGGGAGGGGGGGGGGGCACTGTACACCCTGCCCTCAGCACTATCGTGTCCTCTTAGCGAAGGCGCACACATCAGTATTCCAGGACCCCTCTGCCGTTCACTAATCCCGGGCACCTTAGAGAATCCCTGGCTCTGCCACCGATTCTTTGTCTGAGATCTTGGACCAGTGATTTCATCTCCCTTTGTCTTTATTTGCTCACCCAGCTGTACTTCCTGTTTGCTTCTCCCACCCAGAGATGCTAATGCAATCCAAATGCCATATACGTGGAAGTCGGGCCATTCTCACCCAGTGGTGCTCGCACGTGTGTGACTGAAATACCAAGTGGAAATCTCTCGGGGATTGGGTTTATTTATTTATTTATTTAAAAAATTTTTGTATACCGTGAATTGGTCAGAATTCTGACCGTCTGGACGGTTCACAATTAACATACATAATTTAAAATAACAATACATATGGAAAAGTAGTATATGTTATGTTTTTAACATTGACTAATGAGGGACTTTTGAGGGAGCAGTAGTGTTACTTTAAAATTCAACTGATTTTGTAAGCCAGGGTAAAGAGAAGGTTTTTTTTTTTAGGGATTTTTTTCAACTCTTTCTTATTGGCTGTCAATCGAAGTTCTTCGGGAATAGAGTTCCAGAGGATGGGTCCCGCACCAGAGAACGCTCGTTTGCGTGTTAACGCTAAACTTGCTGTTTTTATGGATGGTACTTCCAGGATACATTTGTCCATTGATCAAAGTTGTCTTGTTGGTGTGGTGAAAACTCAGGTTTTATAAAGATCCAAATGAAAGAAGGAGCAATGTACTACTTGAGGGTAAAGACAGGTACAGGAAGAACAAGTGGCCTCTCCAAGGCCACACAGTCAGCGGCAGAGCTGGGATTAGGACTCACATTCTAGGCATTCTGCTTTGTACATAAACTCTGTTCACTGTCACAGCAGGTACCCACTTCCTTTATCCTCAGTATTTACTGGTCAATAATTAGAGGTGGGGGATGGAGCTCTAATCCCAGTTCTGCCACCACCTCTTTCTGTGACCTTGTGCAAGTCATTTTACCTCTCCACGCCTTGCATTTAACTCCTTTGTAAATGATTCATAGCAGAATAGTTCCCCCTCCTCACTTCAGAGAGAATCCGATGTCTCTCCACCCTAGAAGTGGCTTTGTGCATCTTTATAGAGTGCATGAATTGGGATACAGCTTTGATGAAAAGATTTTGGCAAACCTAATTACGTTCCCTGCCTAAATCTTTTAATATAGGTGAGGTCATCATTACAACAGCCCTTTGGGATAATTTAGGAGTAACACTGCCACCTTGTGGTCAAACCATTTCAAGACGTTTTCCATATTTATTTTCCAGTCCTACGGTGTATACTTGATACTCTCTCAGGCCCCGGCCTAATAAAGTGAACCTGGCTCTGCGTACACGTTTTGTACATACAACTTTATTCCCCATGCGGCAAGGAGTTCTGCGCGCAATCAGGGAGAATCGGCGCTCCAAGTTGAGCGCCCGCTCTCCCGACGCGCGCCCAGGCACCTCTCCTGGGCGCGCGATTCTGTATTTAAATGAGGCCTGGCGCTAATAAGGAGATGTTAGGGACAATAGTGCGTCCCTAGTGCCTCCTTATTAGCGGAAGAGGCAGCTGTAAGCAGTCTGACAACCGAAACTTGAGTTTGCCGGCTGTCTCGGCAAACAAGGTTTAGACTGACCGAGCAAGCAAAACAAACAAATAAATAAATGAAAATCAGGTTCCGTCCCCCCTTCAAGGGTCCGTGTGCTTTTGTGGGGAGGGAGCATGTGCACGCCATGCATGCAGCTTCTCAGAATTTACCTTCAAGAGCAGCTTGCGCGAGGCCGTGATCTTGGACTTCCTCTAAAGGTAGAGAGAACAGAAAATGTTTTCACTCACTTATCAAACAGAGCCACATTTAAGTGCATGTCAGGGCTTCATTCCCACCCTCCACCCACTCATCGGGCTGCCGCCTGCTGGGCATGTGCCCGGCCTCCCTGCCTTTACTGCTTCATGTAGGGCCAGCAGCGCCCCCCTGTGGCTGAGAGCCTAGTTTCAGTGCTGTTCTCTGGAGAAAGAAAGCTATAAAAAAGCAGCGCCAGCTTACCTCTCTTCAGGCGGTCGTGCGCAGATGTAAAATAACAAGGAAAGAGGGGAAAAAAGAAAACCATCTTAAGGTGAAAAAGTCAACCAGAAGCACATAAAGAGTACGGAGAACGTGAGGCTGGACAGGGCCCGCTCGAAAGTAAATAGTGCTCCCTCCATGCATTCTCGTCCCCTCCTTTCCCTCCTCTTCTCTGCCACTTCATGTCCTCTGCCCCTCCACCCCACCTCCTCGTTATCTGCTATCATTTACCACGTTTCCATGTAGGTCCCCTTCCTATTACCCTACTACGATCGCTGCCCCATGCCGGCCTACCTCTTCCTCTCCCCTGCGTGGGCAGATATGGGGGGAAGGTGTCGTTATTTTCGTTTTGATTTCCACTATTATGAAAGAGACTTCACACTTCAGAAATGTGGAAATTGACTCCCTACCCTGAAAAGTAAATGTGGAGGGTAGGCCAATACCCACATGAAGTCTTTCAAGCCTGGGGCATTTTAAAACCTACTCTTTGACCTGCCTGAGAGCTGATGCCTCGTAGGAGGCTTGATGGAGGGTCTGTTGGCCATCCTACGGAATTATGGATTCATGGCCGATTCTTATGGTGAATTTCGAGCACGCCTGGGCCCGGGCTAGTTCTGGTGTCCTGCGTATTTATTTTACTTACGGTTCTGGCATGGTGACAGTGGCGTCTTCCCCTGCAAAAAAAAAAATGCAAACAAAGCTAATGAATGCACATAGCCTATCTGTTCTGGAAAAGCAGAACCGAAAGAGTGGCAGATGGCGGGGCTGAACACAGCCGTGGAGTTATGGTGCTAGGTGTGGCTGTGACACAGAACAGTGGAATCTGGAGTTGCCCATATCTCTCTCTACCACCCATGGTCTGTCTGAGTGTCTTTCTAGACTCTCCTCTATACCACCCCTTCCATGTCCCCGAGTATAATAACATGACGCACCTGCGCTCAAGGTGGTGAACCCCCTGTCCCCTCCCCACAGGCTCAGATCCAAGCACTTTCTGAGAGGTCTTCTAGTGCTAAACATCTTGGCATCATGCAGACACCATGACGTTTCACTTCACACATTCTCACGGATGCTGTCACGAGATCAGGGCTCCGGCAAGACGATGTCTCCAGTCTTCACCCAGGCTGAAGCACAGCAGCGAGTGGCAGGTTATAGGCAGTAGCCATAAGCCATATGAATGACTGTTGTATGAAAAATATCACTGAATGTAGGCACCAGTGAGGAAGGTTGGCTGCCTCTAGTGGCAGAAGTGAGACCTGCAGCACCTTTTCCTCTGCTGTTGGCCTGAAGGTCCCTTGCATGTGGAAGGACAACCCCCACTTATAGGCTTCAAAAGACCAGATTCTTCTATCTGTCTTGAAAAAACTCCATCCCCTTTAGTGCCCTTTCAGTGCAGCTATAAAACACCTCCCTAGGACAGTGGTCCCAAATCTGTCCGGGTGACCCCACCCTTAGTCAGGTTTTAAAGATATGCATGCAGCATCGGACAGACAGATGGAGCAATGGCTCAGGATTCAAATTCTACTTTCTCCACTGATGCTCCTTGGGTAAGTCAAGTTATCCCCATTGCCTAAGGTGCAAACGTAGGTTATACTCCTCCTGGGGCACTGTATCTGAATTTGTAAGCTGCCTAGAACGCAGATTTGAAAAGGTTATTGACTAAATGTAAAACCAGAATATCCTGCTGGAGAAGCAGTGCCCTAGGGTTAACATAGCTGGGTCTCCAATATCAGGTCCTGGTTTTACCGTTTCTACACATTTTTCCTCATAAAAAGCAGGACCACAAGTTGCACATACACACGGGAGGTAAATGCCAGAATTGGATCATCCACTGATGGAAACGGGGAGCCAGCTGGCAACCCTCCCTGGGCCCTGTTCCTGGCATACATGGCCCTCGGCGTCTCTTTAATGCTTGAAAGATGGCCTCCTCAGGTTTCTGCTTCTGCTCTAGGGTTGGCCGAGACTGAAGAGGCTCCCTCTCATCCAGGATGGGGCTGGCCAGTCCTGGTTTTACCGCCGGTGCATCCATGGTCTATTGGGTTCTGATCTCCTAAGAGCAGCTGGAGGTACAAGTTCACAGCTGGGATAGAAACTGCCTGGTTGCTCAGTTGCTTTAATCTGGGATAATGTGATTATTATCATGAGAAAATAAGAAGGGGGGGAAGAACATGAAGCCTAGGGATTCAGTGAGATTGACATTTTCAAAATCACTAGTTCTGAAAACTAAATGTTTTGATGTTAAAATTCTCCAAGCTGAGGTTAACCAGAAGCCCCGCCACTCTCTGCTCCCTGCAGCTGGACAGAAATAGCGGCTAAGGGGAGAGCAACCTTTGCACAGGCAGCTTTCCGATTGGTTCACTGGGTCGCCTCTGATTTCTGACCTGCCCTGGCTGTTCTGGTGGAGGGCTCGGTTGGGGGGGGCCCCTGCTAGGACACGAGATCAGCTCATCCACACCCTCTCTGGATTTAACTTGCTGAGTCGGCAGTGACTCAGCTGGCATGGGGACCTGGATTTTCCTGGTTAGGGTACAACTTTTTTCCATAATGTACTAAGGAGGGAGGGCAGGAAAGGTGATGGGGAGGGGAGGCTGGCATCCAGCTGATGGACCTTCCCAAATAATGAATGCTATTCACGGTTTCCTGCCTGTATTGTGTGTTTCAAAAATATTGTTAATTTTGATGCATCTTTCTGTGTCTGTCTGTCTGTCTGTCACGGGAGCTGTCCAGACCATGGCACTGAACAGCTTGCCTTTCTGGGGGGATTTTTGTTTCGACATGCCGATGGTCTGTGATACCCTTAGCTGTGATTGGAGCTCAGCATGCAGAAACCTGGGCCCTTCCTACTGCCCACATCTGCTCTCTGCCATGCTCTTCCCCAGGAAGGGGGGTGGCTGGGGAGTCTCCCGCCTCCTGTAGGTTTATGTGAAGATTTGACCCACCCTTCAAATACTTTTGAAAGAGAGAATCTGTGAATATTCGCCTCCAAATCAGGACATGGAGATGTGAGCCACACTGGAGAGGTCTGGATTTACCCAAGACAAATTTGTGACCTGTCCCAGCTCGTCTCGGCTCATCCAGGGTTTGGATGGGGATCAGATTTAAGCTGAACCAGGTCCCCATGGCTAGAGCCCGTCTAACAAACCATCCACACCACTCATGATTGGGTTAAAGCAGCAGCTGCACCGGAGCAAAAATACATCTTTTCGATTAACACTCGCAGCATCATTCCGGGCCTCCTTGTTAAGTTTTGATTTTTATCACTTTGGAGAAATTGGGTGCATAATCTTTCTGAAAAATTCTTCCCCGGAGTCACTTTCACCTCTTATGAATCTGAGTACAATACTGATCTTTCAGAGCCCCACGCAGGCATCACAGTGATAGACACACAAGGAATGAATACAGCACAGACAGCTGAAAAGTGGATCTTCAGCAGAGCCCCACGCAGGTGTCACAGTGATAGACGCACGAGGAATGAATACAGCACAGACAGCTGAAAAGCGGATCTTCAGCAGAGCCCCACGCAGGCGTCTCAGTGATAGACGCACGAGGAATGAATACAGCACAGACAGCCGAAAAGCGGATCTTCAGCAGAGCCCCACGCAGGCGTCTCAGTGATAGACGCACGAGGAATGAATACAGCACAGACAGCCGAAAAGCGGATCTTCAGCAGAGCCCCACACAGGCGTCACAGTGATAGACGCACGAGGAATGAATACAGCACAGACAGCTGAAAAGCGGATCTTCAGCAGAGCCCCACGCAGGCGTCACAGTGATGGACGCACGAGGAATGAATACAGCACAGACAGCTGAAAAGCGGATCTTCAGCAGAGCCCCACGCAGGCGGCACATTGACACACACAAAGCATGAATACAGCACAGACAGATGAGATGTGTATAGAATAAGGTGCCACCGATTATGCCACAAGGGTGAAAATTGTGCAAGAAATTAAATAGATTAGGACAGAATAGAAAGGAGGCTTAGGTCTAGGATGCGACAGAGCTAAGCCGCGGGCAGTTGGATATTTGGAGGAATTTAATGACGTGGTAGCCCCTGCAGGGCAGGCTGTCTAACCTGGAGCCTGTGTATTAAGGAAACCGTGGGACCTTCTCCCGCTTGTGTTGTGGATGGTGACCGAGGAAGCCGCAGGGCACGGCGTTCTGCACAGGGCCCCCCCCTTTGAGGGTTTCATAGCAAACCATGGGAAGGGAGGCAGGGCAGGACTAGGAGCTGGGCTGAGCTTTAACAGAAAAGGAGCCCCTTTCTGAGCAGCCAGGGTCAGGTTTGTCCCTTTTGTCACTTGAAGGGCTGTGGGGTGGAGCGAGCCTCTGTGTGGCTTATGACAGTAGGACGCATTCGTCCTCTCCTCTATACCCCCACCTCTCCCCCACAGTGCCCATGCTTACCAGAAGACATGACCTTCGGGTATTTATTTGATTTTCATTCTGCCTGACTTTGGGGAGCATTCTGTGCCCTGTATCCCCCATCCCCTGAATCCCCACTGGAGGAGTGGCCATGGCAAGCAGCGTTCGTACAAGGTGTAAGCGAGCTGTGGCTGCTGCTAGGCTGAGGTACAGGGGCTTATCTTCTGCCAGCACGTGGCTGGGAAACATTCCCGGGAATTACCTCAGCGGAGCCAGAATCCTGGGCCTTCCTAGCCAAAGCCTGGGGTGGCTCGGCCCAGCCCCCCTTCCCTGTTCTTACCTTGTGTGCCGCAGGCAGCTGAGAGACGGTCGCTGGAAGCTGGAGGGCAGCAGACTGGGGGGAGAAGGCGCGGAGAAGGGAGTTTTTAATCCAAGCCTGACCGCAACTGGTCAGTAAAAATAGCACAGAGAGAGAGAAACACCCCTTGTGGACTGACCCAAAATCAGCCTTCATGCTTTTATATGCACCCCCCCCCCCCCACCCTATGTACCCAAGTATAGCAGGCAGTCCTTGCAACCTAAGTGTGTGCCTTATCTGTGATAGGGAGAGTACGTTACGTCTGAGATTGTTCACGTCCTGCAGGTCGCAGGAACACAGAGGACCTTTTTGATAATCTACAAGCAATGAGCATAAGACGCCAGATGCAGTGGGATAGGCGTGTGCTTCCCCACTCCTCCAGGGCCACAAACCAGAAGGATTTGCAGGGTGTCTGCTGCGCTGAATAATCAGCAGATATCTCTGCGTCTGTGCTGAAAACCTCTGGCCTGTTTGAGCTCTCCCGGCTCCGTACACACCACTGTGACTGATCGCCTTTGCTTTACCAACCCCATCAAGGCAGCCCGAAGTGATGCACAAAAGAAACGCACTTAATATTAAACGTGGCACGGGATTTTAATATCTTTCAAACCGAGCGGAAGACTCCAGCATTCCCAAATGAGATTGAGCTGAGCCCCTCCTGGTTCTGACTGCGAGCCCGTAGGTGCGTTTGGGGGGTAAGACCAGGATTGGCTTCATCTGTCCCTGATGACCTGGAGCCCACCTTGGTAACTCCTGGGTCACAGAAAAGTAAGGAGACCTGCCCTTAGCTAAACAACGAGTCTGCAGCAGGAGAAGCAGCTCAGAATAACCCAACAGAGCCACTGTCCGCCGGTCATTGCAATGGACTCCCCTAATCCCTGCTTGCAAGGCTCAGGCCTTCTGTCCCACAGGGAACATAGCGGATCCCTCTGGGGCTTGCATATCCAACGTCCTGTTGTCTGCTCATTAGGGGATCACAAGTCCTTTGTCTTTGGACAAGGCAAAGAAACTGAAGGGGGGGTGTGGGTTGGTTACTGAGGGATATTTTTAACTGCACCTGTCCAGTGAGTATTTTTGCAGCAGATCAGATGAACCTCTCCCTGCCACATGCCATGGTCTGGAGATGACAATGCCTAGTATTTTAAACCTTGCTGCTATTATGGTCAAGCGTTCAGGGGTAGGGGGTGGGTTGACGCAGGTCTTCAGGCGGTGCGGGCTAGGCAGCCTCTCTGGAGAGCGTGGGGCTCCCGCCTGAGAGCCACACAGCACAGCAGCAAGCCAGGGTATTGGACAATGTGGGGCAGAGGCCTGTGCACACAAGTGTGGGGGACACGGTAACGTCAGACGAGCTATGGGCTCAGTGGCAGCCGGGCACTGCCCACCACAGCAGATGGGGGGTGTAGATGCTTTGTAGAGGAGGGGCACTCGGACCTTGACACTAGAGGCGCGATGCCAGCAGGGGGGCATGAAGCTTTGGCCTCCCACCCAGAGAGCACCCGCTCCAGGGCCTTTCAGTAGCTGAGGGGACTTGGCAGCACCTGAGCAATCATCGCAGGGAGGGTAAGAAGTGGATTAAGGGCTCCTGTGCAGTGAACAGCCATGCACCATCTCCATCCCACACCCTCCCTCAAGGCCTCTACCCCCCTCCTCCTATTTATTGGAAGGAAAATGCTATCAGCACATATAAAAAAAGGGAAAAATCTATTTATTCCATTCTGATTATCTTACTCGCTATAAAAAGGAAATTGGGACGTATGCTAATGCCCTGTAAAGCCCTCGCTGGAATAAGAATCCAAGTCAGTAACATCGGGCAGAGAGAGACACCAAAGCCCCTGAGCTAAGAAGGGCGTGAAGCGCTGACCCCCTCAGCCAGGCCTGGCCCCTGACCGGCAGCTTTTCTTCTCCTGCACACGGCGAGGCAGTGCTGTTTTACCAGCAGACGGGGGGGCTGTTTGGTGATTATCGTCCACCCTCCACACAGGTAAAAGTACCCACGTATGTCAACACCACGAGGACTTTTGCCTGCATCTTTCTGTAGGCAGATCCGGGGTGAGGTTAGGTCAGGGGGAGACAACTGCACACATCATTTTGCTTTAAAAAAAAAAAAAAAACCTGCATGCAAAGCAGGGGCAAATTTGCGCAGGCTCTTTATTTGAGGAGGGGCAATAATCAAAGCAAAACTATAGGCTTGCGATTGCTTAGATTATTGTGGCAAACCCCAGAGAATACCAGACATCACAGAACGGAAATTTCCTACTAGCGAGATCTACGAATCGGCCCATTACAGCCTTTCTCAGAAGTCCCTGGGTCCTGTGTGATTTCCTGCCTTGTTAAATTACTGGCGGAGCAGGTAACAGCAACGCTTGCCAACTGGCGCCCCCGTGCCCGGTCTGCTTCCTACTGCATGCATGGATCGGCGGTCCAGTAGGTGTCCCGGGCAGAGTCCCCACGGCAGTGGGGTAGGCCCAGGACCTTTTGGCTGGAGGCAGACTGCTAGCCCTGGAGCAGGACTGCTGGTGCTGCTGGACCCTCTGTCCTGATGGCCATCTTTCCACTGTACGGGGTATTTCTTTCTTTATTTATTAAAACACTTATATTCCGCCTATAATGAACATATCATGCTAGGCGGATTGCAACAGATTCATACAACAATAACAACAAAAACTTTATAAAAGCCTCTCTAAGGAGCCCTGCTTTTACAATCTTAACGGAACAATTTAAGATCAGCGAGCTTCCTCAGTTCCACTGGCAAACTGTTTACACAGTACAACACCTCCAAAAGAAAGCGCCTGTCACCTTGCATCTTGCAGGTGAACATCCTTAACTGAAGGAAGATGAAGACGTTTCTTATCAGCCGACTGCAAGCTAAGCCTGGGAGCGTAGGCTATGAACAAATTTGTCAAGAACGTAGGAGTCAAGGGACAAGGTTGAAGATCGCAGGTTGCCAGCCCCTCCGCTTCTGACTCATGGAGGAGCAGCTGTTCCAGGTCAGATCTTCTAAAGAGCATCCCAGAGCCCCCTCGCTGACCAGCTGGCCGGTCAAGGTTTCAAGGGACTTGCCCAGAACATTTTAAAAAATTTTTTTTTCCATTATTGTTTGATTTATATAAAACGAAATAAAAAAAATATAAGAAACAATCAAAGGAAAATGAAAAAAGATGGTCCTGGGCAAAGTTAAAAAAAGAAAAAAGCTCAGTGTGCTGCAGCAAACAGAATGTTAGGAATTATTAGGAAGGGAATGGTTACTAGAACGGAAAATGTCATAATGCCTCTATATCGCTCCATGGTGGTCACCGCATCTCAAAAAAGATATAGTTGCGATGGAGAAGGTACAGAGAAGAGAAGGGCAACCAAAATGATAAAGGGGATGGAGCAGTTCCCCTATGAGGGAAGGCTGAAGAGGTTGGGGCTGTTCAGCTTTAGGGGGAGGCGGCTGAGGGGGGATGTGATGGAGGTCTTTGGGATCGTGAGATGTCTTGAACGAGTGGATATGAGTCTTTTTATTGTCCGAGGGAGTGGGTGGCCGATTCACGTCTACCCGTTCTGGACCTCTCGTGATTTTAGACATCTCCGTCGTGTCCCCCCTCGGCCGTCTCTTCTCCAGGCTGGGAAGTCCTGGCCTCTTTAGTCTTTCCTCATAGGGGAGCTGTTCCATATAAGAACATAAGAGGAGAAGTCCATTAACGGCTATTAATCAAGTTTGCTTGGGGAATAGCCACTGCTATTAATTGCATCAGTAGCATGGGATCTTCTTGGTGTTTGGGTAATTGCCAGGTTTTTGTGGCTTGGGTTGGCCTTTGTTGGATACGGGATGCTGGGCTTGATGGACCCTTGGTCTGACCCAGTATGGCAATTTCTTATGTTCTTATGCTGTCCAAGCCCTCCACACCTCCCATATACCATCCATGCCACATTTTATCCCATCCGTGAGCTAAACATCCACATTTATTATTGTCGGTACAGAACAAACTGGAGTGCATAGAAACAAAACATTAACCCAGTATGCATATTGGTCACACATACACACCACAAATTACAGACAGAAATACACAGACAAAAGCTGAATCCTTCTCCAGCCTTACTCCCCTCCCCTCCTGTTCCCTTCAGGAGGGGAGGGGCTGGACTAGGGAGCAGAGTTTCTGTTCTTTTCTCTGCAGTGGCTGCTCCAGGCTTGCCTCCCTCCCCTAGTGCTCCTGAGTAACAGGATAGGAGGGGTTGGATTAGAGAGCAGAGTGCTTCTTGTTTGCTGTGCTCAATCTGCTCCAGGCTCGCCTCCCTCCCCTAGTGTTCCTGAGTAACAGGATAGGAGGGGTTAGATTAGAGAGCAGAGTGTAATTCTACTTTCAAAGGGATCATGTAGATTAGTTGGTACGAAGGAGAGGCCTCTAGATTGTAACGCCTTTCACTGGAGCAACATAAGAATTATTGAAAGGTCTGACCCAGTGGCTCAGCAGAGGTTCTGTGCACTGCCATGCGGAGAACCTGAGTTGAAATCGTGCCTGGGCCAGGTTCCCAATTCTCCATAACAGTTTGGGCTGGGGAAGGCTACAGAGGAGGTCTCACAGCCCCTAGAGAGAGGAAAACCCAGTCATGGCTCATAGCAACATCTAGTGGCCAGATTTGGGGTCCTTGGTAGCCAGATCCTGGAAAGAGCTACAGTTTTTAGCTCCTCCCCCCCCCCCCCCCCCCCCCCCCAGCTGAAGATTGTCACTGCATTGGCTAGGCTGAGTTGAGGGGGGTCTATAAAATAGTCCTGAATGAAGGTACATGGCACTGTAGCCAATCAGAAACCTGTTCCAGTTGAGCTGAAAGGCCAAAGAAGCAAGAGGAAACTGCTGAGCAAAAGTACAAGAATTATTCAAAGGTTTAGGAGGTACATGGAGGGATGGGCAGGTATTGGGGTACTTGAACCTCGGTTGCTGCTTAGTGTTTTATCAGATTCCCACTTCCTGTTTTCCCCTGCATGGACTCTTCTTGCCCCCATCTGATCTGTAGTATTCCCTGCTGAGAGTGCCCGTTGAGTGCCTTTGGTGCGCGGTGTTGTCTTAGGCAATGATGATCACCCTTGCCAAGCAATTTCGGTGCCAAGGACCAAGGTTACTAGCTTTAATTTTTGGCTTTGATCAGCAAAGCATTCTGGGAAAAGATTAGTCAGTCTCCCAAATTAGGCACTTCTTGATGCCAAAAAGATCTGATTCTGTCATCAACCTAAATTCCTTGGACCTTAACAGGATATGCCTTTCTCTTTCATCCTCCATCCTTGGTCTCCTTGTCTTCTTCCATTGACTTTCTGATCCTAATTGGAGCGACCGTTGCTGCATCTGACCAATCCATAACTTTGCAGTTGCATTCCCTGCCATTTCTATAGTTAACAAAATGGTTGACTTGTCGTTGCGGCAGGAGACTCAAAGCAACTACACTGTAGAGCAATCGTTATTGTCTCCTCCCGACTCCCAAACTCTGCTAAACACTGGAACTGCCATATGTGCCCAAAATGGCAGGACTTGGATCTGCTCAGAGCTTGGCCGGGTCTCTCCTTTGCTTAACCAGCAGACATCCCTACAGGAATGGAACCTGGATGACTCTTCTCCGCTCCCCAGAGGGAATGGGAGCTTTGTTTGCAGCATATCCATGTCAGGGCTGCTCTTCAGCTTCCCACATTACTTGCAGCAGTCCATCTGCTATTTCTTCTTCCTGCTCTGATGCATGATGGGATAGGAAATGAGCCGAGGTTCCCCATGCAACGCAGCAGGCAGTGAGAGGAGATCCAGCACCTGTGCAGGCTTCCATGCAGAAAGAGTTTATGAAACCTTCTTACATTGACCTTTCCAGATAATAACCAGGTCCTTCTGCCACTAAGACAGAATCACAAACAACAGCTGTACATTTCTGGTCTTTATATAGAAGCATTCCCAAATATCTCCCTCCCACAGTGCCCGCTCCCCCGCCTCCTTAGCTACTGCTGTTATTTCAGGGCCTTCCAAGGCCAGGAGTTTAATGTTGTGCAGACAATGGCAATGGTATGGATGGTCTTCTCATTCTCCAAGTGGCAGTACTGGCTTTATATAAAACTCAAGGACTGTTTCATCACTTGAGCAGCCCAAGTATCTATCCCCAACCCAATGTCATTGGGCTGCGACTACTCCAGAGGCAGCACTCACAGGCTAAAGGGAAACGTGCATTTCTCCAGCGCCACCTAGTGGTCTGGAGCCTCTCTCTGCTCATAGTTGGATTGTAAGCTCCTGGGGCAGGGATACTGTAACCATGTGATTCATTTATCTTGGTACAGCACTCTGTTTACTGGGGGCACCCCTGTATTTTCATCTTACAATCTGGGCACATTTTTCTCCTGGATTCTGCTTGTGGGAGATTTTCTATGTTTTTATTCTGAGGTGGAATCCAGACGTAAGATGGGGAAAACATTTTGAGGAACTTCCATTAAAATTCTCTGGCTTTTCTGAATGTGAGGAAATGTCGCTCTAGAGAGGAACCCATTCACACAGTGAAGGAGAGAGCTGTCACCTAAAACAGAAAAGTTTCATTCTCGGTGCCAAATAATTACAACTCAGAGCCAAGTTTAGGATTAAACTTAATGAACTGAGAGGAGAGGAGCAGCCTGGTCTGAGCCTAACCAAGGACATCCAGAACAGGAGAATCTTCATTCAGTTGAAAGAGGATCAGGGAAAATGGCAGATTAGTTCTGCCTTGCTGTGCGTCTTATGGTCTTATTCATTTAGTCAGAGTAAGGTCAGCAGGTAGCACTGTACCATACGGACAAGCTGATCACCCACCGTTATTACAACTCCCCTCCTCAGGGTGATCCTTCAAAGGGGTTAGGGAGGAAGGAATAGGGATGACAGCTCTTTGCGTTTCTGCTCCTCAGATGCAGGACGCTGCACTTTTTGGCACTGAATCTTAACTGCCAAGCATTTGACCACTCCTCAAACTTTCTTAGATCACTTCTCGTTTTATCTATTCCCTCAGGGGTGTCCACTCTGTTGCAGATCTTAGTGTCATCCTCAAAAAGTCCAACTTTTTCCTAATCGACCCAGACCCGATCACTGAGGCGTTCCACTAATCATCTTTCTCATCTCTGAGTGACTTCAGTCTACCACTATCTTCTCTCATCTTTGTAATCCAGTCCACTAACTTGGGAACCATTCCCAGGCTGCTCATTTTATTCATGCCCTAGGTGAGTATATGATATCCAGTGCATGTCTAATTCTCTAGTCACCTAATTAAAAAAAAAACAAAAAACAGTCAAATTCGTTTGACACAAAGTCCCTCTGGAAAATCCATGTTGACTCAGATCCTGTAACCCATCGGATTTCCTTCAGCAGTGTCTCCATTTATTTTCCAACGACCAAGGTAAGACTAACCGGCCTGGCTTTCCAGCCTCCTACCACATTTCTAAAGATGCCCTTATCCTCTTTCCAAAGATCTATTGAATAGATCCATCCATGGATCCAGCACAACCTCTCCAAGCTCATTTAGTATCCAAGAATAAGGTGGGCGTTAAACAACGGAAAGGAGCGGGGTGTCTGCCAGAAGGACAGTGGGTAATTTGAACAGGTGCATCCATGCCTGATGGGGTAATGGAAGGTGTTTAGTATTTCCCAGCTCCATGGAGTTAAAGCAGAGGTTCTCAACCCTGACCTTGGGCCACACTCAGCCAGTCTGATTTTCAGGACATCCACAATGAATATTCATGAGATAATTTACATGTGGTGCCTTCACTATATGTCAGTCTGTGCCATGCATATTCTTTGTGCATATCCTGAAGACCAGATTGGGTGGATGTGCCCCAAAGAGTGAGTTGAAGATGAGCCTCCATCTGATTTTAGTAGCAGTTACACTAGGTCACCTCTAGAGGTCAGAGTTGGCCAACGAATCGATCCAGCAGGACACAGTTCCAGCACAGCTCCTCGGTAGGTGCCAGCACAGCGAAGCCAGCCCCCCATGGTTCAGTTTCCTTCTGGCACTGGAACTGTAAAGGAGAGTGAGATTTGCCAGCGTTAGTTTGTGTCGTGAGGAGATATCATCCAGGCCTGGCCTTTCCATCCTCTTGCCTGTGCCGAGGCCAGACCACATTGCTATGGCATCTGAAACCTGCCCACCCATCTCCACCACCATCACCTCCAATGCTTAGAAAACAGATGGACAAATCTGGCTATCTTCCGGGGGCGACGACGACGATGACAACCCCCCCCCCCCCCTTGTACAAGTTCTTTCACGAGCTATTTAGGGGAGAAATGGTGAGCCCCATTCAAACAACCCCCTTCCCAACCAAGACCTGGTAAGGTAGCCTAGAAATATCTTAAGGTGAGAGAAACAAGTTGGGTCTCATAAATATTGCACATGACGCAAAAAGCCAGGAGGAAGGATTGGATTTTACACCTTGGGGGCATCCGTGTGGGTAAAACTGCTGCTCCTGCAGATTAATAAGTAGCAGCACTTGTTAATGCCTCCTTATAAAATTCTGTTGGCGGCTGAAACATAATCATTATGACCCTTTTCTCATTCTGATCTTTATTTCATTTCTGGGGGCGGACATTAGCACTTTTGAAGGCCCTCACCATAAGGCACGCTAGATTATTTTTTTAACGGCTGAAGATGTGTTCCAGCACAAACACTACGGCATTATAAATAATCTATCACCCTCAAGGGTATTACAACATTCATCCGAAGCTGTGTGATAATCTGAAACGTAACCAACAAAGCCTTGGTCGGGGGGCAAGTCGGTCCGTTATTAACCAGGGGTTCATTTACTTCACCAATATCTGACAAAAAGGGGAAGTTGCTTTTGCTAGGACTTTGGTTTGTATTCCTCTTCTATAAGAAGGGAGAGCAGAGCAGATCGCACGTCCGACCCTTCAACGTGGTCCGGTTTTCCGACGCCGTGGTTTTTCCGTGCTCTGATTGGCTCTGTGCATGGAAGCCAACATCTCAAGATGATTGCGGGGGGGGGGGTGCTAAACTCAATTCAAATGATCCCTTTCTGGAAACAGCGAAGGAGTTTGCTCAGTATCGCTGGACGATCAAACGCCTACGGCAGCCACAGAGCTGGCACCGTGCACTGCTTTACCTGTTAAGCTTTTACCTTTCCCTAAGTGGCACGTTCTCGTTCTCCTGCGCCGCCCAGCAGCAGCAGCTGCCGCCCATCCCCATTCCGGCCAAAAGCAGGGAGACTTTCCAGACGCTTCCCACCTGAGGGTTGTGATATGGACGAAACAGAATCTGTTTAAAGAAATGAGTTTAGCTTTCCTTTTTTTTAAAGGAAATCTGAGATGGTGGCAGATCTCGCCTGCCCCCAACCCCTTCCTGTTACCCCCCCTACTCCATCTCTGGCTTCACCCTGGGATTCCCCATGGCAGAGGGTCCAAGGAACCCTGGGATTCTGCTGTCGTAAAAAATGAGCTCCTGATGTTATCTGAGTGCACAGAATTCCTGCAGCCATGGCTGAAGCCAAGTTTTCATCCCTGCAGAACTGTGGGAGCGAATGCCAGATACCCTATTTAAAAAAAAAAAAAAAAATACTATCGGAAAAAGGGAGGACTGATTTATTAGGGAGACCCAGTTTCCAAAATCACAGCCTCCTAAATGTAACTGATTGCATTGCTTGCTCAAGGTTTGCCAAACGCATGCACCCTTGAGAGCAACATTACTAACAAAAAAAATTAGAAATAATTCAAGTTCTAGCAAACTTCCTCTAATTTCTGATTTATAATGTAATCCTGAGCCAAAATAATCAGATAAACTAACAAAAGGTTTCGTAAGTCATTTGGTAGGAAGTTAAACATTGGTAAATTCACCTTTTTTTTTTTTTTTTTTATTATTCCTAACAAGAGATTATTAAACGTTTTTGATTAAAACACCCTGTGGGTGTCACATTGATACAGGTGAAGCTTGAATACTGCACGGCCAGAAGAAGAGCAGGCCTTCATCAGAGCTCAGTGAGGCATCACACTGATACATATAAAGCATGAATACAGCACGGACAGCTGAAGAGAGGAGTCAGGAAAGGAGAGTTAAAAAAAAAAAAAAACCCAAAACAAACAACCCAAATACTTAAATCCAGCCCATGAAGGACCTGCAGAGCCAGTTTTGGTTTTGGCCCATGGACCTGGTGTTCCACCTCCCCTAAAAGCATCAAGACAGGGGAGCACTTGAAGACCAGGACTGTCTCAGCTCATTCTCAGGGACCTAGAGCCATCCAGGAAGAGCATTAGAGAAGTGCCCGCTATGGTCCATTCCTCCAGGGAGAAAGTGCCAGTTGCTGCCCAGGACCGGGACCCATTCTCCCTCTGTAGCTCTAGAGGGGATGCACTTAGTAAACACCCAACTCTATGCATGCACCTCGGACAAAGGGATGGGATTGCTGGACCACCGGAACTGTAATGACATCCCTGATGATCAGGTGAGATAGGGGAGGTCACGGAGCTGTGACCCCAGCTGACCAGCAAAAGCAAAAGCCCAATGGGATATCTTTTAGAGAATTGACTCTTATCGAGGAGGTAGAAATGGAGGTAAAGCGCAGGCTAATAGCGACAAAAGAAAGGGAAGGTCAGCATGAGATCAAAGTGCAAAGTGGGGAACTAGTGTGGCACCTAATGCTGGGAAAGTATCCGGCCCCCCAGCAGTGTTCCCTGTCAGAGGGTGGCATGCTGCTGGGCCTTCCACCCCAGAGGTGGCTGGCCGGGTGTTTCAGGCACTCGGCGTTCGTGCCGGGATGGAAGATGCATGAATAGTTCTTTTGGGGGCATGAGGCGGCGGCAGCGCCAGGAGCGGAGGGAAGGACAATAGCAGACAGTGCTGACACACTGTACATCTCTGTCTGGTGTAACAGGGTGAGGCCGGCCCTGAAAAAAAAAACAGCTTTCTGTAGTGCACATTCTGTACAGAATCCAGCACAGCTGTGCTCCATCTCTGGGGAGGGGCCAAGAGCTGTCAAACAGAGCGAGTCTGAATCCTTTGTGCTTACAAGGCAAGGAGGAGACTGCGCTACCACAGCCAGGAGGAGACGGCGCTACCACAGCCACACAGAGAGAACCATCTCCGCCTCCACCTTGCCCCCACCCCTGGCTCTCTCTTCTCTCTATCTCCTTGGTGTTTCTCCGTCCCTCGTGAATTCTCTTCCGTACCAGGTTGTGCCTCGCCGCCCCTCCCTCTGCTCGCCCCCGCTCTCCTCTCCGTTTCTCACTTTCCTTCTCGTCTCCTCTCCCAGTTGTATTTCTTCATCTGCAGGCCTCGTTTGAGACCCTCCCCCTTTTAGCTCCTCCTGCCTGTCTTGCCTCCCAGGTTCCTCCCCCGCTGCTCTGTTTGCCCTCCACTTCTTTCCCAACGCCGACCTCCCGCCCCCCTCCCTCCCTTCCTCTCTCTCTTCCTTGTGCACCCCGTCCTCTGCTCACTCCTTTCCGTGTTGGTCACTAGCAGGAGGACCCCCATGAACGGGACAACTGCTGGAAACTGATCTTCTGGAGGACGAGGTCTAAAGACCTGCAAGACCCCACCCTCTGGTGAAACGAGAAAACATTGCCCCCAGCTGACTGTGGTTCACTTTATAGCAGTGGTTTTCCTTTTTTATGTGCTTAAGAACATAAGAACATGCCATACTGGGTCAGACCAAGGGTCCCTCAAGCCCAGTCCCCTGTTTCCAACAGTGGCCAATTCAGTCCAATGCACTGCTATGGCACAGTGATCAGTAGTGCCTATTCTTTAATTCTACTTGGTTAGTAACAGTTTATGGCGTTCTCCTCTGAGAACTTGTCCAAATCTTTTTTTAAACCCAGCTAAGCTAACTGCCTAACCACATCCTCTGGCAATGAATTCCAGAACTTAATCGTGCAGTGAGTGAAAAGGAAATTCTCCGATTTGTTTTAAATGTGCTATTTACTAACTTCATGGAGTGTCCCCTAGTCTTTATATTTTTTGAAAGAGTAAATAACTGATTTACATTTACCCATTCTATTCTAATCACAATTTTATACACCCCTATCATATCTGCTCTCTTCTCCAAGCTGAACAGCTTTAAAACTCTTTAGCCATTTCATACCGTTTACCATTTTGGTCACGCCTCTGTGTACCTTTTTTCAATACAACTTTATCTTTTTTGAGATGCGGCAATCAGAACTGCACACGATACTCCAGATGTGGTCTCAGCATAACATTTTGAGCAAATGCCAACATTTTCTCAGGTCCAGTGCACTGTTTGAAAAACCTAAATTCACATACCATTGGCTACAGTGAATACTAACGTGATAAATTTGGGTACTAAGTTAGAAACATCCTTCTTGCCCTGTTGAAACTTGCCCCAATTGAAGTCGCCATGCCTTAGGCTTTTATTTGCGGCTTCCTGTAGGTTTTTGCCTTATTTTATAATTCCTTCACCCAGCTACTGCTAATTTAGTTCAAAGGTTCGCAAACCAGTCCTGTGGGACCCTCAGCCGGTCGGGTTTCAGGATATCCACAATGAATAACATGAGACAAATTTGCTTGCAATGGAGGCAGTGGGCATCCTGAAAATCCGACTGGCTGGGGTCCCCCAAGACAGGTTTGGGAGCCGGTGATCGCCGTTGACTTCAATGGCTCCGCCCATTTTAGTATCATTATAAGTTCTGAAAGCCACAGAACTCTCCGGGAGGGAGCCGGCTGGCTCACACCCCGCCTGCTGGCAAACCTTGCCGCAGACAGGGACTTGTGCTGACGACGCAGTGTCTGATGGAAAGTTGGCACGCACCTCCGACTGTTCCATAGCCTGGAGGGCCAGTGTCAGACCCGTTTGATGTTTAGGTGCAGGCTCCGGCAGGACCATCCCGTTTCCAGTAGGGTAACAGCAGCCATTCCGGGCCTATTTGGTAAGCTGGCACTAGGCGGTTAGGCAAAGGTGAATGGGACCAGTAAATTGGAGATGCAGTGGGGAAGGAGGTACATTTTGTTTTTTAAATCCTTCAAGGACCCTCTCCCTGGCCTGTGGTCCCCTGAGAATACCAACTTCCATTTGTAGGGGCAGAGAATCCATTCGTCCCAGGCAGAGCCGTCCTGGAGGTGTACAGAGGATTCCTCTTGTGTGCGGGGCAGAGATAGCATTCGTCCCAGGCAGAGCCGTCCTGGAGGTGTACAGAGGATTCTCTTGTGTGCAGGGCAGAGATACCATTCGTCCCAGGCAGAGCCGTCCTCTGAGGTGTGCAGAGGATTCCTCTTGTGTGCACGCCTCTGGGAGCCTCTGGCATTTTGTACAGAGCGTGCTTTGTTACAACGATCCAATCTAGTGGCTGACAGGTTAGCTCTTCTGCCATTTCCTCTCTCAGGTCTCTTTAGTCTACCAGTTAAAAACAACAACAAAAAGCCTCTTTAAAACGTGTTCCTCGTCCTCTTGTGCGCACCTGTCAACTAAGCGCGAGCCTCTAGGGACTGCAAGACCCGGGAGATTTCTTAAAATCCCACCTACCTCCTACCTGTCCGTTCATACTCTCTTTGCTTTGGGGCGCGATGCAATAGTTTGTGCGCAGGAAACGGGCGCTCAGTGTTGAGCGCCTGTTTTCCTAGCGCGCGCCCAGCCACCTCTCCTGGGCACGCGATGCGATATTTAAGTGAGGGGGGTCGCGCTATAAAGGAAGCGCGAGGGAGAAATTTGTGCATCCCTAGCGCCTTCGCGACGTTGGGCACCCAGGAGAGGTGGCTGTCAAACTGGTTGGGAAAACGGACGCTCAATTTACGAGCGTTCGTTTTCTCCCATTACCGGCATAGACATGCGCAAGATACGCAGCCTGGACCGAGTATCTTTTGTGTGTCTATTGGGCATCCAGAATTTTTTTTTTTTTTTCAAAAACTTTTTTTTAACTAAATCTGCTTTATGTGGTTCCTCGCTACAATACTATTAGGAGGAATCGCAGAAAGCAGGATTTTTCATTTTTTTTTCAATGCGCCTTTGAGTGTGGCATAACTTTACGCCAGCCCCAGGCTAGCGTAACATTTGCCGCCTTGCAATGGACGCGTTAGCCATGCGGGGAATTTTTTGCATCGCGGGGATTAGCTAATAGTCTCATCTACTTGGAATTTACATGTGATGAGCGCTATTAGCCGTGCGATGATTTGGACGTGCTAATCCCCGTATTGCATTGTCCAATCTCATGTTAAACCGTGCAGTAGCCGCTGCGCACAGGATTGCATCGGCCCCTTTGTAATTAGTAAAACTAGGGCAGCTTACCCCGGAGAGCAAATGAAGCTGGCGCCAGAAAAACCTCAAAACAAAACAAGCAAGAGGAAAAAATGTACCTAATCAACTATAGTGCAATATATAAATCTTTAATTACAAACACAAAATGTGTCAACCAGAGGTGTGCTAAGGGTGGGGGGGCGGGTACACGCCTGGTGGCAAAAGGGGGAGGGGTGCCATTGCCGCCGGCAGAAAGGTCCTGCGATGGCGCGGAACAGTGACAGGGTGGGGGGAACCTCGCCAGCAAAAGCACGGAGCTGCAGTGGTAGAGGCCAGCAGCGCCACCGGCATTTCCTGGAGCCAGCGTGGCGGCAAAGAACAGGCCTAATGTTGCCACCAGCAGCAGAAGAACAGACATGTGGTTCCACTGGTGGCCGAAGAAGAGAGAGACTGCCCTGTGAGAGTAAGTGCCAGTGCATGAGTGTGTGCGTGTGACTATATGTGTGTGTGTATGAATGAGAGGATGCCTGTGAGTGTATGAGATGGTGAATGTATAGAAGAGTGAATGTGTGTGTGCCTGTGGGTGCCTATATGTGAGAGGGAGCCTGTGTGGGTGGGTGGTAAGAGAGAGGAAAGCATGTGTGTGTGTATGTATATATATATATATGAGAGGGTGTGTGGGTATATGTGTGTGTGTGTGTGTGTGTGTATATGTATATATGTGTATGTGTATATATATGAGAGGGTGTGTGGGTATATGTGTGTGTGTGTGTGTGTATATGTATATATGTGTATGTGTATATATATGAGAGGGTGTGTGGGTATATGTGTGTGTGTGTGCGTGGGTGAGACAGGAATTCTGTGTGAGAGATAAAGAGGAAGCGGAGGAAATATGTATGTCTGTATCTTTCACTCACAAACACACACACACACACATACACACTCACTCAAGCTGCGTCTGTCTCTCACCAAGCGTGTATGTGTGTGAGAGACAGAGGGAGCATATTTTGTTTGTGTCTCTGTGTGTGTGTGTGTGTGTACCCCCAGTTCACGACACTCTCAGGGTGACAGGGATGGAGAGTAGGAGATTTTTAAATCCTTATTAGTTTTAATTATTGGGTGTTATTTGATGTGGCCGCAGTTTTGAAATATTTTATCAATGTTTAGGAAATTTTAAAATTATATATGGCAGGGTGGGGGGTGCCAAAGAAGTATCCACCCCAGGTGCCAAATACTCTAGGTATGCCTCTGGTGTCAACCAACAAATATTAAAATGAAATAAAATACAATAAAAAGTTAAACTTCATAAGAAATCAAAGAAAAAAAGCTACCCCTATACAAAACATTAATCAAAACCTAAAGTTTGCCACTCCCATCAAAACCACAGACTCTATGTGATCTCCAACTACCCTGGCTTCCCCCGCTGCCGATTATTATCTCATGCATCTTCTTAGTGGGTGATCGCAGGTCAGGTTGAAAGCAGGCAGGACATTCTGGACTTGGAGCTTAGATTTGATTTATCTGCTGTTCCAAATCCAAATGCAGGGCAAGTTGCACTCAGGAGCAGTTGATAGTTCCCTGCCCCAGAGGGCTTACAATCTCTAGTATGTACCTGAGGCCTCCTCAGCGCCGCAAAAAGCAACGGTGGGAAAAGCAAGAGTGGAGCCCTGGTCCTCAGCCCGCTGATCTCAGCAGGGCCCTCTCCTTCCCTCTTCCAGAAAGGTTCTGACCTGCTCCTCTCCACTCCCACTCAGCAGCACTGCTTGCTCTGATAGGGTGCCAAGCATAACCTGGTGGAAGGTCCAAGCTAAACCTGCCATGCCCATTAGTCATCCTCTCCCGAAAGGCTCAATTTTCTCAACTGCTTACGAAAAGCCTTTTTACTTCACTGGTTCCCATTGCATGCTGGAATATTTTGGAAGGGAAGACCGATTTTATTTAGGCATCCATCGAGTGCTCAGCTCAACACATTGCATGCAGGTATGAGAATCTCTCCCCAGAAAGCGTACAACTCAAGTGTCATTGAAAGAGGCAGGATTTGAACCCTGCTCCTCTGCAGCCTCTTACTCTACCAGGTCTCATTCGTCCTTTCAACAGCTTATGCTCCATTCGTGTAAAGATTCCGGGTCTCTCTACAGCAAATTGCACGCTTTCTGGTTTTCTTCCAGCCCGGGAACTCTGGATAACCCTTGAACTCCAAAGCAAGGATTCTACCGCTGAGCGAGAGGAATAATCAATCCCTCCTGTAGCTGAGTTTGTACAAGAATAAGGAGGTGGTTCTCGAAACCTGGGGCTTGTTGCCCCCGAACGAGCTTGGTTTTCAGGTTAATCAGTCGCTGACCCGTTTCCTAGACTGCCTCGTGCATTGTATGAGGATGTCCCCAAAACCTAGGTCTGTTAGGGGCCGCCAGGAGCAAGGTTCAGAGACCCTGCCCCCTGGAGGCACACTCTCTGAACACACACGCAGAGGAATGTCCTCCCCTTCGCCAAATCTCAGCTCAACCAGCATTTGCCAGGCATTCGCCGAGATCTGTGCTGGTCGGATATGGAGAGAATTCAAAACTTAGAGCCAATGAAGCAGACAGAAACCGATTGCAATTTATATATATTTTTAATATTTCAACTCAGATTATTATTGAATTAAAAAAACAATTAGGCCCAGTAACTGAAAAATACAGAGCTGGAACCTGTAAACATTATGATAAAGCTGTAATACTTAGTGCCCAATGCAGATTCGCTACCGGGGAGCACGGCTGAGAGATTTCCAGAACATGTCGGCGGCAGCCCAGATTTTCAGACCTTATATTTCTCTATTTATTGGTTTGGGGTTTTTTTTTTTTCAAAATTATTTTTCTTTTTCTCACATTTGTTTGCCCTCCCCTTACCTCCCCGGCCTCTCCTCTCCTGCCACTCAACAACGGCTCCTTCACGCAGCCTGGCCCTGATCTGGCTGCCGAGGCAGGTCCTTGGCCCAGGTCCAATTGGACTGCAATAGCAGATCCTTTCCAGCCTAGGTTGGTGGCACCAACGTCTAGACAAGCAGGTGCCCAGGACTCTTCCAGCCTTGTGGTGGGGGTGGGGGGGAGAGGGCTGAGTTCAGTCGGGTACCCCCTGCAGGAATGCAGGGCTATTTATCTCACAGGCATTTCTGCAGGGCCTCTTACCTCTGCTGACTTGGATGCAAACCCTCACTCACATCCAGTGCCATTCTCTCAGATGGGTCTGTAGAGTAGGGCTGAGCGATGCTGGCCATTCAGAGCTACAAATCATTCATGTTTTCAGGATCTCCACATGCATATTCATCAGAAGTATCCCCAGGCCAAGACTCCTAATATAATGGAGGTGTGTGTCATGATGACCCGCTGAAGCTCTGTCCTATCGTTATACATAAGAACATGCCATACTGGGTCAGACCAAGGGTCCATCAAGCCCAGCATCCTGCTTCCAACAGTGGCCAATCCAGGCCATAAGAACCTGGCAAGTACCCAAACATTAAATAAATCTCAAGCAGTTTATGGATTTTTTCCTCTAGGAGTTTATCCAAATCTTTTTTAAACCCACTTACACAAACTGCTGCAACCACATTCTCTGGCAATGAATTCCAAAGCTAACTATGCGCTGAGTGAAATAATTTTCTTCAATTTGTTTTAAATGAGCTACTTGCTAACTTCATGGAGTGCTTCCTAGTCCTTCTATCTGAGAGAGTAAATTAACCGATTTGCATTAACTTTTTCAAGTCCTTTCATGATTTTGTAGACCTCTATCATATCCCCCCCTCAGTCGCCTCTTCACCAAACTGAACAGCTTTAACTTCCTTAGCCTTACCTCATAGGGCAGCCATTCCATGCCCCTTATTTTGGTTGCCCTTCTCTGCTCTCTTTCTCCAGTGCAACTATATCTTTTTTGAGATATGGTGACCACAATTGCCCACAGTATTCAAGATGTGGTCTCACCATGGAGCGATACACAGGCATTATAACATCCATCGTTTTATTTTCCATTCCCTTCTTAATAAGCCTAACATTCTGTTTGCTTTTTTTGATCGCCACAGACTACTGGGCCAGCGATTTCAATGTATTATCCACTGTGATGCCTAGTTATCTTTCCTGGGTGGTAACTCCTACGACAGAACCTAACATCGTGTAACTACAGCAAGGGTTATTGCTCCCTATATGCATCACTTTGCACTCGTCCATGTTAAATTTCATCTGTAATATTCTAAGCAAGGCATGGCTTCCTCAGTCCATGAGATCCACTGAGCATTGTCTGGATACACACAATGGATTTTCATGAAATGCATTTGGATGGAATGACTAAATTAAGAAGGCAGTTAATGTGGATGCTTCAGTTACCCTGAGCACCAGACCACTTTGTGGTTCTCGAGGAACAGAGCTGGTCATCCTTGTCCTTTAGGAGGTAAAGGCTAACAGGACAGTTGCAGTCAGGGATACAATGCGGGGACTAGGCCTGCCAGAGTATGGAGCAGGGTAGCTAGAAAAGGCATCGGAGGCCCCGAGAGACTCGATGCCTGGCATGTGCCGTCATTCATGAAATGCTCAACAGGCTGCCATGGAGTTTGCATGTGATGAGCGCTATCGGCCATACGTTTGTTTGGGTGCGCATTTTGCTGCTCTAATCTCTTTATTGCATTGGGTGCTAGTTTAGCGCGTCCAACCGGGCGTAGGCCCGTGCGCTAGGCTGAACGCACTTTATTGCCTCAGCCCCTCAATGAGCGAATTTCCTGCCATTAAACCTTCACACATTCATTCACCTGCTCAGCACAGACACCAGAAACTGATGGTTCGAAATGGACTCAGCAATTTTTCGATCTTACTAACCAAGATCACAAAACGGTGCTGCCCCAGATTGGTATTTTCCAGGGCACAGGCTTTTACAAAAAAAACCCAAAAAACAAATTACAATCTGTAAAAATTAAATTGTGGATCACAATCCAAAATAAAGTCAGAAGTTCCCAGCTAGAACTGGATACTATGTGGCGAGTGGTTGCATGGTGCAGCATGTCGTCCACAGGACAGCTACCGTGGAAAATAAGCCCTATCTGGTGTATCTGAGGTTTTCAGACTTCTATAGAATTATTTGGCATCAGATCCCCTTAAAGAAGCAAACAGTGGCTACATGAGAACCAAATCTTTATAAGGAATCCAGGGAACATACAAAGTCCCTTTGTTAGGTTCCCATCGTAGGTGCTGGAACACCCTCGGTATCAGATCTGCTTCCCCCATCACCTCTTCAATCTCTTAGACCCATAGCGGCTGAGAGACTGATGCGCCAGAGGAGAGGAGAGACAGAATAGATGGCATGGAAGTCAGATATAATAGGGGTGTGCAAACACCCACTGAGCAATGGAATTCACACCTATGGTTCCCATGATAACGCAGTTTGGTTTGTACTTGACTACTCTGGAGTCCCTGGACAAATGGCTTCCTTTCACGCTAGCAGCGTTTGCATGGATTTCTGGGCTCTGTTTGCATCCCTGTAAGGGTCAGCTATCCGAATGGCAGTAAGCTAGTCTACGAGGCACAGGCTTGGGTGAGGAGGTGTGGGCTAATAAGAGAAACAGGGCCAGAGGTAGCAAAATATCGTGGGGAGAAAACATTAGAGAAAGCAAAAACTGAATTGACCATTTTTCCCATGCTTGAGAGTCTGGGTTTCCTCCAATCCATTTCACACAACAGGATGGAGGCAGCCCAGCAACTCAGTGCATTTTAACAGCTGTGCAACTCAGTCCTCAGGGATTACAGCAACTTGAAGCAGGAGGGAGAGCGGCAACCACAAGCTTGTCCTATAAAAATCTTTTTTTTTTTTTTTTTTTTAAATGTGATTTTAAAATATGCAGAGTCCTGCAAGCCAGGGAGCACATTTTCAGAACGGAGATAGCAGTGAAATTCCTCAGCAATACAAAGAGATGCCAGGCCACTGACCGAATGTCGCGGGAGAGCATTCCAGGATGCCCTACTGTCAGCCCTGGAGAGAAATTGAGGTACCATGTCTGATACATTCCTCTGGAACTCGAAACCCACATGGTGTGATTAACAGACTTCAATCCACACTGCGAATGAGCTGGTAACTTTGCCACTAGAGAGGAAGCAGAAACGCACATGCAAAGCTGGTGGTTACAGGTGGGCTCATGGTTTGTAATAAGGATGCTTTTCTTCTGGGTGGATCTCTATTCCTTGGACAGGATTTTCTGTTAGGTCGCGTTACTGGCTAGTGAACACAAGGCACCAAACAACTTCATCTCCATTATTAACCAGGGTTTCAAATTAGTACAATTAACCTCTGCTTTTTAGGTGGAAAACTGCTGACCCAATGTCAAACCTTCATCACGTTTGGCTTTTCAGACTAAAATATGAAAAACTGCAAGGAGATCCCAACATTTTTCTGGTTCTTCACCTACCGGGATTGCCAGCCTCATCGCTGTAGATGTAAGACCTTGTTCCTGGGGAGTTTTCTCCCCTTCCTCCGGACGGGGTTTATACGGTGCAGTCTGGATCCCACAGATCTGATCGGTCCTGAACCTGACAGCAAAGCAATGTTGGGTCAGCTCGCTTGAGAGAAGTTCTTTCATAGGTCGCCCGGTGAAAGATCCACAGGGGTCTTGGTGGTGCTGAAAGAAGGGACCAAAGCTTCAGCCAAATCTTGCACAAGCATTGACTGTGCCGAGGGTTGGCTGTTCTCAGTTAGTCTGCAAACTGAAGCAGGACAGCCAAGCTGGCATCATCCAGGACGGTGAGCGACATCTTAAGGCATCCAGGGCCTTACGTTTTTATCGGCCTGGTCTTGGTTTAGATCTGGGGCACCGGGCTCTCGTCCAATCGCAACCATTAAAATTTCTGAGTCCTTTGTCCTGCTCAAAGCCACGGTCAGCAGCTTTCTGAAAGTCTAGAATGAAAGAAGCCATTCATTAGTGAAACGGAAGGTGCTTCACCCAGGCTGGACTGGGGGAATGGGCAGCGTCAAAATGCAACAAAGTGTTGTCATGCAGTAAACCTGGTCGAGAGTCTGCATCAAAACATTGGAGTGTTCTGCTAGTAAACAGTCAGATTATGTATTACAGGGGTTAAGGGGACAGTGCTGGATGGGCATGGGGATATAGGGTCTGTCACTTCTAGGAGGCATAGGGGTACAGAGTCTGTCACCAATAGAATGGGCACAGGGATGCACAGAGCCTGTCACCTCTAGGACCGGACAGCTCAGGGGATGGGCACAGGGATACAGAGCCTGTCACCTCTAGGACCGGACAGCTCAGGGGATGGGCACAGGGATACAGAGCCTGTCACCTCTAGGACTGGACAGCTCAGGGGCACAGGGATGCACAGAGCCTGTCACTTCTAAGACTGGACAGCTCAAGAGCATAGGGATACAGAGCCTGTCACTTCTAAGACTGGACAGCTCAGGGGATGGGCACAGGGGTGTACAGAGCCTGTCACCTCTAGGATTGGATGGTTCAGGGGATGGGCACAGGGGTACAGAGTCTGTCACCTCTAGGACCGGACAGCTCAGGGGCACAGGGATGCACAGAGCCTGTCACTTCTAAGACTGGACAGCTCAGGGGATGGGCACAGGGGTACAGAGCCTGTCACCTCAAGGACCGGACAGCTCAGGGGCACAGGGATGCAGATCCTGTCACCTCTAGGATTGGATGGTTCAGGGAACGGGTGCAGGGATACAGTAGTTGTCATCTCTGGGACTGGAAGGATCAGAGATAAAGGGTGCGTCCCCTCTAGGACTGGATTTCAGAGTCTTTGCCTCTAGGACAAGACGTGCTCTTGATACTGGGCTTTGGCTATAATTTTTCTCAACAACAGTTTCATAAGCATTTTTAAGAAATTGCTCATCAGGTTCACAATTATACAGGCTTCTGTGCCAGGGTTCAGCACTGCCTCATGCAGTCACCAAGGTCATTGTGAGGCTCACAGATAAAGTCAACAGAAAACAAAGCGAATTACCTAGAAATATCATGTTTCTGCGTGCAAAAATCCCAGGAAAAAAACCATGCAGATTCCATCAGCTGAAATAAAGTTTAATTAATGAAGGATCCGTTTCTGGCATCAGAAAGGTTAGGCAGCTGTACAATAGCAGAAAAGGTTATACTCTCCATGTCCTCTGTGACATTTGAAATGTACACAACGGAGAATAACTTTCATCAGAATTGTATTGTCAAGACAATATTATTGAAATTCTTTCAACGTCGCCCTTGGGAGCAGACCCGTTTGCAAAAGTCACAGATTACCTCACTTGGTCCAAGATGTTATTATGATTAATGCAGACCACCCCTTTTCAAGGGGAGCTCAAGAGTTGTATTCAGGTACTGTAGGTAGTCCTCTGCCTCCAGAGGGCTTACAGTCTGAGGACCTGATTTATTAAGGCTTTTCTTTCCCATTCACTTGCCCAAGGTCACAAGAAGCAAGATTTGAACTCTGAGCCTTAGCCCTACTGCTCTAACCATCAGGCCTCTCCTCAGCTCTGTGTCACAAGGGATATGAGCCAATCAGATCCCATTCCATGAGAGGTCATTTGTACTGCAGCTTCAAACATGGCTGCCTCCCAGCGGGCGAGCGGGAATATTAAGACAGGAGCTGAAACTACTTAGAAAAAAAACCGTCAAAGCTTTAGTCAGTAGCAAGTGAGGATTGCTGTGTGTATGTGTGAAATATCACACAGGCTCATCCAGAGGCCGCACATCGTACCTCTATAGAAGACTCCAGGATCCAGTTAACCTGGATGAACTCTAGGACACAGGGGCGGACTGGGAGTGCTAAACTCATCAAAAACTAACTCTCCCTGGTCACAGTGAAGGGATTTGCTCAATATAGTGAGTGCTCCAGCACCCACTGCACCTGCAGAGCTGGCACGTATGTAGGGGATCTGCAGCTTTCCATATACCATAGTCTGCCGGGAAGCTCGGTTGAACTTTCTTCTGTTTATCTTGCGGAAAATCTGAGACAGATCCAGCAACTCACAATCCCACCCCCCTCCAAAAAAAAAAAAAAAAAAATCCCCACACTGCAGATCTGCATCGGATTTCTGCACGCCTGCTAAAAACGGCACCCTCAGTAAGCATTTTCATCAAAAGAGCTTTGGTGAACTGATTCAACCCACTTTTCAAAAAAGGTTGCTAGGTTTGTAAAATTGTTTGGTAAACCTTTCAGAAAAAAGCCTGTTCGTGGCTGCTGGAGGGCTGTGCTCTCAGCTTTCTGCAGGTAGGAAGCCCTGGGTCACCCCTCTGCTTTTGTTAGCCCTGCTGCAAGTCCCAGCTGAGCATTCCAGGGCCTCTTATTGTGTGCATAGACATCTCCACTCTCTCACGCTGATCCATGCTAAACACCAGCAGTCCAACCTGCGCCGCTGCACGGAGCAGTTAGGGAACGGGTGGGAAGAGCAGACGCGCAGATGCTCAAGTTGCATGCACTCTATAGACGTCACTTTTCTGCTAATTTCTTTGGGATTTCGGAATTCATAATATAAAACCTCTCGTTGTATAATGTGTCTGGCCTGAGGCAGCTTTCATGCCACAGGTCTTACCTTGCCCATGTTTCGGTGAACGGGGGCCATGTTTTATTAAACTTCTTCCCCAGAGCAACAGAACAGGAACAAAGCTTTAGTTAACGGGCTCCCTATCTTCTCCCAAGGCCACTCTGGCAGTGCTGCCCGGCTCCCCCCGGATAACTGGCGCACTCTACCGTTTTTGAAGGTAACCCCTCCCCTAGATGAGGTCCAGCCATGAAGAATTCAAGCCCAGCTGGGATCTATCAGAGACCGGGGAGTGGGGTGGGTTGGGAGTGAGGGCCTGCAGCTAAGTGCACGTCAGCATTTGGATCCAATATCCCATCTCTCCCCCTCCCCCCTCATCTAGAGGCTGCAGGCCCCCTGGTGGCAGAGAGGATGGAGAGCTTCCTTGGAACTCAAGGGCGAGCAAAGCAAGATGATGGAGGCCTGGAGCTTGGGCAACTTGGGAAGGCGCTAAGGAAACAGGGCCATTGCAGCATTGGAGGGATGAGCGAGACTCTTAAGGCCCCTTCCACAATGACCTCCCAGAAGATTTCCATTGGCAACATTATCCTGGGCTAGGGGGAGGAAGGCCTGAGATTCTGACCGGTCTGACTGGCTGGGCATCCTCCGGTGCTCTACGGCTGACCGCATGGAGCCTCTCTCACAAAATACACCGCCTTACAGCCGAGCGTCGAGCCGTGGAGAACACGGGATGCCTCCAGAGTGCCGCCCTTTCAGACACCAGGAGAGGGGGCTCCCTTAGTGCTAATGTGACTGATGGCTTGGTGTGGTGGGGGACTGAAGCAGCCCCATCCTCTGAAGCCCCTGGGCCCTGACTCACCTTGTATCAGCCCACAGAGGAAGGACAGGCAGCAGCGAGGCCTCCTTAAGTGGCCAGGGCCTCCGCTCTCAGGCTCTGCCTGGCCCGCACCACCTGGATCGCCTGCTGGTTCTTAAACTTCACCAGGCCCAGCGTGATCTCGGCGTTCCAGCCCGGGTCCTCCTGGGAGCAGCGGAAGTCGACCTCGCCCTTGTCCTCGGTGACCACGGTGAAGTAGATGTAGCGCTCCTTGCACTCCACGCACTCCACGGCCTTCATGCGGGAGAAGCCCAGCTCCTTGCAGCGGGAGCCCGAGCCCTTCACGTCAAAGAGCTTCAGCCCTTTCTCGGTCAGCAGGCAGCGCTTCTTCTTCCAGAGCTGGAGGAGCCCCCCACTCCGTTTCTCCAGCAAGCCCTCCTTCAGCACCTTCTCACTGGTCATAGTCCTTCCTCGCTGCCTCCCTCCCTCCTCAGAGCTGTTCACTGACACGAACTTTCATTGGTATCCGAACGGCACAATCGCTCTTCTCTCCTTTTATTCCTTTCGTTTCATTCTTGGTTTTCCCTCTACCACTCCGTCATGCTCGTTCTCTCTCTTCCCCCTGTCGCTCCCTTTCTCTCTTTTTTTTTGTTTCTCCGCTCTCTCTCCCTTTCTCCAACCTTCTCTTTATCTCCCTCTTTCTTCCTTCAGCTGCCTCTCTTGCTCTTCCTCTCTGCAGCTCTCAGCCCCTCTCCAGGCTCCTCAGTTTGAGGCATGGGCTGGTTGTTGTTCTTTCCACTCTCAGCTCCCTCCCTGCCCCTGACTGGATCCAGCTGTTCTCCCAGCCTGGGATGCCCTCCCTCCAGCTTCTTCTGCAGGAGCAGAAACTCTTCCCCAGTGCGTGGGCTCTCTGACCTTTAATACTGAAAGCAGGGAAGGATTGCTGCAAGCAGTCTGTCTGTCTCTCTCTCTCTCTCTCTTTTCCTCTCTGACAGCAGGGTGTGTGTGTGTGTAATGTGTGCTCTCTGCAGCCCTGCCAGGGATTTGCTCCTACATGCCTCTGCTTTCTTTCCCTCTCGTCTCTCTGCTTCTTCCCACTTGCATTCCATGGCTAAGCTAAGGGCCAGGCCCATCCTGGCTGATGGGCAGGGGCAGGAGCCAATCACAGCTGGCCCTGTGCCTCTGAGAAGGGGAGGGAGGTGGGAAGTGGGTCTAACAGCCCAGCCGTAAGTCATTCACAAACTGGACAGGGCTATGGTAAAACTCATCCTATGTTTTATTTTTCACCAGTCTTGGTTGCCGCATCTGGTGCGTGAGCGGTCCAGTTCTTTGAACAACAGCTGGGCATCTGCGGCCAGATGAAAGATATTTCTGCAGTGGGCAGGCGCTGTGAGTCAGTACTGGGAACCTTGCAGATGGCACCACTGGAGTAACCGGATGAAGCCTTGCTGAAAAGTCTGAAGCTGGCCTGGCCATGAAGTTGTCCTGGGATTCTTAAAGTGAGAGCAGCGCAGGCCCAGTTTTACAAAAGAACGATAACAAAAACCAAGTTTCCACTTCCCATCTTCGATTATTCATAATGCTGAATCAGGGCTTGCTGGTGACAGGATAACGTGGGCACTTCACCATACCACATAACATTTATTCAGAGAGCACCCCCTAAAGCTAACAGACAAAGTCTTATTTCTAGGTCTCCTTTGTCTTTCTCCTTAGATGGGCACCTTTTCTCATGGCCACGTTCCTCTTTTTTGTTTTTTTAATTCTCCTTCTCCCCTGTCTGTGCTGTATTCAGGCTTTGCATGTATCAGTGCAAGGCCTGCACAGAAGCCTGATGAAGATTTGCTGTTCAGCTCTCTATGCTGTATTCATACTTTAAGGGGGAATTTGCATACATAAAACACAGTTTTGCATGCTTGTACGGGAGGGGCTGCATGCACAGAAGTGATTTTGGGTGTAATTATACATGCACTGCAAAGATCCGTCCTGGGGGTGGAGCTGGTTTGGGGAAATCATTTACTCACACACTTTTGATTTTCGAAAGTATGCTCATAAATGTATGCAGGGCCATTTGCATCTCCTCTCTAGCCAACTGGGCCGCGAAAGGTACGCATGGCCCGGTTGGTTTTCATAGCAGACTTATGCGATAAGACGCTGATTTCCATGCAGACTGACAAAGTATATGTGGACTTCAGCTCTGAGCAGGCTGTTATAAAACTGGGCTCTATATTTGTTTTACACTGCTTACCCAATCTGGCCATTGGCTGAGCAGCATTACTCGCAATGTAATGTTTGCCTGCCAGGGGTCACTGCTGTAAAACTGGCTGGGTGCCCAGGAATGTCTTTCGTAAGGGCAGTGGGGATCGCTTTTCTGAAATACTGCTGTGCTCACCTATGATAGCCGCTGATGTACCCCCCAGCGTATGGGACATCCCCCTTGTGAAAGCCACGCCAAACGTTACCACATGCCCGCCTAGCTTCCTCTGCCTCCCC
The DNA here is from genome assembly GCF_901001135.1 of Rhinatrema bivittatum. Taxonomy (NCBI): domain Eukaryota; kingdom Metazoa; phylum Chordata; class Amphibia; order Gymnophiona; family Rhinatrematidae; genus Rhinatrema; species Rhinatrema bivittatum. The sequence continues at coordinate 15,931,930 of NC_042626.1, read as the reverse complement.
TCCTCCCTGGCAGTCATGGGAGGCTGGCAGTACAGGGACATGCGGCTGCTCCTCCCCCTCCCCCTCCTGTGTGTCCTGATTACAAAGAAAGGATACACTATGGGGGGGGGGGGGGGGGGGGATAAGAGGCTGAGGGGACCGGGAGCACACGCTCACCATGTTGGGCTCTAACAACCCCAAAACCCGAGAAGAACCAGAGGGAAAGGAGGAGATGGAGAGGATGCTGAGAAGGGGAGATGCGGGACAGTATTGATGGAGAAGAACCTAAGAGATGAGAGGGGTGAGACACAGAGGAATCCAAGCGCCGGAGGAGACAGAGGTACCTGCTAAGGGGGGATGAGATAGAAAGAAACTTGAGGAGCACGGCTCGTTGTGTTTAAAGTTTTACTGATGGGTTTCTGATTGTGAATGTAACCTGCCCCATCCTCTCTTCCACACAGCTTACAGGATCTCCGAGGTGAGGTGGGCCCCAGGCGTTCCCCTCTCACCAGCTTCATTGCACTTCAAATAAACTCAGATCCCTCGGGTTGAGTTCAAACTGCCTTGTTCATTTACTTAACAAAGCCCACGACACTCGCCATTTTACATGAATCCAGTCCTGAGCTGGAAGTGCACCATGAGGTGGCTGATCTGGCCATTGCTCTCACCCCCTTGAGTTCCTCATCGCTGGAGGACTGCAGAACCCATGGTATTTGCTGCAGAAGTGATTGGATGCATGCACGCTCCCCACTGGAGGAGAGCTCTGGATGGCCTAACCTTTGAGGAACTTACATATGCTCTACACAGGGAGCTGGATCCCCTAACACTTCACCCCATCCCCCAGCTCTCTCCATGCTCAAACAAACAACAACGACAAAAAAAAAAACCCGGAACAAACCGTTAGCAACCTCAGTGGGCATGCAGGGCCAAAGCATCTCTATTAGCAATCTTCAGCTTGAAGCTCTTATCTTAGGTACTAGAGCCAGCTCTTTCCCGGCGAGTATGCTTCACTTGAAGAATACACAGCTCTCAAATATGGCTTTACACAGGAATATCGTGGGGCCTTTGGTCTTGGCGTGGAGGCTCACGGGTGCATTTGGTGGATAATTCATCCCAGGATAGTTCACCATACACTTCAGGAACGGAGTTCTAGAGGAGGGACCTCATTTGGAGCTCAGGTCTGCTAATGCCTTAGACGTTATTTCTTTTGAGAGTAAACGTTTAAGTTGGAACATCATCCTGAGTCCTGTGTGCCGGCACTGTGGGAAGATTAGAGAACAAATAATGCCTTGCGCATTGCAGGTTTACCCTCTTCCCCCTGTATCGGGGTAGGCAGAGAGATATACAAGGACTTATCTCCGGTTACTGAGTGTGAGCCACTTCACCTAAAGGATAACCTGGGCGAGGGTTACAAATAAAAGTTTAATAATAATAATAATAATAAAAAAAAAATCCCTACCAAAGCTCCTCCTGGTGCGATCAGTAATCCTTGGTGCCCGAATTGCTGTGGCTCCCCAGATGGTCTGGTCCCAAGTGAATGAGCTGTGCAGCTTTCTGATCTGCTGCCCCGGGGTTTTATAAAGTGTGAAACATTATGTTTTGTACATACAGGAAGCCTGATTTATGTGCCCGGCAACGCAGGCTCTCTGTTTTATCTTTATAATCTTTACAGAGCGCTGCTTCTCGCCAAATCAAGGAACTGTGAACGTCAGGTGGAGGTGGAAGGGGATGGTGGGGTGGGGGAGGGTACGGTAGCCATGGCTGCGATGAAAAGCAGCAGGTCCAGCATCTGTACAGCTCCTTTATAGCCCCTGCACTCTTTTTCTTTTCACTTTTAATATAGATAACAGAGTAATGACGGCAGAAGAGGAGCAAATGGTCCGTCCAGTCTGCCCCGCAAGCTTCTCATGGCAGTAACTGCCGCTCCGCGCAGGCCTCCCCCTGCCTTATGTTAAGGACAGAAATACTGTCAAACCCATAACAAAATTACAGGGCGAGCAGCCTTCCTGATAATTCATGCAATGCTGCTGCTGCTTGAATGCGCTCTGCTTTGGGCCTTGGCCGCAGCCCTGGGCTTTTTCCCTGATGTCTGCGTAGCAGTAAAAGTCAGGGTCCAGTTTTGGCTGTCAGTCTGACTCCCATTCCTCTTTTACCCCCCTCCCCCGCCATTGAAGCGGAGAAGCGATGTTGCAGCTGCTTGGTTAGGGGTAGAAGCTGCCGCCCCGTGATGCGCTACTGTAAATAATGTTATTCTGGCAAGGGCTTGCTGGAGCAAGGCCATGGTGAGGGGGACCCTGGCGGGGCAAACGCTCCATCCCAGCTCACGCGGTCCGGGATGTGTTGATCTGGCAGGGAGCGGGAAGCTTTTCGCGGGCCTGCCCGTCCCCCAGACTTTGTGTAACTCGGAAGATCCCAGGGCCTTTTTTCCAATAGGCACAGGAGGAGGGACAATTCTTTTTTTAATCTGGGATTTTGGATAAAAAGGTATCCGCGTTGAAGCAGCGAGGTGACCGATCAGGCCCTCTGCTGCATGAAACATGCATTGGATGCCATCTCATCCCTCACCTGGCCAAGCACCAGCACCGGATTTATTTATTTACCAAGTATTTCTAGCCCGTCCTGCCGAAAAATAAAAAAAAAAGTGGCCAGAAGTGTGTCTAAGGTTGTCAGTTTAAGGAGCCTTTCGTGGGAAAAGGCCCTAGAAAACACATAGTTTTCTAACAATTTCTTAACGTCTTCAGTGTCTTGGGAGAAACGACTGTGACTTAGGCAAGGAGCTCCAAAACGTAGGAGCAAAGATGGAGAAGCAGCACACTCTGGTTACGGAGAGGCAACGCTGTCCTCGGAGAGGGGATGTCCAGTAGATATTGGCCTGAGGAGCGTAGCAGGTGCGACGAATTCCTAAGGTGGACTCAGTCCATGGGGAGGAAACATTACAAAGGAGATTATGAATAATGAGGGCGGTTTTGTATTGGATGCAGTAGTGAACTAGGTAGCCACCGTAATGACTTGAGAATGGGCATGATATGGTCACGAATGTCTGATCCCGTGAGTTGATGCACCTACTTGTGTTTTTTTTCAGCCGAAAGGCAGGGCCATATTTTGACACCCTTAGGCAGAGAGCCCCGGCAGTCCTCCATTGAAGCTGGACTAGCACATGGCCCCTATAGCAAGCAGATTCAAGCTTCTCTTTGCCCTGCATCCTTGGTGCCTTCAAAAATCTGGTGCCCTGGGCAGTTGCCTATGCCTAAATCTGGGCCTGCTGAAAGATAATATTCTGTGCAAAGCACCAACGCCTTTCTAACACTCCCCTGAGAGGGGGTCTTCCTGACCGAATGCTGCTATGCCAGTAAACCAGCTTAAGAACGGCAGACCTCGTGCGCTGGACGTATCCATCCTGTGTACACCAGAGGGAGCAGGCTGGGATGTTTCCTCATCCTCCATTTTCCCCCGATCCCAGGGAAGGGAGATGAGTAAGCATCACGGCTCCCTTTCCCACAGCTCAGCACCGACTCGGACAACAACAAACTAATTTATTTGTCTTGAGTTCTAAATTTAGCAAAACAAGCTGCCTCTGCTTGAGCAGAGCACCAGGCGAGGGTGCAACGTGGGTTAACACCCCCGCTGCAGTGTCGTGCAACCCTCGATGCTTTCTCTTTTCAGAATGGCGCCTGCCTGGATGGTTTTTCACATCTGGTCAAACTGCAAAGGCTGGCAGGTACGTTTCCGTGATCGGCTGTTTGAATTGGCCCTCTTGCACAGGCTGATGCAATACCAACGCGGTAAAAATGTGCGCCCAACTGGACGCACTTTTTCTTAACGCTCGTACATCCCCCTCTCCTGGGTGCTCGATGCAATAGGCAAATGAGCCGCTACGCTAAAAAGGATGCGCTAGGGATAATTTGTGCAGCCCTAGTGCATCCATGGCATCAGGCGCCCAGGAGACGGGGCTGTGCACGGGTTAGGAAAACGGACGCTCGTTAATTGAGCGTCTGTTTTCGGAACCTGATCTCTGGCAAGACAATTTTTTTTTTTTAGGTTACTCCTTTTTTCGGTTCCTCTGACTTAATATCGCCACGATATTAAGTCAGATGAACTACAGAAAATAAGTATTTTCTGCATTACTGATTGCCTCAAGCCTTAACGCCAGCTTCGGGACTGGTGTTAATTTTGTAGGGTAAAATTGTGCGTGGCAGGTGCACATTTATTTTTTACATAAGGGAGTAATAGCCACATGTGATGAGCACCATTAGCTATGCACTGGTTTGGATGCGCACTTTGGATGCGCTGATCCCCTTATTGCGTAAGAGGTTATGGACGTGCATCCAACCGCGGGTTAACCTGTGAGCCAGCTTGAGTGCATGGTATAGCAGCGGCCTGTCAGTGTATTGTGCATCCAGGGCAGGGCACATATAGTAATTAAATGCTCTGATATAGGATGCTGAACAGACCAGCAGATGGCACCAGAGCACTAAACTTGCAAAACCCTGAATTAGAATCTTTGCCAGCTTTATGCCCTGAAGTGGTGCTTGGAAAAGCAGTGAGGGGGTGGTGCATGTTAATGCATCTGCAAAACCCATTTTTTGCATACACTTTTACTTGCACTAGCAAGAGCAGTTCTGGGGCAGAATTGGGGTGAGGAAAGCATTTATATGCACACTTTCAGTTTTCAAAACTATGCACGTAAATCTACACTCATAATGCTCCATCTCCTCGGGATCAGGTGCAAGTTCCTGCAGGCATAGGTACGCGTATCCCATTAATCTTCAGAATGGACTTATGACACAGAAGTCCACTTTGAAAATTTGGATTGTTATAAAATTACCTTCTATATAGTACTTGATCAATTATTAGTTTTGACCAAAAACATCTGAGTCTTAGAGATGACTGACTTTGTCTCCCTGTGCTCATCCCCTGAGCCCTCCAGTCCTAGAGGGGACAGGCTCTGTATCCCTGTGCCCATCATCTGAGGCCTCCAGCTGACAGACCCTGCCTCTCTGCTCAGGCCCAATGAAGCTGAGTTTCCAGATTTCTTCTCGCATGGTAACCATCTTTAAGTTTTGAAAACAATAGTATTTTTCCAATACTTTTTTTTTCTACTTAGTATAGAAAGAATATTTAGTCAATAGCTATTGTACTAGACAACATGCTCTCAGGACAGGCTCTTAGCAGGTAGAACAAATAAATCCATTCGAGTCCACATTTTTTACTTTAGATTTGTATTTAGTTACAAATGGTTAAGGTCCTGTTCAGCCCCTTCTATCATTAAAAAACGCGCCGAGATCGGAAGCCCCGCCCGCCGAACAAAGCCTCCAATCGCAGACAGCCCAGAGGGGCTTTAAATCCTCTTCAAACCGGCACCGCGCGACGAAGGAGCACGACAAAGGGGCCTGCCCCTTTGTCTCGCCCCTTCGTCGCAGCCCCGAAGGAGCCACAAGTCAAACCCTTGGTCTTCCAGCTCTGGTTTATATCTCATCTCCTCGTCAGCTGCTCACCATTGCAGCTCCTTCATAATAACAGCGGATCAACTACTGGCTGAAGTATCAGAGCTCAAACACCGAAAGACAGCGGCACTAGCCTTCAATCTCCATCCTCCCACAATAAAACCTACCAAGCCACTCCATACTACCACGTCCAAGATTCCAGCTCCAGACCTGCACAGACCACGCCAGCTTCAATCCAAGAACCAGTGGAATTGCCGGAGTGGCAACAGATTCCACAGAGGAATGTCAGAGATCTTAGAAAAGGAGACTATTCTCGGACTACACTAACCCAGCATTCGCACAGCATACACCCAGCATTCATCTGATTACATTCTCCCAGCATTCGTTCGACTACAACGATTCCGTCAGACATCTGACTTCAGCCACCTCCACCCGCTAACATGCACCCCATCACAATTCCCATTATACATAACTACAAGTGGAGAGCACCAAAACCCCCCACTCCCCACCTTCACAACTGCCCACATAGATTCAGGCCCTTCCCCATACCAAGACAACAAAGACTCATATCCATCATGACTTCCCCCATCACGCAACTTCTTGGCCTCTCTCTTTTCACTTTAACCCTATTCAACGCTCAATCACTTTCCAAAAAAATTCACCTTCTCAATGATTACCTCATCGACAACAACCCAGACATATGTGCAATAACAGAAACCTGGTTAAAACCTTCAGACATAACACTAACAAACCAGCTACCAACTCAAACATTTGACCTCTTCTCAATACCCAGACCCAAAAAAAAAGGAGGAGGAATCCTACTTGCCGCAAAAAAACAACTGGGCCTAACCCTACAACAATCATATTCCACTACAAAACTGGAATGCTCCCTATTTCTCATCTACGCCACACCAGGAACCCTAGACACCAACCCCTCTCCTCTAATAGAGCTAATAACCAAACACCTCAACTCAGAAAAACCATCTATCATCCTAGGAGACTTCAACTTACACGTCGACTCCACCCCTCAATCTTCAAACTGTGAAACATTTCTTACCTCCCTCAGTCACCTAGGATTCTCACAAATAATCAGCGGTCCCACACACAAGGCAGGTCACACATTAGACCTCATCTTTATCAACGACAGCTTATCTACCTATTCCAATCCCTCCTGTACTCCAGTCCCCTGGTCAGATCACCAGATCATCAACACGACTCTCAAAATGAAAAACACTCCACCTCCAAACTTTAACAAAACCACAATTCATTTTAGGAAACCATGCTCGATTGATCAACTTAACGAACAATGCTCCAATGATCTCAACCAACTAGACCTCTCAGATGCCGACACAGCCATTACCTCATGGATCAAACTCACAAACAAAATAGCTGATCAACTTTGCCCAATCTCCTCCAAAACAATTCAACCAGCACGAGACAACAGAAAACCGTGGTTCACCCCAGATCTCAAATCCCTGAAACAAAAACTTCGAAACAAAGAACAAAGCTGGAGAAACAACCCTTCACACTCAGCAAAACTGGACTACAAAAACACCCTCAACACCTACAGAAATGCCATCCACAAAACAAAGAAAGACTTCTATGCAAAAAGAATTCACAATTTCATCTTCGATTCAAAAGCTCTATTTTCATACGTCTCATCTCTTACCAAACCAATGCCCCCAACCATTCCAGACCAACAAGCACTCAACAAGGCAAACGAATTGGCCACTTATTTTAAAACAAAAATCTCCAACCTCACTCAACACCTACAACCCACAACTCCCCACCTATACCTATGAGCGCTTTTCAATTCACTCAGAACGCCAGACTAGAGGCTTTCGAACCCACATCTGCCATGGAGATCGAAAACATACTCAAAAAAATTAAACCAGCTGCTCATCCCTCAGACCCACTACCAACCAACTTGCTCACCGCCATCACTAACACTGTAGCAAAACCCATTGCAGAAATCATTAATACCTCCTTAGCCCAAGGCATGGTACCCAATCAGTTGAAACTAGCAATTCTCAAACCACTACTGAAAAAACCAAACGCTTCACCTTCTGACCCAGCTAACTTCAGACCCATTGCAAACTTACCATTGATTTCCAAACTGATGGAAAAAGCTGTCAAACAACTTTCCGAATACCTCGAGGAACACAACATTCTCTCTCCCGCACAATACGGTTTTCGGAAATCATTAAGCACAGAGTCCCTTCTGCTTTCTCTCACGGATACCTTACTTCTGAATCTGGAAAAAAAACAATCATACCTACTGGTTCTCCTAGATTTATCCGCAGCATTCGACACGGTAAATCACTCACAACTCTTAGACCAACTATCAAACATAGGAATTAAAGGCACGGCTCTCAGTTGGTTTAAATCATTCTTATCAAACAGGTTCTACAAAGTCAGAATAAACAACAAGGAATCTGAACCCATCCTATCAGACCAAGGCGTTCCACAAGGTTCATCTCTATCTCCCACCCTGTTCAACATTTACCTCCTCCCCCTCTGCCATCTGCTATCAAAACTCAAGCTTACCCACTACCTCTACGCAGACGACATCCAGATCCTCTTACCCATCTCAGAATCTATTCAAAAAACTTTATCCTTCTGGGAGGACTGCTTACAACCAATTAAACAACTACTCTCCAACCTTAACTTGATTTTAAACTCCAGCAAAACAGAGATGCTACTTATCTCACATGACCCACACATCAACTCACCTTACCTTTATCAATCCACCTCATTAAATATTGATCTCTCTTCAGACGTCAGAGATCTAGGAGCATGGCTTGACAATCATCTTAACTTGAAAAAATTTATAAATACCACCACCAAAGACTGTTTCTATAAATTACAAGTCCTCAAAAAGTTAAAACCTCTCCTTCACTTTAATGATTTTCGCCTTGTCCTACAATCCATTATTTTTTCAAAACTCGACTACTGCAACGCAATCCTGCTTGGCCTCCCCGCTAACAGTATCAAACCCCTTCAGATGGTACAGAACGCCGCCGCCAGAATCCTAACAAACACCAATAAAAAAGAACATATCTCCCCTATCCTGAGCAACCTCCACTGGCTACCCATCAAACAGAGAATCCTTTTTAAAACCCTTACCATTATTCACAAATCAATAAACAACATCGCCCCTATATCTCTCCAAACGCAACTTCGTCCACACCTATCCTCCAGACCCATCAGAAGCGCCTACAGAGGCACACTGTTTGCCCTACCAGCAACATCTTTACTAAGAAAAAGAGCACTCTCAACCGCAGGACCACACCATTGGAATGCTCTCCCCCCAGACCTACGCCTTGAACCCAGTCTGCCAGAGTTCAAAAAAAAGTTAAAAACCTGGCTCTTCAGACAAGCGTTCCAATTTACAGAATCCAACTAAGCACCTTATCCTGATTGAACCTTAAATTTATTGTTTTATATAGTTAACAATATTCAACATATATATATGCAATATTTAACTTTTTAATTATTTTAATTTAATTTAGGTCACGAAAACATTCAATGTTTAATTGTTAATTGTTATTTTTCAATGTTATTTTTCAATGTTCGATGTAATCAACCCCGGTCTGACCTCCCAGACTGGGGCAATCTTTTCGTTTACTGTAAACCGGACTGATTTGTATTGTATACAGGAATTCCGGTATATAAAAATTAAAAATAAATAAATAAATAAATAAATCATGGACTGAGATAGGAGGAGGAGGAGGCATTGCTGTGCTGCTCATCAGAATTTCTCATGTAGGGATAACACTGATGTCTGCAACTAAAGCAGGAGACCCCAAATCCAGTCCTCAAGGGCAGTAAAGCAGTCTGTTTTCAGAATTTCCACGATAAATATGCATGAGTCGTAGTTGCATACAGGGCAGTGGCTGGACACAACCCCCCACCACACACACTTTTCCCATTCAGGCTTGCATGCTCACATCCTGACTCAAAAGGGCAAGGTAACGTCCCTCTCCCAGCTGGAGGCCCAGGGCAGTGACTCTTCTTGTCCACATCTTCCATGCCTTGCATCCCCTGACCCCTATATCCAAATATGCAAATTAATTGTGGAAATACTGAAAACCTGAGTGGGTTGCATCCCACAAGGAATGGATTTGGGGGACTACTAATCTGAAGTACTCTGATAACGGGAGCAGCTGCAGCATGGTCGTGGGAAAAGAGGTTTATAAAAACCAGGGATGGGGGAAACATGAACATGACAGGATTGAAAAGGGGCATAGTTTTTTTTGTATTCCAAAAAAAATATGAAAATGTAAGAAATAGAATGCATTATGCTCAAAAGGTAAAAAGACCTGGAAATAAGATCACAAGAGGAAGCAATGAAGCATGGAAGGTGGCAAGCAGGTATTTGGACCACCTACGTAGGTGCTGTTCTGAAGAGAATATTCCATTTCTGTTTGCAGGTTACCGGTTCTTTTGGTAATGGTCGTGAACCATGTACGGACAGCACACTCACTCCGTTTATACCAGCTGTCTTGAGAGGGATTCTTCTCCTCTTTGGTGACTCTCCTTTCCTATGCTAAGGGCTTTCTAGCCAACTTTGGAGAAATCTGCTTTTACTTGAGGAGCGTAGGCGAGGTTATATTGATGTAGAAAAACTCTCTGATCTTTAGTTCTAAATACACTACGTTCTCCCCTACTCATACGGAGGAAGGAGTCATCATCTGGACCTGCACTCTGACCAATGCCCTTGATGAGGTAGCTCCATTAGTGCTTAAACTCAAACCTAAGACAAAGGTTTCTCCCTGGCTTTCACCGGTTATTAGATCCCATAGACTACAACAACTACGCCGGATTGAATAGCAATGGAGAAAATTTTGCACCAACGATTTGCTATGTCTCTTAACTATCCTCGTATTGTTCTTTGATACAAGAAACTAAATGTTCCTATTATACTACACGTATCCATGATAATCCCAAAGAGCTTTTTAAGATAGCAAAACAATCAGCTCCTTCTATACATACTCCAATAGGCTCTTCTGCGAATCTACATTCTAATAATTTTCTAGATCATTTAGAAAACAAAATCAACACTCATTTCTGCCTTTTCTTCTGTTCCCAAGTGGACCTCTTCCTCTATCACTAACTCTGAACCATTCTGGATCAAATTTGACTCTACTTCAATTTTAGAACTCAAACAAGTGATCTCTAACTTGAATCCGTCCTACTGTGCATTGAATCTCTGCAATGTCTCAAAGCATCTTTGATGTTCTTAATTATTAATACCTTCTATCAAATCTCTAATTAATCTTTCACTATCCAAAGGAGTTTTTCCAAAATCTCTTAAGAAAACTTTGGTTAAACCTCTTTAAAAAGAAATCTAGTCTTGATCCATCAGATTTAAACAACTATTGGCTCATTTCTTCACTGCCTTTTCTAGCCAAACTGAGTGAAAGTGTTGTCCTCATTCAACTAACTAACTTTGTTGAATCCCATTAGGTATTCGATCCTTATCAATTTGGCTTTAGAAAGTCACTTAGTGCTGAACTTCTTTCATCATCCTTAACAGATACTTTCAGAAGAGTTCTTGATTCAGGTAATACATATATTTTAATTTCTCTGGACATCACTGCAGCTTTTGACACAATCAACCACTCCATCTTGCTCCATCGCCTATGTGATTATGGTATCAATGGCGTAGTTCTTCAATGGTTTCTCTCCTACCTATCAGACCATTTTCAGCATGTTTAATATGATCATAAATACTCTCCTTGGTCGTAAGTTTCTACTGGTTTGCTTCAAGGGTCAGCTTTTTCTGTGATCCTTTTTAACATCTATTTAGCACCCCTCTGTAAGATTCTGGCTAGTCTGTGTGATGGATATAAACTTTATGCAGACGACATACAATTTTTTGTTTGAGTCCGCCCCTCTTGGAACGATACTGTTGAATTGATTAATCTATGCCAATCTTCCATCAATCATTGGCTGTTTTTCAATAAGCTATCTTTAAACATCTCCAAAACACAATGTATTCCGATTCAACACATCCATTCCAAGATTTTGCTATCTTCAATTTCTATTGAAAATACCTCTTTTTCATGAAACACTCCAATATGCAACCTTGGCATACTAATAGATCCTCTACTATCTTTCCGCCCTCATGTTAAAAACACACCACTGATCTCCGTCTAGAACCATCCTTACACAACTTTAAAAAAGGCATCAAGACATGGCTTTTCAAACAGGCTTACCCAGGATACTAACCAAACCTAGACAAGGCCCACCCTGCCTCGCAGAACTCGCCTTACAATATATTTATGTATGTAGCTAGCTCAGTTACTTTATGTACTCTCCCAATGATGTAAATATAGTAAGTTTCTATAGCTATTTTGGTCACTCACCACTTTCTCCTCTTTACTTCATTTCAGTATTCTACTCTTAGTCCCTCTCATTCCCAGCCCTTCTTTTCTCCCCTTTTCATGCCTGCTCCCCTCGCCCCCCCCCCCCCCATTAAATGTAATTTTCCTTTCTTTGAGTTAATTGTAAACTGGCGTGATGTGTTCTACGAATGTCGGTATATTAAAAGTTCATAAATAAATCAAAGTCTGGATTCTTCAAACTGAGAATCTTTTGTGGTCTAACATCTTTTGGAAAAATCTGGATTTTCAAACAATAGTTCAAGCTTCTATTCTCCTCTACTAGGTCTTCCTGCAGTAACTCAAACCCTTATAACCACTGCTCAATGTAACTGCGCGTCTTATTTCCGGAAACAAAAAAAGACAGAATCATATCACTCCCGTCCTGATGGATTTCCAATGGTTAGTTACCCATCAGTAAACGTATTAGAGTACAAAATCGCAGCCATTACCTATAAATTGATTTCTGACTTGGTTTCTTCATGGGGCAATGCTTTATTACATCTATATTGCCCCACCTGTCAGCTTCATTCTTCTCAAACAGGCCTTCACCATTCCATGCCAGGCTGTGTACAACCAGGGGCAGTGCTTTTTCTGTCATGGCATCTATTTTGAGGAACTCTTTTCCAGTTGAACTGCATTTAGCAGACAGTTTAAAGATCTTCAAATCCTTATTAAAAACATGGCTGTTTAAGCAAGCTTTCTACTAAACTACAGCACTATTGTAAGTATCTCCTGATTCAGCTACTGCCTGTCCATGTTCAAGTTTATTTATTGATATATATATATATATATATATATATATGTGTAATGTATACTTATTTTATGTATGTTTTATGCTGTACATCACCTAGTTTTTTTTTAGATTAATACATTTAAATAAAAGATAAAGCTATATGTTTGCTCACCTCTGCATATTCCCCTTCCTACAAATACATGAGAAATGTGCATATACTGAGTCTCCACGATTTGCAAATTTCTCTACCTGAAAGCACAACTGGCTGAGGGGGCCCCAGGACAAGTTTGGGAAGTCTTGGGTTAAAAGATAGGTAACAAGGAGTAGAATGAAGTGGTCAGTATTTCTAAAGGAGAGGAAAAAAACCATATTGGACTGCAGTACCATGAGGATCTGATTTGGGACCGGTAGTGTTTTAATAATCTGTAAAAGGGAGCAAAAGTAAGGTGGCCAAATTTGCTGATTGAACTACTTGGAGAAAAAATGTTCAAACAGAAGCAGACTAAGAACCGGCAGAAAAACCTTGCCAGACATCTAAATAGTAGATGAAATTGAATAAGGATACGTACAAAGTAATGCACATAGAGAACAATAATCCTATCTATAGGTCACCATGGTGGGGGTTGTCATATTGAAATCACCACCCAGGCAAAAAGAGCTCAGCGTCCTTCTGGCCATTGAAATCTCCAGCTCCGTGTGCTTTGGAAGTCAAAAAGCAAATAGATTATTAGGAATTATTCGGAGAGTAATGAGAAACTTTACCTCCCTCCCATGTCCTGCGGTGCTGGCACAAGGCTCAGCCTGCCTTTGGGGGTCTTGTGCATGGAACTGTGAGCATTTCTGAGAAATCAGCCTTGGAGGTTCTGGATTTCACATTTCTCTACCTACAAGCCTAAATTTAGTCTCCATAATCTCCCCTGTTGTACTTTCCCAAGTTGTTGATACTCACAACAGCTGCCTGCTCTCCATCAGTCTAACATCCTGAGGTCCACTCTTATTGCACCAGGCAGGTAACTTACCAAGCAATCCTCATGCCCACCCGCTATCTATATTCCTAATGAGCGAATTATCAACTGCAACTGTAGTCCTAACCTCTCTCTCCTGCGCATATACCCTTTGAAGCACATCCTCGCTGTGAGAGGATAAAGGCAGCAACTGATGGGCAGGTTCTAGTTACAGGATCACTTTCTGCTGCACAAAGGTGACAGTCTCCTTCCAGGTGACCTTGATCTTCCAAAACAGCACCGGGGCTGCCAGAGTGGAACTGGGATCCTTCTACTACACTCAGACCCTGAAAGTCTCCCCTGTATACCTCAGCTCCTACAGGTCTGCTGTTCTGGGCTCCAGAGAACAGATTTGTTCTTTGCCAGTCAGGAGCTTTTTTTTCACTGGGTGCCACGTGTATGATTATCTACCTGTTGGGATGAGGTTGTATGTGAGCACCCTGTGCAAAATACAGCATAGCTCCCATCTTTATTCTGGATCTCAAACAACTAAACATCATTAAGAAGCAAAAGTTATTTAAAAAGTACCTATACTTAAATCTGCTTTAAGTGTGTTTTATATTAGCTGGTCAATGACCTGCAATTGGACTAAAATTAGTCAAATCTCAAAGCAGGGTTAACAATGTGATAAAACCCCCACTTGACACTTATTGGGGTAACAGTCTATATAATCAAAAGGTTACTGGCACAGAGATAGTGAGTGAGAACCCAACACCACTGATTACTTGCCCAGAAACCAACTCTCACACCTTCTCAGAGCAAAGCACACAAGATTAATTCAAACTCACAAATACTTTTCCAGCACCCACACATACAGGCTTAATTCAAACTCACAAACTACTTTCCTAGCATACACAGTAATAGTGCAAACCTCAACATTATTTTGTAAGCTTTAAACACAAACTCTCTCCAGCAAGCCAATACTCAAGTCCTGCTCTCAAATCAGCAAATGCCACTTCAGGCATCTGCTTCACTATGGTGAGGCTTGGAGTTAGGTATAGTATTAAAAGATGGAAAAAGCCTCAGGAATGTGCATCTCTGCCAACATGATTGCACCTGGAAAACTCAGCACTGGGCTATTTAGAAGACACAAAACACCTGGGCAACCTAATAGTCTCATTCTTACACAATCAGTTTTATTCAGAATGAAAGGTGGGTGAGATGATCAGGAAGGAATGTGTTGTGTATAAAAATAGGTCATGTACAAGACTTGCTCTCCGTAAGAGAAAGGCTTCCCATGAGCATATGAAAGCGTGACGGGCCATAAACCTACCGCGGGTGCCACTATACAGTCTGCATTGAAGAGTCCCAGAAATGCCCAGCCACTATCACCCTCTACTGCCTTGCAATATAGTGATGATCTCCTCAAGGACTTTATTAGAAGTACCTTAACAACTCATTTAAGGCTTGATTGACTGAGGCTCGTCTTCCATGCCAGGTTTATGGAGTAAAAAGCTTGCCAATCACATTTTTAAGATGCCGATTAAAAGAGCCTTGCCAATGGCCAGGGCAGGGCAGGCTCCTGTGGACCGCTCAAGCCTGACTTTCAGAGAGAGGCGTTAAAAATGTCTCCTGCACAAATCTTATCTGCTACCGTCCTCCCTCTGTAAGCTCTTCCCCAGTTTTTTACTCTAGGTATGAGCTTGTAAGGTAAGCGCAGCATGTTATTTCAGTAGGCAGTAACACACAGTGCAAGGATCTCACTACACAGCACACACCCCTGCTGCAAGGTGAGATACAAGACCAGAGGCAGCATGTCAAAACCCTTTTTAAAAAGGAAGGGGTGTATTATCTCACTTACTAAACATCCTGCAACCAAAATTCAGGCAGCGCCACCTTTAAAATTAACAGGGATCTCTTAAACCCTCCTCTGTTTTGTACAGCTGTCTCCACTGAAATCTCGGCCTGCAGCAAGGGCATCAGTCACTGCTAAAGCTGTCCCAGTGCAAAGGTCACGGGATGGTGCCTCAAATCAGAAAAAGGCTGAATTTTGTTTTCTCAGTTGAAAAAAAGAAAATTAAATTTAAAGGCCCTCATTCCTACCCCCTAGCAAGCAGTAAGGTAACCTGCTCACCTCCTGCCTCCCCCTTCAGATACTGAAGCATTTTAAGGGACTCTCAAATAAACACAGACTGTCCTACAGGCTGGAGGGGTGCCAGTGTATTGTTGTAGCTTGTCAACGTGGTGATGACGTGAGCAACATATACAAAAAATGCGTTTCGTTATAGTACTACTAAACATTTTGGGAAACGTGGAAAAAAAGAGATTGGAGTCCTTGCTTTGGAAGGCCGCTGTCCGGCTGGTGAAGGCCATGGTTTGGGGGGGGATGGCAGAAGGTCCTCCTCTCTCCTTACGTGGTATGGGCGAGTGCACCAGCTCCCTGGCCAAAACCGAACCCTTTCGGCCCAAAGTTCTTGGCGTAGCACGCTGGAAAGGGGCAGAAGAAGAAGAGAGCGTTAACCGCAGCGGTTCAGGGCTTCTGGCAGAGATGAACACTTCTGCCTGTTTTTTCCCCCCCCCCCCCCCCCCCCCCAATTTCAACTCGCCACTGTTTTGATGTGATTTCTTTTTCTAGCACTCTGACTGACACAGAACCTGTTACCAGTGTTTCCCATAATCCTTTCCCCACCTCCGGTATTTCACTGTCAGACACAGTCATCCCACACTCCCCAGATCAAGAGATTGTATTGGACGCCAGTTATCTCAGGTTGGGGCATACTGGTATAGAAATGGCTGCTCTATTTTATTTTAAATTTTAACACCTTTTATATGCTGCATAATCCTATAGGCAATTTACAAAAATGAAAAAACATGCATAATTTACATAAGTCAACCTATGGTTTGTTTTTAAAGGCCACTCTTCTTAGGGGTGAAGCACCTGACTGACAAAGTACTGGGGAGCCAGTCCGACATGACTGGGGTTTTTTGGCTCTTCTGTTTAACACCAAGAAGCACCCCAGAATGCTTCCTCACCAGAAATAAAAATATGGACCTTAAGGTCCCCAATATTCAAAAGAGAGGGTATGGAATTAATGCACATTCCATTCTTCAAACAAACAGGGGATGGTCTATCACATGTTTAAACACCCTTGGTGGAAATGTCATCCCTAAATACAAGTACTTCTGATCAGCACCAGTCATCTCACCCAGGGCTCCAATACATCAGTCAAGCATGCAGCCACCGCTGGGGTGGACAGTCAGGCTACCTGTTTCTACTCTTAAGCTGTCATACAGCTTCCAAGGATGTTGCTGTCCTTAGAAAGACTAGACAGTGGGACAGGAAAGGACATAAAGTGACCTTTCCGAGGTCACACAGAAGGTGATGAAGCTCAAATCCAAAAAGCTCCAATGGGGAAATTCATTGCTCTGATCACTAGACCACAACTCCTCCTTCCATTTCTAAACAATAAAATCAAGAGAGGCTTATTAGCCAGCGAGGAGAGTTAGTGCATATGTAAAAACAATAGGTCCAAGGTGCCTTCCCTAAAGAGCTTAGTCTGATTTTGGAGTGCCCAGGAGTTATGAAACAGGGAATGGTTGAGATGGGACTGGGGAAGCTAAGTCTTCGAGTCCCATAGCTTTGTGCTTTCGCCACAAGCCTTCCTGGGCTGTAAATACTTTTGCTTGCATGTTGATCTCTCAGTACTGACCTTTACAGTAGATTTCACCATCTTTGTCGGCCAGGGTGGTGGACTCCAAGCCTTTGCCACACTTGGCGCACCGGAAGCAAGACTTGTGCCAGGACTGGTGAGAGAGAGGGAGGAGAGGAGATACAGGGATGAGTGAACCACAAGCTCTTGTTTAATCTGAACAGAAGAACAAGGGGCCCAGACTTCAAGCTGCTGATCAACCAAGGACTTTAACTTTGCATTTGCGCCTTGTTCCACGACATTTGAGACAGGCTAAGCCAGTCCTGCTTTTATGCCCATTGCATCTATGGGCTTGTATTACCACTCCAGTGTGCCATTGCCAGCCATACGTCCATAAGTCCCCCAAACAGGCCCTTTGGATTGGGCAGTTCAGGGCTTAAGCAGACTGATGGGATCTCATTGGTCATAACAATGTGCTTCTGGCTGGATTAAGTTCTTATCAACTTAAAATCTTGACAAACTCAGCAGTGGTTCTCAACCTGGTCCTCGTGTGCTCCCCTAGCCAGTCTGGTTGTCAAGAAATCTGCAATGAATATGCATGAGAGAAATTTGCATACAGTGGGAAGCAGTGCATGTAAATTTGTTTCATGTATATTTATGTGGGGGAGGGCACTTGAGGGTGGGGTTGAGAACCACTGGAATTGGGTGTTGGGTGCAGCCTGGGACATGGGTCAATGTCGGTCACTTGCTGGTAGTCTAGTGCGATACAACAGTTACCTGTCTTTGCATCCGCTGGAGAGCACTGGGTGCTCCCTGTCTGTGTAAGCAACACATGCAGACTCTGAACAGCTGAATAAATCTAATTAAATGTAACTCCTGCACCTCTTCTTTTTATGCTGGTTGACAGTAGAACAAGGCCAAAAGGGAATGGGGATGGGTGGAAGCTGTCTAGAGTCACTAAAATTCTGAAATGCAGGACAGAGAGACTGGATGGACATTGCACCATTACAAGAAGCATGGAGACTCATTCTAAGCCTTCCTTGCATCAGTTCATTGTGGCCCCCACCCTTCAAAGCTTGACCTTTCCACAGACCTCCCTGCAGACTGGCTGCCGTCAGCCATGACATTTCTCCACTGGTTTTACTGCCTCCCTGACCTTTTGGGAATGGCTTGCAATTGCAGAACCAGTGGAAAATGCACAACATTGGACAAAGGTCACTGCAGAGCAGGGTGGATATAAGCTTCATTGTTTGTACAATTAGGACATTTATTTCTTACTGCATCAGTGGGTTATAGCCAGAAGGGTAGAGCAAAGTCACCATTCTTCAATGGGAAATCTATGACAGCTCTTTATTTGAGCTACATAAAGGCCTAGAATTGATTTCATGAAGCAACTGAGAGACCATCCAAACAAAATAATGCAGCAGTACCAGAGACTCCCATTTGAACGAAGCAGAGCGTGAGCCTCGCTTATCCAGCCAGTTCCACCATTACCAGGACTCTCTGGATTAGTAGGAAAATACTGCACAGTCACCACTGACAGGTCAATATACAAAGCCTTTGGGCACATAACAGAGTTACGTTTGCAAAGGCTAAGCAGTGAATGCATAAAAAGCTTTTACCCAGTGAGCACACAAGTCTGGTCAGAAAACCAGCCGGCATATTTGTGCCTAAGTCCTGCTGAATATCCAGGGAATTTGTGCCTAAGTCCTGCTGAATATCCAGGGAAAGTTACACTAGCCAGGCATTTGGCAGCTAAGACACAAGGAGGCCATGATGGGACCGACTCCTGTAGAGGAGGCACTTTCCTGCTTGGGTGGTGAGGGATAACGCAGGGGCAGAGAAGAAGCAGCAGACACTGGGCACCCAGCAAGCACGGGGAGGGGCTGCAGAGCGACCCGGTTTCTGGAAGGAGACAATTTTGCCAGGTTCTAATTTTTGGACTTGTGTCCCCCGGCATTGTGGGGATTTGTAGACCCTGTTCCTTCCTTTAGGAAATCTCTGCACGGTTGGCACCAGAATGCGTTGGCAGGTGGGCATCAAAAAGCCAGGGCATGGGCCACTTGGCAGCTCTGGTAGGAGATGAATGTGCCAGCAACAGACTGCAGCTCTGATCAAGAGGCCCACGGCTCTTCAGAGTTAGCACCGAGGGAAGGAGACAGAGAACCCAAGAAAGGGAAAGGAGATGGATAATCCAGGGGCATGAGCAAGGAGGGATTATAGAAGATGAGAAATAAGTGAGAGATGACAGGAAACTGAAGGAAGGGATAAGATATAGGCAGATGGAAGGAGGGGGAAGGGGCACAGTAGGAAGACACAGGCAGGCAGATGAGGACAAGGACAGCAGAAAAGGAGGAGTGCAGGAGAAACCAAAAAAAGAGAAATGCCAATAGGAGGAAGAGGACGGCCAGCAGGGCTGATTGACATCTCAATGAAAACCAGAGGGTGCGCAGGATAGGTCTTCCAGTGGTGGGAAGCCGATCGCCAAGCGGCTAACCCTGGCCACAAGTGCCTAGGCTTGGTTAGCCTAGCAGACAGTAGCTGCTCCAGCCCACCCCAGCAGAGCGACTGGTCTTACCTTTCCCGCCCCGATCACTTTCTCCGCCGCGTAGACCGACTTTCCACAGCGAGGGCAGCAATCTGCTCCGCCCACTTTCTGCGCCATCTTTGAGGTGTTGGGGTTGTTGGTGGGCTGGTGGCCTGGCGCTCTGTGGGAGTTGCAGTTACAGGGCAGCGCGTTAATAACCAGGGCCATGGCAGAACCAATACCACCCAGGGCAGCTTCCCACTGCTGCGCAAAGCCAGTGCCCCCTGGGTCGATTCTGTACTGGACATTCTTTGGACCTAATTTTGGTTTTATTTTGAGTTATACTCGCTTTTCAGCGCGGATTACGTTCGGGTACTGGAAGTATTTGCCTGTCCCCAGGGGGCTTCCAATCTAAGTTTGCACCTGAGGCAATGGAGGGTAAAGTGACTTGGCCAAGGTCACAAGGAGCGGCAGTGGGATTTGAACCCTGGTTTCCCTGGGTCAAGGCCCGCTGCTCCTGCACGCTCTCGTTTGGTGGCTTTTTAGTAAGTGCCACTAGAGCGCACAGGTCAGTGCAGACCTTGTTTTCTTTTGCTAAAAGCAATATTCTCCGTTGCTACCTGGAGTCCCTGTTCAGTCCAAGGCCATTAAAACATTCAATCTCCCCAGATACCCCCCATCCCTCTGCTCACCATACGTTGCTAAATTACTTTTTTGGACTGTTTAACTCTCTCCAGCCCAGATCCGGTATAACTGTGATCCATTTTCAGCTCTCGCCTTTACAAACGTGTTAAGTAGATGGAGGTGCGATACGAATGCTCTCTTGAGTTATGGCCATTCCTGATGGCCTTGTTAATTTAAACGCTGGGCTTCCTGACCTCCTGTTAACTTGCAGTCATCAGCCCACCCTTCCCAACAGGACTTTGACTAGGGCTTTGCCCTATGCATTCTGCTGTTCTCTCTAGGCCAAGATGCACTAAAAGGGGTTTTCCCCCCTATTATGGGGCAAGTGCCCTTCTGCACTTAGAAAGATGATAAGAGAGGGGTCACTTACTCTTCCGTCCTGATGCCCAGGCTCTCTCCCTTGTCCATGCTCAGGGTCCCCGCTCCTTGCCCGTACCCATAGCCCTTCGGCCCGTACTTCTTTCCGTAGCAGGACTTGCAGTAGATTTCTTCCCCGTGCACTGCCACGGTGGTGCTGTCCAGATTCTTTTTGCAGACCACTGGGAGGAGGAAAGAAAAGGCCAGAGCCATATTAATGACCCTTAGACAGGACAGGAGAGGATGCAACAGAGGAGTATATTATTCTCTTATGGGTTAATGCCTCCCAGGAGACATCTCTCGTACTCCGTGTCCCGTCAGCCAGGTCCTAGATACAGATCAATGGACCGGATGACTTCTTGTCGTTTTCCAGTCTCCTTCCCTCCCTCATCACCACGAGCGCGTGGCTTTAAAGAAGAAGTAGTGTCTTAGTCCAGCTGGCGCCAGAGTTCCTAATAACCCGCATGACAGCAAATCGATATGGAACCAAGGGCTTGGTGCCCATTTGGTGGAAGGTTGGCATCCAGTCAGGTGCTCAGCACCCAGACCGAAACCCCTGCAAAACTAAATAGACAAACTCAAGTTAGGTCCCTGCAACGGCACTTTGGACGACAGCTAGCCCAAATGGCTACTGTTTGCCCTGTCATTTGTTAGAACGCATTTCTTGTTGCCCTTCTCTGCAAGCTGAGCCTGAACGAGGCAGCACCCAACAGCAGGCCGCCTGGGGCAATGCTCCTCCCCACCAGCCGCACTCTCCAGCCCAAATAAGGGGCTGCTGCTAGTGCCAAGTCTGACTTCAGAACTTCTTGGGTAGCTCTTTCCTTTCCTGGTCTGTACATTCAAGACACTCCCACATCAGATGGCTGGAATTTTTGTGGTTGAAAAGAAGGCAGAGGAAAAAAAAACAAAACAAAAACCCACAAAAGTTAAATGCTTCTGGCAAAGCAAAGTTCAGCAGATCTGCATGTGCGTAAGTGCTAGTAAGCGGGCGGCCAGTTCTGTAAGACTGGCAGGAGTACAAAGCGACAGCATAAACTGTTTATACAGGTTTAGAAACTCACTCTAATATCTAATAAGATATATGACAAATGCTTATGCTATGGATGTGACCGGTCACTACAGACGCCGCAGCATTACCAGGCCTGGCGGCAATGACCCCCGCATGGTGGCCATGGTCAGTGGTTTCTGGCCGATTAATGCACGGCACATGCCCAGCTCCGGCCTGGATGAAACCAAGTGGACGTCCGTCGTCTCGCTCCGGCGTGTTCTGGCCGTGCACCGGGAAGGGCACGGCCCAGAAACTGCGACTCTGCGAGCACCGTAAGGCAGGCTCCTCCATGCCTCCTGGCAGGTGTTTGCAGAAACCCAGAGGGCTCAAACGTCTGAGTGAATACCATTGGGCTGCCCGGCGAGATTTTTTTTTTTTTATCCCCCTGTACAGAACATAAGTAAACCGGCGTGCACAAGCTGCGGACCCCAATTCCTTCGGAAAGAGGGTTTGGTTGGGGGTGGGGCTACTATGATGGTACAGGGCCCCCCCCTCCCCCATAAATGTGGGGCCCAGGGCAGGTGCCCATATTCACAGCCATCCTCCTCCCACCCCCTCCCCCAGGGTGGCACTGCCACCCCCCCTGACATGAAAGTGGGGGGGGGGGGGGGAGGAAGGAGGAATTAAGGGTAGATGAAGGAGTTGGAGGGGCGTTGGCCATTTTAAAATTATTATTATTTTTTTTTTTACCAAGTTGGCCGCTCTTAGTGTGAGAGTGTACGATGCATCCAGAACCGGGCGCTCACCAGCTGTAGCAGTGAATTTCACTACCGATTTACTCTGCCCCAGGGCTCTGCTCGTAAGTAACGAAGGCTTCCTATCAGGAACAAACGAAGCAGGGATCACCGCAGAATTAGAGCAGCCCCAGCTAAAACATGAAATAGCCACAGCTTCAATTTTTTTGGTAAATTGAAGATCATTAGAAATTCATGAAGAACTAAGCTGAGATGAATTCCACATTTTTTTGGAGCATAAACAGCTAAAAGCTGTCTGCCGAGTGCTCTGCAAGCAAGCAAGCCTCTGAAACCGGCGGAGCTACCAACAGGGCCGCTAGGTTCATGTCCCTAAAAAGAGGGGGGGAGTCAACTAAATATTGAAGCTCCCCCCCCCCCCCCACCACCGTCACTGACATTTAAAAATTAAACAAATGAAGCAAGCCGTGGCAGGCACGCAGTCTTAAAGTGGGTGTTGCATGGTCCAACGAGTGGTTTCGCTGCCGTGTCCTGCAGTGATTGCAGGCGTTTTAAATGGCAAATTAGGCAGGCCTGGAGGTTGCTGAAGCAGGAATTAAAATAGTCAAATTTGCCTTCTCTATGTACGACTTACGTGATTTATGGCTTAGATGTGATGACTAAAAAGCAAGGGTGCACATTCTGGGAGATCTGATCTCCTGGAGAAAAGGGAAGAATCCAATAAAACTGCTACATTTGAAGCCGAGTGAGAACTTCAGGGAATTTCCTGCTATTCCCATTAATGCAGAATTTCCGCTGGAGACCCCCAGCGTCGAGGTTTAATGACGGGATCTGGGGCTCAGTCTGGCGCGAGATAACCATCGTCACACTGTTGGAAGAGCTACTGCCTTTGGGAACGTGCCGGCCTGCCCAGGGCCGGCTGTTGCCACGGCTCTGGGCGGCCAAGCCCGGGATACTCACGGCACAGGAAGCAGGACTTGTGGAAGCTGTTCCCCTCACACTGCACCTCCTCGGCAAAGTAGACCGTCTTCTGGCAAACGCCGCACTTCTTACCTCCGCCCCAGTTCGGCATCCTGGGGATTTAAAAAAAAAAAGGGAGAGTGTCAGAGCAGAAAAAAAAAAAAAAGCAAGCGCATCAGGAGAAGGAAGCAAAACAGGGAATGGAAGAAAGGGGAAAAAAAAAAGCAAACAGAAAAAGAGCGATGCGAGAGCGAAGCGTGGCCCTGGCTAACAACGCCCATCAGGGGCCTTCAGCAGGAGAGGCACTGCCTTCACACACAAGCGAAGGATGCGACGATAGGACAATCAGCCCTGCCGCGATATCACCAGAGAGACGGCGCGGCGCTGAAGGCTGCACGGGGTCTCGCTCGCTGTACTCTGGGGCACTTTTCTCGTTTTTTTTTTCCCAGGGCTTCTAAGAAGACGTGCATAGACAGAAACACAGAAATCTCAAAGATTTATACTTAACCAGATTATTCGAAGAATAAAAAAAAAACCCAAAAAAACCAAAAAGTCCTTCATTACCCACAAGATTAAGCTCCGTTTGAAGAGTCTGTCATGATTGGTTAACGTATCCACTTTAACTCACTCCCATATATTAGTTCATGGTCCATGGCATCCTCAACATGCCTAAATGTGAAGTTACAGGGCTATGATGACTGCATGGTGAAATGTGCATTTCAACTGAAACCTGGGTCCATTTCAGGATGTGCGTGCATAGTAGATAGCAGCAGATAAGAGACCAATTGGCCCACTCAGGCAGCAGCAGTAGACATGTCCCACCTGCAGAAATGTGAGTGCTCTGGGACATCACTCCTTTTCCATCTGTCCTGCTTAGATGAATTCCCATACTAAACCTAACCGCCAGCTTGCTTGTCCCTGCTCTTACCACCAAGACGGGTAATCTACCCAGCATCCAAAGAGTAGGGAGGCCGCTACCCAAGCATCCGGGCAGCTGGACAGTGCCCGGCCACCACCTGACTGGGTTCTGGGGAGCTGTAGCCTGCTGGTGCCACTCAGGCCACCCCATGACCTGTTTGTACTTCCTTGTATTCTTGGTTCTTGAGGGAGCAAAGGGTGGGCTGTTTTGAAATATTCCACCATTTCCCCAACCAGTGTGCCATGTACAGATACAGCTAAGGGTTCCTTACCTATTCGGATATTGAGCCAATTACCCTAACACAAGCTTATCAAAATCTCCATCATATATGTGCAGCGTGTTAGTTTATATGCACTTTTTATTAGAGCTGTGTGCAGGGTAGTCTTAGTACTAGAATAGTTAGGGGTGCTGCAGGGCAGGATCGAGGTGCATTGGCAAAGATGGTGGTGGATCTCATTACTGTAGGCTATGCTGCCGGATAGGATCAAGGTGAATTAGGTTTCAGTGCTGATCTCCGTGTGTGCTGCTGAAATATCTCTTCCCATCACATCTGTCTGTGGCCTGTGATCAGGTGGAAGGAACGAGCACAAATATGTCCATAAAAGACCGGAGGCAGCCCTGGCGCTTCCCTGCTGGTGAAATGCTGGCCGCCCTCCGCTGTGGCTCTATAAGGACTGCGCTCTGCTCCCAGCTGGCCTTTCCTTGGATTTTTAATTTTGCCTGTTTTCCTCTCTGTCTCCTTTCCAGGCCACTCCCTCTTTGCTAACTCATGCCAATCTGTAGCAGCCTGTTGCCTTAAAAGGACACTGCTAGTCCCCTGCAGGTTGGAAGGCAGGCTTGGGAGGGGCCGGCATTTCCTACAAAGGAGCAGGCGGCTGCAGAGCTGCATTTTCTCATGATGCCCTCAGCTGACTGACAGCAGCTACCTCATGCCTTACTGTTTAATAAATCCTTCAGGGACAGAAAAAAAAGATACCACAGTTCAGCTTTACGTAGACCCTGGATGCGGAAGCTAGTATGGGTTAAAAAAAGGTGACCACTGTGCCTTCCCAAAAAGCCTATTTGGGCTTTGCAGACCGGCACCTCAGCCCTCAGTGCATTGGATTCTGAGAGAGGGGAGGTTCCAGGCATCACTGTTGGGCAATGCCTACAGACCCCAGGGAAACGCTCCAGGGGCTCAACATCCCCGTGGGGTTTGGGGTTTGTGCCACTCTTGACCTGGCATTTCTAGCAGAGGCGCTGCCTCATACGTTTGGATTTTTATTCAGAGACCTGAATTGGAAGAGGGGGGCTAACACAGAGTGGTGGATGATCATGATCCCACGGTGCCTCAATCTTGGCATGGTAGGACTTAAAGGCAAATGTAGGGTTCATCAGAATTAACTTCTGCGAAGCAAAATGTTAGAGGCGGCCATTGGCATCGGTGTCCCCAGTTCAAATGTCAATTGCTAAGTTCAGCAAGAAATAACCAGCTGTACCAGGTACCTTACACATCTGTAAGCCTTAACCAGGCTAATACAATTCACCAGTCAAGGAGCATTATTTGTGTTTGTAGTGGGTCAACATTATACTATGGTTTGTACTGATACTCATTAAACTGACAGACTGACACCTTCAAGAATTCACTGTCCCCAACCTCTATGTCCTCCTCCCACAGTCAATATTTACAGCTGCATAGCTGTAAGGAACCTTCCCTTTCATTCTCAGTCTAGGTTTCCCATTGCATGATCAAAAATGAGTCAATATATCTTAGGAGGGTCCACCAAAGTTATGGGTGTTTTTTGCTGAAAATAAATTCCTTGATAAAGGAACTGCAAGGAATGTGGCCATTGAGATGTCATCGCTGAAGTCCAAGGGCAAGAAGGAAGACTGTTACCACAGTAGAGGCAACTACCGTACTGCATAAGATACTCTGAAGGCTCAGGTTATCCACGGTAAGGCTGACCCCGTCCTGTACGTAGGAAAATCAGAACTACCGGTAGGGTAGACACGAGACTGGATTAGCCTGTCTCTTTCTAAGCTCACCCTATGGAAGAGGATTTCACTTCTCATCCTTAGTCCGCAAAGGGAACCCAAGTTGCTGGCAGTCTTCTGGGATGCGAGAAAGTGAAACATGTTTTCGTTCTCCACCCCGTTTCTTCTGAAAGGGTTCATTGGAAAAAAAAAAAAAAAAAAAAAACCGAGCTGGTTAACAGCATCCCCTTCTTTGGATGTGACTGCAAATCCCATGATTTGGGGCAGCATCCTGCAGAAGTTATAGCCCATCACGTGGTTACTGGAGCCACGTGGGGCTACTCAACAGCACCCCACAGAACAGGAGTCGCTCGAGGCGACTGGTGCCGTAACCCATTAAACGAGATGTCAGTTTCTCCGCAAACTTGCAAAGAGCGCGTTCAGGTCTGGCCGCAGCAGCGAGCTTGGAAGACAATCCAGTCAGTCACATGGCATCCAGAAGAGAAAAGGGTTCAATAGCCTGGAGGAGCTTGGTGGTCCAGCGGCAGCGCTCTGCTGCCACAAGGAAGGCCCGAGCTAAATTCTCTCTGGGCCAGCCAGGGCTGAGGATCCTGCAGAGCTAGGGTTCACAGCTTCATGGGGGGGGGGGGGGGGTGAAGGAAGACCCAGTCACTGCTCACCGAGGCGACACACACAATGGGTTCTGGGTGGGACCTCGGAACATAGCTGGGGAGGAAACAAAAGTCCTGTTGATGTGTGCCAAGTCCCAATTAAAGGATAATTTCAGAGTTCAGGAAGCCTGTCCCTTACTAAACAGGGAAGGGATTGTATTAAAGGGTGACAACTTTGTCTGCAATAAAGACTGGTCCAATCTTGCACATCCCCTTTGCGAGTGCAATGAAAGATCACTTCTAGTAGAGGCGCGCAGACCCCCCTTATAGGGAACGTGCCAGTCAGAAGCAAATTAGAAACCTCCTTTGGATGAGGAAGGAAAGAGTGACATTCTCCCTGGAGTATGAAGGAAAAGAAAGACACTTCAGCCTACTGGAGGAACTCAGAGCCTGCCAAGTACGGAACTTGCAGTCCTCGGCCAGGCCAGTTCAGGACCTAGAAGTACACTTCCTTTGGGATACTGAGTAGCTCACAGGCAGGCGTGCTTGGGAAGGAAGAAAACGTCCCTGAGTATTTCAGAGGCGAGTGGAAGCTAGCACTCTTCTAGGGGCAACAGGTTTGGTTGGAGGTCAGTGCAGATTATGCTATAGGAAAGGAAAGACTCAACTCAAACTGCATCTACCTAGAACCAGAGAAAGGACGGCAGAAAAGGACCAAATGGTCCACCCAGTCTGCCCAGCAAGCTTATGCCAGTATCTGCTGCGCTGTGCAGGTCACCCCCATGCTTATCAGTTTCCCAGACCGGAAAAGACAGGGCCCTTGGAGGCTGTTTGAATCCAATTTCCCTTAACTCTTGCCGTAGAAGCAGAGCTGGAGCTGCATCAAAAATATCAGGCTTAGTGATCAAGGGCAGTAAGCACCGCATCAGCAAGTTACCCCCATGTTTATTTGTTCCCCAAACCATAAAGGTCGGGGTCCTCATTGGATGGTGTCTGAATCCAGTTCCCCTTTTCCTACTGCCATAGAAGCAGAGAGCAATGATGGAGTTAAGCCTTGATACTGGTATTTGTTAAGGGTAGTAGTAACTGCCACACCAGCAAGTTACCCCCAGTTACCCCCATACACTCTTTTCTTTAGTTCCATCCTCTAACATTTTAGGGATCCACAGTATTTATCCCACGCCCCTTTGAATTCCTTCACCACCTCCTCTGGAAGGGCGTTCCAGGCATTCACCATCCTCTCTGTGAAGAAATATTTCCTAATGTTGGTTCTAAGTCGTCCTCCCTGGAGTTTCATTTCATGACCCCTAGTTCTACAGATTTCTTTTCAACAGAAAAGGTTTGACATTTGTGCATCATTAAAACCTTTCAGGTATCTGAAGGTCTGTATCCTTTCTTCCAGGGTTTACATATTCAGATCCTTCAGCCTCTCCCCATAAGCCTTCCAATGCTGACCCCTTACCATTTTGGTTGCTCTTCTTTGGACTACCTCCATCCTGTCTCTGGCCCTTTTGAGATATGGGCACCAGTACTGAACGCAGTACTTCAGGTGAGGCCTCACCAAGGACCTATACAAGGGCATTATCACCTCTTTTTTTTCTTACTGGTTATTCCTCTATGCAGCCCAGCATTCTTCTGGCTTTAGCTATTGCCTCATCACATTGCTTCAGATCGCTAGACACCATCACCCCAAGGTCCCTCTCCCACTCTGTGCACATCGGTCTTTCACCACCCATCACATACAGCTCTTTTGGATTTCCGCATCCCAGATGCAGGACTCTGCACTTCTTGGCACTGAATCCCAGCTGCCAAATCTTAGACCACTCTTCAAGCTTTCTTAAATCACTTTATTTTCTCTACTCCTTCAGACATGTCCACTCTGTTGCAGATCTTAGTATCTGACAATAGACAAACTTTACCTTCCATCCTTCCGCAATAATCGGTCACAAAGATATTGAACATAATCTGTCCCGACACTGACCCCTGTGGCACTCCACTTATCACCATTCTTACTTCAGAGAGGGTTCCATTTACCATCGCAAGCTGCCTCCTATCAGTCAACCAGTTTGCAATCCACGCTGCTACCTTGGCACCCACTCCCAAGCTTCTCATTTTGTTCACGAGTCTCCTATGCGGGACCGTATCAAAAGCTTTAGTAAAATCCAGGTAAATCACATCGAGCGCTCTTCCCTGATCCAATTCTCTAGTCACCCAATCAGATTTGTCTGACAGGACCTACCCCTGGCGAGTCCATGCTGCCTCGGGTCCAGCAACTCACTTATTCAGTCGTAAATAAGATTTTATCTACAGAATACCTCAAGTGAAAAGAGAATTTCTTTTGGGAGCAGCAATCCAGCATGCTGGTTTATTTTTTTTTTATATCTGCCGGGGTTAATCCTGAGTGTCTTCCCTTCACTTTGAGGACCCTCATGGACAGGAACACCTACACTTGCCTCATTATAAAATGAGGAGGGGCTACAAAAGTTAATTTTTATCCTTTTCTGGGCCTATATGGTTGTATTTTTGTTCTGTATAGTCCAGGGGCGGCCAACGTAGGATCTCAAGAGCCGCAAACAGGCTGGTTGGTCATGAATCTGCATGAGCTATATTTGACTACAATGGAGGCAGTGAATGCAGATCTCTCTCCTACATATTTCTTGTGGATATCCTGAAAACCAGACTTGTATTTGTGACTTTTGACAAGCGGAGTTGACCACCTCAGGTTTCTTCTTAAGGTGTATTTCGCCATCACCTGTTCTTTCTATGCTATGCTGCAGATAGCAGCAGGACCGCCCGCCTCGGTGACCCCCATTCCCGATATCTGTCAGCAGCGAGTTTTCCTGCTGTTATCTTTTGATTGGAGCAGGGCCACGTTTGGCAGCCTGATATAACATAGGGTAACTACTAACTGCAGCCTCTCACACACTGTAAGTCAAAGCTTTCATGTAACCTATGCTGTGTCTGTGCTTTAAAAAAAAGCAACAAAAAACCAAACCATACTGCAGCATGCTACTGTTTTAACAATACTGTAGAGAAAAACTCAGCTCACAAAATACTGAAGCCACCAGTCTCTAATCCATGAGTGGAAGCTTTCACAAAGTGGTGGTTGGTACAGAATGAATGCATTCCAGGCTCTCTCTGGTACCTATCAAGAAGCCACAGGTGAGGCTGTTACTCAAATGGCACATTAAGGCATGCATGGAGGCTACCAAAAGTGTATTTTATGGGCCCAGCCACAATCCTTTAAATGGAATGCATACCCTCTGAGAAAATGAGGCTGGAATAGGGTGGTGATATAGATGGCTTTTTAAAATTTTATTTAAAGATTCCTTTTACAATGCACTTAGGGGAGCAGCCATGCGAGTTACAGGATCCGATTAGT
The DNA here is from genome assembly GCF_901001135.1 of Rhinatrema bivittatum. Taxonomy (NCBI): domain Eukaryota; kingdom Metazoa; phylum Chordata; class Amphibia; order Gymnophiona; family Rhinatrematidae; genus Rhinatrema; species Rhinatrema bivittatum. The sequence goes on along the minus strand of NC_042626.1, from coordinate 15,901,658 downwards.
CCACAGTGGCTGTAAAGCCACCAGCGACCTCAAACGCTCTTACAGGCACCCATGGGATGCCAGTGTGGGCAATCTCACCCGAGACTATCCCAAGCATGGTGCCTCCTCTGAGCCTGCCTCTCAGTGCTGGAGGGGACACAGGTTGGCCGCCTCTTAGCTAAATCAGGCCAAGCTCTGGAGGTCAACCTCCCCTTTCTCATTACCAAGGCCCAGAGCTCCTTCCTTTCCAGCACACAGGAAGCCCTGCAGGCAATGGAAAACTTCTGGCAGTCACTTTACAGCTTTGCAAAATGTTGCCAAGGAGGGGAGGGAATAGCTGAGTGGATAATTAAATGGCCTTACCAACCGGGATACATTGTTTATGCATGGATGTTGACTGTGTTGAGAGAGATCAGGATAAAGGCTCATTATCTGACCACCCCACAAGCATCTATCCCACCATAATTTACAGTCTGGCATTCTTTACAAAAGGACAGAAAGCAATTTGTAGAGATGTTTAAAAAAACCCAAAAAACAATACACGATGCCGAAGGATGAGGCACAGTGCTCTGCCCCCTTCCCACCCTATAATAACAGACTCATCCCACAGCACTGTGCCCTTTCCTTCCCCATGTGAAGGAAGTTAACCTGAAAACTAAAATCAAGGCATGTATTTAGTCCAATAAAAAGGCATTGCCCTATATCTTATGTTATGTGTACAAAACGCATAACATAAGTCATGCTATCCTGGGTCAGACCAAGGGTCTATCAAGCCTAGTATCCTGTTTCCAATAGTGACCAATCCAAGTCACAAGTACTCCAACATTAAATAGATCCCATGGTGGGAACAAGAACACTATTCCCTATTGATTAAACAGTTAATGACTTCTCCTCCAGGAACTTATCCAAACCTTTTTTTAAACCCAGTTATACTAAATGCCTTAATCACATCCTCTGGCAATGAATTCCAGAGCTTAATTGTGCATTCTGTGAAAAAGAATTTTCTGATTTGTTTTAAATGTGCTATTTGCTAACTTCATAGAGTGCCCCCTAATCCTTGTGTTATCCTAAAGAGTAAATAACAGATTCACATTACTAGTTCCTTTCATGATTTTGTAGATCTTTATCATATCCTCCCTCAGCTATCTCTTCTGCAAGCTGAGCAGCCTTAACCTCTTTAGCCTTTCTTCATAGGGAGGTTGTTTCATGCCCTTTATCATTTTGATTGCCCTTCTCTGTACCTTCTCTAATGCAACTCTCTCTTTTTTTGAGATGTGGCAACCAGAACTGCACAAGATATTCAAGGTGTGGTTTCACCATGAAGTGATGCAGAGACATTATGACATCCTCTGTTTTAATTTGCCATTCCCTTCCTAATATTCTGTTTGCTTTTTTTGAGCACTGCAGTAGACTGAGTTGACAATTTCAAAAATATAAACTACGTTGCCTCGATCTCTTTCCTGGGTGGCAACTCCTAAGATAGAACCTAACATTGTGTAACTACACCATGGGTTATTTTTCCCTATATGCATCACTTTGCACTTGTCTACGTTAAATTTAATCTGCCATTTGGAAGCCCAATCTTCCAGTCTCACAAGGTCCTCCTGCAATTTATCACAATCCGCTTGTGATTTAACTACTCTGCAAATTTTGTGTCATTCCCAAATTTGATCATCTCCCTTGTTGCACCCTTTTCCAGATCATTTTTACATATATTAGAAAGCACCAAAATACAGATTCCTGAGGCACTCTACTGTGAAAACTTGACCATTTAATCCTACTCCCTGTTTCCTGTCTTTTAACCAATTTGCAATCCACAAAAGATCATCACCACCTATCCCATGACTTTTTAGTTTTATAAGAAGCCTCTCACGAGGGACTGTGTCAAACACCTTCTGAAAATCCAGAAGACACCAGCTTCATTGTTGACTTATGTTTTCATGCATTCAAATGGACTTGCATAGCAACTGCACTATTCCATGCCCTACTGCAAAACATTTTGCTGCAGGAAGTGTCCTCCTTCTACAGCCCCTCAGAAGTGCATAAGCTGCAGGCCAGCATTCAGCCACTGCTAGCCAGCCCCTAATGGGGAGAGCTAGGGAAATAGAATTGGGGCACAGACGTAAGGAGTCAGCCCAAACTTCCAGGCAGGGTCAGTGACAAGAGACTGGCTTTGAACCCAGCGGTTCCTAACCACCTAAGCCCTTCCCCGGAACCACACCTGCCTTCTTTAGAGGGGGGGGGGGGGGCACTCTGTTTCCTCCATCTGTAGCTTTACCCGCATTGCCCTTGCTAGCTCAGGGCCTTGTCCCTTGGAGGTGAGGCTGCCTGTTCATTCCTGTAGGACAGTTAAAAAAAAAACTTGCACCTGAGAGCACACCCCCTGCCCTTCCCAGTACTGTAGGAAGAGGCACTGGAGCCTCATTGTCCTCCCCACCCCTCCTCGGAATAAGTTTTCAATTTCTCCTCTCCGCCGATTCCTACAGGGCAGAGCTGTTTCCCGTGGGACTACAGATCCCAGAAGTCAATGGGGACAGAAGTTTGAAAAGACTACTAAAGCTACTGAATTGTGTCAGGCTGTTCTCCCCTCCCCCCGGCCCTGCTCCACCCAAGCAGTGAGAGAGAGAAAGAGACTCAAAACTCTGCCATGCGGGGCTCGCCCTTCCTGCCCGGGAGGGTCCCCCCTGCAGCAGCTCTTGGGTGCTCACCTCATCCCCTGGGTGCTCGTGCACCCTCCTGTGCGGTGATTTCACATCCCCGAGCAGTTTGAGAAGTTTCTTCCTACGCCTCGTCCCCCAGGCCGGCCGAGCAGGTGGATCCAGTCCCGGTTTTACCCCGCTGCACGGCCGGATTCCAGAGCCGCCGCTCTCCCTGGGGCATAACCCGGACTGGACCCATGGGCTGACCTGAACCATCCGCCCGCCGCCTCCCCTCCCTTTCTGGCAGGTACCTTCCTGCCCCGGGTGGGGCCTCCCTTACCTGCTCGGCTGCTGCGGGGTGGCCCCTGACTCCTTGGCTGGACCGGGCTGCCGTCGGCGTTCCTCGCCCAGATTTCTCAAGGCTGGCTCTTGGGTGGATTGTTTTTGAGCTCCTGGGGAGGAGGCGGATCCTGCACTGAAACCACTATTGTGATTGAAAGGAGGCGAAAAAAAAACCCAAAAACCCAACCCACCCCAGAAAGGCCAGCGAGCATTTTGCACGCAGCACACAAGCAGCGGTTAGCAGAGGCTGATGTCACATTTCCCAATTACAGATGTTTAACCCCAGCCGTAAAACGCGAAGGCTCTGCAGAGGGAGCCCCTGCCTGTTACTACTATTAAACATGTTGCCATGGTGTACCCAGCGCTGTACAGTCACACGCTCCCTGGCGCTTGGACGCAATTCAAAGGGTTCTTGGGTTAATATCAGTAAATCCATGACTGAAGATTAGATTACAGGTTCCAGACTCAAAGTGGGTCCGTAATGTGGCCAATTGAGCAAAGCTGTAAGAAATCAGACCTCTGACATCCAACGAAGCCAAGGAGATGGGGCGGGAGGGGCCCTGATGCCCCCTCCCATACAGCGGACTCGAATGATCGCAGATCAGAAAAAAACGTAAGAACAGTATGAAAATAGCATTTAAAGCAGTACGTTACTAATTTGTATTTATATTCCACCTTTCGGCCCTGTCAAAAAGGATTACATTCAGGACCTGTTTCTGGAGCGGAGAGGAGAGGGGGAACTGCTTCGGGAACACAGCAGAAACCCGGAAAAGAGAGAGGGAAAAAAAAGATCAGTTAAATATTTAAGCCCACAGACTGGAAGCTTGCGCAGTTATGCAGAGCTCTGGCAAATACGTTACACTTCTGACTGAGGCTAGGACTCCGCCTTCCAAAATAATGTCCTCTCTGCCAGGCTTCATATTTGCGTCTTATCTTTTTTTTTTTTCAGCCATCCTGACCCAGGCAGCGACGTTGTTCACGGCCTCCAGTCTTTTCCATTATCCCTCTTATTTCTAGATCTCCCCAGTCTCCAGAACCTTTTTTTTTTTTTAAGCGGCTGAGACTCTTATCTGATGTGACCCAGAGCCCTCAAAGCATCTTTCCTTCCCCTATGTGTGGCCAAGTGGTGTAGTGCTTCCTAGTGGCTGAAAGAATGCATTGCAGCTCTTCAGGTGACCACTAGGTGTCAGCATGAGACTAGAATTAAGTCCAGCAAACCTAGCCGGGATATGAGTGCTTTTCTAGCAGCCTATTGTGTATATATTGGTGAGTGGCTTGTAAATCGATTGCATGTTAACTGCTGAATTCCTCCTCGAGGTGATTCTCTCTCTGTGCCCCCCTTCCTCTGTCCTGTGTCTCTGGTCCTCTTCTCTCTGCCAGGCCTGGGTTTCTGCATGGGTCCACTACAGCTGCCCAAGGACTCTAAAATTCTGTGAGAAGCGGTGTCCTGAGGGTCACAGACCTTTGCAGCTAATCAGGGTCATTGCCACTTGTTGCCTGCCCCTGTTAAAAGATACAATTGTATGACCCATCAAGGGAAGCAGTTTTCCAGCTCCTGCAATCTGGGCAGAGCTGGAGAGGCTCTTGGCGGTATCTGCTCACCTGCCACTTCTGCAGATTTCACTGTGCAGTCAAGGCTGCTACACAGGGGCTCGGCCTTTGAGATACTACCATGGAGGTCTCACCTCAAACCATATCTGACCTACCAAGGAAGGAGGGGGGGGGGCAGGGGGAGAGCTGTGGCACAGACAGTGACTAGGGAGTGATAAAAATCTAAATCTCTTGCAGCTTTCTGTCCCTGGCTTTATGCCACCATCTCTTCATCCAGCTCACTTCCTCATGCTCTATTTCTTTTCCAGTGTCCACTTCTCTCTCTCCCTGCAAGTATCTGCTCTGCTTCCCTCCTTTCTGATATGGATTCATCCAAGGGAAGTCTTGCCTCACAAATCTGCTTCATTTGTTTGAAGGGGTTAATAAACATGTGGATAAAGGTGAACCGGTAGATGTGGTGTGTTTGGATTTTCAGAAGGCGTTTGATAAAGTCCCTCATAAGAGGCTTCTAGGAAAAGTAAAAAGTCATGGGATAGGAGGCAATGTCCTTTCGTGGATTACAAACTGGTTAAAGACAGGAAACAGAGAGTAGGATTAAATGATCAGTTTTCTCAGTGGAAAAAGGTAATCAGTGGAGTGCCTCAGGGATCTGTATTTGGACTGGTGTTTTTAAATATATTTATAAATGATCTGGAAAGGGAAACGATGAGCGAGGTGATCAAATTTGCAGATGCCACAAAATTATGCAGAGTAGTTAAATCACAAGCAGATTGTGATAAATTGCAGGAGGACTTTGTGAGACTGAAAGATTGGGCATCCAAATGGCAGATGAAATTTAATGTCGATAAATGCAAAGTGATGCATATAGGGAAAAATAACCCATGCTGTAGTTGCACAATGTTAGGTCCCATATTAGGAGTTACCACCCAGGAAAGAGATCTAGGCGTCATAGTTGATAACACATTTAAATCATCAGCTCAGTGTGCTGCGGCAGTCAAAAAACAAACAGAATATTATGAATTATTAGGAAGGGAATGGTTAATAAAACAGAGAATGTCATAATGCTTCTTTATCGCTCCATGGTAATACTGCACCTTGAGTACTGTGTGTAATTCTTTTCACTGCAGTTCATAAAAGATTATAGTTACACTGGAGAAGGTACAGAGAAGGGCGACCAAAATGATAAAGGGGATAGAACAGCTCCCCTATGACGAAAGGCTAAAGAGGTTAGGGCTATTCAGCTTGGAGAAAAGAAGACTGAGCGGGGGATATGATAAGAGGTCTATAAAATCATGAGAGGTCTAGAACGGGTAGATGTGAATTGGTTATTTACTCTTTCAGCTAATAGAAGGACTAGGGGACACTCCATGAAGTTAGCAAATAGCACATTTAAAACATCTGAGAATTCTTTCACTCAATGCACAGTTAAGCTCTGGAATTCATTGCTGGAGGATATGGTTAGGGCAGTTAATGTAGGTGGGTTTAAAAAAGGTTTGGATAAGTTGTAAACTGCTATTAAACAAGTTGTCTTAGAAAATAGCCACTGCTATTACTGGCATCAGTAGCATGGGATCTTCTTAGTGTTTGGGTACTTGCCAGGTACTTGAGGCCTGGATTGGCCACTATTGGAAACAGGATGCTGGGCTTGATGGACTCTCGGTCTGTCCCAGTATGGCACTTCTTCAGCAGAGTACTTTTGGTTTTTCTTCTGCTTGTGGGCTTCCCTCAGTTCCTGCTGTTCCTCTCTTTTCCTTTTGCCTAAGTCTCTTTCTCTTTGGGTGACTGTCTCTGCTCTCCCTCCATAGGCACAGGCTGACTTTTCAGCTAGAGACTCTCACTTCTGTGGATGCTATTTGCTGAGACCCTTAAGAGATCCCCCCTCCAGCATATCACTGTCTCCTGTACCCCCGTCTCTGTCTTTTCTGTTTGCCCCCCTGTTTTCAAGCGTTTCCTTTCGGTTCCCGCTGTGTCTCGGATTCTTTTCATGGCCTTGCAGCTTTTCTATTTGCCGTCAAAGTAACACATGAAATGGTCCCAGGAAAGAACCAAAGTGCAGGATCTAAATTTCTGGCCTGACGGCAGGACACACATCCCGCTGCTCTGGCTGCCGCTTCTCCAGGATTATTCAGAGCTTTTCCTGCTCCTTCTGATTTTTCTCTCTCAGCTCTGGAGATGTGCATTACATTGTATTTCTCTTTTTCTGGGTTGCACTGCATGCAGAATCCGGAAGGTCCGGGTTTTCATTTCAGTTTTTGTCTGCATGTTTCCGGTTTTAATTTGTGATCCCTTGTTCTGTATTTGGTGCAGGTCCATCTGGGTTCTGCTTGTGTGACTGAGGTGAGGGATTCTGCTTCCCCCACTCGGTTCTGTAGCAGTCCAGCTTGTTTGCATTTCTCAATAGCAAGGATCTCTCATTTTGTTCTCGTTCTCTATCTATTAATCTTTCTAGATGTTGCCAGTTTCTGACGGTAAGCATAGAATATAAACATACAAAAGGGAAGGATGGGTGAGAGTCAGGTTTTATAAAGGATTTACAGAGTTCACTGGGTAAATTCAGCTTTTAGCGTTCTAAAAATTAAAAATAGGCAGAGCACTAGCGCCCTCTTGAGTCTTCCTCATGAAACAGCGATTTTCTCTCTGCTGGACACCACCTGAACTCAATATCCTGTCAAGGTGACAGCCTTACAGGAAGAGATTCGCCCTTTTGTTTACCTAGGGACCTTCGTTTTCATTTTGTTTTTATTTTATTTCCCCTGGGAATTTTAATATTATAGCAAAAGAAATCAATGGAAAAATGTCTTTGTTGTAACATAACAGGAGAAAATCAGTGAAAAAATCATTTTTCCACTGATGTTTTTTTGTAATACCATTGAAATTCCCAGGAAAGATAAAATAAAAACTGAAAACAAAGGTCTCCATGTAGACCTCGCTCATCTCCACAGAGAGATCGCGTGGACATATTTTTTAAATTTCTTTTCTACATCCTTCCTGTGGCAATGGCTCTCTGGCTGAATTCTGCTCTGTTTGCTCAATCTTCTATGCTCTGCTTCATTTCAAGTCGAGCTCCTGTTGCTGCCCCCAAGAGCATTGCTGGTAATTCGAATCACTTAGAGGTGGGAGTGCTGGAGACATTTGCGGCATTTACCACCTCAGCATGAGATCATGAGCAGCTCCCGGTTTTCCAGCGCAGCGTATTCTGCAGGATAAAAGAAAAGATATTCTGGGATGACTGTTACAAAGCCAGGAGCAGATCAGAGGCAGGATGGGTGGTGAAGGAATCTTTGTGCATCATCGCTGTGTTTCTCAGCTCCGATCATCTGTTTGGCAGGTCTGAGGTCCAGCAGTCAGTTGTACACTGACGGGTTCTCTTCTCTGTCTGCTCCAGGTTCACCCCCTCTTCTCCTCTTCCTTGCAAGCTTCCTGGAAGGGAGGGGCTGAAGCAGAGCACCCCTTACTGCTCTGCCTGGTAAGTCTGAAAAGAAGTAGTGGAACTCCATTCCTGGCCATACCCAATACAACTCAAGCGCTGTGAATGAGCATTTGTCAAACTTAGGGTTTTTGGGGTTTTTTCTTGTACACTTTGCAACACGCCACCCCATTAACATGTCAGCATTGCTCCCTTTCGAGCTATGAAGCTCCCTGCTATGTTTACTGAGAAACGGGTGTCCTTATGGAGCTGCTTCTGTACAACACATTTGCCATAGGAGAGCAGTGAGTTTGCACAAGGGCTGAATGTTCATGAACGCATTTGCTATGACTTTATAAAAGGACCGAGCATTCCTTTAAAAGAATGTTGCATGGCCAAGGATCTGCATCAGCCAGGCTTTTCTTGTGCTTCTGCCAGCCAGAGGTGAACATCTGTCCCCTAGCAGAGCTTTTTGGGCCTCCTGATATTTGGGTTTCATGAGCTCCCTTCACGGTGCCGGGGGTTGCATTGGCTGGACTGAGCTTCCTAGGCAGCCAGCGAGAAAGTTAGACAGCCCACAGGGACCCCAAGCAATTCATTTGTTTTCCTGAGAATCCTTGTTCATGTTTTCTGTCAGACCAACGAGGGCCAGATTTAAGATTTTGGGACCCATGGGCAGTGCCCTTTGATTATGTGCAGCTCATTGTCCTGGGACAAGCAGAATCCTCTTGGCTTGGATATTTGGCACCTTCAAAATTTGGTGCCTATGTCGCCTACTCCTAAATCTGGATTTATATCAGATTAATAATAAAGAGATTACTTTACAGACTATTGTTGGGAAGAGGAGTTAACTTGGGGATTAGCCACTACTATTACTGGCATCAGTAGCATGGGATCTACTTATTGTTTGGGTACCTGCCAGGTACTTGTAGCCTGGATTGGCCACTGTTGGAAACAGGATGCTGGGCTTGATGGACCTTTGGTCTGACCCAGTATGGTAATTTCTTATGTTCAAATGTACTCGAGCAGATTAGGTACAAATTTGTGCTGGGAAGGAAAGGGGAGTGGAAGGCTGAAGCAGGGGGTGTCATGTTGATACTCTTGTGTGCATGCGGAGGGATGAGTATTGTATTGGCACCCTGCTTCTGTGTGTGTCTGTAATTTCTCCACAGAAGACCTTTGCTGTCATGAAACACCTAAAATTCATCAAGGCAGAACAAATATGTATTTCATGTTTGCATATTCCATGGCCTCAGCAGCCTTGTCACTTCTTTTCCATGCATTTTTGTAGCAATGAGACACAACAGAGCACATCCCCCTGAGTCACTAAAACCGCCGTTATCCTTCCTTGAAGGCACATTCCTGAGCAGTCCCGGGCTGAGCAGTGTGACCTGAGGTTGTGGGAGCACAGATAATCCAGGCAGTGATCCAATCTTAACCCTGCAGTGTTGGAGGGAGCCAGGAACGTTACCTGCAAGACTGGAGTGCAAGCTTCTACTCTCTCTCTCTCTCTCACTACCTTCTTGCAACATCATTCATGGGGCACCTTCTGAGTGTCCCTCAACATAAGAACATACTTAGTCCAAGCATATTCCTAGTACTGGAAATAATTACTGTTAAAAGAAATATGCATTTATGAGAACATCTTTTTAGTTTTTCTTTTTTAGAGTTGTCATGCATGTTGCAGATGTGGACCCTTAGCCTGAGGGGGGAGTTGGTGCAACCTGAAGACAGGAGCCCCGCAGGTCCCCACCATCGGCAGGCAGAGCTGGCCAAAGCAGAGGCCCAACTGGAGCTTTGCCAGTACCAGCCCACAATCCACTTAGGTTGAGCCCTCAGGTGTGGGCCTCTGTGAGGATGAAGATTTGTTGCCATGAAGTCATGGCAGGCCAGCGCAGAGAAGAGGGCAAAGATAGGTCAAGCCGTGGTCAAGGAAGGCAGTGAACAAGGTCTGACTCAGGCTGAGGTCAAATGCAGGCAGCGGTCCAGCAGTGTCGTGGTATGGGCCAAGGTCTGGGCAGGTGGAGTAAGGTCAGAAGAGAAGTAAGCAAAGGTCGAGGGAAGACAGATATGGACCAGCATCAAGTCCAGTCTGAGGTTGAGTCATGTCCAATCCAAGAAATGAGGAACAATGAGGAAGAAGGAAGACAGGTCCACAGGAGCAAGATGAGACGCTGGAGGCAAGACTGACCACGAAGAAGAACTCAAGAGGAAGCAGTCAATACGGAGCCAGGAACAAGACTCAGGAATACACAACGGGATCAGGAACCAGGAACACAGTGGCAAAGCAGATCTCATACGAGACGACCTGTTGCCAAGACCAGGAAGGACAGCAGAGATGGCTTCTTATAGGTCCCAGTGGTGATGTCATCCGTCTGCGCCTCCTTGTTTTCCCGCCCCAGGCCCTTTAAGAGGGACGTCCCTAGGAAGGGCCTGAGGCAGGAGCAGCGGCAGGCCAGGCCCAGGGACTCGTCGTGAACTAGTGAGGTGGCCGGCAGCGGAGGTGGAGGAAGTGCAGATGTCCACTGGACATGCACCGGGTGGTCTATCTCAACATCAGCTGCTGGCGACCACGGTCAAGGGCTGGAAGTAAGAGCGGTGGTCCACAGTGCGGGCCCACAGACCACCAAATGCAACAATGCAGGGGCCCATGAACTGGAGCTCCCTTCAGAACTGCTATGTGTGCATCACAATTGAGGAATGGCTGACACACACACACACACACACTCTCTCTCTCTCTCCAGGGGATGTGATCACTGCCTCTGCAGCACTCACATCCACTGCCTGGCCCAGGAAGCAAGAGTCCTTGAAATCCTGACAAGCATTTCTGTAGCATTCCTGCCTCTAAGAACATCTTTTGGAAAGTGCCAGAGCAGAAAGATGCAGACCAGCCTGGGCTGAAAGGAGGCTGGAATAGCAGGATCCATCTAGCACCTTCCAACGGCATACATATTTATTTATTTAGATTTTAACTCTCATCTTACTGATGCAATAATCTGGCTGCTACTTGCTCAAAGACCTTATCCCAAATTTATCAACTGCTCTTACCCCAGTCACCCTTGAGCTATAAATTCCAACAGTTGTGGGAACAGGATCTTCAGGTCTCTTGGACCCCGCAAATTTGGAAAACTCTTTTTCAAACCATGGGTAAAGGTTATATAGCGGCTTCGCTTATTGAAAACTCTTATAAGGTATTATATCGGTGGTATCTGACTCCCGCACAATTACATAAGTTTACCCCTATCTACCCTGATCTGTGCTGGCGGTCCTGTTTGCTTGTAGGTAGTTACTACCATATGTGGTGGGTTTGCCCTAAATTGCAGCCACTTTGGGGTGATGTCCACCAATGGTTGCGTGCCTTGATGCCAGGGATGCCGGCACCCACCGCCGCGCAGGCGTTATTGGGTGCTAAGATACCAGGGCTTACTGAAGACCATAATCGGCTGGCTCATTTTGTTTTTACGGCTAGCCGCTGTGAAATCGCTCGTCTGTGGAAATCCCCCAGTACTCCTACAAAAACAGATGTGCAACGCAGAGTCCACAATATTTTTTTATTATCAAAAATCACAGCATTTAAGCACAATAAGCTTGCTCGCTTCAATATGATATGGTGCCCTTATGAGCGGTGGCTCTCGTCCACATGCCCTGCTCCTCAGGGCTAGTGATGTGCCTCCTTACTGTTATTACATGCCAGTTCTTGTATGTCCATCAGCTCCTTTTGTGATGTTCTCTTTCCAATCTTCTTTTCACTTATGCACTATTGAGGCGGGGAGGGGGGGGGGGGGGGGTTAAGTATACTAAATCACAGCACTGTTATTAGTTCCGGTTGTTTGCCTCACATGTACAGCATGTTGCTTTATATTCTGTAGCAGATTTCATGTACGGCTGTTTTGCTTGTCTGTACTACATGTGTTGGGCTGTGCTCTGTTGTACTGCTGTTCATTTTCTGGTATATTGCAACTGGTTTTTGCTTTAATAAAAAAACCTTTTCAAATTAAAAAAAAAAAAAAGAAAAATGTGGCTGGTTTTCAGCGCAGGTTTTTAACATCCAGATTGTTTTTTTTTTAACTCCCGATGCAATAAGCTAATGATATGCTAATGCCTCTCGAGTTTAAAAAACACACAAAAACTTTACAACGTGTATTCGGACTGCGCCGAACACACATTTTAACTCAGGAAGGGAAGGGGGGCATCCCTGACGGCTATGGTGTAAGTGACGTGACCTGCCCCAAGGGTGCTGGGGAGTGGCAGGAGGATTTGAATCCTAGCTCCCATGGTTCTCCGGACGCTGCTCTAACCCCCCAGGCTCCTCCTTCACTCTGCCTACAGCCGCGACACCAGTGCCGGAGCTCCTATTCCACCGCTGGGGGTTTCTTTTCCTGAAAGCTTTTGTGGCGCAGATCTCTGAATGGAGTGGGTCACTTCGAGGCCCGAGGTTGTCTCGTGTGTCCCTGGCAGCACAGGGTGAGGTGGCTTCCTTCCGCTTCTGTTTCCCATCTCTCTCTTCGGTCACCTTATTGTTCATTATCCAGGAACTGCCCTATGACTCACTGAAAGCTGTTAGAGGGATGAAACCTTCCTGGAATCTATCTATCTATATATATCTATATATTACCTTGCTCTACTGCTGCATTATTACATCACCAAGTAGGTTGAAGGACATCCCAAGATCCCTTGGCAAAAGTCTTCTTTCTAATGGCCAAATAACAGTTCTCTTGCACTGATAATCCAGAGGAAAACAGCACCTATACCACTGTCGGTCTGTGTTGAATTCAGTGGAAAATATTTTTTCCTAGCCCCAGCTCTGGTGATCACCTTATGCTCCTCCTGGATTGCTACTTTACCCCCCAGTGTCTAACATCATCGTCCTACCTGCCCGCCTCTGTTTCGGCCAAGAAAGTGGGAAGTTACTTGGTGGCGTAAGCAGGATTGCTTCCCGCAGGCGTGCAGCGCAGTGGAAGCAGGGCCCATCTCTGCAGGTGAACCCGGGCTCCCGCTATAGTGACCTGCATCCTCTCCGGGCAGGGTCGGATTTCCCCATAAGGCCAACCTAGGGCGCGGCAGTCAGGGGGGGGCGTATATACAGCAGAAATAACAATCGAACATTTACACATTTTTCAGTATTGTTTTGAAAAGGTCATATCGACGCATATCCAGCATAGCTCTCTGCTTCAACGGCAGGGGAAAAGAAAAACTGATACTTCACGCATATCCAGCATAACTTCAACGGCAGGGGAGAAGAAAAAAGGATTCACACTCACAAAGCGGGGAGTAGCTGGCTTGTCACGGCGGTTACTACCCCAAACCAAATGTGCCTGATACTTCACTTTCGATGCATATCCAGCATAGCTCTCTGCTTCAACGGCAGGGGAGAAGAAAAAAACTGATACCTCACGCATATCCAGCATAGCTCCCTGCTTCAACGGCAGGGGAGAAGATAAACAACCAATAAGGGCTGTATAACATAATCTGGGTAAAAACAAATAAGCATGGGTGTAGCTTGCTTATTGCGGCGGTTACTACCCCTACTACCTCTAACTAATCAAGCTAGATATTTCACTTGGATGCAGCTCCTCCACCGCTCTCTACATTAATGGCGGGGGTGGAAGGGAATTAGAACCAAGAGCTAAGAGAAACAGATAAGTATGGGAGAAGAAAGAGGGAAGCTTGCTGGGCAGACTGGATGGGCCATTTGGTCTTCTTCTGCCGTCATTTCTATGTTTCTATGTTTCTATATAAAATGCTGTTTTTTAAATGTACATCCATATACTTTAAATAAATTGAGCGGTACATTTACGTTGCCCATCGCTACAGTTTGCGCTGTCTTGCTGTCACAGGCAAAAAGCATTCGTTATTTCTCTCTCACACACTCAGCGTAAACCACGTGTTAGAGGAAAATTCCAGATTTGGCGTTACGATAGTGATTCCAAGTGATTCACTGCGCTCATATCGCTTGTGTTCTCCATATCTGCTGATAATAGGTAGGTAAAATATATCGTTACTACTTTTATATACTGATTTGTTAACTCAGGGCTGAAAGCCGTAAGCAGAAAAAGTTGACGGGGGTGTTTGCCAAATTATAAGGGGGCTGCGGTTTTTATTACAAAACATGAAACATGCACAACTTACGGCTTGTTTATGCAGCATCATTTAATGTGGGGTAGTGTAAGTTTGACACAAAATGCAAAACATTCCAATAAAATTCTGTAATGTCAGATGAGAATCGATGTAAATCTTCTGCATTTTATGTCAATTTTATTCGCTGTTTTTTGTATGGAATACGCCATCTGGCCCAGATGTACAATTCTGGCCCAAAGCACAATTCTGTGCCCCCCTCCCCCTCAAAAGTTGATTTATAATTTTCAATTTAATATGTAATAGTTTATTTTTGAAACATGTAAGGACTTAATAAAATCTTAAAAATATATGGTTCAAAGATTATAAATTCAAAATACCCGTATTGCCCCATGGAAGTTCTTCTGTCCGACCCGACCTGTGCTGCAATATTTTGAACCCGACCCGGCCCGCAAACTGCAGACGTCTGCCTATATAACCCATACGAGGTACGACGATTACTGCAGACGTCTGCAGTTTGCGGGCCGGGTTCAAAATATTTCAGCGCGGGTCGGGTCAGGTCGGACAGAAGAACATCCATGGGGCAATGCGGGTAGTTTTGAATTAAAAATATATGGTTCAAAGATTATAAAGATTGTATTAAGTCCTTACATGTTTAAAAAAATAAACTATTACATATTAAATAGAAAATTATAAATCAACTTTTGAGGGGGAGGGGGCGCAGAATTATGCTTTGGCCTAGGACGTAGAAATGTGTAAATGCGGCCCCGTCTCCAGGGAGCCAAGCAGCTGCAGAGCGGAGCACTAGCCTAGTGCGCAGAGCAGCAGGCGGGAAAGCCACGTTCGGCTCCCACTGCTGCTGCTTCTGAGCCTGGGCAAGTCCCTTCACCCTCAGGCGCAAACTTAGATTGTGAGCCCCCTGGCGACAGGCAAATACCTCCAGTACCGGAATGGAACTTACCAGGAGCCAGATCCAAATAACTAAATTACCAGCTGGGGAAGTAAACAGCGCTCCCTCTGATTTCTTTACTGTTTATTCACGCAAACTCTGAGCATTTCGGGGTAGAAAATTATCCTTTGCCGTCCATATGGCTGTACAGTGCTGTGTTCACTTTCAGTGCCTTAGAAAGAACAATTGCTGCTTTGTGATTCTTCGGGGATGTGTACCCTGCCAGAACGTTACCAATAACTATTGCATGATTGGACAACATTATGAAATATCATGCCTCTGTACAGTGCTGTGTATGCTGCCTATGCTCTGACTGTGCAGTGCTGTGTGCTCTGATGGAGCTCTGTGCCCATATAATGCTGTGGATGCTGTGTATGTAATTATTGCTCTGTGCTGTGTGCTCTGATGGAGCTCTGTGACCATATAGTGCTGTGTATGTAATTATTGCTCTGTGCAGTGCTGTGTGCTCTGATGGAGCTCTGTGACTGTATAGCGCTGTGGAGGCTTTGTATGCAATTATTGCTCTGTGCCTGTGCAGTGCTGTGTGCTCTGATGGAGCTCTGTGACTGTATAGTGCTGTGGATGCTGTGTATGTAATTATTGCTCTGTGCCTGTGCAGTGCTGTGTGCTCTGATGGAGCTCTGTGACTGTATAGTGCTGTGGATGCTGTGTATGTAATTATTGCTCTGTGCCTGTGCAGTGCTGTGTGCTCTGATGGAGCTCTGTGACTGTATAGTGCTGTGGATGCTGTGTATGTAATTATTGCTCTGTGCCTGTGCAGTGCTGTGTGCTCTGATGGAGCTCTGTGACTGTATAGCGCTGTGGAGGCTTTGTATGCAATTATTGCTCTGTGCCTGTGCAGTGCTGTGTGCTCTGATGGAGCTCTGTGACTGTATAGTGCTGTGGATGCTGTGTATGTAATTATTGCTCTGTGCCTGTGCAGTGCTGTGTGCTCTGATGGAGCTCTGTGACTGTATAGTGCTGTGGATGCTGTGTATGTAATTATTGCTCTGTGCCTGTGCAGTGCTGCGTGCTCTGATGGAGCTCTGTGACCGTATAGCGCTGTGGATGCTGTGTATGTAATTATTGCTCTGTGCCTGTGCAGTGCTGTGCTTGCTTCCTGTCTGGTGGCCTGACAGGAAGCACTGTTTGCCCTAACTCCTCATGTCTGCCTTGGGAGGGGGTGGGGGATTATTTTGGGGTTCACAGTGGTTGTTGATTTTCCATCTTTAGGAGAGAGACCCTGCCTTGTAATCCTCCCCCCCCCCCCCCCCCCAACATCCCTTTCCTGCCAGCAATGAACAGAATGGCCAGTACCAGCAGTGCAAGGTTCCCGCCTGCCATTCATCCCCTGGAGCATGTGGCACCGGAGCAGATGGAGCCATTAGCTCAATTTCACACTCCTAGGCTGCTCAGACTGGCAACTCTGAAAAGCATGGGATGGAAGCAGTGGGACCAGCTGGGCTCCCTCTCCCCATGTGTGGTGTAGAGTTTCTGTCCTATATAGGTCTGGGCACTATGCCCACTCTTCCTGAAAGGGACAGACCCAGAGAACAGGTGCCACCTCCCTCCTCTCCCCTGAGAGGAGGCACGTGAGAATGGAGAGGGAGAGGGAGAGGGAGAGGGAGGCCACAGGCCTAGGACTGCAGAGGAGCTCCTCCCCCTTCAGACTGTCACCCCTGCATCCCATCAGGAGCTGCCCACCAGGTGCCAGCATGCCCTACCTGCAGGACAGGTAAGGAGGATTAACAATCAGCAGCGCCATCGGAGCAGACAGCAGTAATTAGAAATAAAGCAACCTCATTTACCAGATGCTGTGATCTAGACTAGATTGCTAAGCAGATGTACTGTGCTATGAAATACAATCATACACCACGTCGCTCATCTGGAAATGCTCTGCCCCGTGCTAGGAAGCCACAGCTGGAGGAGATAGCGAAAAGTTGAAAAAAGAAATAACCTTTACAGTCTCTGCTCCTGATTTATTTTCTTCCCACAGACTCGGAATGGATGAAAAGTCCTTCTGACCTGGGCCCTAAGCAAGATCTTGAATTTATCTCAATTTTCTAAAATTACACAAATCTTAATCTGGGTTTACCCCGCACCGGCCAGAATCTACAGGGCATGGCCAGATCCATCCGACACTAGCTGAAGGGGACATGACCTGTAAGGTCCTGTTAGATGGGTGTGGTGGAATTGCCTGGCCATTAAATACTTTTGGCATGGGGTGTTCAATGCTGATAAAAGATCTAACTTTCCGCTGCTTGTTGGCATTGTTTGGCTCTTCGTCCGGCGAGAACAGGCCCACTTCCTGCTCCCGTCAGCCAGACTCATGGTGGCCTCTCATGGAGTGAGATCCATCTGGCTGGCACGCCGACGTGTGGCGGGATTTTGCAACGCAGCAGCACTTGACTTTCCAGCTTCAGCACAAGCATTTACTGTATTGGGGTATTGGTGGCCTCTCTTCAACGTTGCTGAAAGACGCATCATTGCCTCATGGCATGCTTCCTTCTCTGGTATTTTGATCTCGTGCTCCTGAGATCACCTGATAAATGGTTAACACTTTTGTGTATTTTCACGTCAGCTTTATATTGACCACCCTATGCTTGTGGTCCTCAAACTGATACTGATGGCATGTTGCCTCCTTATAACTCAGTCTGGTCATGGTTGTAATACACCATTCATTCTCCCTGTTTTACCGGACCACGCAGGATTCATTGAGTAATTTACACACATAATACAACAAATGTAAACATGCTCCACAGTACCTAAGCATAGTAAAACAGTGAAGTAAATAACATGAAATGAACCTAATATGGTAGACAGATGTAGGGTAGGCATGAGGAAGGGTTTGGGTGCATCGCTGCTGGGGTGGGCAGGAGGATGAGGGAGGCTAGTTCTTGGTGACTAAGGAGGGTAGGATTGGCGCAAGAGACACTGGCTTCCTATTTCTCTATGGATGCAATATAAAATCTTATCTAATATTCACAATCTCATAGACAAGCAATCTGCCATCTGGTTATATACATAAGAACATGCCATACTGGGTCAGACCAAGGGTCCATCAAGCCCAGCATCCTGTTTCCAACAGTGGCCAATCCAGGCCATAAGAACCTGGCAAGTACCCAAAAACTAAGCCTATTCCATGTTACCGTTGCTAGTAATAGCGGTGGTTATTATCTATGTCAACTTAATTAATAGCAGGTAATAGCTTGTGTCAACCCAGTAGACATTTACCTTCCATGAATAAGAGTCTGCTTGAGGTCCCCTCTGTTAGAACGGCCAGGCTCGACCTTACTAGAAAACGTGCTTTTTCAATTGCTGGCCCTACTCTCTAGAACTCCATGCTGGACTTCCTCAGGCAAATAACAAATGCTAAGGAATTGAAGAAAAACCTAAAAACTTACCTATGTTCCATTGCCTCTAATCCATCCACGGCGAACTGAGTTCCACCTAACTATCTTCTCGAGGCACGCTATCCCTTCTTTTCATTTCTTTGTATTGACCTCATTGTTTTTAACTTTGTTTTACTAATTTTGTATATGTGATTTTATGTTTTTATTATGAGTGTACTTTTGTAAACCGCTTTGATCTCACTCCATTGTATCAGCGGTATAGATACACTAATAAATAAATAAGCTCTTTACCAGCGGGTGGAAGGGCTAGTCTGGCCTCTATTGGGAGAGAGTTCCCGAGTCTGGAAGTGAACAAAGTTTGAAAGGAAGTCAGGCGATGGATCCCATTCTTGTACTGACATGGACTTAGGTAGCAGTCGCCATCCATGTGCCTGAAAGTGGATTATACATTTCATGGACCATTCTGGAGAGTGAGTGCATCCTGGGGAAACTCAACTGCAAATATAAAGCAGTTCTCTTGGTTCTCTCTCTAGGACAGGCCCTGGGTTTCCTCCAGTCTATCCCCCCAGCTCCGTCTCAGTCGCACGCAGTCCAGGCGCTCCATGGCTAACCACTCACTGGTTCCGTGCTCCCTGAGCACACAAGGCCCCGTGAAGTACACAAAGGGTCGTATTCTGCCTGTACTGTAAAGCAAATTAGCAGATGGGACTCTTGGCATCTGATACAAAGGGGTATTGTCTCTATCTCCGGGGGGAGGTCAGATCTGGACCCTGGAGATGCGTCTTCCTCAAAGCCTGAAGGATGTGACACTCCTCTGCCCTTCAGATGCTTGGCTGGGGGGATCCAAGCTTCTGTTTTCGCACAGGAAGGTGTGCGATCTTCCCCACCCCCACAGCTAAGCTTTGTTTCCTCTCTCTGTTAAGCATGGCGTCTCTCCTTGCACTATCCCGTCCATCTCTCATCAGGCACTCTTCATTTGTTGCCTCCTGCCTCAGGCTGCTTGCCCCTCTTGTCTCTTAAGAGAGCAATCGGTCATGGTCCTGCCCTCCTTCCTCGTTCTTTGGTTTCTCATCAGGGAGCCTTCATGTAGGATCTCTTCTTAATTGGTTTGTTGTGTGCGCATTCCATCCATTTCTCATCAGGGAGCCATCAGGCACAGGTGTTGATCATGCTGTGATAGACTGGGGGCACACTCCCTGACTTTGGATGGGGGGGGGGGGGATAGCGTTAATCCTCTGGAGTTTCTGTCTGATCAAATCAGACCTGGAATATCTCTCAATAACCATTTGTAGAAAGCAGATCAGACCGACATCACTCTGGAGCGAGACTGTCTTCCAGGAGAGCCCCCTCAGAGAGGAATGCAATGCATGTGCCAGGCATGTGCCATGTGCAGCTAACCCCCAACATTTCCATGACCTGTCCCACAGAGGTGCCCTGTGGCCACCAGTCTGGGGCTTATGGCCTTCAACCTCTCAGTACTGGGTCCAGAAAGATATTGCCCCGGTTTGGGGACAAAGCAGATAAAACTTAGTCTAGACTGCATTACAAATAAGCCCTCAAGCCGCCTGCTTAAGGGTGTCCGGCTCTGGCTGAACCCTGCCAGGATGGGAGGAGGCTGCAGCCGCTTCTCTCTGCTGAGCTGCGGTGACGACTTTGCAAGGAAAAGGAGAAAAGAGTAATAGCGGGAGCAGAACCCAACCGTGGCAGAAAGGGCGATCTGAGCTCCCTCCCTCTGCGAGAGCTGCAGGCTCCGGCCCGGGGGCCTTCCTGTGCGCTGCCTTTCAGGATTAGCAGTTTGGCATAGCCCAACTTTTACTGCAGGCTGATTTATTCCTTCCAGGATTGCACCCCCAGCTCTGGCTGGGCTTCGTGCTGGAGCTTCTTGTATCTTGCCTTTTGCAATGAGTGGATCAGTGCACAACACGCCGCACTTCCAGGTCACATTCGTTAGGAGAAAAACCAATGTTAATTTAGAGGTAAAGGGGGAGCCGCCCTCCTGCCGGGCGTGAGGGGGTGCTCCGATCACTTCTTTAACCACGATTTCAGGGGTGGGGTTGGAGGCAGGGCTCCTGGCCAAGCCCAAATGTTTTGTTTTTAACGACAGCCGTCTGAAATGACACAAACTATGCACCAAAAAATTCGTGCCGCGGTTTAGGTGGAACCGAGAAGTATCGTTTGCTGCTTGCGCGTCACCGGCGCTCGAAAGCGCATCCCTAGTACCTAGCGCTTTAAGAGCGGGGACTGGGAGTGTCCCGGCTGCCGGCGCGCCGCAGGCAGGGAGGGAGAAGGCGGCTGGATCTCGGCAGCAGAGCCGGGGCTGCAGGCAGGAAGGGAGAAGGCGGCTGGATCTCGGCAGCAGAGCCGGGGCTGCAGGGGGAAAGTTTCCGCCCCCCGCCCGCACGTGACTCCGGCTCCCGGGGGGACGGGCACATGGTTCCGGCTCCTTTGTAGAGCGAAATCCTGCCCTGCTCCGCCTGGCAGCCGCTCCCGGGGACTCTGCGGGGCAGGATGAATGGCAGGAGGCGCCCCGGTGAGGTAAGTGCCCTCCGCCCCCCGCTCTGCTGCGACCCGGGTCACCTCCACGGGCCCGGGCGCGCTGGGCCACCCTTCGGCTGTGGTCGCTTGCAGGAGGACGTAGCCCTCCCGGGTCTTAGTCAAAGCGGAACTACATTTCCCTGCATGCGCCGCGGGGGAAACCAGGGCCGGATCGCTCTGGTCCGCCCTTGTGATCCAACCTCTTCATCTCTTCATCTCTTACTTTTGTTCTCTGGAGTCAAAGCACGCGGGAGGCATCACCATCGTGCAGCATAGGGAGAGCTTCTGTCTGTAAACGGAGATGGTTCTTTTCTAGCTTGAGCGCACCCAAGATCGGCGTCTTGGTGGAATGTGAACCATTGCTGGATCCGGTTTTCAGATGAATTAAATGCATTAGTGCGGCTGAGAGGAGTCATCAGCGTGGAGGAGCTAAGGAGGGCAAGGGAAGGGGTGAGCCGGTGCTAATGGGAATGGGGGGGTTTCCAGTGCTTATCCAATTAACACCTCTCGCCAAATGTTTTTTTTCCATGGGTGGGGTTATTAGTGGAAAGCCCTAATGATAAGTAATGGACTGAGGTACTAACCTACAAATGTTTTTTGCAGACAGGGTCCTATGCGCGTAAAAAACACAGCATGCCCCCAAATAAGCAAAAACAGACTTTTACGCATATTTATGTGCGTAAAGACATTCACATATTTACCCCTTCGCAGGCAGTAAACTTTTGCTGGTGATCCAAAAACAAATAAATAATCTGGCCTTGGTAGGTTTTACTTTTGTTTCCGACCCAGATTAATGCTGGAAATTATGCAGAACGCCTGAGCCATGTTGATGGCAGATTATTTGGAGATAAGGAATCCATGGTGCTGTCTTTCTCGGGATGCAAAAAATGAAATTTAAAAAATGATTGCATGCTTCCAAATGTTGTAGCATAGAGGCAGCGGCGAACTTCATCCCTTGAAAGAGGGGGACCTGTCCTGGTACAAGTTGATGGTGTTTACAGGGTCAGAGTTGGTTGAAAGGTTAAAAACCGTGGTCCTTTTTTCTTCAGGGCTAGCAGTGGGGAAGATGAAAGAAGTTTATTGAAAGGTTCTAGGTTGGTGAGCTGACACATAATCCCCACTGAAGGGGCTTGATCGTCCCCTCTCTGCAGGGACACTGTACTTACAGCCGCACACTTTCATCTCTGCTAATTGGCAGATCGCTTTACCTGATAAACCTTTGAAAGTCATTAATTTCGATCTGGAGGTGGGGGTCTGAGGTTGATAGCAGTACAATGAGGGTAATTAGTCTCTTAAATGATGCAACTCCTTTACAATGGGATGGGGAAAAGCATTAGATGGTGAATTTTTGGTGCATACAACCAAAGTGCACGTGCACGTGCACCGAGCCCCAGCTTCCTTTTGGCAGCCCTTGTGATCTCTGTAGTGAAGGATGATGACTCGCTGTTGATCCAGTCTGTTTCTATGGCCATCCACCAGTCGAATTCTGCTGTGTGCCCCAGTTTGTGCCCTCGGTGCCGTTCAGTAATTTTATCTATCTGAGTTTGATTCCAAGAATCCCACTTGTTTTGGGTCTGACCCAGCGATGCTTTGTGTCGTCATCTGAGAAACCTTGATCCAATTCCTGGCTCCTCCTCACTGGCTTGGCTGGGGATGCTGTGGTAGCCGCCAGGCGACCAGGGAGTCCTGGCCATCGTGCTACAGCGACACCTATTGGCTGGCTCAAAAGCTTTCCAGTACCTGGTTTTGTAGGGCAGCAGAGTCCATGCCTCACAGCTGGGAAGGCAGCAATGGCTGGACAAGATGGCGGAGAGGGAACAGGCTGTAACTAAGCAGGAAACCCAGAAGGGAAGAAGGAAATGGCTACCTCAGGGAGAAATTATTTACAAAGTTCAGAAAGCTTCCCAATTTGTAATATTTTAGGGAATGGATTGGGTCAGGAATCTGCACTCTGATCGGCACCTAACATCCTCGTTATCTTAGAGGTCTTGGGGTGGGGAACCTTTTAAGGTTGGTCAAATCTTCCCAGTGGCCATTTGGAAACAGTTTTTAAATAAGAACATAAGAAGTGCCAAGGCTGGATCAGACCAAGGTCCATCGAGCCCAGCATCCTGCACTCTGACAGGAGCCAGTCTGGGTCACCAGTACCCGGCAGATCCCCCAATAGTTGATCTATTTCCTGTACCTCACTCCCAGGGATAAGCGCTGGCTTTCCCAAGTCTTCCTGGCTAATACGTGTTTATGGACTTTTCCTTCAGGAACTTCTCCAGTCCTCTCTTGAACTCCACTAGGTTATTCGCCTTGACCGCATCCTCCAGCAAACAGATTGCATAGCTTGATTGTGTGCTGGGTGAAAAAAAAATACTTCCTACAGTTTGGTTTAAATCTGCTGGTTGCTAGTTTAAAAAATAATAGTTTCTTTTATGTTTAATAACAGCAAGAATGGCTTGGCTTTGCTTCAGCCCCCGCCCAATGCTACGCCCTATTCATCATTCTCATCCGCTCCTTGTCAAGCTCTGAGGGAGGTGTGGTCAGAATGCCAGCTCAGGTATCCGGATGCGTTTCAACAATCGAGATGCTAACGGCCAGGAGGCACCCCCTGACCCCAGAAAATCTGAAACCAGATCAGTGCTTTTTCTTTTTTTTTTTTTTTTTTAGCCCCTGTTTTGCAATTGGTAATGTTTGGGGTAAGGGGCTGCTGGTTGGTCACTGTTACAAGGTCTGACTAAGCTGCTTCATGTTACCTTCACACCCCTGCAAACTGGAGGGCAAGGAAACAACTTGACCTGCATTCTTTGAATTGGAACTGAGCCTGAATGTCTATCGCTCGTAAATTTAGCTGCGACTGGATGTCGGGTATTTAGGCAGGGCACAGAGATCTGGGAGGCTGAGGCTCGCTTGGTGTGGGGGGTATGCAAGTACTTTTCTTATGTACACTTTTTTTTTTGA
Source organism: Rhinatrema bivittatum (assembly GCF_901001135.1). NCBI lineage: Eukaryota > Metazoa > Chordata > Amphibia > Gymnophiona > Rhinatrematidae > Rhinatrema > Rhinatrema bivittatum. The sequence continues at coordinate 15,877,880 of NC_042626.1, read as the reverse complement.
CAATGAGCCAGTGTAAAGTATTCGCATGCCACGTACCCGCTATCCGAGCAAGCGGCTGAAGGGAAGGTATAAGAGCATGTGTGCTTTTTGAAAATCCCATGTACGCCTGCTGTTTTATTCCCCCAATTTCAATGCTCTCTCCCGCCTACCCCCCCCCAGAAATGCCTCCTATTAACCCAGCTAAAATTATGCGCACTGTGGTAGCCCGCTCATGCTTTTGACCGCTCTAAGAAGCGCATTTTTCAAAGGAGCCGATTTCCCAGGGGGAAATGGCTTTGAAAATTGTCCTGTTTTATGTTTGACAGTAGTGAGGTCGCTACTGAAGGTCTTGGGATGGGTGTACGGGAGCTCTCCCGAGATCACTAGAAATCTTCTCCACCCTCCATCCTCCACCTGGCATGCTGGACACCTCTGAGACCGCCCCCCTCCCCCCCCATACCAAAACTATAACACAACAGCTACTATTGAATGTTTGAAGCACACGGTCAAACTGGCTCAGACTAAAGGTCCATCTTGCCTCTCAGCTGTGCACTGCTGTGCGGGAGGCCTTGGTTAGAATTCCAGGCCCATGGGAAGGAGGGATTCCCAGGCCCCACATCACAGAGACGCCTAACCCTCGGACTTGAGTGTATTTGTGCAGCGGGTCCATACCTCATGGTCAGAGAGATCCTCACTGCGATGGCGGGGTTAGCTGGAGGACCCAGTAACTGCTCATGGTGCCTTAGTCCCAGCTGTGGCAGGTTCCAGTTGAATTGGAAACCAAAAGGAGCAGAGAGGAATTAAGCCTGGCACATCTGAGGTCCTGGGAAGAGAACGTGGCATTTGATTCAAACCGAGATTACCGACAATTTATAAATTTGGATACAGACTAAAGTTGAAATATTTATAGTTTTACAGAGGACATTTTCTGAATGCAGTTTTTTGAGTAAAACAGCTGAATGTCACGAGTGTAAGCATCCTCGTGGCCTCAGTAGTAACCACGGCATTTCGTGGTACAAGGTATAATAGTAACTTGACCATGGTAATTGTAATATTGATTGCACCTCAAGGCAATCATGCAGTAAGTTTAAAAAAAAAATTATACATGAATTATATACTTAAGATCATTCTGGGGACCAGTTAAGAATGGTTTTATAAAGGAATGTTCTTATAGCTGGATTTACTTCCATAGGAAGGACTGTGCTGGGACTTTAAAGATGTTTATAAGTAGCACATCCATGTAAGACGAATCACTTCTATAGAGGGGCTCAGACGAGGTGCTGTACAGGAAAAGTGGAGCTTCCACCAAACCCTATCCATAATGAACTGGGTAATATCCGAGCCACTTGATCAGTGGTTATCCACCTCCACCGAGGATGGGGCATGAATTAAGGTGCTTAAATTTACGGCAGGGGTGGGTTCAGGGCAGATATTAGGTAGAACCTCCTAACTGTGAGAGTACTCCAGCACAGTTCGCTACCTCTGGAATCTCCAGCACTGAAGACTTTTAAGAGCAGGTTGGATGCGCGTCTAAGATGGTTTAGGGGATGGCCTGTTGAAGTCCCTTCCGGCCATATCTTCCTATGGTTCTATGACAGAGACCATAAAAAGAAGAAAAGGGGACATAGCGGGCAGTACAGTAGACAGCCCGAAGGGGTCCTCCTCCATGCACCCCCCCCCTCCCGCTGCCTCTCCTTCCATCCCTGAGGACCAGCGTAGCAGCACGGTTGACGGTAAAGGAGTCGGGTAGTTGCACGCCCTTACCCGCAAGGTGGACAGACCTCCTTTTGTCCTGAGCCTGCCCGGGGCGCCCACCCATTCCCCATGCAGCAGTTCTGGTGCCTTGCCGTGTTAATGTGGCTACCGGACAGCCTGCTTGGGGAGCTCTGGTGCCCTAAGGTTTTGCAGTGGAGGCTGGGCAAGTGACCAGCACGAGGATCTGAAACGGCCTCCTGACTCCGAGCATGTGGGCAAGGGGGCATCGGGAAGGGGCAGCTGTGGGTGCGGCAGAGAGATTCTGGCACGCTTGAGCGAAGGGCCTTACAATAGGCCATTGTGAGAGAATGCAATTTTGGAAAAGGTAGGTTCGGGCTTCTGAAACTCTGGCCTGTGACTTCCAGGGACTCTCCTTAAATACTCTGGATACAGCGCTTCAGGGAAGAGGAAAGGGTTTGTTTGTAAAATGAAATCTTCAGACGCTGTCAGGAAGGAAGTTGTCTTTATGAGGGTTATCTGCTGTCCGTGGGGCAGTTCTTGTAGTCACCTGGATCCTGGAGAAAGCTGAAATCTTTTTTGCGGGCTTTGATACCTCTTATGAGAGCAGCGTAAATTGGTGCTGGAGCTTTTGCTGATGGTGAGGAAGGGTTTGAATCCTACGGTGTTGCAGTGCGGAACATGGCAAAGTTTGCATAATCGGAGGCCTTGTTCACAGTGCCCCCACCAGTGAAACTGCACTGAATAAGATTTGGCATCAGGGGAGTAAAAGTGAATTTACTGCTGCACCTGGTGCAATGAAGAGTGTTGTTTTTTTAGAGCGAGTTTCCGGTTTCACAATCCAGCGACTTGTAGTTTCTGGAGTCGCAGGCACGGATGAAGTTAGGTGAAAGCCACCTTTGATGGTCACGGATTCTTCCACTGTGCGCGGCGCTGCATCCAGTGTCAAATGGCAAGGCGAGTCATATGTAATGTTAGCAATCTTAGCGGAAGTGCAGGTGCTTGCGTGGCTGGGTTTGTCTGGTAGACTATGGGTTCCTTCGAGTTGGCAGGTTTTTTGTTGGTGGGGTACCATCTGGAGAAGCCATGGAGATTTTGTGGGGCTTATCTAACCGGGAGGCTGGACTACAGCAGAGGAAGATCACAAAAATTATCTTGGATAAGACACGATGTCCTACAGGTGGTCACACTATGGCTGGCAGCTGGGTTATAACCATACCAGTGTGGTCAGGAATAGTTGGGCAGACTGAATGGGCCAGCTGGTCTTTGCCTGCTGTCATCCACTGTGTCGCTGTAGTTCACGTGCCCTACGTTTATTGTGAGAGGATCATACACAAACCTGAGATACTTCAAATGAACATCAATCAGGCTGTCTCATGCATGCATACAGTATATAAAATAAATGTAATATTAAGTTAATGGCTCCATAGCTCATTGTCCCCCTCGTGTGTTTCTTTTGAGGGGCACCCCTCTGATGATGGGGGATTAAGCCCTTGAAAGCCTTGGCAGTAGTCAGCTGGCTTTATGGAGGCTGAAGCAGTTCTGGGAGGGCAGGGGCTGACCTCACCAATGTGAGTCAGGCACTTCCAGCTCAGTGGCTGGTGCACTCCATGTATCATCCCAATGACATCACTGCCTCCCACCCTAGTCTTGGTTCCTAGTTGACTCGCTGCTGGGTGACAGCCAACGACCTCCCCTTCCCGGAAGGCAGTGGAGGCTCAGCAGTAGCTGAGATTGGGTAGAATGACTTCTCTAAATATTTGGGGAAGGAGTGTAGGAGGGTGACTACCCAACATCACTTTAGTGCTTACTGATAGGACCAGATTACAATAATTGAAAACTCACAGAGAAAACGGAGGGCAGAGGCTGTTTTTATTTCAGGATTGTCCCAAGCTGCCTTCCCCTCTTCTATTTATTAATTATTCTTATTTGTAAACTGCTCTGATATTGACATGAAATTGTGGTCTATAAAAAAAAAAAACTAAACTAACACTGTCCTGCCAGTCATCCACAATGAGCGCGTGCGCGCGCGATGAATCTGCATGCATTGGAAAATCGGTAAATGCACGTTTTTCTCCTGGGCGGCTATGGGAAGGCAGAGCTTAGCCCGGGCCTTCTTGAATTCTTTTTTTTTCTGGGCTAAACAGTAAAGCATCCACCACGAGATAGATGTTTTCAGAAAATAGATCAGTTGATGATGCATTGAAGGCTGCTGGGTGCAATGTTGCCTCACAAATTGACCCTTGACCCCCTCTTCAACCGAAGGAAGTGTGCTGCAATTTGTCCACTCTCTGGGATACTCCTGTTGAGAGGGGATAGTCATTGTCTCTGCGAGATGTTCAGTCACCCTAGACGATGACGTCACCCTACCAAGTGATCTCCTCTCTCCAGCGATCTCGGCAATGTATGCATCACGCTGTGCGACGCCTTCACGTGGACCGCGGCGCCCTGCCCGCTTCCGGCACTCTAGGTGGCTTCCTAGTTCGCTAATGCTTCCCTCCGGCTCTGGGGATAGTTACAGATAACACTTCATGTGAGAGAGAGAATATAAGTTACAATTTTCTTTTGTTATAGGAAGAAGCAGGGATGGCTGAGGCTCACAGTTCTCTGTCCTATCCACTGCTTGCTGTGTAGGTCAGGCAGTTAGCCCTTTCCAGTTTTAAGTGTGCAGGATGGCCCTCGGTGCAGACCTGTATCGGGTTCCATTGCACCATCTGGCCCAGTAACATAAAAATCCATGGAGGAACCAAGGAAAGAATTGGAAAGGCGACAAGTCTGGTAGTGTGTAGGTCAGATGTGAGCTTTCACTATGTGTCAACAAAAAAATGTAGGTTCCTAGTGACTGGACTCAAACTGGATCTTCATGAGGTCCCAAGGGGGACAATTCCTGGAAGTTAACCATGGGCTATGCCTGTTTTTTTTTTTTAATATTTCTCTTCTCACCCTAATGCTTTTTGATACCTATAGTGCTGAAGCAGCAGGACTACACATCCCAGAATGCATTGGCAAGGAAGTGCAAAATCCAGAACTCTATCAAAGTCTCCCCCTGCATACCAGGTCACCTGGTATGGACCATGCATGCCGGCACGTACGGGATGGAAAATCCGGCTGTCAGTTTTGGTGCCCTGCTTCGCTTGAGAACTCCCAAAGGGAAGCTGGAAAAAGGAAGGATTTTATTATTGTTACAGATGGGTGAAGAGATTATGGGGAGAGAACTCAAAGTTTACACAGAGAGTCAATGGCAGAACTGGGCTTGGAGCCTGCCTGTAGATCGTTCCCCTCCCCCCACCCCATCCTGAGAGTGCCACTGTAAGACACAGTGTGACACTTCTGGTGCCAGGGCTCATTTCCAAAGAGCATTTCACTGAAACGTTTAAACTCGAGTGAGAGTGGCCATGAAGTAGAAAGTGTTGCATGTTTTCATAATTGCTGAAGAATGAGCTTGCCTAGGTGATCTGTGGCCACAGACGCATGCCCAGAACACACTGTCCCTCATTCAACAGGTGGATTTCTGGGCCATTTAAGTTGAAGAAGCGCACATCCATGGCTTGTGGCTTAAGTTAACCATGCAACTCCATGTCAGAAAGAAGGGTCGGATGCTGGTTCTGGTCTTACTCCATTACAGCAGGGGATCCTTCCTATCTTTCTAAGGGAAATCCGGGACAACTCCCCTATGAATGCACTGGGGCTAAAACCAGGACTGGATCAGCTTGGCCTTTGACATGGAGCCATTTGGTTCTCTTATCTGCAGCATGCTAGGACCCCCCTCATGGATGAAAAGTACTAAAAAAACAAAAACCAGACATGGAAATGGTCCCATACATTATTGGAGAGAGTAGGTTTAGTGCACAAATTTGCATATTTACAGAGCGTGCCAGGTGCCTCCTGTAGGGTGTAAGGCCCAAGTCATCTAACTGACTCCCGGCGTCTGTGGCTGAGGCCCCACATGTGGCCTGCTCTTTCTCCGCCTGGATTGGGGCTTCTGGGTTGATCGGTCCAATGCTGGCTGTGTCTTGCGACCGAGCCCTAGCTCATCTTGTTCAGCAGCTGGAATTCATGCTACTTCCATTCATTTTGATTACAAAAAATAATATCCTCTCCCTGTCCATTGGCTCCCCATGGTCCCACTCCGGACGGTGCAACCTAATTAGAAGGTGTATTAACATTAGCGGGGGCCCGATTGGCTCCCAGTAGGAGCTCGCTGTCCACAAATGATGGCTGGTCTTAGGTGGTATGATTTATACTGGGCTAAACGGTAGCAATTTAGTTAAAACATTTCCAGAAAGAGTTAGCATATAATAATGACCTTTCTCACTAAGAGGTCGATGTAAAATGCTGAGTGTTAAAACCGTGCGCTGATATTCAGCGCAGAGTCTCCAAATCACAAGCTGATTTCTTAAACCTCCCAGTGCAGCACTCTAATGGGTTGCACCAAGGAAAGACAGCACTCAGCAACACATGACCTATGCGCATAAAATAGGAGTCCTGCACACAATAAATGTTTTCAATGCAGAAAGCATTTTGTGTGCGCATAAATCATAGTTTTTGCATGGAAAATGAGCTTTATGTGCAACAAAGAAGGTTTTGTGAGCATAAAATACCGCGTGAGGCCCCGGCACCCAGTCTTCAGCATCCACCCGTAGACTAACATTAGCCACTAAGAAAACACGAGGAAGCCAGCACAGATCTCTGCAGTAGGGGTAATAACTAATGCCTTAGCATGGGATTTTTTTGCAAGGGCATTAACTAACTTACATGCACGTTCTTGTGCGCAGAACTTGCTGCATCGTCTGTAAAGTTTGCACATAACAAATGTGCACAAAACTGTGAGTTAAACTGTGCTCAGCCCAGGGCACAGTTTATTACATCGCCCTGTACATGAAAGACCTGAACATAACATGAGCCTTGCAGTCCTAGATGTCACAGGGACCATATCCCTGTGCCCATCCCCTGAGCCCTCCACTCCTAGAGGTGACAGGCTCTGTATCCCTGTGCCCATCCCCTGAGCCCTCCACTCCTAGAGGTGACGGGCTCTGTATCCCTGTGCCCCTCCCCTGAGCCCTCCAGTCCTAGAGGTGACAGGTTCTGTATCCCTGTGCCCGTCCCCTGAGTCCTCCAGTCCTAGAGGTGACAGGCTCTGTATCCCTGTGCCCGTCCCCTGAGTCCTCCAGTCCTAGAGGTGACAGGCTCTGTATCCCTGTGCCCCTCCCCTGAGCCCTCCAGTCCTAGAGGTGACAGGTTCTGTATCCCTGCGCCCGTCCCCTGATCCCTCCAGTCCTAGAGGTGACAGGCTCTGTATCCCTGTGCCCGTCCCCTGAGTCCTCCAGTCCTAGAGGTGACAGGCTCTGTATCCCTGTGCCCGTCCCCTGAGTCCTCCAGTCCTAGAGGTGACAGGCTCTGTATCCCTGTGCCCGTCCCCTGAGCCCTCCAGTCCTAGAGGTGACAGGCTCTGTATCCCTGGTCTGTCCCCGAGCCATCCAGTCCTAGAGGTGACAGGCTCTGTATCCCTGTGCTTATCCCTGAGCCCTCCTGTCCTAGAGGTGACAGGTTCTGTATCCCTGTGTCCATTCCCTCTGCCCTAGAGGTGACAGGCTCTGTATCCCTGTGCCCATCCCCTGAGCCCTCCACTCCTAGAGGTGACGGGCTCTGTATCCCTGTGCCCCTCCCCTGAGCCCTCCAGTCCTAGAGGTGACAGGTTCTGTATCCCTGTGCCCCTCCCCTGAGCCCTCCAGTGCTAGAGGTGACAGGCTCTGTATCCCTGTGCCCATCCCCTGATCCCTCCAGTCCTAGAGGTGACAGGCTCTGTATCCCTGTGCCCGTCCCCTGAGTCCTCCAGTCCTAGAGGTGACAGGCTCTGTATCCCTGTGCCCGTCCCCTGAGTCCTCCAGTCCTAGAGGTGACAGGCTCTGTATCCCTGGTCTGTCCCCGAGCCATCCAGTCCTAGAGGTGACAGGCTCTGTATCCCTGTGCTTATCCCTGAGCCCTCCTGTCCTAGAGGTGACAGGTTCTGTATCCCTGTGTCCATTCCCTCTGCCCTAGAGGTGACAGGCTCTGTATCTCTGTGCCCGTCCCCTGATCCCTCCACTCCTAGAGGTGACAGGCTCTGTATCCCTGTGCCCGTCCCCTGATCCCTCCACTCCTAGAGGGGACAGGCTCTGTATCCCTGTGCCCGTCCCCTGATCCCTCCACTCCTAGAGGGGACAGGCTCTGTATCCCTGTGCCCGTCCCCTGATCCCTCCACTCCTAGAGGTGACAGGCTCTGTATCTCTGTGCCCGTCCCCTGATCCCTCCACTCCTAGAGGTGACAGGCTCTGTATCCCTGTGCCTGTCCCCTGACCCATCCAGTCCTAGAAGTAACACTCTATTCCTGCTGGATCTCCCTGCGTGCCACACTCTCAGCTCATCCAGTGCTGCGGTGGGTTTGAGGGGCCGTGCTGTGCACACGAGGCAGCTGAGACAGGCTAATAACAACAGCGTGTCCTGGCTGCATTCTCTTTTGTGGGGGACAGCCTGCTCCACTTTCTCTCTGCTCCTTCTGAATGTGAGAATATAAAAATAGCTGCTGGGATGTGTGGACTTTCCTGTTCCAACAACAACAACAACATTCAAAAGAAACAATCCAAGCCAAACGTTTTCAGGAAAAAGGTGTTTCCTCTTCACACACGTGTGTCCCAGATTTGGAGCTGGGGAATCTGGGTGCCATCTGAGCACTGGAGAATGTGAAGTGGCCGCCGCTCAGAAAAGGGGACCCGTCACTGCCAGAGGTAAAGCTTGCACTATTTTCTGTCTCTCCCTCTGGGAAGATGTGGTCCAACGTTTTAAAAATTATTTTGATGGACACGAAATGTTTGGGCTTTTTTGCTGGCTGAAAGTGTCTTGTGTGGCTATTGAGACTTTTAATTTCGCAGCCGGCGGTCACAGGCCGTGGCTTTCTCCAGAGCCCACCTGCTTTCGGTCCATGGGTGCTGCTGTTGCTGGGGAGGGGGAGAGGCGTGACGGCTGCTTCCGCAGGATCTCTGGCCCTGACCTAGCCCGAGGAGTGGGCTTTGTAACCTGGATTTTCTGTTCGTTGCCGCCGGGCCTGCCCATTCGCAGCAATATTTTAAAAGTGAGCTGGACAGTCCGGTGTGGGCAGTAATACTCTGGAGTGGGTTTCCTCTGACTTTGATGGTATTGCACACGGCTGCACCAATTGAATCCCAAGTGACTCTGCTCCGACTCCGAGCAGGGACGTCTGAGTAAATTTGCTGGCGAGGAGCAGCTTGGCAGTTTTAGCCTGGTTCATGGACACAGAAAAAAATGCAATGGGTTTGCTTGCTTCAGGGCAAAATATCCAATGTGTTTGTTTTTTTTCCCCCTCCCTTTTAAATAGCCGTGGCCTGTGACGCAAAAATCCACCGTAGATGGAATAGAAATGCTCCACGGATTTCACCAGGCGTGTGTTTGCTCTGTGCAGGATTTAGTGACACTTTCGCCTGACTTAAGAGGCTGGCACGCTCTCGGTTCTGAGCCTCTCGCCCAGGCAGGACTCTTGTGAGGGGGTGCCTGCCCTGGGCACCATGCTGGTGGGGAAGGGTGCCACATCACCTTGTTGAGTCATTTTGGGAGTCGGGGGTGGGGTGAGGGGGTGCTGCTTCATCCAGCGATTGCCCTGTCCCCATGCCTGCAGTGGAATTGTGCACAAGCTTTTTAATTACAAATGATAAGGTGGCACTTTTGGTCTTCTAGGGAATTAACGGGTTGACGCCGCATAGTTTTAATTATATTTTGAAGTTTTTATAGGCCTACGAGGATCCAGCTTGCAAATGCTCTTGGATGTTCCATCTTTTAAAGAGATTCGACTTGACGAGTCACGTCAGAGACTCTTTTTTTTTTTTTTAATGTACAGGGACCCATAATTTGGAACTCCTTGCCAGGGTTGAGGTTTAGGAAACTGATAAAAGCTTTCTTTTTCCAACAAGCATTTGAGACATGAAGGTAACCTAGTGAAGACTTGATGATTTAAAGCAGTTTGAGAATGGTCTCGTGCACAATGGTTTATTCAATTTTGTGTCCCGTGTTTGCTCTTAATGCATGCGTTGTTTTTATCTTTTTATTTGGTGTGTTGCGATTGTGGATGCTTTAATTGGAAACTGCCTGGCAATGTTGATGGGCGGTTAATACATTATTAAAATAAATTAATGTATAGAGGGTGGAGGGGGTTGAGGCTTGCTTTTTAAGTAGGTGGGGGAATTCCTGCAGCTTGGCTGCGGTGCTGAGAAATAGGAGACCCGACTCCAGGTCTCCAGACCAGCGCGGATCAGGCCCGGGATCCGGGAGGGTAAGCAGCGCGTTTATTGCATACTTTAAAATTAAATCTACAAGCGTGACACAAAAATTAACCAAGCTAAACGCACACAAAATCTATTCATCGTAGCATCAGAAGCAAAATAAATACAGCATATCAAATCTAACTGCATCAAACAATTACAAATCTCTCTTGAGAGTCTGGCTTCAACTGGAATTGAGTTCCAAAGCTTTGGCAAATAAAGCATGAAAAAGCTTGCTGCCTCGTCCATGCCAAACGAGTGCTCCTGAGAGGAGAGAAGGGCAGCCTGGGACCAGCATAGGGGCCTCAGTGAAAGATAGGGCACCAGCAAAACTGAAAGGTACATTGGGCCATCAAAACATAGAGCTTCTTAAACTGGGTGGAGGAAGATGACTGACACCACAGGGGCGACCCTACCACCCCCCGCTGGACGCTGTGTAACCTGGCAAAGAATAGCTTGAAAGGATCTGCTGCTTTTACAGAGAGACCTTTGGCCGACATAATAGTGAGGTGGTCGGGTTTTCAGGATCTCCACCATGAAGAGAGATTTGCATGCACTGCTTCCACTGTCTGCAAATATACGTCATGGTGGGGATCCTGAACACCAGAGCTGCTGGACCATATTTCATTAGGATTTATAAAAGTAACAAAATTTTGGATTTTTCACACATTTTTATTTTGGTTTTTTTTCCTGTCTGTTGGCGAGAACACCAGTAATCCTGCACAGTAGTAGTGCATTTCACAAGCATACAGAACGAGCAGTCTGCTCTGGGGCGAAAACAGTCAAAAAAAGCAGGCAATATCATTGCTCGTGTTTGAATCACTACATTTAGTAGTGTTGGGAGAGGAGGAAGAAACATTTTGTTTTGGCCCAGTTAAAAATGGGATAAACTGGAAGAGAGAGCGATAACGTTTCTGTCCCAGGGGCACCGAACTGGATGATTATACCGCTCTCGTTCAGACTGGCACATATGGCCATAGGGAGCCCAAATTCTGAAATGGATAGTGAGGGAGGGGGAGGGGTGTATGGTAGAGGAGAGGGGTGTTGAAAGGTGGGTGGGGAGCAATCTGTCACTGTCCCATTAAAAGGCAGAGAAGCCAGCTGGTGCCCTGGGATGGCAGTAAGGGAGCGGGTGCTGCGCCTGTCGTTCAGGCTGATGCAATAAAAATTCACGGTTGTGCCCTTGAACGCACATTTTGTGCTCGAAAACACTGCTGATGCAGAATGTTTTACTCTCACAAAATGTGAATTAAAAATTGTGCAGTCAGTGTGGCGCCCTTACAAGGGAATTCCACGCTAATGAGGGCATTAACTAACTATTGCCCCCAGGTGCAGAGAGGTGCGGTGGCCTAACCCAAGTTTTTTTCTTAACCCGCTCAGAGGTGGCGTAAGGTTTCCAGCATTAGTACTTGGTGTCATTAAGATTGGGAGCATAAATCAAATAAAAAGGCAGGCTTCCCAAAGCCTGCTGAGGCCGAAGAAGAGCAAAAAAGTACTTTTGAACCTGAGAAGAAGCAGGAGTTTTGCCGCAATTTCTGATGTCCATGCAGCTCGGATCCTTTTTGGGTTTTTTTTTTTTTTTTTTCCGTGAATGGATTGAATAGTTTCCCAGTTGCAGGATCTTTGGACAGAATTGCACACAAGATTCCCCTCTGGAGCTACGACTTATGCCCAATGCACATTTTCCAGTCTACGCACTTTTTAAAACTCCTGAGTTTAAAAAAAAAAAAAAAAAAAGTTTAATCTGTGCACTGAAATCCAGCTCGGATTATTGCACCGGCCTGGTAGTTAGCAGCTGACCAGCAACCTGGGGCAGGGGAAGAGGATGCACAGAGGCTGCTGCTGTTTCTTCTCCTTGGTATCCCCTAGACTGGTCACTAGAGGGCGCAAGCATTGCATCAAATAGAAACATCAAAGCATCCTACTAATGACGGCCGAAAGTGGTCACTGAGGGCTCTTGGGTGACTGGTCAGGGTTATGGACTTAAACATTAAGCACATGGGGGCACCTCTCAGCTCCTCCTCTTCGTAAAAAAAAGGGACCCATTCGTTCTTGAAAGTTCATCTACCTCATTATCTTTGGACAATTTTGGATGTTGTGCCCGTGAACGGCTTCCTCGCCTGCAGAAATGGGAGCTTTCACCAGAAGCCAGCTGGACAGAACGGCTCGGCTCCTCACTGTGTGGATGACCCCCCTCAGAGGAAGACCGTCGCTCTCCCAGCCCAGTCATTTAACTCCCGGGGGAGCTCAATGTTGTCACCATCCGAACCACGATAAAATGTTGTGAAAAGGAGAATTTATTTCATGTTCCAGATTACTAATTTATTAATTCTGTCACTTTATCTATTTATAGACGTTGGATATTCCTCCTTATTCCAAGAATGGTCTCAAGGTGGTTTTAAACAAATTTAAATCCGGTTACAACCATTGCTCTTTGTCAAAACCTGAATTTCCTGATATACATTTACCTTCTGGAGCCCAAAAGCAATAGCTCTAAATTTGATCTGCTAAAGAACAAAACCACCAGGCTGCTTATCCATCCCTGTTCCTAGAGGTGACGGGGGTGGGGGTGGGGATGCAAGGCAGGAGTCTCCTAGGGCACCTACTACCCTTGCTCTGGCCCTGATCCCTACATCTCGGGAAGTTGGGCTGGTTTAGACAAATACTAATTTACAAACACCATAACGAAGCCAGTGAACAAAATAAAATCCACATAGCACATTAATATATCAACTATACAAAGAGCACCCAAATAACCCAAGTTCGTAGAACACAGACATAAATTACACACACACATCAATAACAATTAACCGAAAACAAATATAAACCTACCGGAGCATACAAACCACAGATTTCACTAACAAATTATATAACAGGCCTCCCACTATTTAAGTTAATACAAATATATCCCTGATTGGGATCCCTTTAAAATATGCAGCCACGTATCCAAGCTGAAACATTGCATAAAGCACAGTAATGATAGGATGAAACTGAAACAGTCATGCAAAGGCTAAGGTGCAGTCCGTTTCCTACAGAGACCGTAATCCAAGGTGCAGCTACTCTGCAGGAGGTAGCCTCTTCGTAAGTGGTCTAGAAAGGCAGCCCAGAAATAGCAAGAAAGAGAGACAATATTTTGGAATTTTTCGGGAGCGCGGTGGTTTTGTGCGCATTCATATTTAAAAGAACTCCTGGGCGTGCGAGGATTCTGCGGCACCTAAGAAGCCTACGTGAAATACACTTATCGGAATGCACGCTCACTTTCTCTCCGTTTGTGTTCCGTGCACATCCTGTTTGTTTTGCACACGTTGCTGGGGTCTTCCAGGCCTGGCTGCTGGGTGGGTTCCCCTGGGAGATGTTGTTCTCTGCAGGGCTTTTATTTTCAGGGGGTACGGAGTACTGGCATGGCATCTTTTTCCTTCACCTGCTTAATTTGCCCTGTGGTACCACAAAAATAAAAAACAAAACTTGCATCCTGCATGTGAGTATGGCACCTTTTTCCCAGAAAGAAAGCATTGATTCTCTGCTTCTTGGCAAGGTGCTGTGTTGGGGGTTTTTTTTTTTTTTTTGCTTTCTTGTTGTGGCTCCTTTCAGCAGCTTAGGCAGCCTGAGGCAGGTCAGGATATACCCACAATGCTTTGCGGCCTATGCCACTCAGTTAAACAGATTTTGGAGTTATGATCTGGTGATATCTGGTCCGAGATCCAGAGCTCTGGCTAGAGGTTCAGTTCTTTTAAGAACGAACCAGGGTCCTTTATCCTAAAAGCCTCTGCATTCCCCATGTGTCCTGTCCCAGAAACAGGGATCTTGCAGGAACTATGAAACCAGTTTTTAAGTGGATTGAGAGCCTGTCAAGGCCTCATGGTTACTCTGCAGAAAGGAATAATGCTCCTGCTTGGACATGTGATGTCTGCCAGTAGCTGATTCTGGTTGTCACCCCTCTCATCACACTGCAGTCCTGTGACCGTCTGTAGGCCCTCCCCTTTGGTGGTCTGTACACCCAGGCTGTTGTCGGTGGCCTATCTATCGCTCCATTAACCCTAAGGGAAGCTGACCCAGTTCTTGCATCACATGGGGGGTGGTGATGATGTGATATCTGCCATGACCATCCTTACATAATCTTTGCTGAACTGAAGAGAGACCTACACAAGGGTATGTGTGACACAATCCGGATTCTACAGAGGCAACATTAGAATATGCCATACTGGGTCAGACCAAGGGTCCATCAAGCCCAGCATCCTGTTTCCAACAGTGGCCAATCCAGGCCATAAGAACCTGGCAAGTTCCCAAAAACTAAGTCTATCCCATGTTACTGTTGCTAGTAATAGCAGTGGCTATTTTCTAAGTCAACTTAATTAATAGCAGGTAATGGACTTCTCCTCCAAGAACTTATCCAATCCTTTTTTAAACCCAGCTACACTAACTGCAACAAATTCCAGAGTTTAATTGTGCGTTGAGTGAAAAAGAACTTTCTCCGATTATTTTATTTATTTATTTATCGAGTTTTATATACCGTCTTTCGGTTTTGCCATCACAAAGGTTTACAAAGTTTCAATGTTTGACAGATTTTCTAGTGATTCATGTGATTGCCTAAAATATGTTATGTTGACAGTCTAAACGTAAAACATATTTCGCCATCACAACGGATTACAAAGTTCCGATGTTTGGCAGCTTTTCTAGAGATTCATGTGATTATCAGCATAAAGTATTGTGGGCATTCTAAACTTAAATCATATTTCAAGCTATGTGATTTCGTTTGTTTGTATTACGTGCTTGCGTTGGTTGCACCAGTTTGCATAGGTCCAGTTGGAGTGAAGTAATATCTGAGAGTCATTGGGTGTTTTGGTAGGCTTTGGTAAACATCCAGGTTTTTAGTTCTTTTTTGAAGGTTTTTAATTTTGCTGTGTTCTAAGTTTGGTTGGGAGGTGTTCCAGAGTTTGGGACTTCCTAGGGATATAGCTCTCTTCTGAGTTGAGGTAAGTTGTTTGGAATGAGTAGGTGGAATCTTTAATAGACTTTTGTTCGCTGATCGGAGGTTTCTTTTTGGGGAATGTAGTTTTATATATGTACTTAACCAGTTAGTTTGTTTTTCATATATTATTTTCTGCAATATGGATAGTATTTTGTATTCTATTCTGAATTTTATCGGGAGCCAGTGTAGTGACATAAGTGTGGGAGTAATGTGATCATGTTTTTTAGTTCCAGTGAGTATTCTGGCGGCTGTGTTTTGGAGTATTTGTAGTGGTCGGATAGTGGTGAGAGGTAAATTGAATAGCAGGGAGTTGCAGTAGTCCAGGTTGGAGAAGATGAGTAGTTGGAGGACTTTTCTGAAGTCGTTGGTGGATAGGAAAGGTTTTAGACAGTGTAGGGTAAGGAGTTTGTGATATCCGTCTTTGATTTTAGATGTGATGTGATTCTTGAAGGAAAGCTGATTGTCAATTATGACTCCTAGGTTGCGGGCATGGGTGACAGGTGAGATTGCAGCTTTCTGGTTCATTAAGTTGAGAGGTGGTAGTTGCGGAGCACTGTTCTTTCTGTCTAGTATGATTATTTCTGTCTTATCAAAGTTTAGGATGAGTTTCATGTTGATTAGTAGTTTTATTTTGGTTAGGTAAGTGGCTGTTTTTTTGTAGGTGTCTTCCAGAGTGTTGTGTATTGGGATTAAAATTTGTATATCATCCGCATATATGAAGTGGGTCAGTTTAAGGTTTGAGAGGAAGTGGCATATCGGGAGCAAATAAATGTTGAAGAGTGTCGCAGATAGAGCGGAGCCTTGGGGCACTCCGGTGTCAAGGTTTATTTTCTCTGAGAGGGTGTCGTTGATCGACACTTGGTATGTTCTTTGTGACAGATAGGATGAAAACCATTGTAGGGTTTTATCTTTTGCACCAATATCGGAGAGACGTTCAATCATGATTGAGTGGTTTACTGTGTCGAAGGCTGCTGATAGGTCAAGTAGGACTAACAGGTAGCTGTGTCCTTTTTCAAAGCCTTTGAGCACGGTGTTTAATGATAGGAGTAGTGATTCAGTGTTCAGGTGTTTCCTGAAACCAAATTGTGTGGGGAGAAGGATGTTGTTTTCTTCCAGGTGGTTGCTGAGTCGGGAGTGAACGATTTATTTCTATAATTTTGGCAATGAATGGTAGGTTTGATATGGGTCGGTAGTTTAGTGGGTTTTCTGGATCAAGGTTGGACTTTCTCAGTATGGGTTTGATAATTGCTGATTTTAGGCAGTCTGGGTAATTTCCTTCTGTGAGGGATAGGTTTACAATGTCTGTTAACGTTTTGGTTATTGATGGCTCGATGGCTTTGATTGTTGGTATGGGTATGCAATCGATGGGGTGTTTAGCAGGGTTCATTTTTTTAATGATTTTTTGGATTTCCAGTGAAGAAGCTGTATCAAAGTTGGTCCAGCTTGTTGTTTGAATTAGTTTTAAATGTGCCACATGCTAACTTCATGGAGTGCCCCCTAGTCTTTCTATTATCTGAAAGAGTAAATAACCAATTCACATTTACCCATTCTAGACCTCTCATGATTTTAAAGACCTCTATCATATCCCCCCTCAGCCGTCTCTTCTCCAAGCTGAAAAGTCCTAACCTCTTTAGTCTTTCCTCATAGGGGAGCTGTTCCATCCCCTTTATCATTTTGGTTGCCCTTCTCTGCACCTTCTCCATCGCAACTATATCTTTTTTTGAGATGTGGCGACTAGAATTGTACACAGTATTCAAGGTGCGGTCTCACCGTGGAGCGATAAAGAGGCATGATGACATTTTCTGTTTTATTCACCATTCCCTTTCTAATAATTCCCAACAGGAGAACAATGCTAAAGGTATAACACTATATACCAATGGTTTCCAACCCAGTCCTCCGTCACCCTTATTTTTTATGATATGTTACAATGAATGTGTGCGAGATGATATCTGCATGCCCTGCCTCCCTTGTATGCGAAAATCTCGTGTATTCCTTCTGGATATCCTGGAAACCAGACTGGACTGGGGGGAGGCTCAACGATTGAATTGTCATACTTCTGTGAGAACAGTTTGATATTTACTAAGAATGCGTCTTCTCTATAACTTTGGAGGATTTGCTGATGGTGTGGCACACATGCATCCAGATGCCCTCTGGCCCTATGAGGAAGTACTTGGACAAATTTATCTAGACTCTGCAGAGTTTCCCACAGAACAAATTTGTCAAATTACGTGTAATTTGGCTTGTTATAATAATTTTTTGTCTTTTGTCCCTAAGCAATGTTTCCCCACAGTGTCTGGCCTTTTGTATACCACCTGGCCAGGCCACACCGTCTTTGAACCCACTCTTCAGCTTTCGGTGCTGTATTCATGCTTTGTGTGTGTATCAGTGTGATGCCTGCCTGGGGCTCTGATGGAGATCTGCTCTTCAGCTGTCTGTGCTGTAGTCGTGCTTTGTGCATATCACTGTGGTGCCTGCCTGCATGGGACTTTGCTAAGGTATTAGCAGACAGGACTAATACTGTTTTCATACATAACTTTCTGTTCCTGGATCCAGTAATCTGCTCTGCATTAGTTAAACTGGTTTCGCTCGCTGCTTTGCTCACCTCACTGGGGCACCAATTCAGGTTTAAATGTGGATCGGGTTCCACACTCGGTATTCCTCTCACAAGTCCAGGAGTGACACCCACCTCCCTGCACGGGATTAATCTGGCTAACCTCCTCTTTTTGTGAATATAAGCAGCGGGAGTCCGGGGTGAACAAGTGCTGTGTGAACACAGCATCATGAGTCGCAATGCTGCCGGCATTTAGAATCTGGAAATCACAAAAGAAAATTGTTCTTAGAACAGAACATTATTGAAGATTTT
Source organism: Rhinatrema bivittatum (assembly GCF_901001135.1). Classification (NCBI taxonomy): domain Eukaryota; kingdom Metazoa; phylum Chordata; class Amphibia; order Gymnophiona; family Rhinatrematidae; genus Rhinatrema; species Rhinatrema bivittatum. The sequence goes on along the minus strand of NC_042626.1, from coordinate 15,860,047 downwards.
ATGTCAGAAGCAGACCGAAAGAACTAGAAAAGGTTTGATACTGGTGACACGTCCAGTGTTCGGGGGTTAGAAGCCTCTCTCCCCGTGAGCCCGAGAGAGCCGTCACTGACTGTAGGGAGAGAGACTCGGGGGAGTTCTGTACACTCTCAGCTATCTGTTATCTGATTTATACTGGAACAGAATATTTATCACACGTCCCCCACGCTGCTTCCTTTTCCTGCAACGGATGGGGGGAGAGGAAATGGACAGTAGAATAAAATATGCTGTTAGTTTTGGTTTAAGAGTGTTGTGCATATTTAAAGAGTTCTGTAAAAGTGTGAGCATTGATCTTGAGGAATGGCAAACCATGTACTTGGTGAAAAAGGCACAGAGAAGGATTTAATTAGGTTAATGAACTGGCTATTCATTCTGACTGCACAGGTGCAGATCAGGAGTAGAAGGCTAGGGGGTGCTACAGGGCAGAAGTAGGTAAAAGAGAGAGAGTGTGTGTGTGAGTTGGGAGGGGGAGAAGGGGTGGCTCAATACAAGAATAGCAGGGGTGCTGCTGGCTAGCATTGAGGTGCGATGCAGGTTGCTTCCATAGGCACCAGGATTGTTGCTGTGTGATCTGTTTCTAGACAGCAAGGCCTGAGATTCTTTAAAGCCAGGTACATGGGAATGTGAAGCTTGTCCTAATGTCCCTTTCAGAGGCATTCAATGGGATGAATATGTTTGCAAGACAGGACAAAAGAAGCATTTTTTAATCAAATTGTTGGACAAATCAAGTGGCCATCTGGAATGTCTTCTGGGAAATAGGTATTTTATCTACAAACTGAACACAATAAGGTTAAACTGAACTGAAGGCCCTTCCCTTTTTCACTTCCATCAAGGTAGCCCTTCACCCAATCCCCCCGCCCTCCCTCTCTCCCTCCAAAACAGGTGACTTTGCCCACAAAAATCTAATTACATTTACACTTACTAAAGAGAATCTCTTCTACGTCGATATTTGTGTCTCATCACACCCAGAATTATTTGGATCACCAAACCTCGAGATAGGCAGAGTTCAGCAGCGGAAAATATCATGCTTAATTGCACCTGTCAACCCCCACCAGCGGTCCTGAAAGCTGACTTTGGCCTGACATTGGCCTGCAGGCCTCTGGTTGCCATGGTAACGAGGCCTGCATCTCCATTAGATTCCCAGGGCCTAGGCTTTAACACCTCCTATTAAGCGCTGTCAGAGCCCTCTTGCCTCTTTCATGTTTTTTCTGAAGGAAACTATGGAAGCAGAGCACTATATCTCTAGATTGAGCCTCAGGTCTAGAGCCCAGGGCCCTGTGCGCCCTTTCAAGCCTAATGTCCACATTACCAGCAGTAGGGTTTTCTTCAGGGGGAGAGCCACTCGATAAAAGAAAGCGGCAGATCCGCACTGCCACCTCAGAGGCATTTAGGTAGGAGGGAGCCTCCGGTACCCCACGTATGCGAATATTACACCGCCTGGAGCGGTTTTCTAAATCTTCAAGCTTGTCTTCCATCCCCGAGATTGTGCTCTCCGTGTGATCCTGTTTTTGTTGCAGCGTGCGCAGGGCCTCGGCATGGGTTTCTGTCCTCAGATCTACTTCATCAACCCGCCGCCCCAGGGCCGCAAAATCCTCCCGCAATTCAGAAATGGAGGCTAGTAGGTCTTTCTTATGCGATTTCAAATCGGAGCGGAATTCCACGAACCAGCCCCGTATTTCGTCCCGGAGCTGGGAGATAAGGGCCGGGGGCTCAATTTCCGCACGATCCGCACTACTGCAGGCGCCGCCAGAATTTACCTCGGCGCTCTCCATCATGGCCTGATCAGGCCCAGCCTCATGGACGTCAGCCACCTCCGCCGGCAGTTTAGAAAAAGAAAACTGCTTAAGATCCGTGGGTTTTCGTTTTGCATCCATCCCAGTACAGTTAGCCAGTGGTTGGCATAGAGGCTGCCAAATTTTGTCGCCGTGCAGGTTTATTTTCCAGCGGTAAATCTGACCTGGGAGGGAGAGCCCGGGACTACACGTCCATCCTCATGGAAAGCGGAACAGCGCCCCCCCTCTTTCATGTTTTTTAAGGAGCTGATTCTTTCCCCCTATTCCCCTCCCTCCCCACCAGATGGAAATGGTTGTGCAGTTTATTGGCAAGGTGCTAAGAGGGGTTTTGTCAGAGCTGAGGGGGGGAGGATAAATAAGAATTCCCACGGAGAAAATAGTCCAGAATTGAGAAGAAATCTGAGCTAGCTAGAGAGGAGTATAGCCTCCTGCTCAGAGGAGAAATACCTTTTTCCCTGGGCTCTAATAGCACATGCTCTAAAAAGCAGTAGTGCACTCTACAACTGGGGTCAGTTTTAAGTGCCAGAATCTATTCTGTTATAGCACAGGATTGTGGTTGCCAACAGGCTGCAGGGGTCAGGCTGGGCTGGTCTGGTCTGGTCATGGGTTTTACTGCCAGTACTTTCAGGGACTTGAAGTTCCAGGTTGTCTAAGATAAGTAGAAACCAGGAGTGGATCGGCCTGTCCCTCATAACATGGGGCTTCATGCTGACTGCACCTTCACAGTTCAAAGAAAGAGGCATGGACCCATGAAAAGTGAAATGCTGTTACTTCATTATATCTGAATGAGGGACTAGCTCACCTAATATATTGTTACTAGAGGATGATAAGTACATTTATAAATAAATACAGTATGTGTAGTGATATATCAGTTGGACCAAATATGCAAAATTCTGAAATATTAAAAAATGTACATTTTTGTACTAAAAAGAAATGTGTGCCTATAGCTCTCAGACACTTTCTTAAACGTCAAGGGTTAATGATCCGTCTCAGGTACCATCTCAGACATCTTTCTATCTCAGGGATGTAAGACAACCTCCTGCTGCCATTACAGCCAAAAAGAAAAGCCAGTTTTATTGCTGCTGGTTTTCCCAGGTGCTGATCCTAACTGGGCACAGCTAAACCAAAGTCCTGGAAAAATCCACCACCCCAGCGATTATGCTAATTTTACCTTTCTGGCCACAGGCAGTGGCTGCCTGCAGCTTCTGTGCTCTCAGCCTTCTCACTTTCTCTCTCACTCACACTCTCTCTCCCTTTCCTGTTTCGACCCCCAGGGTTTCCCACACTGGTCCTCTTGACCACAGCAGCCAGTTGGGTTGTCAGGACAGCCACAGTGCATTTATGCTTAAGATACATTTTGCAAATACTATGTCTCCAAGGTATGCAAATGCATCTCATACATATTCAGTGTGACTATGCTGAAAACCTGATTAGCTGTAGTGTCAGCAAGACAGGTTTGGTAAATCCTGGTGTAGGCCCGTCAGGCCCAGCCCTTGGGTCACAATCAATGAATTAATAAATGTGTATTGATTTATTGATATGTTTAGTCTGCCTCAATAAAAACAGTTCTGGGTTTTCTCAGCGGTATGGGGAAGCAGACGCTGCTCAAGCTTTCCTTGAGGCACCCACCCTCCACCAGGCTCTGTGCTACAGGATGGATTCAGCAGTTCAGTGTAAAGCGAGTCAGCTGATAGCAGTTAAGAATGGAGAGGTCTCGGCAGGGCTGGGTGTATTCCTTACAGTGGTTATGCCCACTCACCCTGTGCGTGTCCAAAACTGACCAGCTCAATGGGTGCCTGATACCAACAGAAATGATGTGGAATGAGGCAGAGGAGCTAGAAGGCTGGTAGGCTAAGGATTATCGATGCTGTATGCACCTCATAATGTGGGAGGGATTGCAGAAAGCATGAGGTTCATCAATGCTGTTGTGCTCCTTGGTGAGCGAGATGGTGGAGAAGGAAGAATTATTGTGGGAAGGATGCGAATCATCAAAGCTGTGATCTCTCTATTTATTTCTACAGACTTGATAAATCGCATATCTTATCTATTGTAACCTAAGCGATGTACAATCAAACTGCATCCAAATTCCATAAAAGATTAATTAAAAAAAAACAAACAATAAAAGAGCAAATAAATACATAAATCCATATAAACAACATAGTAAATGAAACAAGCATTATCAAGCAAAAACACTAAACAGAGCAGCAAAATAATAAATAAAACAGAGTAGATCATCACTTATTATCTAACATTATGAACCATTAGTAAATGATAATAAAAGAACCTATTTGTCAATAAATATATCTATATTAAATAAATAATAGAGAGGTGTATTTGTTTGAGACAAAAATATCCTATTTCATTTCATGACATTTTCAAAACTAAACGAAAGAAAAACCAACAAAATTGTGTTGGTTTACTTTAGTTTTGGGGGAGGGGGGGAAGACAAAGCTCTTGCCGGAAGACCAGAAACATCTCAGGGGCCCTCCCTAGGGCTCACCCAGGAATTGCCAACTGAGACCCCCCCTTACCCCATCTGTGGAGGTCCAGAGGAGCAGGAGGGATGTCCACTTGCCCCCTGTCCTGAGGTCATCGGCCTGGCCAACCCTAAGACAGGCGCCATGGTGGATGTCAAAATGGCGCTTTTTCATGGGTGGCTGGCATTTTCTCGTATGTTGGTATGGCCGTACAAGGGAATGGCGCTGGCCAGCCCTGAAAAGAAACTGAAGCAAATTAAACATTAAAGGAAAAGGTACCCGGGCTAAAATAACTCCCAAAACGAAATGAAATTGTTGAGGCTGCCCCACTCCCCCCTGTAATATATACTGTGTGGAGAGCAGATTCTCAGCATTTTCGGCAGCCCTCTTGTAAGTATTCTTGGAGAAAGATGGTTGGGCGCGCGTTCAGCAGGAGAGGCTGAGGACGATGGGCCGCTTCAGAGTTTGGGTAGAAGCTGCTCCCTCAGAGACAGGACTGCAGGGAATTAAGAATAAACGACTTCCAGGTTTTTGAGAGAATAGGAAAGAACATGAAATGCAGAGCAGCCTAAGAGTTCATGACTTCTGAATAAATAAAATCATATTTTTTTTATTGTTTTGTCTGATTTCCTTCAGCTGCATGCAGCTGTACTCTGAGAAGGTTTGGAACAAACTTTATGTTTGATTAATAAGGCCATCTGTTGGAACGTGCAGTGCAACTTTCTATGCCTATTAAAGGATACCTGGCGGCTGTAATCCTAAATGCGTGTGAATTTAAAGGAGACCTGCCTTTTCCTCAGGCTGCAAACAGTGTGGCTGGTGGACGCTGACTGATGATGCCTTGTTACATAGAAACACGATGGCAGAAAAAGAGCAGCCAGCCTAATCTAGTCTTCCCATCCACAGCAACTGTTCAGCTCTACACTCCCTAGCACTGCCTGAGGGATCCCCTCTGCTTGTCCCCAAGCTTTCTGGAATTCAGATCCTGTCCTTGTCTCTACCGCCTCCACGGGGAGGCCGTTCCACGCATCTCTGCAAAGAAATATTTCCTCAGGTTAGCCGCTTCACCCTCATCCTTTGTCCTCTCATGCCAGAGCCTCCTGTGCATTGATACCTTGGAGGTATTTAAATGTCTCTATCATATCTCCCCATCCCGCCCTTCCTCCAGGGTATATGCATGTTTAGATCTTTTAAATCTGTCCCCATTTGCTGTACAATGAAGATTGCTGACCATTTTAGCAACCACCCTCTAGACCAACTCCATATAGATTTATATCTTTGTGAAGGTGAAGTCTCCAGCACTGTACACAATATTGCAGAGTGACGGGCTCTGTATCCCTGTGCCCATCCCCTGAGCCCTCCAGTCCTAGAGGTGACAGGCTCTGCATCCCTGTGCCCATCCCCTGAGCCCTCCAGTCCTAGAGGTGACAGGCTCTGTATCCCTGTGCCCACCCCCTGAGCCCTCCAGTCCTAGAGGTGACAGGCTCTGTATCCCTGTGCCCACCCCCTGAGCCCTCCAGTCTTAGAGGTGACAGGCTCTGTATCCCTGTGCCCATCCCCTGATCCCTCCAGTCCTAGAGGTGACAGGCTCTGCATCCCTGTGCCCATCCCCTGAGCCCTCCAGTCCTAGAGGTGACAGGCTCTGCATCCCTGTGCCCATCCCCTGAGCCCTCCAGTCCTAGAGGTGACAGGCTCTGTATCCCTGTGCCCATCCCCTGAACCTCGAGTTTCCTGTTATAAGCCCTTTCGCTTCTGAATGTGTGTTTTGTAGCTTGGCACAAGCATGGGGAGTTAAAATGTATTGAAAAATACATTTTTTTCTGTTTAGAAAAACAGCCGTCCTTGATGTGTAATTTTACTCTGTCTCCTTTAAGATAAGCAGGAACAGACCCTGTCCTCGGGGGGATTCATTAATTTGTAGCTGCAAGGCAGAAAGTGAATGGAAAAACCAGAGCAAAAGTGCAGGGGGAACGAGTGATGCAATACACAGATAGCAAAGCAGCCAAAGCCACACCAGCCTCCTGCCAGGCTCTGCTGCTTACACCGGCTCTCACTCCCAATCATTTAAGAATAATGTTTAAAATAGTTTTGGGGAGGAGGAAAGCATGAAAGGTGTTTTGAGAAGATTTGGAGATGTTTGACACCTTAGTAAGACCCCGTCTCAGTGTGACCTTGAGTACCTTCTCTTTTTCCCCTTGGTTCTAATCCCAGCTCTGCCTCTGTATGACCCCTTAGAAAGCTTTTTTTTTTTTTCCTTTAGCCTGCACTCGGATTTATCTTTTCTACCCCTGTGAATGATTCTGAGCAGCACTGAGTCTCATGGGTTAAAGTTTCCAGTCCAGTTCCACTGACGTGGTTGAAGGTTGCATGCGCTTCTTGGAATAATCGACCCCTTTTCAGTGTTGGTGGTGCAGTGCATGCTTCTTTGGCAAATCAGCGCCTTATAGATGTGGAAGCAGAAAATGCCTGATAAAAGCAGGGTGTGGAAAAGAATCCCTTCAAGTCGAAAGGAAAATGTTAAGGAAAATAGCTTGGAGGTTTGCGCCAAAGGCTGAGGAATTTCCCTGGTGCTGTAATTGTGGGTGATAGCACCCCTTGAACTTATTTTAGCCAATGGGAATTCAGATCCTTCTGCAAGTAATGGAAAGGGACTTCATGGGAATAATGCATGATAGCTGTAAAGTGCTCTGTAGTCAAATCCTGTTGTGAGCATTGTAAATAAAAGGTTGCATACATCATAACTGTGTAGATTTCCTTTTTAAAACCATAGAAATGACAGCAGAAAAGGACCAAATGGTCCATCCAGTCTGCCCAGCAAGCTTATGGTAGTATCTGCTGCGCTGTGCAGATTACCCCCATGCTTATCAGTTTCCCAGACCATAAAGGCCTTCATCTTCACCACGTCCTCTGGAAGGGTATTCCAGACATCCACCACCCTCTCCATGAAGCAATATTTCCTGACGTTGGTTCTTCTGAGTCGTCCTCCCTGGAGTTTAAGTTCGTGACCCCTAGTTCTACTGCTTTCTTTCCAATGGAAAAGGTTTGTCGAATATGCATCATTGAGAGCTTAGAAAGTCCTAACTGGATTGGGATGTGCTTTTTCCTAGGAAGTTGCACTTTTACTTCTTTTCCCACCACCTTTGATCCACGCCACGATCCGACCTGGACTGAGAACTCTCCTGTTGGTGTCAGCTCTGCCACTGGATGGCTGCATGCCCTGGATTGTCACATGCCAGACGTTGCACCTGGATGGAGTTCTTGTCTCTGTTTGTTTGTTTGTTTATTTATTTATTTATTTGTTTGTTTGTTTGTTTGTTGAGTTTTTTATATACCATTATTCGGTAGAGCCATCATAACGGTTTACAGATTATGTAATTGTCATAGCAGTTGAGAACAGTAAAACCTTGTGAACAATATACATTTTCATAGAAGATGTGTAACAGTAGAGTAAGGTTAACATTTTTAAGAATAAAACATATCAAGTCAGAGAGCAAGGAGGGGTTGAATGGGGAGGGAAAGGAGGTTCATCAGGAGAGCAGGAAAATAAGAGGATTATAGATGCGAGTCCAGTTGAGAGCTGGGATGATCAGACGTCTGAGAGTTAGTATAGAATTTGTGGAAAATAAATGTTTTTAGGTCTCATTTGAATGTTTTCAGGTTGTGTTGGATTCTCAGGGCTTTGGGTAGGGTGTTCCAAAGTTTGGAACTGTTAGTCTGAACTGTCATTAATAGGCAGTAGGTGGTTATGTAATATGCTTTTAATTTCAGGACGGTCCACTATGCACAGGTTAGATTGTTTCTTATATTTACAATTCTGTGTTCCACTTAAACATGGCTCCCATTACTCATGTAAGCAGGGATTAGAGACATAGGAAAACTGACAAGTGGAGCCCCCATCTTCCTCAAAGGCCAGATGTAGTACAGATGTTCAGAGCCTGGAGCTAGGCATCTGCACGTGAGGGGAAGGATGGGAGTACAAGGGTCTTCCAAATGTTCAGCTGTCTGCAAGGAGGATGAGGATCAGGGTTGTTAAAAGGGAATGGTGCCTTGGCTTCTCAGCTTTATGTACAAAGCACTTTTCCCCATAACCATAAAATGGGAGGACGAAGCCCAAAGTGTGTTAGGAGCCCCGTCTGGCCTGTGATCTGCAGCTGTACAAGGTCACTACCGTCTGACCTCCGCCCTGTGGCTGTGCAAGCTCCTTTCTCCACCTTCTGACCTCCGCCCTGTGGCTGTGCAAGGTCACTTCCATTCTCCACCGTCTGACCTCCGCCCTGTGGCTGTGCAAGCTCCTTTCTCCACCTTCTGACCTCCGCCCTGTGGCTGTGCAAGGTCACTTCCATTCTCCACCGTCTGACCTCCGCCCTGTGGCTGTGCAAGGTCACTTCCATTCTCCACTGTTTTCAGCAATGCGCAGTCCTCCTGCCATTGATGGAATAAGTATTTCCGGGATCATGCAAGAATTCTATAAACTCACATTTTATTTTCTTTAACTTTTTTAAGGATAAAAATACAAAATAAAGGAGAATATCACTAATTTGTCGATACAAACATGGGTAAGCCTTTCCCTACATGCTAGCTATATTTAACATAAACCTTCCTGATTCCATCCGGCACAATAAAAGCAAATCATGGCCATCAGGCTGAATCAGAAGCTGTTTCTTGGTTGACATAAACTGTTGCTTTAAGACAATGAAATTGAAAGTTTATTAACCTACCAGTAGCACCTTTCTCCCTGTCCCCTCCTCCCCACCTTCTCTTACCCATCCACTGCTCTAGCTGGGGCTGCAGTCCCAAGCTCACACAGATTTTAAGATCTCCCTCTCTCCCACCCCCAAAGGAAAAATGTCCCAAGATCCACGTTTCTCTGGATGACAGAGTGCAGAGAAGGTGGAGGGATTGGGATGATGACATCTGGAACAAGCTTCCTTCTCACCTAGGCCAGCCCTGCGCCAGAAGCTTGGACTCTGGGCAGGCGCTCCCTGGCTGACCCATGGAGTGAGCTCCAAGCCTGGGATTCTCCAGTCTGTCTCCGCCCGCAGGTTTCCCTCCTGGCTTCAGCCCTGAAGAACCAGCTGGGGTTGGCTGGGACGCCTGACTCGCAGCAGTTTATCCAGAATGCACAGGAGTGGAAAACCCTGGGCTAACTGATCCGTGTCACACGACTTGGAGCCAAACGTGTCTCCCTTTACACGGTCCAGTGAGGGTCCAAATCCTGCTCACCGCCAGCTCTTTACATCAGCATCCCAGACTGCAGCTCGGGGGCCGTCTGTCACTAGGGAAGGTTTGCCATGGAAACCGGAAGGGATTTCTTGCTGGAGATCGCCCTTAGAAAGTAAAAGGGTAGTGACTAGGTATGAATCAAGTATAGGAAACGGCTCCCTACCTGTTGGAAAAGAAATTTAATGAACTGAGCAGTAGACACACACGCCTACGCACATGACACCTGCTAACCCTCCCTCCTGCCCGCCTGTCTGCTTTGTACATGGTGGAAAATCTTCCATGCCCTCTTTTCATTATGGCACTAGCCTCCGCCGCTGAGGGATTGGGACCTCTTGGCATCAGGTGTGCGGCGCCTGCCTCTGCCAGTTGATAATGGGCTGCCTCGTTAATGACATTTCAGTCGCCGTAGGGGTGCCACTTGCCACACAAGCATTGTGCGTTCGCTCCGAGGTGGAGTGGTGGAGGACCGTGGGCTGAGCTTTTGCGGCCTAACTCAAAGGAGCCTGCTGGCGATGGCATCGGCCTGAGATGCGTCCAACGAGCTGAGGTGGGTGCCGAGTTCTCTCATGGTGGTGACCTGTTTTCCTGCCCTTGCCCTCGCTACAAAAATTGGCTCTCAGCGGCTCCTAACTCTGGCCCTGCCTGTTTCCCCCTTTCCTCAGATGGGCAGGGGGCTGCTCGCCACTCTGCTCGGACCTGCCTGCGCTGTCGTGAATCCTGCTTCTGCCATTGCTACTCCAGCTGTGGACTGCTGGCAGGTACCACGCGGGAGAGCTAGCCAGAGGCCCCGCCGCCTCTCCCAGTGCTGGTGTCAGACTTACAATTAGTCCTGCACTGCAGGGCTGTCCCCAAATGTGTTTTATTGTGTCAGGAGACTGTAGCAAGTTTCTAGCATAGCGTGAATGACTTCCAAAGTCCTGTGTGGTTGCAATGTAAAAAGCCACTTTCACTGTGTCACCGGCACATCTCTTGTAGCGAGAAGTCCCAGGTTATTTTGTAACTGGCACAACAGTTTAAGGAGTAAATGTCTGGTGTTTTCTGCGCTCTCGTGAGGAAACGTACGTGAACCAGAGTCGGTGGGAAATGCTTTATTCCGGTTGCTGAGAAAGGCGTGCAGCCAGTTTCATGAGAGGAGTCTCTTAGTGACTTCCGTCACAGTACCTGCTGTACAGGTAAAGTCACTCCCAAGTGTACGGAGCCACCCCCTTTCTTACAGGAGGCTGACTGCCTGCTTCCATGGTTGCTGGAATATGGCGTTTTGAGGGGTTAATTAATTATATCCTTAAAGTGTGCTTATTTTGTGATACGTGGCGAGCTGCCCTATTTATATCTCATGGAGGGCACACACAGCTGGCACAAGTGGATTATTGTATTCCTAAGCAAATGTCTTGCGCAGTGTCCGGTAGAGATGGGTGCCACTTCGTGAACTGATGGGAGCCTCTCTGTCCAAATGAAGGAGGATTAGATTAAATGAATCTGAAAGTGATATTGTCACAAGGAGCGGGTCTGGTAGCTCGATGCCAATGCTGCGCGAGATTCCTGTGTCCTGGGCTGGAGATGCTGTGAAAGGAGGGGGGAGGGGAGCAACAAAAATGCATAGGCAGTTATCAATGAGGGATTGTGGTGCGTAGCCTGTTCTGATAGAGCTGTGAGTCCAGAAGGAAACTGCCAACTCCTCCCCTCTCAGTCTCCACGAATGGGAACCATGAATTCCACATTCCGTACAGTCCCAGGGAACCTGTCCACCTCTGGTCCGGAGAGAGGTGTGAGCAACGCGATACCTCCATGCCACATGGAGCAGGCTGAGCCAGGCCTGCTGGGACCCCATTGCATCTAGGGACTTGTAGTTCCAGTTTCTATAAATTCAGAAATTAGGACTACAAGTCCCTAGATGCAGTGCAGGGAGACCCCAGGTCGGGTTCAGCCTGCCCCATGTGACATGAAGGTATTATGGGATACCTTAATGGCATCATAATGTGGAAGCGGGGTGACTGATTAGGGGGTAATGTTAAAAACCGCGGGCTTACATGCAGACTTCAGAATGAGTGTCCAGCGCAGCACGTGCTAGGGAGCAGGTGTAGACGTGTGCGCTTTCGAAAATCAAAAGTGTGAGCGTAAATGGTTCCCCTGCCCCCAACTCCCCCCCCCCCCCCCCCCCCGTAATCCCTTGTTTTAGTGCACTTAAATCTGCATGCTGAATCCCTTCTGTGCCTCCTTTTACAAGCACAAAATCCCAGGCAGTTTTCCAAAGCTCATTTACACACACAAAGCTGCGCTGCAGGCAAGTAAATCCTTCTAAAAATTCAGCCCATGACGAAAAGGTGAGCCGGCCCCAGGACCGGATCTCATGACCCGGAGTAGGGGGTCATGCTGGTAGGAGGAGTGGCCAAGGGATGTGGGGTGGTGGCCCATTCACCATCCCTCCTGATCCTGGGTCAGGGAGGATTTAATTCATCAAACCTCTGTTTTAGCTGTGAGGCCTGAGAGGGGAGGTGGCACCAGGAAGATTTCAGAAACAGAGCATTAGGTTTCCTGCTTGGTGGAAAGGCTTTCGCCATGACAACACTGATAAAGAGATCTCCATTTCCACAGCAATTAGGGGATTAAATCACTACAAGCTCAGGTTAAGTTTGAGGGAATAAGGAAAGACTTCATAGCTGTTCCAGTTCACACCTGCGTAGTGCAACCCATTGCTAAGGGAGTTTGTCCAGAGTGTCTGGACGCCTGAGCGACCCAGGCCCAGCCAGACACATCGAAAAGAGAGACGAACCCAGGCTTACCTGGGGGCAGGGCCAGATTTAAGATTATGGCTCCCATAGACAGGGACCGGGGATGGGAGATTTTGCCCCTAGAAATCAGACAGCGGCAGGGAGAGGGCCATTTTTTCAGAACTTGGCACCCAAAGGCATGTGCCTGTGTTGCCTGCGCCTAAATCCGGCCTTGCCAATGCCTGGTGGCCTGTGTGAACCCTCGTTCCGTCCATGTGCTCGAGCAAGCTCTGCCCCTCTATTCTGCATTCTGTTGGAGTATCCATTGCACTTTGTCCCTGTATTCTGCGGTTTGCCGGGGTCTCTCTTCCGTACTCTGCCCCTCTATTCTGCTGGAGTATCTATTGCACTTTATCCCTGTATTCTGTGGTTTGCCGGGGTCTCTCTCCCATACTCTGCCCCTGTATTCTGCATTCTGCTGGAGTATCCATTGCACTTTGTCCCTGGCTGTATTCTGTGGTTTGCCGGGGTCTCTCTCCCGTACTCTGCCCCTCTATTCTGCATTCTGCTGGAGTATCCATTGCACTTTGTCCCTGGCTGTATTCTGCGGTTTGCCGGGGTCTCTCTCCCGTACTCTGCCCCTCTATTCTGCATTCTGCTGGAGTCTCCATTGCACTTTGTCCCTGGCTGTATTCTGTGGTTTGCCGGGGTCTCTCTCCCGTACTCTGCCCCTGTATTCTGCATTCTGCTGGAGTATCCATTGCACTTTGTCCCTGGCTGTATTCTGCGGTTTGCCGGGGTCTCTCTCCCGTACTCTGCTCCTCTATTCTGCATTTTGCTGGAGTCTCCATTGCACTTTGTCCCTGTATTCTGAGGTTTGCCAGAGTCTCCCCATGCTTTGTTCCTGTATTCTGTGGTTTGCTGGAGTCTTTCAAGCTTTGCTCCTCTGTTCTGCGGTTTGACAGAGTCTCCCTCTATTCTATCACCAGCTGAAGTCTCCCTAACGTTCTTCCCCCTGTATTCTGCAGGTTGCTGGTCTCCCCCCCCCCTCCTCAAAAGTGGACCTGCCAAATCCCAAATTTTAAGGTGTTCATCATTACTAGCTCTCAAGAATTTCAGAAGGTCATGCTGTGAGATTTCCACCTTCTCATGCACCCGGTTTGTCAGAGGAGCTTGCCGTAGACTCTGCTCTCACTCTCGCTGCTTTCAAGACAGCAACTAATGGTTTACGCTCTTGGGTCGCTGAGCAACAGGTCCACGGTTTGTTTTTTTCCCTCCTCCCTCCCTTTTGTGCTTGTGTATCCTGGCCAACAGTCTCTTGCTTGTGCACCATGAAGCCATGCCTTCGGAACCTGAATGAGCCCATTATTTGTATGAAGGGTAAACCTCAAGAGAATTCATCTGGCGCAGAGCATGCATGGCTGAGGTCACAGCTGACTGTGGGTTTCACTGGGGATGGGGGGAGGGGTCTCCAAGTGTGCACCATGACCGGAAAGAACCTCACTTGTAGGTGAGGGTATATTGGATATGGTCTGAGGCTCTCAAATTGACTGCTAATGTCCTTCTTCATATTTGCATTGTGCCTCCTGGAGTTCATAGGGTGTGATATCTACAAGCAACATAGCAAGGTGTGCTTGGAGGTTTATTTTAATCAGGCCTGCGGGCACCCAATACTGAGACCATATCTGAATCCTTCTGCCACATTTTCTTGATCTCCCCTCTTTCCATACGTTGCATAGAATAGTTGCAATGCCACGCTTGTGCTTTTCTCCCTTACTACAGTGTCTCTCTTACAGAATCTTCCTTTACCTTTTCTGTGCTTCATAGTCCTCTGTCTCATGCTACAGGCTCTCATCTTTAGTTTAATTTCATTTTTCCTTGGCCACTGTGAACCTGGAAGATGTAGTAGGCCAGATTGACAAACTGAAGAGTAGCAAATCACCTGGACCGGATGGTATGCATCCTAGGGTACTGAAGGAATTAAAAAATGAAATTTCTGATCTATTAGTTAAAATTTGTAACGTGAAGACTGGAGAGTGGCCAATGTAACCCTAATATTTAAAAAAGGCTCCAGGGTCGAACTGGGTAACTATAGACCAGTGAGCCTGACTTCAGTGCCGGGAAAAATAGTGGAAACTATTCTCAAGATCAAAATCGTAGAGCATATAGAAAGACATGGTTTAATGGAACACAGTCAACATGGATTTACCCAAAGGAAGTCTTGCCTAACAAATCTGCTTCATTGTTTTTGAAGGGGTTAATAAACATGTGGATAAAGGTGAACCGATAGATGTAGTATACTTGGGTTTTCAGAAGGTGTTTGACAAAGTCCCTCATGAGAGCCTTCTATGAAAACTAAAAAGTCATGGAATAGGACGCGATGTCCTTTCATGGATTACAAACTGGTTAAAGACAGGAAACGGAGAGTAGGATTAAGTGGTCAATTTTCTCAGTGGGAAAGGGTAAACAGTGGAGTGCCTCAGGGATCTGTACTTGGACCAGTGCTTTTCAATATATATATAAATGATCTGGAAAGGAATATGACGAGTGAGGTTATCAAATTTGCGGATGATACAAAATTATTCAGAGTAGTTAAATCATAAGCAGACTGTGATACATTACGGAGGACCTTGCAAGACTGGAAGACTGGGCATCCAAATGGCAGATTAAATTTAATGTGGACAAGTGCAAGGTGTTGCATATAGGGAAAAATAACCCTTGCTGAAAGAGGAAAAAGATCTAGGCATCATAGTGGATAATACTTTAAAATCGTCGGCTCAGTGTGCTGCAGCAGTCAAAAAAGCAAACAGAATGTTGGGAATTATTAGAAAGGGAATGGTTAATAAAATGGAAAATGTCATAATGCCTCTATATCGCTCCATGGTGAGACCGCACCTTGAATACTGTGTACAATTCTGGTCGCCGCATCTAAAAAAAGATATAGTTGCGATGGAGAAGGTACAGAGAAGGGCAACCAAAATGATAAAGGGGATGGAACAGCTCCCCTATGAGGAAAGGCTGAAGAGGTTAGGGCTGTTCAGCTTGGAGAAGAGACAGCTGAGGGGGGATATGATAGAGGTCTTTAAGATCATGAGAGGTCTTGAACGAGTAGATCATGAGAGGTCTTGAACGAGTAGATGTGACTCGGTTATTTACACTTTCGAATAATAGAAGGACTAGGGGGCATTCAATGAAGTTAGCAAGTAGCACAGTTAAGACTAATCAGAGAAAACAATGCACAATAAAGCTCTGGAATTCGTTGCCAGAGGATGTGGTTAGTGCAGTTAGTGTAGCTGGGTTCAAAAAAGGTTTGGATAAGTTCTTGGAGGAGAAGTCCATTAATGGCTATTAATCAAGTTTACTTAGGAAATAGCCACTGCTATTAATTGCATCAGTAGCATGGGATCTTCTTAGTGTTTGGATAATTGCCAGGTTCTTGTGGCCTGGTTTGGCCTCTGTTGGAAACAGGATGCTGGGCTTGATGGACCCTTGGTCTGACCCAGCATGGCAATTTCTTATGTTCTTATTCCTGTGTCAGGCTTTGATCCACCTGGGGTTGCAAAAGTGAACATATTTCCCACTGTATTTGTGTTTTTTTCCTCGTTTGCTGATCTGATTCTGCTAAGAATTATGTAAATTCTGTTGCTTCTTTCCTCCTCCTGCGTTTCCAGCCTAACCGTGGTTTCTCTCTCTTCCCTCATTGTCCTGCCTTTCTCTCACTTTCCATTCATTCTCCTCCAAGGCTGTCGCTCACCTGTTCCCACCTGCCTGTGAATCCCCTCCTTCCCAACCCGACCTGGACTACTGGAGTCTTTGTGTCACTGGTGTGTATGTATTCAATTTAAACAAGATCCCATTCACTTACTGTTCTTTTATTTATTTATTTTTGTCTTGAAAAATGGATCCAGGTGAGTTTTAATAAACCAAGCACTCCAGCAATAGTTGCCGTTAGCTTAAATCCCCAGTTACCAGGTAGGATAAACCTGGACCCTGCTAGGGCTTGGAAGGAGCTGCTGGGGGAGTGATCTTGGAAGACAGCCTGTGTAACTCCTTCAGTATCCGAAAAGATTACAAATGTAAAATCTCTATCAAAATGTAAAAAACAAAAAAAAAATTAATTTAATCTGTCTTCGGAGCTAGCAGGTTATTTTTGGTCAAGAGCTAAAGCAGGGGACCTAAAGAGCTTGTGGTGTTCAGCGAGAGAAACAGGGAGGCGGGGTGACAGCCTGTCAGAGATGTGGATTTTCACGCGTTTTTATCATAAATTTTTCACCTACTCTAAGTGGGATCACAGGCAGAGACTGGAGTTTTATTTCTGGGGGAGGCCATTTTTAACCTCTAGGATACTCTTAAGGGACGTGAGTTTGCCTCTGGCCCAGAGGAAAGCTTCTGTTTTCTTACTGTATTTATTTGCATTTAGTTCATGCCTTATTGCTCATAGCTCAAGGAGAGTTACATTCAGATACTGTGGGTATTGTCCCCAGAGGGCTTACAATTTAAGTGCAGTGCCTGAGGCAGTCAAGGGTAAAGTGATTGCCCAAGGTCATAAAGTGTGGCAGCAGGATTTGAACCTGGGCTTGCAGCCTACTGCTCTAATCACTAGGCTACTCTTCCACTCTCTATTCATGGTCACATAATCCTGCTGTTTGGAGTTGATTCCTGAGCTGCCTGTGAAAAAGAACCATTTCCCACAGTGGTTAAGTAGGGTTGCCAACTGGCTCCAGATGATCAGGACAGGTTGATCCAGTCCTGGTTTTACCCAGTGCATGCTGGGACTTATTCTGATTTACCTATTGCATTCCCTCAGAAAATCAAGACTATAAGTACCTGTGTGCAGGGGAGTAAAACCAGGACTGGATCAATCTGTCCTGAACATCTGGAAGCAGTTGGCAACCCTAGGTTAGGGATGCCACCTCACCCAGATCAACGCAGGGAGGTGGAGCCCATTGCATGCATGGATTTGTAGTTCTGAAACCCCTCAGAAAAGCAGGAGCATATCCCAGTGCAAACAACGGGGGGGGGGGGGGGGTAGCCAGCCAGCCAGCCAGCCAGCCAGAGGGAAGGGAACTGGTGAGGTGATGACCCTGATAGCAGTACTGGCCAGAGCTCTAAGAGAATAGCTTTAAAACCTGGAAGTTGGTCTCTTAAATTTTTTAAATTAGCCCTTGATCCCTGTGGGCTGAACCTTGAGGGGAGTGCATTGTTTCGCATTGATAAAAAAAACCAAAAAACTGTATTGCTTTTCCCAGTGAACAGCTGAGGTAATCCTACTTAATTCAGTTTCCCTTCTCAATCCAGTTTATTTCCCATTTGCACAAAGGAAGGGGGAGGAGGGTCTGGTTTTGATGAGTTAATATCACAGATCGGCTAAAGGAAACTGGCACGCTGGTTGCTTTAAGCACTCTGCGGACTGATTTGCTCTTTCTCGTACGAGGACACATCAATGGTCATATCAAGCCTTTTATTATAATGATCATTAAGTAGGTCGCACGGTGCCGCGCCAAAAATATCCACTTGGGTGTTCCTTGGCTGCATTGTTCCTTCCTCTGTTGGTCTTCTTCCTTCTTTCTTTTCTTCAGTCTGAAGTTTTGCTCTCGTTTAGAGAATAAAGTAAGTGCACTATTACAGCCTCAGCTTGGGTGTGCAGAGGACATGGTTCGGGTGTTGATGTCTTCATAGATGGTCCTGGCCTGGGCTGGTGCTTCCATTAGGAAAACTAGGCGGTTGCCTAGAGCACCAAGATTTTGGGGGCAGCAAAATCCTACCAGTATGAGGTTCGGAGGGGTGCTGTACCAGCGCCAATACCGTCAAAGAAGGGGGGGTGCTGTGCTGGAGTCACTGCCGCCAGTAGTTATGTTGGGGTGAATGACCAAAGGTTCGCCTAGGGTGACAAATATATTTGCCCTGGTCCTGGCATGGGTTTAACAAAGAATAACTAGCATTTCTATAGAGCATGCAGGTGTACACTGTGTTGGAGGAGAGAAAGAGAGGTCGCTGGGTGTTAACATATCTGCCCTAAATAGAACATGGCCTTTAAAGTTAATCAGAAGGAGGTTAAGTGACTTGTTCAAGGTCACATGGGCTCCAACGTAATAAGCGCTAATGTGAGTGTACATGTCTTTGTGTGCAAACTGTACTTCTGATTTAAGATGGAATTTTGCGCACAAAAAAAAATGTGCACACAAGCTGGCATTAACATGTGCGCACACTCTAGCACTCTTCGTGCAAATCTCATGTTAATCATGCCATTAGCCATTACCTTCTGATGCACAGAGGTGAATAAGCTTTCCTCATGTTTATTTAATGCTCAAAATCTAACTCCTGGTCAGAAGTGGAGTAAAGTTGCAAGGGTTACTGTTAGTCTTGGGGGAGTTTGTATGCTCAGGATTTATGTGCAGAAAACATGATTTATGCATGCTAAACCTGTCTTTTCGTACACATTTTCTGGTTGTGCACTTTCTTTTTCAAACTCCTGATGCATTAGCACACCATTAGTTTACCACAATAGACGTTAACTTGATTTTTACTGCACGAGTAAGGAAGCTCACATGTTTACTGCCCTGTTATTACAGCGAGCCCTAAGGCTGTAGGTTTCGAGGATAGCTTTCAGTGGCCCCGAGGATACAATAAAAGAACTCTCGGGTTACACAGGCACCAAATTAGTCACAAGAAGACCTAAACCTGCCTCTGATGGCTTTATTCAGAGTTCTTCATTTTCTTTCTCTTAAAATATCAGTTCTTGCATTTTTACTTTGTTATTTTTTAGAAGAAAAGAGGCACATCTCTTATTGTGGTGAGCCCTTTTTCCTGAACATCTCCTTCTCCTCCATCTACCTGTTTTCTCATGTGGTCTTCATGCCTTCCATGTACCGGTGCAATACCTGTGTGTGTGGGGAGGGTTGGGCTATGTGGATCAGCACAATTACGATGCACATTAGTGCTGATCCCGATTGACTTGATAATAACAGGAGGGATACGCCATGTTGCCTCTGGAACGAAAGGAAAATAACAACAAGGCAGGGGGAACTTGGTGATTTTGTTCAAATGTAATTTCAACTGCAGCTTCCTTTCTAATGTGCCACTCCCTGTGGTGTGGACAGAATTTGTGGTGGTGGCTCTAGGAGGATAGATGTAGGCTTTATCCTTTTCGACTTGGTCCCATTCCCCTATTCTGCAGTGCCATGTCAACTGTGAGCCGTACTACAGGTAAGCTCTGCCTTCAGCCTTCTTACTCTCTGAGCCTAGAAACAAGTTTTAAACCATCTTAAAACACTCTGGATTACCTAACTGGTTTTACAGTCACTGGAGGCAAGTTATGTTATGTTGCAACAATACAGCATCTTCCGCAAACAAAATGCTTGACCCAAAGCAGTTTACAATAAGCCTGGGATCTTCTAGACAAGGGGCAGATAACTATGAGCCTCAAAAGCCACCAATATTTGTGAATATCCAGAATGAATATGCCTCGTTTGTCTCTGCTTGGTCACAGAAAACAAAATATTTAATTTGAATATTTCAGTTATCCTGAAATCCAGACCTGAAATCCAGACTCTCAAGGACTGGACTGTTTTAGGGGAAGGGAGGGTGTTCTTTGAGTAGTATCGTCTGTTCTATAGCTGTGTTGGTTCCGTAGAAAACTGAATTTTTCTGTGGGTCAACAGAAGTTTTACCCTAAGGGTGACACTATGAAACTCCCCTCTCCAGATGTGCTCTCAAAGTCCCAAGTCCAAAACTTCCCTCTCTGGATTATTCTTTACCTTGGCCAGGCAAAAACTATTGCAGCCTGCAGATCATCCTTCATAGCTTCAAACCGGATGGTTTTTCGGGATATTTATTTATTTTGTTTACTTAGATTTTTATATTCTGCTTTTCGGCACTTCAAAGTGTATGTCAAAGCAGATTGCATTCAGGTACTATAGGTATAGGTACTATAGACCAAAACAAGCAAATTAAGAGAGTTCTTTCTTTAAAGGACCTCTGAACTGATCTGCCTTCCCATGCTGCAGCTTATCGTACTGAAAGAAAGAGGGCAATAATTTCTATTCAGCTTGCAGGTCCAGAGTTACATAGGGCCTGCCAGCTAAATTTCAAAGGGGAGCCCCCCGAGGAGCTGGACTGGCGAGGGAATGCAGGAAGTTTTTCCACCTGCGTACTTACCCGCCCCTGACTTAAACCCCGCCCCTTTTTATTCTACAGGTAAAAGTGTGTGCGCAGTGCTACCCAGACTGGGGAGGTGGGGATGGGGAGACAATTTCTAAACTGTGATTTTCTAAGGGTGAAGACATGTTTAACTGTGTAAAAATGTCTGACACAGGCCCTCGAATGGCGGCCATTAACCGGCTACAGAATTTGTGATTGATTTGGCAGAATGGGACCTCAGACATCCATTAGCTATAATTTTATTTAAAATCTTTGCTAATCTCAGTCACCTAAAAATGAAACTTTTTTTTTTTTTTTTTGAGAGAGAGCGTGACCTGCTGCTTTCACTGAGCTTCCGTTGGATGCTTTTGATCTGGGTTAAACCACTTTGGACCCCTCTGCCATCCCCGGTATAGTGTGATCTAAAGACCGGGCCCTACCTGAGTAAACTTTTTTTATTATGTGTGAGACACCTGCAGTGCAGTCGACCGCAGGAGAGAAATCCAGTCTCATTGCATGTAAATGCCAGGCTTGACTCAGTGTGCCAGCGGGCAGCAATGCTGCCATTCCCTGGAGGGGGGGGGGGGGGGGGGAGGGAGAGGAGATTTGAATCACAGCCAAACCCACCGCCCTTTCAGCCTCAGTGTCAGTGTGTTGGGGGAGGGGCGGGGAGAAGAAACCCCTATGAGTGAATTGTTACTTTGCCCTGCCAGTTCTCTGCCATGGCACAGCCAAGCTGGCTGATGAGCCCCTTTGACAGGACAGTCTTAATAAACAGAGCCAGCGGCCTCTGCCTGTGCTGTCCCCTCCCTCACCCTCCTGCCAGTGTGCTGAGCGCAGGGGCCGTATCCCTGCGCCATTCAAATGTTATAATGGGCAGATCTGGGTTTAACGTTCTTGCTTGGAGGTTTTCAGTTAAGCCATTGCGCCGTGCATTACTCGAGAGCTGTAGCTGCAAACATCTGACATTAGCTTGCTCCACCACATCCTGCAAAGAATGTCTTTCACCCCCAGCTGGATTTTTCAAATTTTTGTATTCATTAAAGTGCCAACACTCAGCATAATGTGACCAGAAGCTGTGCCAAACTTGCCACCCACGCGGCCTGCCAATGCAGCTCTTCTGCTGCTCCCAGACTCTCCATGCGCAGTTCTGCTAATACACGTCAATCCTGCCTGCAGCACCCCCTGTGAGACCCACGCACAGCTCTGCCGCTCCAGATCAGCAAAGTAATTTCAGTTGCAACTTGAACCTCTTCTCAGTCCAAAGTGTGGTGATGTTGATATAGTGGTTGAGCATTCCTCCTCTCCTCTGCCCCTCATCCATGCCCAGATAAACAGGAGCTTAGAGGAAGGCTGCTATTTTGGGTCATGCTGAGGGATCAGCTGGTTATGGCTCACGGGGTGGGGAATCCTGAAGAAGCAGACAACTAGTCAAAATGACTGCACATTGCCCTGGGGATCTTCTCAATCTAGGATTATCACTTGGCTCCATTTCATAAGGAACAGGCCGATTCAGTCCTGATTTTGCCCCATTGCATGCATGGACTTGGAGTCCTGCCTTTTTTTTTTTTTAGGAATCCTAACTTAGTCTTTGCATGGGAGTCTATGCAAACTCCAGTCCTTGAGGGCCACAAGCAGAGTTGTTGTTTAGGAAATCCTCAATGGCTGCACTTAAGGATGTGTTTGTATAAGAACTGGGTTATTTTGCATAGGCTGGCTCTCTTTGCGCAGGGCTTCCTTGTCTGTTGGTGGGGACAGTGGCCCTGCCAGCATTTCAGCATTTCAGAGACCTTGGGGTGATAGTGTCTTGACTGTCTGACGATCTGAAGTCGGCGAAACAATGTGACAAGGCGATAGCTAAAGCCAGAAGAATGCTGGGCTGCATAGAGAGAGGAATATCGAGTAAGAAAAAGGAAGTGACTATCCCCTTGTACAGGTCCTTGGTGAGGCCTCACCTGGAGTACTGTGTTCAGTTCTGGAGACCGTATCTCTGAAGGGACAGAGACAGGATGGAGGCGGTCCAGAGAAGGGTGACCAGAAAGGTGGAGGGTCTTCATCAAATGACTTATGAGGAGAGATTGAAGAATCTAAATATGTACACCCTGGAGGAAAGGAGGAGCAGGGGTGATATGATACAGACCTTCAGATACTTGAAAGGTTTTAATGATCCAAAGTCAACGACAAACCTTTTCCATTGCAAAAAAATCAGCAGAACCAGGGGTCACAATTTAAAACTCCAGGAAGGAAGACTCAGAACCAATGTCAGGAAGTATTTCTTCATGAAGAGGGTGGTGAATGCCTGGAATGCCCTTCCGGAGGAAGTGGTGAAGACTAAAACTGTGAAGGATTTCAAAGGGGCGTGGGATAAACACTGTGGATCCATAAAGTCTTGATACGAATGAAGAGAAGAGGCATTGGGGTGGCTTGCGGGAATGACTGCTACTACCTGGTGATTCATACCCTTATTCAATAAACTTACACACAGTTAATGCAACTCCAACATTGCTCTATGCTTCAACAGCAAGAGGAAATGTGGACCAAAGGATTTGCGTTCACAAATAAGTGTGGGAGTAGCTTGCTTGTTGCGGCGGTTACTACCCCAAACCAATTAAGCCTGATACTTCACTTTGAATACATATATAGCGCAGCTCATTGCTTCAACAGCAGGGGGGAATGAAAATAAAAGGATGTACATTCAGTCAACTACCAACAAGGACTGAATTGCATAGTCTGGGTAAACAAATAAGCATGGGAGTAGCTTGCTTATTAAGGCGGTTACTACCCCTAACCAATTAGGCTTGATACTTCACTTTGATGCACTCCAGCACTGCTCTCTACATCAATGGCGGGGGTGGAAGGAAATTAGAACCAAAAAAGTTACCAATAAGGGCCCTGATCTCAGCGGTCAGAGTAACAGATAAGTATGAGAAAAATAACTGTGAAAGCTTGCTGGGCAGACTGGATGGGCCGTTTGGTCTTCTTCTGCCGTCATTTCTATGTTTCTATGTTTCAGTCTTGGGATCCATGACCCTGTTCAGCCTTCTCTGCACCCGTTGCCTGCTTCTTATGCGATGGCAGGATTGTGAACAGGATCAAAGAAAATAGACAATTAAATGTTGATAGCAATAATTTTGATATGGGTTTCACAGTGCTTGGTTTTGATTGTTGCTATTATCCTTAACAGAAACATGGGGGTAACCTGCATGGAGCGGCAGTTTCCTCCTTAAGAAACTTGCTGGGCAGACTGGATGGACCATTTTGTTCTGCCCTCAATCCTATGTTTGCATAGAAAAGAAAGTTATTCCGTCAGCAACAACAGGGCTTGAATCTAAGTGAATGAATCAATGACCCATTAGCCATGGCAGATTTGGATAAAAATAGAGTCCAATAAATTGTTCGTTTGCTGAGATAAGTGTTATTGGCCTTTCAAGACCTTGTTACGTTCAGCAAAACAGAGCAGGCATTAAGTGGATGGATTATACAGACCAGTCAATAGGCTGTTATAGCGACACCCATCTATTTCCATGAGGTGCAGGATTAAGTCTTAAAGGTGATAGTTGCAGAGAGTTTAATCACTGTTTAGCTGACATCTCCCATGACTGCTATCCCATATTCTGTTTTATTTGTTTTAAAAAAAAGTCCATATATACTTTTTTTTTTTTTTTTTTTTGTGCTGTAATTCCTCAGTGTACTTTTAAATGGACAGGGATGGCCTTCTCCTCCCCTTTATCCACAGCAATGCAGCACAGGAGACCCAAGGATGAAATTCTCTGCCCATCAGGGCTCGGGCAATGCAAGTGGAGCCCCGGGAGGGTGGGGGGAAATCAGTTGCTGCTACAGGAGCGGCACCTCCATGCGGAGGAGCAGTGCTGCCAGCTTACGTTTTTCTTTCAGCTCTGGGGGAACCAAAGTCGCACTGGATCAGCCGCTTGTGCAGGGGATGAAAGCGCATGGGACAGTAAATTAAAGAAAGGCGACCAATTTAAATATAAGATGCTCCATGTTTTACGTAAAACTTTTTTTTTTTCCCTCTGTCTTACAACTCCTTAATGGTATCGCAGCCACCACAGAATAGCAGAGCCCCCGGATACGGTTGCATTTCTGTACGTGCGCTAGGTCTTCTATGGTGAAGGCCAAAGTGAAGTATTTGTCTAATGTTTCTGCCATTTCTTCGTCTCTCTCCACACATTGCCCCTCATCGCCTTTCCATTTCACTCTACCACTTCGGACCTCCCTTCTTTCTCTGATTATATCTGATATATACCATCACTAGAGAGCATTGCAACAGTGCTGCAACCCACCTCCCCCTTTTACCATGGGTGGCAAATAAAAAAAGTTCTGCATTAACCATTTCTGATGGCTCAGTCTGGGCCGTGTACCACTGCACCCCTCTACCTGCATTCCTATTGCAATTACTAGAATGAAGGCATTGGGCACAGCCACTCCCAGGGTCAGCAGGGGATGCTGCAGAGGTAGCATTCACAGCCCCTGAGGGGGGCACTAGGGCTTCACTGCTGCAGGATTCCAGAAGGTGCCCCGGCGCATGGACCCTGGCTGAGGACCCTTGCAGTGTCTGGATTATAAGGTAGAGGAAAGATGCTTGTGTGGGGAGGGGGACAGGTGATGCTTTTTTTTTTGTCTCAGACAGGAGAGAAATAATTGTGTTTGGTGGGGGGGAGGGAGGGGAAGTGCTGCACAGGCTGATTTGTCCTAGGCCCTGCACATTCCCAGAGTCCCTGCATAGGGCAGGAAACTAAGGGCCATACACAAGGACAGATTAAAAGGAATATATATGGTACAGAAAATCTTTGTCTTTGAGCAAAAGATGCACAGATTCAAAAATGCATAAGGAAAGATGCAGACTTTGTTTGCGTTCGCCCCAGCCTTAAACCGGGTCCTCCTAAGCGTCTGGGGAGCTGTCCGTTCAGCACCATGGCTCACTGCGACCCTGGCTAGTCTGCCCGGTTCAGGCACAAACTATCTCGGTTACAGTTTGGGGGTCTCTAAATACAAACAAATTACTCGCGTTTTACATTTAGCTTGGTAATGCTATGGGGGCCTCTTAAATTTGACATAGCTTGGGGCTTCGTCCTGCTTCAATCCAGCCCTGCCTGAAGAGCAGCCGCAGGTATTCAGCTCACTTTTACTTTTTGTTTTAGCTTTTCATTTTAGTCTGGGTTTCAAGTTTCCTTGTTTAATCATTCCTAGATGGCATTGCAGTGGCATTCGTCTAGTAGGCTTAGGGCAGCAGAGAGTTGAGAAAAACAGGAGGATCGTTCAGGGAGAAACGGCAACACGAAAGGTTCTTGAGTTTGATCCGCGCTGACTTCCGGGGCTGAACCTAAGTCTTGACTGTTGCATGCTAAAAAGTCTCTAGTGTGTAAAACTTATTCTACCCTTGAATGAGGGCTTTATCCGTTTAATGGCATGGATACAGAGGGGGGAATTATGTCTTCTGATTGTTTAGTCCTCCCAGGTGGGCAGAATAGTTTGTATTATTGTTTACTGTTTAGAAGTAAATGCTATTCTTGTTATCATTTTGATAGAAAAGAAAAGAGCTGGGAGGTTTATAGTGGCATTACTGCAAAATTGTTCTGATTATCAGTCTTCTAGCTTTGATTGGGCAGTCTTTCTTCAGGCAGTCCCATCAAGGAGCCATAATTCACAGCCTTTCCCTCTCTCCTTGGCAGTTCTCATTAAGGACATGACCTTACTCCTTCTCAGGTCAGATTACCTCTCATCTGGCACCTCTGGTATTTTCCCATTTTTCTCCCACCTTCCCACCTTCCCATATAGAAAAGCAAGCTTTACAGTAGCTTCCTTTAGCAGCAGCAGGATGCAGATTACTCAAGAGCTCCTTCCATTATTGCTCTCTGGGAGACTTCAGGCTGTGTCTGTAAGAGATGCATCTGCCTCAGTCTTCTCCCCAGGGGGCTTCAAGCACTACCTCAGCAGAGAATCTTATCCAGGTCTCTTGCATACCAGAAGCCATGAGCTTTATTTTGACAGTGACTGGTTGCATCAATAAATGAAGAATAAAATGAGGTTCTCTCTTTTTTTTTTTTTTTTTGTGGTGGAGGGTAGTGACTTCAAATGAATTTGTCTGGTGCATCCCATGACAAGAATGACCCTCACTTCCTGATGGGAAGTTCACAAAAATGTAAACAGGTTCATCTGGGAGCGGTAAGAGAGAGAGTAATTTCTGTGGCAGGGCCTATCCCGTGGAACAACAATGCCTGAAGCTTTGAGAAAATTGGCTGAGAAAAAAACATTTAAAAAAGGGCTTAAAACTTGGCTATATCAGCAAGCTTTCAGTGAACTATAAATGTAGTGTGAAAGAATTGCCAGTGATTG
Source organism: Rhinatrema bivittatum (assembly GCF_901001135.1). Lineage (NCBI taxonomy): Eukaryota > Metazoa > Chordata > Amphibia > Gymnophiona > Rhinatrematidae > Rhinatrema > Rhinatrema bivittatum. The sequence goes on along the minus strand of NC_042626.1, from coordinate 15,833,317 downwards.
AGGGCTGTGCATATTTTTTGTTGCAGTTGGCTAGAAATACTTATGATACTGAAGCTATAACCATATGTTAAATACAGTGACTAAGATAGTTTTGTACTGATGTTGTACTTTGTTGGTTTCTTTTAATTATATGTATGTTTTATTGCAAACTGCTTTGGTTTAAAGGGGTATAAAAGAAACTTTTAAATAAATAAATAAACACCCATCTAATTCACCAACAAAGTCCCCACAACTGACTATTCTGTACTGGTATGGGGAGAGAGAGAGATCACCACAGTCACAGACTGTGGCAGAAAGACAGAGAAATAGTCTCAGTTGTATTGGATGTCACCAGCCAGAATAAAAAGAACATCCCAGTATTACACAACAGAAGGAAGCTTTTTTGGCACAATGCAAGCACTAAGGGGCAGATTTTATAAATCTGCGCACACGCGTACTTTTGTTCGCGCACCAGGCACGAACAAGAGTACGCGGGATTTCAATAGATACGCGCTTATCCATTAAAATCCGGGGTCGGCGCGCACAAGGCTGCCCAAAATCAGCAGCCTGTGCGCTCCGAGCTGCGCAGCCTGCCTCCATTCCCTCTGAGGCCGCTCCGAAATCGGAGCGGCCTCGGAGGGAACTTTCCTTCGCCCTCCCCCCTACCTCTATCCCAAAAGTTACGCTTGCTGGAAGCAGGCGTAACTTTATGCGTGCCGGGCCAGCTGCCGCAATCCATGTTCCGGTCCGGGGGCTGGTCCAGGGGCCACTGTCACGCCCCCGGAATGCCCCGGGCCGGAACCACGCCCCTGGACACGCCCCCGAAACGCCGCTTCACTCCCGACACGCCCCCGAAACGCTGCGTCACTCCCGGCATGCCCCCCGACACGCCCCGAGACGCCCCTCCATGCAAGCCCCGGGACTTGTGCGCGCCGCCGAGCCTATGCAAAATAGGCTCGGCGTGCGCAGGGGGGGTTTGGGGTAGGTTTTCGGGGGGTATGCGCGTATCCCTTTGAAAATCTACCCCTAAGAGCACAAGCAGTAAACACTGAGGGACTGAGATCACACCAAACCATACCCATCAGGAAGAGACATGCATCAGCCCAGTGCTAGCCAGTCGCCCAGTCTGCATATTCCAGTCAAGGTTTGCAGCTGCCCATAACTAGAAGCTGACCCTGCACACTGAGGGCCCAGCTCCCAAAGGTGGGCTTCAACTCTCCGAAACTGCAGCCACATCTTTCATTTTATTTAATAACTATAACTGCACAGCTACGCTTTGGCCATTTGTCTTTCTTAAATATTTATAATGTTATGACAACAGCCTTTATTTTGTACTCTACAACATGAATCTCATGGATGGTATTGGGAGGGGGGGGGGGGATTTAAAGGATTTGCGACAGGACAGAAGCCCAGATGTTCAAGGAAAGAATGGGGATCCTTTCCTCTTCTCTCACAGCGTACCAGGAAAATACAATTCTATAAGGATACTGTGCTATAGTGTGTCCTGTCTACAATTACTATAACAGTACTGCACTATAGTGTGTCACAGTTTGTGAAGCATTGCACTTTATTAGTAATAAAGAATTGAATAATCAAGTACATTTGGATTTTGTGGCATACAAGTAAAGTAAAGTAACTAGTCTGAGGGCACAAGGTGAGTGACAGGGCTGGGACTGGAGCCCCCAAGTGTCAGCAGTTCCCAGTCGCTAGGCGGCTCATGCAAGGAGCTGTCTTTTTTTTTTTTTTTTTTTAAATTCTACTCATTCAGTTTTTATATGTACAGAAGTACCTGGCATGCATTATTAGACTTTACCAAGAAAAGAAAAATACCATTGTTAAATCAAATCACACACAAGAATGAGATCCTCAAGAAAGGTGCACAAAAAGTAAAGGTAAATTCAAACCAGAGAGGTTACGGCAAACGAGCAAATTTCAGTAACTGGATATCTGCATGGAGAAAAAAAGGTCTTCTTTTCACCTGACATTTAAACATAAACATCAGGAGAAAGGAGTTCATCTTTGAAGGAGGGTAGGGGTAAAGAATGAAGGGTTTGCCCTTCAGTTACTTCCTAGCTCATCTTTCTCTTGGCCCTCCAGGGATCTCTTAGAAAGCTGCAGGTGCCTTCTGAATTTGCACCACCACAGAAGACATTAAAAGGCAGATTTTTAAACAAACGTGCACGCGTCCATGTGCTCCTGGTTCTCGGCGTACGCACATGGACACAATCATTTTATAACCTTGACCCCTAAGGTGCTTCTGCTTTAAGAAACAGTTAGAGGTCCAAAAAGCTACCAAGGTGGTCACACGTAGCATTTGATGGGTTGAGGCATCGTCTCCATGTACTTTGAAGATCAATGTGATGCCTTTTATACAGCAGAGTTGCTGTATAAAAGGCATGATATATGCAGGAGGTCTTCACAGTTTCCAAGTGCTTTTATTGTTGGTTTTTATTTTTTTGAAATAATCACCTCTACATATCGTTCCCACTTATTTATTACATTACATGAATCAAAGATCCCCATACTGAATTGTTGTAGAATATGCCCAGTGTCAATGAAGGTGTGAGCCCAGTCAAGAGGGATGCTGAGAAGCTCAGACTCTGTGTGACCTTGGGAATGGCCCATCATGTCCTTGGTCCCCTGTCTTCCCAAGTTTAATTGTGTAATAATGAGAAAAGTATTCCACATCTTTCCCCCGTTAGCCTCTCTCGCAGCTGCGACACAAACATTTACAGGCAGATCTTCAGCTTCTGGAGGCTGAATGTGCAAATTCTGACCTATTAAATGTTGAAGTGCTTGGGGGATCCCATTTGAATGAAATACACTGAATTGATCCAATGATTTGTTTTTAAATTAATTTTACCTTTAGCTCTGTCTATTTTTTTTTTCTCTTTTGTCTTGCTCTGGAAATGCTGTTTGAGAAATGTAATGGAAAAGAATTGGAGCAGGCTCCCAGAAGGGAAACATGAGTTTTCCATCACATTTCTCTTTCTTTAAACTCATTGCTGGTTGGATTTCACTTCTGGATTATTAAGGTGCAGTTGCAGAAATTCACTTCTTATCCTTGGGATAAACAGAATGGAATCTTACCTTGGGATCCTGTCAGGCATTTGTGACCTGGATTGGCCGCTGTTAGAAGCAAGAGACTGGGCTTGTTGAACCCTTGGTCTGAACCAGTATGGAAAATCTTATGTACTTATTATTCCTGATGCATATATATATATATATTTTTTTTTAATTACTGCACTAAAAACCGTGAGCTGACCTATATTCATTTCCCAAAGCTACCAAACCATCGGGCCTCCTCCTCCCGATTACCTGGCCCTTGCCTACACAGGGCTGGCATCCTTCTTTTTGCTGAATTGCTGCTCGTATAGGAGCTGAAAGCAGCAGCCGTAGTGAACAACAAGATATTGTGGGAATATAATGAACTGCTAGTATACCTCGGTCCTGCCTGGCATCCACCTCCTGCTAGCCTAGTCTTGAGACCCTCCCCCCCTAACACACAACTCTGCCACTGACCCTTCATCTTGCAGTACTGAGACCCCCCCTCTCCCTGCTACACACTCAGGTCTGGACAATGCACTTCAATCTTACAATGCAGCGCCCCTTGCAATTCCAGAACTGAGACCCCCTCACACACGGGTCTGCCAGTGCATCTTAATCTTTCCCACCAGCATCCCTTCCAGTAACCCGCTCACAGTTCTGCTATGGCGCCTCAATCCTGCCCCGCAGAACTCTCCTGGTATTGCAGGACTGAGATCCCCATGCATGCTTCTGCCCAGTCCTACCCGGCAGTACTCCAGGATCTTCCCTCTTTCCCATCCACATCTGCCCATGCACCTCAGTTCTGATGCTTCTTTAGGAAATGTGTATATGAGTAGCAGAGTACCTGACTTTATCCTGCAATATCAGCTTTCTACAGAGGTTAGCTAAGTTTTATGTAAAAGAGACCTAATGATTATATAAGCAAGCTGGGTAAATTCAAGTCGTAATCTGGGCAGAAGAAGTCTGATGGCACAGCAGCAGGACATATCCCTACCTGCCTTTTAATTTGTCAGACCTCCAGCTGAAAGTGAAACTAAGGCCAACAAAAACGCTCTTCCTTTGCTTTGTTCACATTTCACAACAGCAGCACCAGAGACCTCTGCATTAGTTCTCCTGCTCATCATGCTAGGGCATGGAAACTGACTTTCATCATTAAAAAAAAAAATGTAAATTAAAAATGGAGTATTTAATGTGGAAGGACATAACGCTGTCTTCTCTGGCTGTAGCCTCGCTGATCGTGGCAGGCGATAGCAGCTATGCAGTCAGATTAAAGCTGTAACAATAGTGAATGTTGGCAAATAAAACCTTTTGACCAGCCGACATTAGCTCTGCCAATCGCCCTTCCTTGCCTTTATCACCTCCCTCTGTGCTAAAAAAGAGTGCCCAGCTGTCAACTACACGATCACCTGCAGGAGGGTCCTTCCTTATCCTTCCTGCAGGAGGCTAAAAAATGCAGCCAGACTGTCCTGCTGCTTACCCCAACTGATCCGCCACCTACCTTTTAATTACCAAAGCTCTGTCATGCTGGTTGACCCTTCCTCGTGTTTTTTGGGAGCTAAATGTAGCCAAACCATCAATACTTAGAACATCATTGTACCAGGAAAACACTGGGAGAACAAGCCTGAGAGAATTGTAAAGAATGAAGAAGTTGTGATCACCCGGGACATTTCTATTCCAACAGATAATACATTTGATGCAAGAAAACCAGATATTGCGGTAAAGCAGAAAAACACACTGTTGAAAGAAGTGACTATTCAGTGGATCATACGGAGAGAGAGAGAGGATCCTCTAGTACCAGATGATGCAGTCAGAAACCAAGAAAATGTGGCAGCAAGGTACAGAAATTGTTCCAGTTGTATTGGGAGCCACTGGCCTGATTAAGAAGAACTTCCTGCTGCCTGTACATACTACATCCTGTGAACGCCAGAAGGAAGCTCGCTTTGGCACAGTGCAAGTCTTCAGAAGGCCATTAGAAGGCTCAGTGAGGTTCATTCCTGTTAAAGTGTGCGCAGGATGAACCCATCTGGAGAGAGACATCCCCTCGCTCTGTGCATGTCCTCTCCTGTTCTGGGAAAAGGAACACCTGAGCTTCCGTATCTAAGCCAAGACCCAGGCCTCCCATCGCTCTCTCCACTGCCTTCTATCACCTCCATTTTTTTTTTCAAGATTTTAGGTTATCTCTTACTTTGCTGTTGGTGAAATAGCAATATTTTGGTTTAATCTTATCTGTTATGCCCATTGGTGGTACATTTGCAAAGGATGGGCGATTGTACCAAAAGCAACATTGCTTTTACAACAAATGCAATAAATGTCTGTTTCCATGTTACCTGGATTAAATAATAAAGTGCTACATAAAATCCTGCACACTGGGAAAATAATTTTAGCTGTTTGCCCTGGATGGGTGGCTGTTCCTTACTACTCTCCCCCCTCACAGTGATTACAGATGGAGCTGATGGTGGTTCCCCTTTAACACTTCTTGGCCATGACCAAGGCAAGAAGTGGGACACCAGTCACAGCTCTACAGGTGGAAAAGGTAGCACCGCTCACTGTCTGCTTCTCTCTCTCTCTCCTTTCTCCCCCTTGCTGTTTGCTTTCTCTCCTGCTTTGTCTCTTTCCAGCTGTCTGCCTGCCTCTTGCCTCTCACTTTTTCTCAGTCTCCTTCCCTATCTTTCTCTCTCTCTCCTATCTGTCTTTTTGTCCCTCTGTCTGTCTGTCTCTCACTTTCTCTGTTTCCTGCCAGGAACAAGGCTCCCTCTCATCTGAACAAAACATATGATCATTCTTTTTATTATTTCTTCATTTGTAAAGATATCCAGTGCTAAAGCTTCTCCTCCTGAAGGGTTTGTAAATATCAAGATATATGCAGGAGGTCTTCACCGTATCTTGTGCCCCTGGTGCAGCCTAACATCCCTCGCATGGGTTTTCAGTGCAGTTCAGGCACTGCTAATCCATGTAATGAGGCTGAGCACGCTCCCCAAAGCCATATTCAGTGCCTGCTGGGACTGCATGCAGTGCGCTGAGGCTTACCAGCTTCAGGGCCCCCTGCATCACCGCTCTTCAGCCATGAGAGTGCCGCAGTCCTGGTCAGGAGCCGTCTGCTCAGTGATGCGACTCGGAACCTCGGGCTTTGCATCCCTCAGTGTGCAGAAGGACACTTTGAGCTGTGTGGTAGCTGCTGCAGAACCCAGACCTGGGGTGAGTAGGCGCTGACCCTTCATGTGGCTGCAATGCTGTAACTCTGGGAAGGAGCTGTGACGTGCTGGGTGTGTTTTAACAGTCTGTGGTGCAGGGAGTGTAAGGTGTGAGCTAGGATGTGGGGAGTGTGGAGAGTGAAGGGGAGATGGGTGGGGGGAGGAGTATGATCCAGTGAGCATGGGAAGGAAGAGCTGTGATTTAGGGAGTGTGGAGGAAGATGAGGAGAAGATGCAGAGCAGGATGATAGGAGGTTGGGATGCAGGGAGTAAGGGGTGATGGGGTTGAATTGCAGGGAACATGTAAGGGAGGGAATGCAGAAATGGTGAGGGTAAGAGGGTTGGGATGTGGGAAGTGAGAGCATTAAGTGGGCTACAATACAGTAAGCAGAAGGAGCTGGTTTAGTGGGATCCCAGAAACAGAAGGGCTGGGATGCAGGGAGCATGGGGGGGGTGTGCAGGGGGGGGGGGGGGGTGTGAGAGACACGGGGCTCAATTATGCAGAAAACTCTCAACCTGCAGTTTGATACCAAGGGCCAGATGCATTAAGCCTTTTTCTCTTATAGACACAATCTGGCACTGAATGGCCATGTAAGTGCCCTGTCGACTCTCGCCAGGCAATAATTGTCTACTATTGCCTACAAACTCCCTGATTGCCTGTTGCGTGCTGCTGCAGAGCAAGCGAGAAATTTTGCAGATAGGATTTAGCAGAACAGATTGTGTTGGGACCAAAATAGAAGTGTGTTTGTGATCTGCGTTGCGATGCGAGTTATATATAGAGTGAGCTAGAAACGCAACGCCTTGTGGTGGGGCCCTGTCACAGGCTTCACTGTGTAGGATTATTGTTCTCAGGGCCTGGGTGTGGGCCGGAGGTTTCTAATTTCCTGTACCCAAGGCAGAAAGGGCCAATACCGATTATGCAAACAATACCATCTGCTCTTTTCTGCTCCATCTCCTGCTTCCAGTCACTGTTTAGCACACTTTAGTGCACGGAGACAGAAGCGGGGAAGGTGCTCCTTTGCCATCCTTTAGAGAAGGACGATGCTATTGTCTGCTGATACTGACTGCAGAAAGCCACCTCCCAGGCTTCTTACGCTGGTTTCACGCTGCAGTAATTGAGCGTATTGGAACATGAAGGCCCCCAGGACTGCAGCAGCCGTGGGCAGGAGAGCTGAAGGGCCTTATTTTCGCGCAGGAATATTTATTACTCAAGGGACATATTTGGGGTGATCCTATGTGATAAGGGGACAGGCTGGCCTTCGGACTTGCAGTTTCTATGAGATGCACTGGGAGTAAAATCAGGACTGGCTTAGCTTGGCCTCCATGGCATGGAGCCACAGATCACCCTGGAGCTTACTGGTTGGGTATCTTATGAGACTGTTTTCAGAATCTAAGGAATTTCCCAGCAGAAGGAATCAATATAATTTTTTAAATTTTATTTTTGAAATAGCATTTTCAAGATGCTAAGTCTACTCCAACCTGAAATAAACCACATTTTCCTTGATCTCCAGGACCTTTTGTTTGTTTTTTTTAATTTAGCCTTGAGAAGAAAGAGGTGAATTAATCAATGAACAGCAGAGGATACAGGGAAGGGAGGAAGAAGAGGACATTAAAAGTTCCTTTGTCCCAAAACAGCTATCCATCCTTTAAAGCAGTATTGTGAGCAAGAGACATCAGTATACCACCCGGCCTGGTTCTAGGCTCCTTGGCTTTCTTACCCAGATCAAGCTAAAGATGCTGATCCAGCCCTGGTTTTGCTCCCTTTGCATGCACAGAATTATTTTTTAATTTTTTTTTCTAAAGTAGGACTACATCTCCGTGTATGCAATGCCGATAAACCACAACTGGATCAGGTTCTCTGGGTTGACCTGATCTTTTATCTTTTATTAAGATCATCTTCTTCCCCATGCCCACATTTATAAGAATCTCTTTTCAGGTAAAACGATCTTTCCCCCACTCCCCCAATGAATGATTAATTTTAGTCCCAAGTCAGGTTGCCACCTCACCCAGGTCAACCCAAACAGATGCTGATTTTAGCCCTGGTTTTGTCCCATTGTATGCAAGAAGAAATCAGAACTACAAATCCATGCATGCAATGGGGCAAATCCAAGACTGGAGAAATGCTAGGAGTGCCCCATGAACCATCTTGAAGAAGGATGGCTTTGCTGACACACTGGACTGGCTGAAGTCTGCCAAATTCAACAATTGAGCGATCTAACCATACCCAGAAAGATAAAACCTCTTTGGGTTGACCTTGGTGAGGTGGCGACCTAGACGCAAGCAAGGCTTGAGCTTAACTTACTTGGAAACGCACATGTGGTGCTGCTAAAGAGCAATATTGTAAACATGCCCATTTGCCTCATGGGATATATAGCATTGATATCAGTGACTACTTTGCTGTGGTTCCTAAGATGAAAGAGGTGAGGTGACTTGTCTAAAGGCATGAGGCGAGCTGGTGATAAAGTAGAGAATCAGACTGTCATGTCACCTCTTGAGTTATAATTCATGTTCTAGCTAGTGTGAACAATTTCCTTCCCCCTGCTCCCAAAAACATGTCTTCAATAATATTTGCTGGTGTGACTCTCCTCTGAAAGTTTCCTCCAAGATAAAAAGGAATGTGTCCTCTTCCAATGTCATAGCTGGTGCAGGGTTTTTGGTTCAATACCTCTAAAAATTTAAGAGAGAGGCAGTAACTGATGCTCCATAAATATTTTACTACCCTTAAAAATGGTGATGTTATTGCTGTTTTTGATTTCTTAATAAAGGGGATATATATATATATATATATATATATATATATATATATATTTTTTTTTTTTTTATTAAATTAATTTTTTTTACCTTCTGAAAACTGTTTAGTTTGACTGGAAGTAGATGAAAAAAATTAGCAATTTATCAGATCCTGATGAAATCATGGGTGTAGGAGCCATAACTTCCATGGAAGAGGCAGCAAAAGGCACTGTGATCCATGGTTTAAGCATGGCTATTCTGAGGCAAATGGCACAAGGAAACTTGTAGACTCTTTGGCTGGTTGTTGTGATACCTTGATGTTTATGCAGTTGTTGCCAAATACTCAGCCCTAATCACAATCCACTACATTCCTTTGATTATACTTTCACATTTTCATGTTTATTTAATCCAATTAAAAAGAAAGTCTTCTAGCTCTGATTTCTCACTTGCAGTCAATCTGATGGCTTGCTTTTTCTCTCTCATTTCAGAAATATAACACATTAAATGTTTGCTGCTGTTGATGATGAATGGGGCCACCAACGTAAACCCAGCCGGTAGAAGTCATTATGCTTCAGCCATCCCAGTGCCTAGAACCGTGTCCCAGATCATGCTACACAGCATGGCTGCCTCACCCAAGATACCCCCAAGGCAAAGTAGTGTGGTGTTGGGTTCCCCTTTGGCCTACAACAACCAAAGAATATCATCTCCAAGACTTGGCAAAGTAACAGCCAATGTCAACAGCTCATCATCGAAAGCTCCAAAACAGAAGTGTGCCTCCAAAACCTCTATAGGAGTGAAAGAGAAAGTGACAACTGGACAGGAGAAGGCCCTCCTTATTGAAAGCAGACGGGACAGTACTTGTGATGGCAACTTTACTCCCAGTGCTGGGTCCCCATGGAGCAGTCCGAGGATGCCACAGAAGACTTCTTCCAGAACGAGGGACACATACAAAAAAACTTTGGGGCATGGAATGGAAAGAGACAAGGAGAAAGATGGCTGTGATAAGCTTGCCCAGAGTTTCAGCAGCCATGGCAACAAGAAGAATGTAGGCAAATCAAGTTTATCCTTTAATATGGTAACTGAGACTTCCCAAGATCAAGGAAAAGCCACAACCCGGTTCAGTCTGTACACAGAGACAGTGCTGCTGGATTCTGCTGAAGGTCTAAAGGTAAAGAGACCTCAAAGCTGCCCGGTGAAAGGTCAGTGGGTAGCTGAGATGAACCAGGAAACCTCTAAGCCCATGGCACCCAATGACAAAATTCAGGTTGTACTGCCGGGTCCGCGAAGCTCTGCACCTGTCAGTAATCTTCCTCAGAACAAAGGATCAACTGTAAATTATGGGGCCAAAAGCTTTTTGCCAGTCACCCAGCAAAATCGCCCAATCACTGCGACGGTGGCTCCCTTTCAGTTCAGGTATGTGATGATGCTTGTCATCAAGAAGATAATGTAATGCATTCTAGGGTCTGTCTATTTTATTTGCTTAGTTGTGCTCTTAGGATGCCTTTCCAAACACACACCTCAGAGCATGGCCAAGCCCTTTCCTATAAATACATTCCTTCTCCTATGAGTTCCAGTTCCTATGAAAAGCATTGGCATCCACCCCACTGCCTGAGGCACTGTGCAATTCATGCTTCAAAAGCGCTTATGTAGGCACTTCCGGGGTGCGTGGCCTGGCAGTGCAGTACTGAGTCCAAAGTGGTAAAAGGGACGTAGAGGGCTTTGTCAATCTGCTCCAGATGTAGATGAAAGATCGCACACAACATGCCCAGGGTCATACCAAGAGCCTGCAGTGGTGATGGGATTTGAACTTTTGAGCCTTGGAAATCAGTTCTGTCTTATTGTTTGCTGTATTTTCCAGGTATCAGCTTCCATTCTCTCTCTCTCTCTCTCCCTGTATCTATCTACATCTATATATAATGAGATGATAGCTTCAAACTCAATTTACAATGCTTCTCTAGCATCTCTAGATGAAACATTAAGGATTTTTTTAAAGACATTTTCAAAGCTCAGTGGTGCGACCCAAAATCCAAACTATGTTAGCACACATGGTAGATCTTATTAAAAACTTCTTGTGGTTATACAAAGCCCCAAGGACTTGTGATATTCTGCTATCCACTGTTCCAAACGTAGTTCCCAAAATGGGTTCTGAAGGGAAGAGGTTTGCTACCCACTGGTGGCTCTGCTTGCTTCATGGCCTTCGAGCTCAGAGCCTTTGCATTCTGTGGAATAGTTTGACCATCTCTGCAGCCTCCAGGAGCCTCTCCAGAAGGGTTCCTGGTGCCAAGAAGAACCACAGCATTAATATTCACTGATCTTTTATTTACTCCAATTAATCCTTGCATTTTAAATAGAAACATAAATCTCTTACCTCATAAAACACTGAAAGGTTCCCCTTGCTGTCTCCTCTTAAAAGCCACCTGCAATGTTGCCAAACAAACATCCCACTGAGAGGGAGAGAAAGTAAGGAGGTAGCCTGGAGTCTTCTGCAGTCATCTTTTCTACCTGCTGGAAAGGGCGAGAGAGAAGCTGGGGGCCGCAGGACTTAATCCATTAAAGATCTTTTTCCATAGGTACAGAATAGGGAAAAGTAAATTTTAAACAAAGCCCTTTGAATTGCAAAACTAATTACAAATCTTTTTCTAACATTTGAATACACACATAGATACGCAGAAAAATAAATGTTACATACAAAGCAGCTGGTGGGATTCAAATCACTCACTGGTGCTGCTTTTTGTTTGATATCATTGATTCGAAGTTTTCAGACCTACTATTGTATGCAGATATCATTAGATAAAACTACATCACTAGTCTGCTCCTAAAATCATTGACTGTCTGAGAGCTGCACCCCAGGGAATAGATCTAGTGCAATGAATTTCCAAATCTCTGGGAAGAACAAACCTATCAGAGCTGTGTGTATGGGGGTCCCAGTACTGGATCAGCAAGGGGTGCTGCAGGGCAGGAGCGAGGTGCATGGGCAAAGCTGTATGTGGGGTCTCTATACTGGCATGGCAGGGAGTGCTGCAGGGCAGGAGCGAGGTGCATGGGCAAAGCTGTATGTGGGGTCTCTATACTGGCATGGCAGGGAGTGCTGCAGGGCAGGAGCGAGGTGCATGGGCAAAGCTGTATGTGGGGTCTCTATACTGGCATGGCAGGGAGTGCTGCAGGGCAGGAGCGAGGTGCATGGGCAAATCTGTATGTGGGGTCTCTATACTGGCATGGCAGGGGGTGCTGCAGGGCAGGAATGAGGTGCATGGGCAAAGCTGTATGTGGGGACTCCATACTGGAAATGGCAGGGAGCAATGTTCCCTCCAATAAGTTACTATGTGTGTGCAAATAATTTTTGTCTGCACAACAATTTTTTTAAACTTACAAGTTTTGAGCACCAGTATTAGCGCTGCATTTCTGTATATAGCGCATGTGAGGGACCATGTAAAACCTGTGAGTGATGCTCTGAAATGTATATGTGGTCACTCACGAGCTCAGCTTAGAGGCAGGGGGTGCTGCAGGGCAGGAGTGAGGTGCATGGGCAAAGTTGTATGTTGGGATTCCAGTATTGGAATAACAGGGGCTGCAGAGGGGTAGGAGTGAGGTACCTTGGCAGAGTTGCTTGTGGGGGTCTCCATCCTGGAATAGCAGAGGGTTCTACAGAGCAGGATTGAGGTGCATGAGCAGAACGGTGTGTGTGGGTCTCAGGACTAGAATAGCAGAGGCTGCTGCAGCGCAGATGCATTGGCAGAGCTCTGGTGGTAGTAGGGAGTTGGGTCTCAGTACGGGATATCTGGGGCAGGCTGCAGATCAGGATCCCAACGCTCTGGCAGAGCTGAGTGAAAAAAGATCGGAGAGCCTTGCTAAGGGACCATGCACACTGTGTTTTGCTTCAGCCGGCGCTAGCCCGTCTCCTTTGGCGGAGCAGAAATAGAAAAGTAGATGTCTGGGAAAGGCTGTGCATTTACAGGAGTATGAATATTTGATACCTTACTAAGCCTTGCAATATTTTGGCACATTATCATTTGATGAATTATAGATCACGTAGCCAAGAGGTGCCCATGCCAGGCCTGTGTCTGTAAAACAGAAGGAAGATTGTGAATTAGTGTCGCAGCACAAAAATATGAATCAGTAGTGCTCCTGGGATGAGAGTTTGTGTCCTTGTTGTGCTACCGTGTGACCTTGTGCAAGTCACTTTGTCTCCCTGTGACTTTGTTCTAATCCCCGGCTCTGCCACTGATTGCTCTGGAAGCATTTTATGGGCAAATCCTGACACAGAATTAGAGATGAAGTGTTGCGATGATATATTAATAATCTCATGGTATTATATACTCCTTGCACAGGCTCCAGGAAGGAGACCTCGAGGATGATTTCTCCCCCGAGGACAGCAGCAGCCAGCAGAGCCTCTCGGACACGGCCGACCTGAGCTTTCAGGACCTGGGTGAGTGCGTGTTGGACAAGATCATGGCCCTTTGGCGCTTCTGCAGCTTGGACATCAGTGAGGATGAGTGGGCGGGGGAGGAGGGACTGTGCTGGCACCTCAATGCAAAAAACCATAAAGAACAACTGATGAAAAAGCTACCTGTGTAGTAATGTGCAGGCCCGGAGATGTGTGGAGTTGCCCCAGCTCAGGTGTGCTCTCTGCCCCAGCTCAGGTGTGCTCTCTTTATACACACTCTCTGCAAGAGACATTCCCATCCTTCATGTAGCATTGTCACTCTATGCCCCATTTGAAGGAAAGGTGCATCTACCACGTATATTCAATGCATCTTTCCACTGCTGCTCTCTTTACCCCTACAGAGTGCTATCAGGGTCTGAAAGATCAGTCTGAAGATGCTAAAAATGGTGCAGTACTTTGTTGTAAGCTAAATTTTTTTCCATAAGATTATTTTGTGAAAAACTATATTGTAGTGTTTACAATAGCACTAGCACACCAGTGGTTGTCAGTTTTCAACCAATATGCACTGTGCCCACTACATGCCATTTTCAGAGAGCTCGCAGGCTTTTCCTGCTCATGCAGGATGCAATATCTTATTTCCATTATCAAGTGCTGTTGTCAAGATGGAAGCACTTTCAGTACAAACCATGCTGGGAATGATGTCTCCATGCTAGTTTGTTAACAGATGACTTATAGTGTACTGCAGGTAAAAAGAAACAGATAACCTCAATCAAGGTTGCAAACAATTGTGATTAGCGCAAAACTTAATTCCAGTTTGCTTAACTTAAGTTTCCATATTCATTGCTTTTCATGGATTTACCCAAGGGAAATCTTGCCTCAAAAATCTGCTACATTTTTTTGAAGGGGTTAATAAACATGTGGACAAAGGTGAACCGATAGATGTAGTGTATTTAAATTTTCAGAAGGCGTTTGATAAAGTCCCTCATGAGAGGCTTCTAAGTAAACTAAAAAGTCATGGGATAGGAGGCGATGTCCTTTCGTGGATTACAAACTGGTTAAAGACAGGAAATAGAGAGTAGGATTAAATGGTCAGTTTTCACAGTGGAAAAAGGTAAACAGTGGAATGCCTCAGGGATCTGTACTTGGACCGGTGCTTTTTATATCAGTTATATTTATAACTGATCTGGAAAGGAATATGAGGAGTGGTGAGGTGATCAAATTTGCAGATGACACAATTATTCAGAGTAGTTAAATCACAAGTGGATTGTGATATCTTGCAGGAGAACCTTGTGAGACTGGAAGATTGGGAGTCCAAATGGCAGATAAAATTTAATGTGGACAAATGTAAGATGATGCATATAGGGAAAAACAATCAATATAGTTACATGATGTTAGGTTCCATATTAGGAGTTACCATCCAGGAAAAAGATCTAGACATTATAGTGGATTATACATTGAAATTGACAGCTCAATGTGTTGGGGCAGTCAAAAAAGCAAACAATGTTAAGAATTATTAGAAAGGGAATGGTGAATAAAACGGAAAATGTCATAATGTCTCTGTATTACTCTATGGTGAGACTGCACCTTGAATATTGTGTACAATTCAAAAAAGATATAGTTGCACTGGAGAAGGTACAGAGAAGGGCAACCAAAATGATAAAGGGCATGGAATGGCTTCTGTATGAAAAAAGGCTAAAGAAGTTAGGGCTGTTCAGCTTGGAGAAGAATCGACTGAGGGGGGATATGATAGAGATCTATAAAATCATGAAAGGACTTGAACAGGTAAATGTGAATCCCTTATTCATCTTTTTAGATTATATAAGGACTAGGGGCACTCCATGAAGTTAGCAAGTAGCACATTTAAAACAAATTGGAGAAAATTCTTTTTCACTCAATGCATAATTAAGCTCTGGAATTCATTGCCTGATGATGTGGTTAAAGCAGTCAGTGTAGCTGGGTTTAAAAAGGTTTGGATAAGTTCCTGGGGGAGAACTCCATAAATTGCTATTAATCAAGTTGACTTAGGGAATAGCCACTGCTTATTACCAGCATCAGTAGCATGGGATCTCTTTAATGTTTGGGTACTTGCTAGGACTAGATTGGCCACTGTTGGAAACAGGATGCTGAGCTTGATGGACCCTTGGTCTGACCCAGTAAAGCAACTTCTTATGTTCTTATGACAGTCCAGAGTGAACAGAGACAACTTCTACTTACAAGGTTAACACAGAGCTTCAGTACTTTTGCATAACATAACATTGATTCAAGAGTTCATGGGTCTTCCCCTGGGATCCCGCGCTGTCACATAGAAGACTTCCGAGTCTTCTATGTACTGGGAATGTCTTCCTGAACTCCCAGCGTCATTTTTGAATCCTGAGGACCAATCCATTAGGGGTGTGCACCCATTTACCTGTCTAGTACATGCGGGAAAATGGAGGGGTTGCAGGTATCTCATTATTAAAAATAAACGCATACACTCTCTGTTTCCCGCGTGTACTATAAAGTTGGCAAGGTATGCACATACCTGCCAAAATGGTTGTGAGAAATGCATGCACTCATGCTCACAGAGCTGCCCCCAGGACACCCCTCCCCCCCCCTCCCCGCTTTGTCTCCCACAGAGACAGGGAAGATAACTGCTGCAGCTGGTGAAGGAGGATGCTGGGAAACACCCCCCACATCCCCACCCCCCAAAAAACCCACTCTCCCTACCAACCCAAGCACACATACAACCCTTCACCTACCTTCACCTATGCACAGTCATCCGTGTGCTGAAAACACACTCTCGCACGCACAAACCCCCAATCACACCTGCACAACCTCATTCCCTCGTTACACACCACATGGCCAAAACCCCAATACAACACCCTCACAAATAAGCTCACTCACAGAACTCGATACCCCCCCTCCCCCGTACCTACACACAGCCATATAGCTCCCCCCCCCCCCATACACACTCACATCCTTAAACCCTATACCTCTCCCCACTCCCACCCACCTCCAAACCCCCCTATTCATCTTCGCTCCGCCCATGTTGGAAAGCGTTCCTGAAGCCCCGCCTCTGCATGCTTGCCTGCCCTACTTCTTGCTGCTGCTGTTATTACTACTTTTATATCGTTTCCCCTTCTTTTATTTTGAAAATCATTAATAAAAGCCATTTACCTAAATGAGCTGTGTGAAGATCGCCGTTCCTCAACACAGCTCAAAGTAATGCAGAGCGCCTCACCCCGTGCGTGTTCTTAGCCGCACCACGAGGAGGACTATAAGGCGTGTACATCGCATTTTCTATGATAAAGTACCGGCACAAGAAGCTGATGCGAGGGTGAAGGTTTGAAAGAGGAAAGTCTGCTCATGCCTTCTCATTGAAAACTGGTGCCCAGACGGCGGGTAAGACATCGCCGCGTGCTTCCTTCCAAAGCGGACCAGTCTGGAAATTGTCCACACATGCAACGGGCCAGGCCAATAAAGTTTCTTGAATTTGAGAGACAGAGAGGGTGTGTGTGTGTGTTTACAGAGACCACCATTTCTGCCCTGTGCTGTGAAATAGCCTGCAAATCTTTCTCCTATGTATCGCATTCAGGAAATTTTATCGGCCTGACAATGAGGCTGATGCAAAACAGCTGATGCAAAACAGTATGCGTAAAAAACATGCGTCTAAACTGGGCGCTCAATTTTTAACGCATGCACACTCTGCCACGCTAAATGGGATGCACTAGGGATAAAGTGCGCGTCCCTGGTGCAACCTTGGCATCGGGAGACCAGGAGACGAGGCTGTGTGCAGGTTATAAAATGGACGCCCAATTTACGAGCATCCATTTTATCCCACAGTAGGTAATTGACCAGCACAATATACACGGCCTGGAGTGTGTATATTGTGCATGTATAATGTGCGCACAGACATTTTTTTTTTCAGGCAAGCATTTTAAATTTAGCATGGTGCTGCTTTCTTAGTATCAGATGATACTAACGGGAGGAACCACAGAAAACCTGATTCTTTAAATTTTTCTTCAGTTCGATAATGTGCTGTAAGGCTTAACGACAGCTCTTGGCCTAGCGTTACATTTGCGGAGTTAAGAAGGGTGCATTGGGCGAGCAGGGAGTTTTTTGCAAGACGGGTAGTAGCTGATAGCACTCATCACGGGTAAATGCTATTAGCTACAAGTGAGTTTGGACTTGCTAATCTCCCTTTTACTTTGGGTGTTAGCCTAGCGCATCCAAAACGCGCATCCGACCGCGGCTTAACCTGTGCGCTAGGCTGAGCGCAGGATATTGCACCAGCCCCAATGTGTGCACATCACCCAAGTAATAAGCCTAGTGGTTAAACAAAGATGAGAAAACAAGTCTGCCTCATCTCTCCCGTCTGTTTGCCTAATCTCCACTGTAGATACCCAGCACAAGCTCTCACTTAATTAAAACCTGGAGACCTGCTTAGAGCCTGCCACACCTGGAATAAATTGATTTAAACGCTCTCCTAGGGAGAATAAAATAAAACATGAGGGGGGGGAGGAGACTCCAAAGCCACCCCCAGAACACCGGAGGCACTCGGCCCCTGCTTCTCCCCATCCCTCTACCTACTTAATTGGGTTTCAGTGAGCCCCAGGTCTCTCTCTCACCTTCTGGCAGTCTCCCCTCTATTCTGTGTCTCTGTCCCTTCCACCCCTCTCCCCCACACCACTGATTCTCTCCCCCTCTTCCTTCTCTTTAAAAGGACAAGTTCCAAAAGCCATTTACTAGGGGGAATACCAATCAGGATTAGGGAATAGTGCAAGATTTAGCCTGCACAAAAGGCAGGGGCAAACTGTGTGAGCCAGATGTACCCATGGACAGTACACACGGACTTTCCCTTTCAAAATCTGTGCAAAGTCCACAGACCAGGCCTTCCCAAACTTTAAGCATCTGAAAATTCATGAGAGGAGAAACCAAATTAGCAGGGGTGGTTTCCCTCCCACCTCACTTCACTCTCCCCCTCCCTGCACGCCAGCTGCCCTTCTCTCAAGCTCCACCCTCTCTCTCTCTCAACCTTGGTCCCCTTCAGAGGAAACTCTTCTCCCCTCTCTGTCTGAGTCCCTCCAGCTGCTCCCCTCTTACATTCCACAGCTCCTCTCACTTCTCTCAGGCCTTTTCGCATCCCCCCCCCAGCTGATCTTCAATCACCCCAAGCCCTTTCTATAACCCAACTAATCCTCTGTCATCCTCTCCCTCTCAACCTCCTCACACTCATCCCCATCCCTTCTGTATCACTTCCCACCCTCACCTCATCCTCTCCAACCCTTCCCTCACATCCCCCTCACTCAATATTTGAGCTCCCCTTACCCTCCAAAGTCAGTCTCTCTCCAGTTAATCCAACCCTCAAACCCCTCTTACATCTTATCCCTCCCTTCAATCAGTCCCTTCTCTAAACATCCCCCAGGGCCAGATCTAGGGGCAACATCTTCCTTTGGTCCTTGGGGCAAAAGTGAATGATGACTGGTGAAGGCAGGCTCCCTTGGGCAGGTTCAAGGGTGGGGTAAGGAGAGAGGAGTCATGCCCACTCAGCCCTCCTCTCCCCTCCCCTCATAGCCGGCCGAAAGCCTGACAGTGATCTGCAAGGGGCCGCAGCCTTAGTAATGAAAGTCAGCAGGGGGGCCTGTGAGCCAGTGCAAGCTGGCAAGGCCCTTCCTGGCCCAAGACTTCCTGTTCCCTCAGAAACTCATGCGAGTTTGGGGCAGTTGCAGGCCCCATGCGGCTTTCCACTGCTAATGCTGCTACCTCCAGCACCTGAAGAGCGCTGCTGTTTGGGTACCCAGCCTAACGTTTTGGGACCCACGCTTTGGAAGACCCTGCCGTAGACCTTTTGCAACTGGTTGGACTGTCCTGAAAACTGCCCTATGTATATACAGCGAGGCCAAGATCCAGCTGCTGACGCAGCCGAGCTGTTCAGCAGCAAGGGTGCACCACCCGGCATACTCGGCTAGCCTTGGGGCAGCCCCATCCTGCCTCTCACTTAATCCGGCTAGCGTTTAACTGGATAAACAGTTAGCCTGCTAATGGGCGGCTGCTGAGCATGGCTGATTATTCAGACAGGGTCACTTATCCGGTTAAGTGGCACTCAGTATCGATCTCCTCATTTTTCTGTCTCTATATTCAGATTCAGGAAACCTATTGACATGACAATTTGTACACAAGGCCAAGGTAACACAGAAAATAGTTAAATATCGAAGAGACAAAATATAATAGTAAAAAGAGCAGTAAATCACATTACAAAGTATAGAAAAGATGATGATAACAGTTCCTGCTCAGATTACATTTCTGGCCTGGTCCTTCAGGATTTACAGACTTTGTCTCGCTCATTCTTTCTGGGAAGTCTTTGATCTTCTCTGTCAGCTTTGGGAATGTGCATCTTTTTATTTATTTAGTAAAAGTTGTTTTATATATCGCTTATAATAGAAAAGCCATGCTAAGCGGATTACATATAAACACACACGGCAAAAAATAAAAAAAAATAAAACAAAACTAGTCACATAAATAATGCAATGAAAATAAGACATAATTAAATAACACATATAAAACAATTCAGACATCTTAGAAATACATATTTTCTGTTTTGCAAAGTTCAGAAGGTAATGCATTTCCGTTTCTCTGTTTCCGGTATCGCACCGCTGTCTGGCATCTGGGGATTCCATTTCAATCTCTGATTCTAACTGGTGATCACTTACTCTGCACTGGGCGAGTGTATTCTGTACGTGAGGGCCAAGGTGAGGGATTTTGTACGTGAGGGCCAAGGTGAGGGATTCTGTACGTGTGGCCAAGGTGAGGGATTCTGTACGTGTGGCCAAGGTGAGGGATTTTGCTAGCTTGTAGGTTCTTGCTCTGTTTTCCAATGTGCACCTCCCAATAGGACATGGATTGTGTTCTAGGACCCATTGTAATATTTACAGCCCTTCCTTTTCCTAGGTAGGGTTGTTACAGTTTCAGTCTTGGAAATTAGTGCTGTTTTGGTCTCTCTCTCTCTCTCTCTCCTTTCCACTATCTCTTTTTCCTTTCCTCTCTGGATCTGATTTTCTTTGGCATCCGAAGAGTGGTCCGCTTCAAATTGTACATTCTCACACACACCCACTCCCTTGATTTTCAGAAGCTATGATGATGGCTACCCTCCAGAATGGAGTATTTAAAGGGATCCAAGCAGGATTAATTAGGGAAGTGTAAATTAAGCACACAGGCAGCTTGCCTGACTCTAGCCTAGACAGGCTGTGTGATATCACCCCACAGTTCTGTGGCTGGTTGTTTGCAGGTTTCCAGTGCCTTCCTCCTCTGAGCTGTGCTTTTTTTCAGGGGTTGTCTTCCTGCTTTTGGTCTCTATCGGCATCCTTGGCCTGCTGGCTGTTCAGACAGCAAGGGGATCTATCGTCTTTCTGCCTGCTTGTTAGGTAGCTGTAACTAGAATGATAGGAAAATCTGGGCTCTCGTGATGCAGCCGACCCACTTGCTTCATTGACTGATTCTGGGATGGCTGTTGTCATGGCATCAAGAAGTCAGCATCTCGGCAGTGGAGGATGCCGGGATACTCCAGGGATGTGATGGGAATGTAAAAAGAGAGTGGGAGGGAGAGGGAGAGGCGTTTCTGTGGAGATCATTTCAAAAGTCCATGTGCGTAATATTTTTAAAGGGACAGGACTGATTTTAATTAGAAGAGGCTAAGCGCAGTTCACATAATTAAGAAGCCCCCACATTCTCAGTTCAGCCCCCATCTCAGCTGTCACTGTATCACTTTGTGTGCAAATCCAGCTGTAATATTTCCCCAAAGCTGAGTTCTAATCCTAGCTCTGGCCATGACGTCATGTGTGGCGTTTAGGTAAGTTCCTTTATGATGATCTCTGCGCTCCAGTTTACCTTATTGACTGTAACATGCAGCATCCCAGCGCTACTCTTGTGCTGTCTTGGTCTGAAGCCCAATGAAGCAAAGGGCTTTGTTTGACCCAGCCAGCATGACAGAGTCCACTATATGAGAATTAATATTGCTTTATCAAATTTCTGGTGCTACCAAAAAAAAAACAAAAAACCTTTAGGGAGATTATAATTATTAAGTCCGATATTCAAAACTCCAAGGTGTGTAACTTTAAGATTTAAGTGCTTAGACTTTTGAATGTAAACATTTTTCCTGAGCTCCTTAGCTACATTTAGGTGCCTTAAAAGCAGGTAAGGTCAGGGCTAGGGCATACATTTAGATGCTCAGCATTGATTTCTAGAGCTGCGTCCCTACATAAGGTGCATTAAGTTAGCAGCGTCAGTACCTCTCTCAAGTTTAGGAGCCTGTTTTAGACCCTCTAAGTTCATTTAGGCAGCTATCTTCAGCCGCTTAAACTGCTCCTAATTAAGGCACCTTTAATCAGGTGCTGCGCCCTCTTTGAATACGGGGTTCATGGTCTTAAACCTGACAACATGCTGTGTCTGGAGTTATTTTCTTTCTGGATAAGGATGACTTAAGTAGAGTTCCCTTGGCCCCTGTCTGTGCAGAAGGATGTGCTCTGTGGCCCCAGGAAACCAGCAGCTCTGTTTAATATATTATGTGCCAGAAGAGAGCACAAGAGGGGATGATGAAGGGATGGTAGAACTGGGAAAGGGATGAGAATTAAAGGGAATGCTTGGGAAAAGTAAGAGTCTGATTGGGGATGATTTAGGGAAGGGTTTGAGAAAGCCAGAAAAGACATGCTTGTTGGTAGGAAGGGCAAGAGAGTCAGATTGCTAGGGCTGGTGAAGTGTTGGATTGGGAAAGGGAGAATGGGAGAGAGATAAGGAGGGATAAAATCTAGTTGTGAGTGGATAGAAAGAAAGTGGAAAAGAGAGAGATGAAAGGGAAGTATCAATATCAGAGAGAGAAATAGGGGGAACTGTGAAAAAAAGAAGGGAGAATAAACAGAAAATGGAATAGAGACCCTGGAAAAGGAGTTTGATCAACAAGGGCAAAACAGAAAAGAAAGACTAGAACCAACACAATTAGAAAGATAAATGGCCAAATAGCAAAGGTAGAAAAACATTTATTTTCAGTTTAGTGATGAAAGTATGTCAACTTTGGGAATGTGTAGCTCTTATATCTTTGTATTTTACATAGTATAGAGGGGAATTTATTTCTATTTCTCTAGTGTTGCAATATATGCAGAATATAGCTGCTTGAGGTTTCCAGTTCATGTTTTCTATGCATGTTTCTCTTTCTAATTTGTGACCATTTAGTCTCCATTTGTTGAGGGTCTGTGTTCTGCATGTGTGATCAAAGTGAGGGATTCTGCCAGCATTTAGTTTCTGTGCGAGCATCTGCAGTAGTCTGGCTTGTTTGGTTTCCCAATAGAAAGTGTATTAGTGTTCTAGGACCTGGTGCAATATTTGCAGTGCTGTCTTTCCATAGGTAGGGTTGTTACTGTTTGAGTCCTGGGAACGAGTGATGATGTGGTATGGCAGATCTGCTATATAGGTTGAGTGACTTTTTTGTAGGGGTTTGTTATATTTCATAAAGCGACTGGTAATGGAGGGAATCCGTCTTCTTTTTTTTTAGTATGATGAGTTGTAAGGGGAAGCTTCCTAGTTCTGCTCTACACCCATTGGAGGCGTTTCTGTGAGTACAGTGTATGTTTATGCAGAACTCAAGGTGCAGGAGTATTTGGGGGTCTATCCCATCACGCACAGATCCCAGGTTTTCATTGGTGGTGGTTATTCATTCATTCATTCATTCATTCATTCATTCGTCTAACCTTCTGGGCTGGGGGAAAGAAGTGATGGCATCAACTGTGCCTAGAGGTGGTAACAACCTAAGTTTGTCACCAGAGACAGGGGAGGAGAAGGGGAAATGATTAAAAGGGAATGTGAGGTGGTGGGGGCAAGAGATCCCTAAAGAGGCTGCAGGCAATGGTACGAGTGATGCTGGCATTTTTCATGAGGGGTCAGGGGGGCCCCAAATTTCAGTTTTTGCCCTGGAGGCAACAATGGTAACAGAATTGCTGAAAGTCTGGGATAGGCTCAGAGGATCGGAGGCTATGAGATGGGGGTAGCCTCTGCAGAATTGCCTCTGGAGTGGCAAGTGACTAGATGGGCCTGGTGGTCCTCAGCTGCCAGGTTTCTTTTTATGATGTCACAGAAGTGCTGTTTCTCCTTATGAGGACATAGTTGCGATGACGTCAAAGAATAGTGTTGCCAACCATTCGGATTCTGGATGCCATCCAGCAGCATCTGAAACCCATATGTTAATTGCAATTAGTTACTCTCTCTAGCCTGGGCAGGGAGGAATGCATAGACTGTGTGACAGATGGTGGAACCTGGTACTGTGTGAAGTTTGGGCTGATCTCAGCAGTTACAGATGTTATGTAGAACGGGAAGAAAACTTTCTCAGGTCACCTGAGGCCAGAAATCTCTATGCCAGAATCCGTCCAGGGATGTGCTTGGGGATGGCAGCTCATCCAGTGTAGGTCAAAAATGTGAAGCAAATTTGGAAGCAGAATGCGGACTTAGATCCTGTCCAGCAGCTGATGAGCTTAATTAGGCTGATTCTACTGAACATCTGTTTTGTTTTAGATTTGGTGGATTGTACTGGTTACAAGAGAAGGCTGTTAGTGTTGGCTGAAGTTCAGGATAATGTAGGCTTGTGAGCTGTTCCTGTGTAGGCCTGGGATGCAGATCTGACACGTTCACTAAGGGCATGTCAGTTACAGGGTAGAGGAACGTTGCTGAGGGATTTTCGTAGGTGCCAGCAATCTGGGTGCTTGAGCACTCCCCAGCAATGGATGTGCTTCCCACACCACCTCGTGGTCACTCTCCCCGACCCACAGCAGCTGACAGAGATGCTAAGAGATGGCGAAGAAGGCCAATCGGATATTGGAGGAGCTCGAGCTCTTTCTTTCTTTGGAGTGGCTGCCGGGTTACTCCCTGCTGCTGTCTCTACCTTCCAAGGGTGCCTCCTTTTTCCAGTTTCTGCTGTGTACATTATAATGCAGTCATTGACTTGCATGGCAAAATTGCTGGAACCCCCCCCCACAGCGTTCTGCTAGCCCCTGCTTCCCGCATCGCCCATGGCTTTCATCCTTTGTAAATGCTGCATTTTTCAAGGCAGCATTTAAGTCCCCCTTAGATTTAAAACCGAACACCGTCCCACTGATCCCCCTCGCCTACATCCTTTGGGACTTGGTCTTGCAGATCTGATAATGTTCTGATATTCTGATATTTATTTTATTTATTTAAAATCTGTTTTATACCGCCTACACAATTATTGGGCCGATACAGTAAAAACGCGGGAGAGCGGGTGAACGCCCGCTCTCCCAGCGCGCGCACAGGACACTCTCTTGTGCGCGCGATACAGTAAGTTAATTTATTTAAATTAGGCCCAGCGGTAAAAAGAGGCACTAGGGACACTAGCGCGTCCCTAGCACCTTTTTTTTGACAGGAGCGGCGGCTGTCAGCGGGTTTGACAGCAGACGCTCAATTTTGCCGTAGTCTGTTCTCGAGCCCACTGACAGCCACTGGCTCGGAAACCAGACGCCGGCAAAATTGAGCGTCTGGTTTTCGACCCGACAGCCGCCGACCCATTTTAAATTTTTTTTTTTATTATTTTTTACTTTTTTAAACTTTCGGGGCCTCCGACTTAATATCGCCATGATATTAAGTCGGAGGGTGCACAGAAAAGCAGTTTTTACTGCTTTTCTGTGCACTTTCCCGGTGCCCGGAGAAATTAGCGCCTACCTTTGGGTAGGCGCTAATTTCTGAAAGCAAAATGTGCAGCTTGGCTGCACATTTTGTTTTCTGAATCACACGGGAATAACTAATAGGGCCATCAACATGCATTTGCATGTTGCGGGTGCTATTAGGTTCGGGGGGGGTTGGACAGGCGTTTTGGACGCGCTATTACCCCTTTAGCGAATAAGGGGTAAAGCTACCGCGTCCAAAACGCGCGTCCAAATGCCAGCTAACATCGGAGCGCACTGTACTGTATCGGCCCGTTTGGTCTAGGTGGTTTACATGAGGCAACGCACATAATCATAGAATAAACAGAAAAATATAAAAGCAATATCTTAAAAATAAAGTTAATTTCAGAATAAATTAAAAGGATAAAAATGATAGGTATTATTGGAAAGCTTTTACCCTCTTTAGGTCTGGAGGTTTATAGGGGTTTGCAAGGTGTTTGCTGACCGACTAGTCTGGAAATCTTGCCCCTGCACTGCTGCGTGGATCCGTTGTGCTTGCTTAGTTTTTATTTGTAGACTTTTTTATATTCCGCTTTTCGCACTTTTTTCAGCACTTCAAAGTGGATTACATTCAGGTACTGTAGGTATGTCCCTATCCCCAGAGGGTTTACAATCTAAGTTTGTACCTGAGGCACTGGAAATCCTGCCCCTGCACTGCTGCGTGGATTCGTTGTGCTTGCTTAGTCTGGAAATCCTGCCCCTGCACTGCTGCGTGGATCCGTTGTGCTTGCTTAGTCTGGAAATCCTGCCCCTGCACTGCTGCGTGGATCCGTTGTGCTTGCTTAGTCTGGAAATCCTGCCCCTGCACTGCTGCGTGGATCCGTTGTGCTTGCTTAGTCTGGAAATCCTGCCCCCGCACTGCTGCGTGGATTCGTTGTGCTTGCTTAGTCTGGAAATCCTGCCCCTGCACTGCTGCGTGGATCCGTTGTGCTTGCTAAGTCTGGAAATCCTGCCCCTGCACTGCTGCGTGGATCCGTTGTGCTTGCTAAGTCTGGAAATCCTGCCCCTGCACTGCTGCGTGGATCCGTTGTGCTTGCTTAGTCTGGAAATCCTGCCCCTGCACTGCTGCGTGGATCCGTTGTGCTTGCTTAGTCTGGAAATCCTGCCCCTGCACTGCTGCGTGGATCCGTTGTGCTTGCTTAGTCTGGAAATCCTGCCCCCGCACTGCTGCGTGGATCCGTTGTGCTTGCTTAGTCTGGAAATCCTGCCCCTGCACTGCTGCGTGGATCCGTTGTGCTTGCTTAGTCTGGAAATCCTGCCCCTGCACTGCTGCGTGGATCCGTTGTGCTTGCTAAGTCTGGAAATCCTGCCCCTGCACTGCTGCGTGGATCCGTTGTGCTTGCTAAGTCTGGAAATCCTGCCCCTGCACTGCTGCGTGGATCCGTTGTGCTTGCTTAGTCTGGAAATCCTGCCCCTGCACTGCTGCGTGGATCCGTTGTGCTTGCTAAGTCTGGAAATCCTGCCCCTGCACTGCTGCGTGGATCCGTTGTGCTTGCTAAGTCTGGAAATCCTGCCCCTGCACTGCTGCGTGGATCCGTTGTGCTTGCTTAGTCTGGAAATCCTGCCCCCGCACTGCTGCGTGGATTCGTTGTGCTTGCTTAGTCTGGAAATCCTGCCCCTGCACTGCTGCGTGGATCCGTTGTGCTTGCTAAGTCTGGAAATCCTGCCCCTGCACTGCTGCGTGGATCCGTTGTGCTTGCTTAGTCTGGAAATCCTGCCCCTGCACTGCTGCGTGGATCCGTTGTGCTTGCTTAGTCTGGAAATCCTGCCCCTGCACTGCTGCGTGGATCCGTTGTGCTTGCTTAGTCTGGAAATCCTGCCCCCGCACTGCTGCGTGGATCCGTTGTGCTTGCTAAGTCTGGAAATCCTGCCCCCGCACTGCTGCGTGGATCCGTGGTGCTTGCTAAGTCTGGAAATCCTGCCCCCGCACTGCTGCGTGGATCCGTTGTGCTTGCTTAGTCTGGAAATCCTGCCCCTGCCCTGCTGCGTGGATCCGTTGTGCTTGCTTAGTCTGGAAATCCTGCCCCTGCACTGCTGCGTGGATCCGTTGTGCTTGCTTAGTCTGGAAATCCTGCCCCTGCACTGCTGCGTGGATCCGTTGTGCTTGCTAAGTCTGGAAATCCTGCCCCCGCACTGCTGCGTGGATCCGTTGTGCTTGCTAAGTCTGGAAATCCTGCCCCCGCACTGCTGCGTGGATCCGTTGTGCTTGCTAAGTCTGGAAATCCTGCCCCCGCACTGCTGCGTGGATCCGTTGTGCTTGCTTAGTCTGGAAATCCTGCCCCTGCACTGCTGCGTGGATCCGTTGTGCTTGCTTAGTCTGGAAATCCTGCCCCTGCACTGCTGCGTGGATCCGTTGTGCTTGCTAAGTCTGGAAATCCTGCCCCCGCACTGCTGCGTGGATCCGTTGTGCTTGCTAAGTCTGGAAATCCTGCCCCTGCACTGCTGCGTGGATCCGTTGTGCTTGCTTAGTCTGGAAATCCTGCCCCTGCACTGCTGCGTGGATCCGTTGTGCTTGCTAAGTCTGGAAATCCTGCCCCTGCACTGCTGCGTGGATCCGTTGTGCTTGCTTAGTCTGGAAATGCTGCCCCTGCACTGCTGCGTGGATTCGTTGTGCTTGCTAAGTCTGGAAATCCTGCCCCTGCACTGCTGCGTGGATCCGTTGTGCTTGCTAAGTCTGGAAATCCTGCCCCTGCACTGCTGCGTGGATCCGTTGTGCTTGCTTAGTCTGGAAATCCTGCCCCTGCACTGCTGCGTGGATCCGTGGTGCTTGCTAAGTCTGGAAATCCTGCCCCTGCACTGCTGCGTGGATCCGTTGTGCTTGCTAAGTCTGGAAATCCTGCCCCCGCACTGCTGCGTGGATCCGTTGTGCTTGCTTAGTCTGGAAATCCTGCCCCCGCACTGCTGCGTGGATCCGTTGTGCTTGCTTAGTCTGGAAATCCTGCCCCCGCACTGTTGCGTGGATCCGTTGTGCTTGCTTAGTCTGGAAATCCTGCCCCTGCACTGCTGCGTGGATCCGTTGTGCTTGCTTAGTCTGGAAATCCTGCCCCTGCACTGCTGCGTGGATCCTTTGTGCTTGCTTAGTCTGGAAATCCTGCCCCTGCACTGCTGCGTGGATCTGTTGTGCTTGCTTAGTCTGGAAATCCTGCCCCTGCACTGCTGCGTGGATCTGTTGTGCTTGCTTAGTCTGGAAATCCTGCCCCTGCACTGCTGCATGGATCCGTTGTGCTTGCTACTCTGTTTCAGTAGTGGTTGTGATCCAAGGCAATGCCAAGTATGGCTCCTGCTGCTGGAAACCCAGCACAGAAACATAAAAACGTAAGGGCAGAAAAAGACCAGACAGCCTCTCTAGTCTTCCCATCCATACCAACTGCTCAGCTCTACAGTCCCTACGGCGCCCTCAGAGATCCCCTGTGCTTGCCCCCTCGTGCTTTCTTGAACTCATATCCTGACCTTGTGTCCATCACCTCTGTTGGGAGGCTGCTTCATGCATTCACCACCCTTTCTGAGAAGAAACATTTCCTTAGAGTACTCTGGACTCTACCCCCTTTCACCCTCATCCCATGACCCTTCATTCTAGGGTCTCCTTTCCATTGAAAGAGGCTCATCTCCCATGCATGGAAACCTGAGGGGTATTTATTTAAATGTCTCCATCATATCTCGCCTTTCATCTAGAGTATACATGTTTAGATCTTTAAGGCTGTCCCCATGTGCTTTACAAGGAAGATCGCTGAGCATATTGCGCCATCCTCTAGACTGACTCCATCCAGTTTATAGCTTTTTGAATGTGTGGTCACCCAGCAGTTCTAGCACACACAAGATTCCAGCAAAATGATCGTTACATGTGCACGCGATTACAGGAGGCCACGGGTAGAGGCAGGGATTTTATAAACATGCGCATACTCCGCTTATGCAAATACCGGTGCTTGGACTTGTAATCACCAGTTTGCCGGCACCTCCACTGGTTCACCTTCCCTCCTCCCCCTCACATATACACACACTTAGCCTAGATCTAAAACTACAGACATAAGACAAGTGCGATTTCATTTCCATGACTCACATAACAGGTGTATGTCCGCCTGCCGCTTCCAAAATACCGACGTGTGCATGAACTTCTGAACCACAACCCACTCCCCCTTTTTTTTTTCCTTTTAACATGTCCGACAATTTACTTTTATGTATTTTATTGTATTTATATTCTATCTTTTGGCAACTTCAAAGTGGACTACATTTGAGTACTGTAGGTATTTCTCTGTCTTTCCAGTTTTAAATGCTGAAACCTTTTGAAAATTACCCCCTACAAGTTCCACATACAATTCTCAAATCAGAGCAGATTTCCTCTTGCCACATCCAAAGTGACATTGTGACCCCTCTGGCTCAGTTGATGGAGTCCATTGCTTGGCAGAAGAGCCAAGATGGCCCAGAGTCATCCGATGCTCTATAGGTAAGGACCCTCTCTTTATTTTTCCCAGGAAAGTATCGCTGTTTATTACAAGAACAAAAATAAGATTTACCTTGCAAAACGAAGTGTAATTTCTTTCCACTGGTTTCTCCTGTTCTTGTAATGAACACTGATATTTTTGATCACCTGTAGTCTCCCAACTAAAGACTGGAGATGGCCCAAATACATAGAATTGTAATAGTCATTCAATGATAGGTCGGCGTCCAACCAAACATCTAGATTCCGTTATCTCATTTTGTAAAGCCATTGTGATCCCTTCCAAACTTAAACAGATGTCTGCATCTTGGCTCCCCTTACCCATCCAGAAGACCTCCATCTTATTGAGATTTAATTTAAACTCCTGATCCCGGGACCACCTGATCACAGCTTCTAAATGACCGGTGATTTTACCAGCTTGCCCATCCCACGTTTCTTCGCAGGGGCAAAGATCTGAAGGTCACCAGCAAAACATGGTACTTCAGTCCTGGCACCCATGAGCTACAGCAAAGTGGGACCATAAAGATATTGCACAAATAGAACGACAGGACCCCACAAATGCAGACCAAGAATCTCCCACCACTGCTTCTTGCTTTCTCTCCCAAAGGAAGGACACGAACCAATGTAACATGGTGCCCTCCACTCCTGTTGCCCTAAACTGATCAATAAACTGTATCAAAAACAGCTAGGCTACTGACAAAAATCACCACTTTATAATAATCTTTATCAGTTTCACAATGCAGCTTATCTAACTGGGGCATCAAAAGTGGTGCCTGCACTAAAATGCTGGATAAATCCAGAT
Organism: Rhinatrema bivittatum; assembly: GCF_901001135.1. Lineage (NCBI taxonomy): Eukaryota > Metazoa > Chordata > Amphibia > Gymnophiona > Rhinatrematidae > Rhinatrema > Rhinatrema bivittatum. Next base: position 15,803,052 of record NC_042626.1, on the reverse strand, counting down.
TGATAATCATCCGGTGTCATGGTGTCCAGCAAGAAATCCTTAAACCGTAACAGAGAATTCTTCTTGATCAACTTTCCAAGGGTTGGTACGTTTGATACTGGCCTATAATGCTCCAGCACTGAGTAATCCGGTGCTGATTCTTTGAGTATGGGCTTCAGCACAGCTTTTCTTTAGGGCATCTGGAAATAATCCCCTCTGATAGTAAGGCATTTATTATGGGGCAAAGCCGGGTTCATAGGCCATCTTTAGCCACCTGGCTCGAGGTGAAGGGATGGGACAAGGGATAGATTTAACCTTTCCTGAGATATCTTTTAAAGACTTCTCCATAATGGAAAACAGTTCTGACCCGTTTTTGGCTCTGCATCTGCCCTGGGCATTTTGAAGCAGCATGCCATGTAAGAGAGTGTTTTGTTGTTTTTTTTCTCATGTTTCAAAATGAAGGCACACCCCAAGTTACATTGCTAAACAGCACTGGGGGTAACCTGCAGCGCTACAGCTGCACCAGGCTTCCGTGGTTACAAATACACAAATCTAATATCAAGGGCCACGATTTAGACAGATATAGAGGGCAGTGGCATCAAGTAAAAAATAAAACTAGCATTGGTTTAAACATGGGGAAACTATATGCACATCTGCTCAGAGAGAGGAAGAGAAATGGGCAGCCCTGGCTGCCATCTACTATGAGACGCGACTCCAGTCCTGGTGCCCAGCAGAATACACTGAGATGGGAGTAAGAACGCCAGGAGTGGATTAAGGTCTCCGGATGGCAGGGAGTGAGGATGACAATACTGCCTGGGGCAGCTCTTCTGGTTAGGAAGTGTAAAGCTTTCTTGCACTGCCTAGGCTCCATTTTTCTTGCATGACTTAATCCGAATATTTGGCCACGTGGAGGAATGATTTCAGCCATGGGGGGGGAGGGAGACAAGAAGAAGTGGGGAGCAGGAGCAGGATCTGGTCTGCATTTTATTTGCTGCATGAGTTTACAGAGTAGCTTGCACCGGAGATTTCTGCTAATACTTTGCAAAAGAAGCCGCACCCTGCCCCTCTTAATCAGCAGCCACATGCTGACCAATCTGCAAAACACTTCATTTTACAGCAAATTGCTACAAAATGTTGGCAAAGCATTAGAAATTAAAGGCTTGATTAAAGTTAGAGTAAAGTCCTAGGGCCTGATTCACTGTGCTTTTTCCCTGGAAGACACAGAGTGGGGGGGGGGGGGGGGAGGCCTTTCCATGTGTGAAAACACAGAACAGTGTGCATAGTTTTACCCATGGTAGACACAGGAATTAAGCTCCTATAAGTGAATTTTGAAAGCCCGGCGTGCGCCTAAGCCTGAAGATATTGCAAGTATATCCGGCTGGTGCACGCTGCGCGGATTTTAAAAGGCTCCCATGTACGCACATATCTCCCGGTACGCACACAAGTGAGAGAGCCCAAAAAGGGGCGGGGCGTGGTCTGGGCAGGGCAAGGGTGGGATATGGGCATTCCGGGACTTTAACATGAAATGTGCGCGTAAGGATTTACGCACACAAGCACGTGTCGGGGTCCCCTGCCGCGTAACTTGGCTACTGCTATGGATAGTGTGTAAGTAATAACAACATAGAAAAATCTAGGCTAGTCAGTGGAGTTTTAAGGGTTGGGGCTAATAGGGGGAAAGGGAGGCTAATAACCTAGGGGAGTTTGGAAGTCCTATCCCTTAACTGGGTGAACTGGGAAAAAAGTAATGGCGTCGGCGTGTCCCTTATAAAATTCTCCCACTTATATATAGAAACATAGAAATGACAGCAGAAGAAGAGCAAACGGTCCATCCAGTCTGCCCAGCAAGGTTTCACACTTTTTTTTTTCATACTTTTCTGTTACTCTTGTCCCTTTAAATAATTTTTTTGGTTCTATTTCCCTTCCACCCCCACCATCGTAGATAGCAGTGCTGGAGCTGCATCTAAGTGAAGTATCCAGCTAATTGGTTTGGGGTAGTAACCACCGTAATAAGCAAGCTACTCCCACGCTTGTTTACCCAGCCTGTGCAATTCAGTCCTTGTTGGTTGTTTGAATATAAATCCTCTTTTCTTCATTCCCTCTGCTGTTGAAGCAGTTAGCTGAGCTGGATATGTATTCTAAATAAAGTATCAGGCTTAATTTGGGGTAGTAACCGCCATAACAAGCAAGCTACACCCATGCTTATTTGTTTTACCCAGACTATGTAATTCAGTCCTTGTTGGTAGATGTCTGAATATAAAACATATTTTCTTCATTCACCCTGCCGTTGAAGCAGAGAGCTATGCTGGATATGCATTGAAAGTGAAGCATCAGGCATTTTTGGTTTTGGGGTAGTAACCTTCGTAACAAGCAAGCTACTCCCCTGCTTTTATGTGGATACAAATCCTTTTTTCCACATTTCCTCTTGCCGTTGAAGCATAGAGCAATGTTGGAGTTATGCAGCGGAAGTGGCATTTGCACGCATATGCATGCATCCATATAAAATTGTGCACACATGTACACGCGTACAGCCTATTTTATCCCATGTGCCCATATGCACGCGTATGTTATAAAATGGCCAAATCCTTTAGCGCAAGCCGGTATTTGTGCATACATGCACGCCCATAGCGGCTATTTAAAGGTTACCAACCCAGGTTTGATAATTCAAAATGTCCTGCATTTTTATGACAAAAATTGCCCACAGAAAAGTGGGCACAGTCTCTGTGGGTATTTTTTCTGTAGGGGAAGTCTGTGCAGACTTTTGCTTTGTAAGTGCTTGCAAAGTTCGCACCAATGTGGGCAGTTTTGATTATTAGCCCCAGAATGAGGAAAAAAGCCTTAGTTAAGCAGACCTTTAATTAAGAAGGCAGTGTACTTGTTTGCAATGCAACAAAAATGTATAATGGGTGGCAGGGTGAGGAGAACTTTAGCACAGAGTGTACTGGGGTATATATAATTAGGACTTTTGGGGTTTTTTTTTATTAAAACCGAAAAACCCTAATAAAACAGCCCAGTGAGGAAACTGGGTTTTTTTAAATACTAACCAAACCCCTCCCCCACCAAAAAAACTAGGCTTACCTGCTGAAGCACTAATGACATCATCCTGCCACTGCCCTCGAGCAAGTCAGGAAATAGTATGAGGGCAAATGCCTGATGATGCCATCTGAGCGGGCCACGCTTGCAGAAGACGAGGCACCATGGGCTGACAGGGAGCCTAAGCCCGCAGAAGAGATGCAATGGGAGGAGCTTACAGGAGAGGTGAGTGAAGAAGGCAAGGGACAAGGGAAAGTGAAGATGGGCAGGGGCTCACTCAACCACACCCTCTGCCAACCCCTCTACTCTCATTGCACTACCCGTGTCTTCAAGCCCATGCATCCTGCCACCCCCCTCAGCGTTGTGGTTGAATTTTTCAATTCTAATTTAAATAATAAAAGCACATAAAAATAAGAAGGAAAATTGATTTTCACTCTGTTAAATTGAATCCCCCTAAAAAGGTACAAAAAAAACTCATGCATGCTATGAAAATCTGAACACCTATTTTTAGCATCCATTAAAGACCTCCAATTGCCTGAAAACTACACCCAAATTTTCAGTTTATGAACACCTAAGCTCAGAAGCTCAAAATATGAAATTGGGAGAGTGATATAAATTCTGCAGGCAATTGGAGGTGTTAATCAAGGATTTCATTAACACTTCAGCAGGCACACCCTTGCACACACACACATATAGATACATGCCTGTAGGAATCATGGCATGGCATGTACTGTATGTTACACTTACATACCAGTGTTCGACACACATATAAAGTATGATATACATACAAGCATGGACACACACACATCCAGGTTATTAGATGTCATGCACACACCCACCCCTGAGTTGCTGGTCTCTCTGTCCCCTGCCCCCATTGTGGAGTGGGCTGTGTGCTGGCATCCTGTGCACTGTCTCAAACTGGAGAATAAAGTGGGGCTGTCCTTTATCTCATTTATAAACCGAGAATAAAAATAAGACAGCATGAAACAGATCTTATTTCTCACCTCACACCCAAATATCTACAGACTCCCCGAGACTCGGTGCTCTAGAGATATTCAGCAGCAAACTAGGGGATGTGCATTCATTTGAAGCGAAATCACATTTTAACAACATTTTCTGTTTCGTTTCGTTTCATTTCTGAAACAAAAGAAAAAACTAAGAAAATTCTGTTTGTTGTCCTTTGCTTTGTTTTAAAAAGGAAGGCCAAGACTGGCCACCCCTGAAATAAAAACAATCTCCTGGGTCTCTCTCAGGACCCTCTTAACCTAACAGTGTCTTCACTGATAGAGGTGTTTAAAATCATGAGAGGTCTAGAACGGGTAGATGTGAATCGGTTATTTACTCTTTCGGATAGTAGAAAGACTAGGGGGCACTCCATGAAGTTAGCATGGGGCACATTTAAAACTAATCGGAGAAAGTTCTTTTTCACTCAACGCACAATTAAACTCTGGAATTTGTTGCCAGAGGATGTGGTTAGTGCAGTTAGTATAGCTGTGTTTATAAAAGGATTGGATAAGTTCTTGGAGGAGAAGTCCATTACCTGCTATTAAGTTCACTTAGAGAATAGCCACTGCCATTAGCAATGGTAACATGGAATAGACTTAGTTTTTGGGTACTTGCCAGGTTCTTATGGCCTGGATTGGCCACTGTTGGAAACAGGATGCTGGGCTTGATGGACTCTTGGTCTGACCCAGTATGGCATTTTCTTATGTTCTTATGTTCACATCTTCACGGGGCAATGACGCCGGCAGATCAAAAGTGGAACCATTATAAGGAATAAAATGTGAAATGCCAGCAGACTTGATGTGCCGGTGTCATTGACTGTGGCAGGGCAGGAGCGACTGGGGATGCCCTCTTGCCCCTGAAGATGTAAAGGAAACTGAGGACACCATTGAGGTAAGAGGCTCCAGAGGCAGCCGGGGAGATTTATTTGTTTGGGGGGGGGGGGGGGGGGGTGTTGTATGGTGGTCCAATCATTTCTTTTAATTCCTTTTTTAAAATTTCATCTTTTTGTTTTTTGTTTCACATAAAATGAAACAACAACAACAAAAAAAGAAATATGGTAACACCAATGAAACGAGAGAGGAAATGGGAAAAAACCATCTGTGCACAGCCCTAGTGTGGAGCCACTTTCTCCCTGCCCCAGCTGCAGATAGAAACACCACTGCATCCTTACTTTTCTGCCTCTTCTCTAAACATGAAAAGGGGGTCTCCCAGGGAGACAGCCCTTCTCTCTCTCAGGCTCTCTGAGAGTCTCTAAAGCTGAGGGGGGGGGTGTGTGTGTGTCTCTCTCAGCCTGTTTGTGTGTGTGCTTATGGTGTGTCTGGCTCTCAGGCTATGTGTATGTCTCTCAAGCTGTCTGAGTGTATATTTGTCTTTCAGGCTGCCTATGTGTGTCTCTCAGGTTGCAGTGTGTGTGTGTGTCTCTCAGCATGTCTGTGTGTGTGCTTGTGGTGTGTCTGGCTCTCGGGCTATGTGTAGGTCTCTCAGGCTCTCTGAGTGTCTCTAAAGCTGAGTGTGTGTGTGTGTGTGCTTGTGGTGTGTCTGGCTCACGGGCTCTGTGTATGTCTCTCAAGTTGTCTGAGTGTGTATTTGTCTTTCAGGCTGCCTATGTGTGTCTCTCAGGTTGCAGTGTGTGTGTGTGTGTGTGTGTCTGTCTCAGCCTGTCTGTGTGTGTGCTTGTGGTGTGTCTGGCTCTCAGGCTATGTGTATGTCTCTCAAGCCGTCTGAGTGTGTTTTGTCTTTCAGGCTGCCTATGTGTGTCTCTCAGGTTGCAGTGTGTGTGTGTTTCTCTCTTAGCTGTCTGTGTGCATTTACTTGCATGCGCCTGTTGCTCAGGCTATGTGTGTATCTCAGACTTTCTGTATATGT